>NC_143028.1:21080416-21710833 GCF_057628025.1 Oncorhynchus mykiss | reverse complement strand
TGTTTGGGATCATTGTCATGCTGGAAGACCCAGCCATGTTTCATCTTCAATGCACTTGCTGATGGAAGGAGGTTTTCACTCAAAATCTCACGATACATGGCCCCATTCATTCTTTCCTTTACACGGATCAGTCGTCCTGGTCCCTTTGCAGAAAAACAGCCCCAAAGCATGATGTTTCCACAATGCTTCACAGTAGGTGTGGTGTTCTTTGTCCTCCAAACACGACGAGTTGAGTTTTTATCAAAAAGTTATATTTTGGTTTCATCTGACCATATGACATTCTCCCAATCTTATTTTGGATCATCCAAATGCTCTCTAGAAATCTTCAGACGGGCCTGGACATGTACTGGCTTAAGCAGGGGGACACGTCTGGCACTGCAGGATTTGAGTCCCTGGCGGCGTAGTGTGTTACTGATGGTAGGCTTTGTTACTTTGGTCCCAGCTCTCTGCAGGTAATTTACTAGGTCCCCCCGTGTGGTTCTAGGATTTTTGCTCACCATTCTTGTGATTATTTTGACCCCACGGGGTAAGATCTTGCGTGGAGCCCCAGATCGAGGGAGATTATCAGTGGTCTTGTATGTCTTCCATTTCCTAATAATTGCTCCCACAGTTGATTTCTTCAAACCAAGCTGCTTACCTATTGCAGATTCAGTCTTCCCAGCCTGGTGCAGGTCTACAATTTTGTTTCTGGTGTCCTTTGACAGCTCTTTGGTCTTGGCCATAGTGGAGTTTGGAGTGTGACTGTTTGAGGTTGTGGACAGGTGTCTTTTATACTGATAACAAGTTCAAACAGGTGCCATTAATACAGGTAACGAGTGGAGGACAGAGGAGCCTCTTAAAAAAGAAGTTACAGGTCTGTGAGAGCCAGACATCTTGCTTGTTTGTAGGTGACCAAATACTTATTTTCCACCATAATTTGCAAATTAATTCATTACAAATCCTACAATGTGATTTTCTTGATTTTTTTTCTCATTTTGTCTGTCATAGTTGAAGTGTACCTATGATGAAAATTACAGGCCTGTCTCATCTTTTTAAGTGGGAGAACTTGCACAATTGGTGGCTGACTAAATACTTTTTTGCCCCACTGTATGTGAGAACACCTTCAAGACTGTTGGGAAAGCATTCCAGTTGAACCTGGTTGAGAGAATGCCAAGAGTGTGCATATCTGTCATCAAGGCAAGGGATGGCTACTTTGAATAATCTGAAATATAAAACATGTTTTGATTTGTTTACCACATTTTTTGGTTATTACATGATTAAATCAAATCACAATCAAATTTTATTTGTCACATGCGCCAAATACAACCGGTGTAGACCTTTTATAGTTACAAGCCCTTAACCAACAATGCAGCTTGGACCCGCAAGTTCTCTGACATTTCTGGGAGGAATTGCCCTAGCCCTCACCCTCTGATCCAACAGGTCCCAGATGTGCTCAATGGCTGGAGTGTGACTGGAGGGTCATGTCAGGATGAGCCGACAGGAAGGGTACCACATGAGGGAGGAGGATGTCTTCCCTGTAACGCACAGCGTTGAGATTGCTTGCCATGACAACAAGCTCAGTCTGATGATGCTGTGACACTCCGCCCCAGACCATGACGGACCCTCCAAAACGATCCCGCTCCAGGGTACAGGCCTCGGTGTAATGCTCATTCCTTCAACGATAAACGCAAATCCGACCATCATCCCATGTGAGACAAAACCGCGACTCGTCAGTGAAGAGTACTTTTTGCCAGTCTTGTCTGGTCCAGCGACGGTGGGTTTGTGCCCATAGGCGACGTTGTTGCCGGAGATGTCTGGTGAGGACTTGCCTTACAACAGACCTACAAGCCCTCAGTCCAGCCTCTCTCAGCCTATTTCGGACAGTCTGAGCACTGATGGAGGGATTGTGCGTTCCTGGTGTTACTCGGGCAGTTGTTGTTGCCATCCTGTGCCTGTCCCGCAGGTATGATGTTCGGATGTACCAATCCTGTGCATGTGTTGTTACACATGGTCTGCCACTGCAAAGACGATCAGCTGTCCGTCCTGTCTCCCTGTAGTGCTGTCTTAGACGTCTCGCAGCAGTATGGACAAATGACAATTTATTGCCCTGGCCACATCTGCAGTCCTCATGTCTCCTTGCAGCATGCCTAAGGCACATTCACACAGATGAGCAGGGACCCTGGGCATCTTTCTTTTGGTGTTTTTCAGAGTCAGTAGAAAGGCCTATTTTTAGTATCTTAAGTTTTCATAACTGTACCCTTAATTGCCTACTGTCTGTAAGCTGTTAATGTCTTCACCACCGTTCCACAAATGCATGTTCATTAATTGTTTGTCGTTCATTGAACACGCATGGGAAACAGTGTTTAAACTCTTTACAATGAAGATCTGTGAAGTTATTTGGATTTTTATGAATTATCATTGAAAGAGAGGGTCCTGTCTTTTTTTGCTTAGTTTATATACACGTGGATAGAGTTATGAAGGTGACTTATGCATAGATAATAACAGAGAGTAGAAAGGTGGGGTGGGGCAGGGGCAATGCAAGTAGTCTGGGTGGCCATTTAACTAAATGTTCAGTAGTCTTATGGCTTGGGGGTAGAATCTGCTCAGAAGTCCCTTGGACCTAGACTTGGCGCTTCGGTACCGCTTGCCGTTTTGTAGCAGAGAGAACTGTCTATGACTAGGGTGGTCTTTGACCATTTTTTGGAGCCTTCCTCTGAAACCGCCTGGTACAGAGGTAATCATTAGGAAGCTTGGCCCCAGTGATGTACTGGGCCGTACACACTACCTTCTCTAGTGCCTTGCGGTCGGAGGCCGAGCAGTTGCCATACCTGGCAGCGATGCAACCTTTGAGGATGCAACCTTTGTAGAACCTTTGAGGATCTGAGGAACCATGCCAAATCTTTTCAAGTCTCCTGAGGGGGAATAGTTTTTGTCGTGCCCTCTTCGCGTTGGCTAGGCAGGTTAACATCTTGTGTGACTTAGCCAATTATGCATGTGTTACTTCATCGTTTTGATGCCTTCACTATTATTCTACGATGTAGAAAATAGAAAAATAAAGAAAAAACACCTGAATGAGTGATTGTGTCCAACCTTTTGACTGGTACTCTATGTTTACAATGCAAACCAAATAGGCTACACTTTGTGCAAACTCATATTTATGAAACTTGGACAACTACGAACAGTTGTCAATTTTGGGTGTTTACCCCTCGTGCATAAAGTTAGGGCCATATAAGTCCAGTAAAACATGCTGCATCTGGATGTGTTTTTGTTGTTTACAATTGTGTATGTGTCTCATCTGAGGCAGAAAGGAAAGGCATGCAAATGTATTGTGCATCATTTCCAAGAGGCTTCGGTGTTAAAAGGTGAAATGATGCGCTCTTATCCCTGCGCTAGGCAGGTGAACATCTTGTTTGACGTACCAGGCACAGATAGATGGCTCTATGTTCATAACTAAAACTGATAGTTATTTGCTTTGTTGCGATGACAATACATTCACCTGGAAGTGAGCTAATTGCCAGGCCAGAGTAGGTAGCTGAAGAACTCCTTTGGAATATAGATATAAAAAAGCTAAGGTCATGAAACAGGAATTTCTGCCTAGGGATGAAAGTGCATCATTGAACCATATTTGCACCGTGAGTGGTTTTAAACGGCGTTACTAATATGCCCTTGTGATTCGGAGGCATATGAAAATAAGCTATTGAATGGTCATTGATCACCACTATTTGAAGCATTTAGGCACCATTATGTTATTGGCCAAGTGGGACCGTCATGGTAGCCTACATAAAGAGAAGAGGAAACGACTACAAAATCGGAGGGAACAGATGAAAAGAAACAGGGAACGGATTAGCCTGGCTGTTTTTTAAATTTCATTTCTGCCATGACCCTTAAGGGGCTATGTACTTTCTCTAACATTTCTAGGAAATAATCCTTGGTGGAGCCTCTGAATATGACAGAAACTCTCCGAAAGGACAGACCTTGTCAAGTCACTATGATTACAGTCGTTCGGGTTGTCAGGTATCCCATTTAGGCGTCCATTTTGACTCGTTTGAGCCGTGTGATTTAACAAGTGGCTGATTCTAGGCCCGATCACTCTCCCTTCCCAGGAACACTTTTATCTGTGCTTTACAGCAATCACCACACCGTCGAGCCCAAATGGCCAGCCTCATTTCGTTCCACAACCCTAGCGGCAACGAGGGTACTTTGCTCTTTAAAAGCGTGTTCGGTGGTAACGCTCCGTTTGGGTTCGCCATTTTGGAGTTGCGTGCAGGCCAGTTCTCGGGGGCCTTTTCGTGAGTCATCGTTCTTGACAGATTGTTGGAGAGTGGTTAAGGAGAGAAAGTGCCTGGATATCTGTGTCTAATGTCTCTGTGACCTTTGGTCTTGGATATGGAAGAGACGTGGTATACCATATAAACGGAACACTGTAAAAGCACTGGGATAAAGTGTGAAAGGAGGGCTAAAACTTTTGATCATGGCAGTTGTGTCTCGTAACTGCAGGGAGAATGTTTAAAATTACATTAGAGTAGATATTATAATACATGCAATTCAAGCTTTAAAGTGCAAAGTTATACACTTCTTACTTTGCTTGAAATAATGATAATGATAATGATTTGCAGACAACACTCTTGTTTAAAACGATATTATAATAGTCTTTGTTGGTTCTTCCATTTCCTGATTATTGAAGTGTACTTCAGCTATATTAAGGCTCTTTAATTCAGCCTTTGTAATGGTGGATACTCATCATTCCTCTTATCTCTTGAATAAGAGGATCTGGTGTGGGTGTGCTGATTCTCTTCTAAGGCTTTCTCTAATGGAGTAGCAATACTTCCCCATGGCATAGAGCACAAAGTGTCCCCTCAAGTCTAGCTATGATGGCGTCACACTCACACACCCACTCACAGTGATGTTTATCCCTAAAAATCTATTAGCACCTCCAAGTTTTCACCCAATCAATGGCTCCCGTTTAGTCATCGTTAATCGACTGACTACCTCTCAGATCTAATCAAGTGCAACTCAATGAGTGCTCGGGCCTAATGAGTTGATGTCAGAGACGTAGATGTATACGAATGGCTCCCACTCCGAGAGAGATGCAGGATGACTAGCATTAACAGAATATCAAATTGAGCCCCTAATGGGCTAATAGATCAAAGGAGATGCTTTCTAGATTAATCACATGGAATAAGCAGACAGGGAAATTGATACACGTCGCCATCGGTTTGATAGGATATACTGTAGAGTAGAAGACTAGGAATTACACAGAATTAGCTCGTTTTAAGCTAATTGGCTAACGAACGTTGTCATTTCCGGTCTTTTCTACTACTATGAGCTGATTTGACACTACTTGGATTATTTTAAGAGGATGAGATCAAAAGCTATAAGGTATAGAGTTCTGTTCCCTCACTGTGGCTCTGGAACTGAGATGCTCTCTGTTATTCTCAAAGGCCTCAAAGACATAACTCGGCACTGCGAAAGGAAGTAGTAGTTGTGTTCTGTAGCCGAGCCCACGTAATACATTTGGCGGAATAGATTGGAATGAATTTCGAAACACTCACAAGGTAGGCAGCTAGAGCAACTAACCCCAGAGGCACTTGACAGCAGAACAAGAATTCTCCTTGTTCCCCTTTTCTGTTTTCCCTCCTTTTTACTTTTTCATTGTTTTCAGTCGAGAGATCTAGCTACCACGAGACCTTGAGACACCTCCGCTGTCATCGTTTGAACGTTGCAAGGCACCTAATAGACATTTACAACATGTTTCTGTCAAGATTTGAATTACATTCACTTGGCGAGGATTCTTTTTCATTTCACCTTATTGCTCAGCAAATTGGAAATCGGAGGTGTGAAAACTCAAAAAGCGCTATGTATTTCCCCCTGGCTTCCTTCCTTGGTCCCGCTTATTTGAAATGTGTTGCTTCACGTCCATTGATTCCCTCCAATAATACAGAGATCAAACCAGGCTCGCAATGGAATGCAAGGCAAACGACTGCTGAGCTACCTGCTCAAGAAAGATTGATACGGTTTAGAGAGTATGTGCCACTGTGAGGAAAAGCAACACTATTAATGGGTTCTCTCCCTTGGAATGCCCCATTTTCAATCACAAACTATTTCTAATTTACTATATATGCTTTGACAATGTGCTTTCCACTATTTGAACCGAGGTCAGTGAACCATCATACCCAGTTGGCAAATTTTGACATTGGACGTTATAATGACGTTGCTTCCTACTTGTAAACTGGTTTATAGTTATAGAGATGTCAGATTACAACCAGGTAAAAGTTTCCACAACCCCCAAACTCTATGACAATAAAGTGATGCACTAACACTATGTTTTGTCTCTCTTTTGCTTCCTGTAATTGTCTTGATCCAGAAGGATCTGCCCTGTCCTTCAAGAGGCTATAATTGACGAGTTAAATTGTATTACAAGGGGATTAAAGCTGTAGAGGGCCAGAGCCACCAGCCTCCAAACCAAAGGAGTGGATTGGACAGGAACCAGGATGTGTACAGAATGTGACTAGCACAACAGTGCATTACCCTTCTATGGCTATGACCAAATTCTCATAATGTCCTATTTAGAAGGCAACTAGGCGTAAATAAAACTAATTTGTGTCTCTTCTATGTCCTTAAATTATTTATTTTTTTGTTCAGAATGTGATTTGTTGCTCAAGGAAGGCCAATCATCCACTATTGTTTGTGCATTCCGTAGTTCTCTTTTCATAACACGACGGCTTTTGTGTGATTATTTTATTCAATTGATTTTAATTGATTTAGCTCAATTCCTCCAATATTTGTTTAACTGTTCTATTACTACCAATGCTGAATTGATTGCATTCCTTGACGAGGTCTTCAAGCCTCACCTCTACCGCCAAAGAAAAACAGATCCACATTAGACTGTCTATTATGGTCTGGGGGAAAAAATCTAAATCTATTGAATCTTTCACAAAGATTTGCCCTGACCAACCTTCAGATGCGTATTCAGAGCAGTTTTTAGTAATCTGAACACATATGATTTTATACACAAACGATTTCAGTGTTACATTAAAACAGACAATTGAACCGAGTTTCAATGCACTCAGAGCAAAATAGTTCAATACAACATTGAGTGGTTTGGATGAGAAAAGGTCAATAAAGTTAAAAAAAAATGTGTATCATTGTTCCGTTTACCCTTGAGGATTACTTGCAAAGCTTTGTATGCATCTCAAGGTAGCCTAGTGGTTAGAGCGTTGGGCCAGTAACCGAAAGGTTGCTGGATCGAATATCCGAGCTGACAAGGTCAAATCTGTCATTCTGCCCCTGAACAAGGCAGTTCCCCAGTAGGCTGTCATTGTACTTAAAAAAATAAATACTGCTCACTTGGCCGAAAGTAGTGCACGATAAATGGAATAGGGTGCCATTTGGGAGGCAAGCTAACGTTCTTCATGGGAAGACAGGAAAGTAGTTACTATCCACTAAGCTGTGGCTCATCTACCTTCAAAATAATTCAGATACATTTACCGACAGAGAGAGCCCTGTGGCGGAGGGGAAATATTGATCCAATCAAAGAGGTTTGTCGCTGCCTCACGTCCCATGATGCAACACTTAAAACACACTACTTTAATTAAAATTCCTAGCCACCAGGCTATTTCTTTCTCCCTCTCTCTCTCATTCAATCTTCCTCTCTCCTTCTATCTCTATTCCCTTTCTTCCTTGCGCTAAGCTGCTCGTTAGCTCTGACTATGCTTGCCAGCTGTTCCTCCGGCCGCCAGCGTCGTTCGTTCTCATTCGGGGGCGTCTGTAGGTGTTCGGCTCTGACCCCATACCACATGCTCTATTTGATCAACACCAAGGTCACTGGTGCTCACAATCAGAAAACACCAGGGGTGTGTCCAGGGTGGCACCCTTAGCCCTATGGAGTGCACTACAGTAGTGGGATGCAGCCCAGATGAGGAGAGGAATCTGAGCTAACTGCTTGAGTGTGTATTCGCATAATATGAGATTAGATATTTTTGCTGGGGAAAAAAATAAATAAAGTATGTGGAAATTGCTGGGGTAGCTTTCAGTAAGGGGTATTGTATGTGTTTGGTTATGACCACCTTTGTCCAGGTTACCGGCGTAGGTTATGGTTCACAGTGTCTGTCTGTTTGTATGTACAGTTGAAGTCAGAGGTTTCACATACACCTTAGCTAAATACATTTAAACTCAGTTTTTCACAATTCTTTTACATTTAATCCTAGTAAAATTCCCTGTTTTAGGTCAGTGAGGATCACCACTTTATTTTAAGAATGTGAAATGCCAGAATAATAACAGAGATAATGATTGATTTCAGCTTTTATTTCTTTCATCACATTCCCAGTGGGTCAGAAGTTTACATACACTCAATTAGTATTTGGTAGCGTTGCTTTTATATTGTTGAACTTGGTTTCAAACGTTTCGGGTAGCTTTCCACAACCTTCCCACAATAAGTTGGGTGAATTTTGGCCCGTTCCTCCTGACAGAGCTGGTATAACGGAGTCAGGATTGTAGGCCTCCATGCTCGCACACACTTTTTCAGTTCTGCCCACAAATCTTCTATAGGATTGAGGTCAGGGCTTTGTGATGGCAAATCCAATACCTTGACTTTGTTGTCCTTAAGACATTTTGCCACAACTTTGGAAGTATGCTTCGGGTCAGTGTCCATTTGGAAGACCCATTTGTGAGAAAGCTTTAACTTCCTGACTGATGTCTTGAGATGTTGCTTCAATATATCCACATCATTTTCCCCCTCATGATGCCATCTATTTTGTGAAGTGCACCAGTGACTCCTGCAGCAAAGCACACCCACAACATGATGCTACCACCCCCGTGCTTCACAGTTGGCATAGTGTTCTTCAGCTTGCAAGCCTCCCCTTTTTTCCTCCAAACATAACGATGTTCATTATGGCGAAACAGTTATATTTTTGTTTCATCAGACCAAAGGACATTTCTCCAAAAAGTACAATCTTTGTCAGTTGCAAACCGTAGTCTGGCTTTTTTTTATGGTGGTTTTGGAGCAGTGGCTTCTTCCTTTCTGAGCGGCCTTTCAGTTTATGTCAATATAGGACTCGTTTTACTGTGGATATAGATGCTTTTGTACCTGTTTCCTCCAGCATCTTCACAAGGTCCTTTGCTGTTGTCATGGGATTGATTTGCACTTTCTGCACCAAAGTACGTTAATCTCTAGGAGACAGAACGCGTCTCCTTCCTGAGCGGTATGATGGCTGCCTTGTCCCATGGTGTTTATACTTGCATACTATTGTTTGTACAGATGTACATGGTACCCTCAGGTGTTTGGTAATTGGTCCCAAGGATGAACCAGACTTGTGGAGGTCTAAAATGTATTTTCTGAGGTCTTGGCTGATTTCTTTTGATTTTCCCATGATGTCAAGCAACGAGGCACTGAGTTTGAATGTTGACCTTGAAATACATCCACACCTCCAATTGACTCAAACAATGTCAATTAGCCTATCAGAAGCTTCTAAAGCAATGGCATCATTTTCTGGAATTTTCCAAACTGTTTAAAGCCACAGTCAGCTTAGTGTTTGTAAACTTCTGACCCACTGCAATTGTGATACATTGAATTATAAGTGAAATCATCTCTGTAAACAATTGTTGGAGAAATTACTTGTGTTATGCACAAAGTAGATGTCTTAACCGACTTGCCAAAACTATAGTTTGTTAACAAGAAATTTGTTGAGTGGTTGAAAAAACAAGTTTTAATGACTCCAACCTAAGTCTATGGAAACTTCCGACTTCAACTGTATGTCTAGCTTGGTGATGGTGCTCTTTATGTCCTCCATGTCCTGCCTGGCCTGCATTTATCTCCAGCAGCCTGTGCCTGGGGTATGTGACTATGATGTGTGCGTCTGTCTGGGTTGGTTACAGGATCCTGGGGGTGTGTAGTATCTCAGACTAAGCATATCTGGCTTGGTGAGTGACAGTGTTGTCCCTGTTCCCTCTTGTCCTGCCTTAGCTGTCTCTGTTGTGGAACTGGGTCATTTTACTGTATTATTTGTATTATGTCTGTCTGCAGGTTACTGTGAGTGTCTTTGTCCTTTCTATCTGGTGTCTGTGTGGGTTACTCAGTTGATTCTGTATTTATTATGGATCCCCAAGGCAGCAGCTCCTCTTCCTGGGGTCCAAACACATTAACGCACTTACATTACACATAAATCAAAAGATGAAACAATGCATCATATAACATTATCACACCACTGTACACAGTATATATATATATATATATACAGTTACTTGCGAAAGTATTCGGCCCCCTTGAACTTTGCGACCTTTTGCCACATTTCAGGCTTCAAACATAAAGATATAAAACTGTATTTTTTTGTGAAGAATCAACAACAAGTGGGACACAATCATGAAGTGGAACGACATTTATTGGATATTTCAAACTTTTTTAACAAATATAAAAACTGAAAAATTGGGCGTGCAAAATTATTCAGCCCCTTTACTTTCAGTGCAGCAAACTCTCTCCAGAAGTTCAGTGAGGATCTCTGAATGATCCAATGTTGACCTAAATGACTTATGATAAATACAATCCACCTGTGTGTAATCAAGTCTCCGTATAAATGCACCTGCACTGTGATAGTCTCAGAGGTCCGTTAAAAGCGCAGAGAGTATCATGAAGAACAAGGAACACACCAGGCAGGTCCGAGATACTGTTGTGAAGAAGTTTAAAGCCGGATTTGGATACAAAAAGATTTCCCAAGCTTTAAACATCCCAAGGAGCACTGTGCAAGTGATAATATTGAAATGGAAGGAGTATCAGACCACTGCAAATCTACCAAGACCTGGCCGTCCCTCTAAACTTTCAGCTCATACAAGGAGAAGACTGATCAGAGATGCAGCCAAGAGGCCCATGATCACTCTGGATGAACTGCAGAGATCTACAGCTGAGGTGGGAGACTCTGTCCATAGGACAACAATCAGTCGTATATTGCACAAATCTGGCCTTTATGGAAGAGTGGCAAGAAGAAAGCCATTTCTTAAAGATATCCATAAAAAGTGTTGTTTAAAGTTTGCCACAAGCCACCTGGGAGACACACCAAACATGTGGAAGAAGGTGCTCTGGTCAGATGAAACCAAAATTGAACTTTTTGGCAACAATGCAAAACGTTATGTTTAGCGTAAAAGCAACACAGCTGAACACACCATCCCCACTGTCAAACATGGTGGTGGCAGCATCATGGTTTGGGCCTGCTTTTCTTCAGCAGGGACAGGGAAGATGGTTAAAATTGATGGGAAGATGGATGGAGCCAAATACAGGACCATTCTGGAAGAAAACCTGATGGAGTCTGCAAAAGACCTGAGACTGGGACGGAGATTTGTCTTCCAACAAGACAATGATCCAAAACATAAAGCAAAATCTACAATGGAATGGTTCAAAAATAAACATATCCAGGTGTTAGAATGGCCAAGTCAAAGTCCAGACCTGAATCCAATCGAGAATCTGTGGAAAGAACTGAAAACTGCTGTTCACAAATGCTCTCCTCCAACCTCACTGAGCTCGAGCTGTTTTGCAAGGAGGAATGGGAAAAAATGTCAGTCTCTCGATGTGCAAAACTGATAGAGACATACCCCAAGCGACTTGCAGCTGTAATCGCAGCAAAAGGTGGCGCTACAAAGTATTAACTTAAGGGGTCTGAATAATTTTGCACGCCCAATTTTTCAGTTTTTGATTTGTTAAAAAAGTTTGAAATATCCAATAAATGTCGTTCCACTTCATGATTGTGTCCCACTTGTTGTTGATTCTTCACAAAAAAAAACAGTTTTATATCTTTGTTTGAAGCCTGAAATGTGGCAAAAGGTCGCAAAGTTCAAGGGGGCCGAAAACTTTCGCAAGGCACTGTATATATATTAAAGAAAATGGTGAAGAGACCTCTGGTGGAATGTCTTGTGGGGAGTGCATTTGCGTCCGAGCTCTGTGCTAGTAGTTTAAACGGACTGCTCCATGCGTTCAGCTTGTCAACACTTCTAAAATAAAAAAATAAAAATTAGTGATGAAGTCAATCTCTTCTCCACTTTGAGCCATGAGATATGTAAATGCATAATACAAATGTTACCTCCCCATGTACATTGAAGGGCCTGCCATGCTGCCCTGTTCTGAGCCAATTGTAATTTGCCTAGTCCGTCTTTGTGGCACCTGACCACACAACTGAACCGTAGTCCAGGTGCGACAAAACAAGGGCCTTGTAGGACCTGCCTTGTTGAT
Source organism: Oncorhynchus mykiss (assembly GCF_057628025.1). NCBI lineage: Eukaryota > Metazoa > Chordata > Actinopteri > Salmoniformes > Salmonidae > Oncorhynchus > Oncorhynchus mykiss. The sequence continues at coordinate 21,698,643 of NC_143028.1, read as the reverse complement.
AGTGTTGTTAAGAAGACAGAGCAGAGCTTTATGTCAACATGTTTTGACCATGACAGTCCAGTGTTACTCCAAGCAGTTTAGTCACCTCAACTAGCTCAAGTTCCACATTATTCATTGCAAGATTTAGTTGAGGTTTAGTGAATGATTTGTCTCAAGTGTAATGCTTTTAGTTTTTGAAATGTTTAGGACTAACTTATTCCTTTCCACCTATTCTGAAACTAACTGCAGCTCTTTGTTAACGTCTTCTGTGTTCTTTTAGACGGGTAACTTTTATCCACAATATAGCAGGGGGTGTAAAGCCATAACACATACTTTTTTTCCAACAGCAGACTATGATCGATAATGTCAAAAGCCGCACTGAAGTCTTATAAAACAGCTCCCACAATCTTTTTATCATCAATTTCTCTCAGCCAATCATCTGTCATTTGTGTAAGTGCCATGCTTGTTCGATGTCCTTACCTGTAAGCGTGCTGAAAGTCTGTTTACTGTAAAATAGCATTGTATCTGGTCATTGACAAGTTTTTCCAATAGTTTACTAAAGGTTGGTAACAGGCTGATTGGTCGGCTATTTGAGACAGTAAAGGAGGCTTTACTATTCTTGGTTAGCGGAATAACTTTTGCTCCCTTCCAGGCCTGAGGGCACACACTTTCTAGTAGGCTCAGATTGAAGATATCGCAAATAGGGCTTGCAATATCGTCCGCTATTATCCTCAGTAATTTTCCTTCGAAGTTGTCAGACCCCGGTGGCTTGTAATTACTGATAGACAACAATCTTCTTTTTTTTTACTTCTTCCACACTCACTTTACGGAATAAAAAATGACACTGCTTGTCTTTCAAAATTTGATCAGTTATACTTGGATAGTTGGTTACTGTTTGCTGCTAGCATGTCATAACTAAGTTTGCTAATATTCGCACAAAAAAAATCATTAAAGCAATTGGCAATATCAGTGGGTTTTGTGATGAATGAGCCATCTGATTCTATGAATGATGGAGCTGCGTTTTAATTTTTTTCCCAAAATGTCATTTAAGGCACTCAAAAGCTTTTTACTATCATTCTTTATGTCATGTATTTTTGTTTCATAGGGTAGTTTCTTCTTTTTATTCCGTTTAGTCACATGATTTCTCAATTTGCAGTACGTTTGCCAAGCTGTTGTGCAGCCAGACTTCTTTGCCATTCCTTTTGCACATCCCTCTTAACCTTAACATTTTTCAATTTATATTTTATTTCACCTTTTTTATCCAGGTAGGCTAGTTGAGAACAAGTTCTCATTTACAACTGACCAGGCCAAGATAAAGCAAAGCAGTATGACACGTACAACACACATGGAATAAACAAACATACAGTCAATAATACAGTAGAAAAAGTCTGCAATAAATGGGCCACAGTGGCGAAGTCATAACAATATGCCAATTAAACACTTGAGTGATAGATGTACAGAAGATGAATGTGCAGGTAGAGATACTGGGGTGCAAAGGAGCAAGATAAATAAATACAGTATGAGGATGAGGTAGTTGGAGCTATTTACCGCAGCAGAGAATTGGAAGGAAAGACAACCAAAGGAGGAATTGGCTTTGGGGGTGACCAGTGAGATATACCTGCTGGAGCGCGTGCTACGAGTGGGTGCTGCTATGGTGACCAGTGATAAGGCATATAAGGCAGGGCTTTACCTAGCAACGACTTGTAGATGACATGGAGCCAGTGGGTTTGGCGACGAGTATGAAGCGAGGCCCAGCCAACGAGAGCGCACAGGTCGCAGTGGTGGGTAGTATATGGGGCTTTGGTGACAAAACGGATGGCACTGTGATAGACTGCATCGAATTTGTTGAGTAGAGTGTCGGAGGCTATTTTGTAGATGACATCGCCGAAGTCTAGGATCGGTAGGATGGTCAGTTTTACAAGGGTATGTTTGGCAGCATGAGTGAAGGATGCTTTGTTGCGAAATAGGAAGCTGATTCTAGATTTCATTTTGGATTGGAGATGCTTAATGTGAGTCTGGAAGGAGAGTTTACAGTCTAGCCAGACACCTAGGTATTTTTAGTTGTCCACATATTCTAAGTCAGAACCGTCCAAAGTAGTAATGCAGGACAAGCAGGCAGCGATCGGTTGAAGAGCATGCATTTTGTTTTACTTGTATTTAAGAGCAATTGGAGGCCACGGAAGGAGAGTTATATGGCATTGAAGCTTGTCTGGAGGTTAGTTAACACAGTGTCCAAAGGGCCAGAAGTATACTGAATGGTGTCGTCTGCGTAAAGGTGGATCAGAGAATCACCAGCAGCAAGAGTGACATCATTGATGTACACAGAGAAGAGAGTCGGCCCAGGAAATGAACCCTGTGGCACCCCCATAGAGACTGCCAGAGGTCCGGACAACAGGCCCTCCGATTTGACACACTGAACTCTATAAGAGAAGTAGTTGGTGAACCAGGTGAGGCAATCATTTGAGAAACCAAGGATGTTGAGTCTGCCGATGTGGTGATTGACAGAGTCGAAAGCCATGGCCAGGTCGATAAATACGGCTGCACATTATTGTCTCTTATCAAGGTCGGTTATGATATCGTTTAGACCTTGAGCGTGGCTGAGGTGCACCCATGACCAGCTCTGAAACCAGATTGCATAGCGGAGAAGGTACGTGGGATTCGAAATGGTTGGTAATCTGTTTCTTAACTTGGCTTTCTTAGAAAGGCAGGGTAGGATAGATACAGTATAGGTCTGTAGCAGTTTGGGTCTAAAGTGTCTCCCCATTTGAAGAGGGGGATGATCGTGGCAGCTGTCCAATCTTTGGGAATCTCAGACGATGTGAAAGAGGTTGAACAGGCTAGTAAATAGGGGTTGCAACAATTTCGGCGTATTTAGTCAGCCACCAATTGTGCAAGTTATCCCACTTAAAAAGATGAGAGGCTTGTAATTTTCATCATAGGTACACTTCAACTATGACAGACAAAATCAGAAAAAAAATCCAGAAAATCACATTGTAGGATTTTTAATGAATTTATTTGTAAATTATGGTGGAAAATAAGTATTTGGTCAATAACAAAAGTTTCTCAATACTTTGTTATATACCCTTTGTTGGCAATGACAGAGGTGAAGACTTACAGAAAACGTTTGACAAGGTTTTCACACACTGTTGCTGGTATTTTGGCCCATTCCTCCATGCAGATCTCCTCTAGAGCAGTGATGTTTTGGGGCTGTTGCTGGGCAACATGAACTTTCAACTCCTTCCAAAGATTTTCTATGGGGTTGAGATCTGGAGACTGGCTAGGCCACTCCAGGACCTTGAAATGCTTCTTACGAAGCCACTCCTTCGTTGCCCGGGCGGTGTGTTTGGAATCATTGTCATGCTGAAAGACCCAGCCACGTTTCATCTTCAATGCCCTTGCTGATGGAAGGAGGTTTTCACTCAAAATCTCACGATACATGGCCCCATTCATTCTTTCCTTTACACGGATCAGTCGTCCTGGTCCCTTTGCAGAAAAACAGCCCCAAAGCATGATGTTTCCACCCCCATGCTTCACAGTAGGTATGGTGTTCTTTGTATGCAACTCAGCATTCTTTGTCCTCCAAACACGACGAGTTGAGTTTTTACCAAAAAGTTATATTTTGGTTTCATCTGACCATATGACATTCTCCCAATCTTCTTCTGGATCATCCAAATGCTCTCTAGCAAACTTCAGATGGGCCTGGACATGTACTGGCTTAAGCAGGGGGACACGTCTGGCACTGCAGGATTTGAGTCCCTGGCGGCGTAGTGTGTTAGTGATGGTAGAATTTGTTACTTTGGTCCCAGCTCTCTGCAGGTCATTCACTAGGTCCCCCCGTGTGGTTCTGGGATTTTTGCTCACCGTTCTTGTGATCATTTTGACCCCACGGGATGAGATCTTGCGTGGAGCCCCAGATCGAGGGAGATTATCAGTGGTCTTGTATGTCTTCCATTTCCTAATAATTGCTCCCATAGTTGATTTCTTCAAACCAAGCTGCTTACCTATTGCAGATTCAGTCTTCCCAGCCTGGTGCAGGTCTACAATTTTGTTTCTGGTGTCCTTTGACAGCTCTTTGGTCTTGGCCATAGTGGGGTTTGGAGTGTGACTGCTTGAGGTTGTGGACAGGTGTCTTTTATACTGATAACAAGTTCAAACAGGTGCCATTACTACAGGTAACGAGTGGAGGACAGAGGAGCCTCTTAAAGAATATGTTACAGGTCTGTGAGAGACAGAAATCTTGCTTGTTTGTAGGTGACCAAATACTTATTTTCCACCATAATTTGCCAAGTCTGTCATAGTTGAAGTATACCTATGATGAAAATTACAGGCCTCTCTCATCTTTTTAAGTGGGAGAACTTGTACAATTGGTGGCTGACTAAATACTTTTTTGCCCCACTGTACCTAGTAGGTTCATTGATCATTTGTGTAGGATGGCTGGGGTGTTAAGCTTGTCCCAGTTTAGGTCACCTACCAGCACAAGCGCAATCATTTCACACATGGTGTCCAGGGCACAGCTGGGGGCAGAGGGTGGCTGTAGCAAGCGGCAACAGTGAGAGACTTGATTCTGGAAAGGTGGATTTTTAAAAGTAGAAGCTCGAATTTTGGGGGTACAGACCTGGATAGTAAGACAGAATTCTGCAGGCTATCTCTGCAGTAGATTACAACTCCGCCCCCGTTGGCAGTTCTATCTTGTCGGAAAATTTTATAGTTAGGGATGGAAATTTCAGGGGTTTTGGTGGTCTTCCTAAGCCAGGATTCAGACACGGCTAGGACATCCGGGTTGGCGGAGTGTGCTAAAGCAGTGAATAAAACAAACGTTTCTGGGTGCGATAGAATAGATTCAAGGCATAATGTACAAACAAAGGTATGGTAGGATGTGAGTACATTGGAGGTTAACCTAGGTATTTTGTGATGATGAGAGAGATATTGTCTCCAGAAACATTTAAACCAGCTGATGTCACCGCATGTGTGGGGGGTGGAACTAAAGGGTTGGCTAAGCCATATTGAGCAGGGCTAGAGGCTCTGCAGTGAAATATGACAATAATCACTAACCAGAACAGCAATGGACAAGGCATATTGACATTAGGGAGAGGCATGCGTAGCCGAGTGATCATAGGAGTCCAGTGAGTAGTTAGGCTGGCTGGAGACACGGCGATTCAGACAGCTAGCAGGCCGGGGCTAGCAGAAGGGCCTTAGAGGGATGTCGCAATGGAGGAAGTCTGTTATATCCTCTTCTTGCAGTTACGTCGAATAGACCAGTTGTGATGGAGTAGTAGGGTTCCGTGTAGCAAAGGGGTTCAGTCCAATTGGCAAAATAGGTATCGTGGCCCAAGCAATTGGCCGATGGATCTCTTCAGCTAACAGTCCGATATGCTCTCGACAACTAGCGGGCCGCGGCTAGCAGATGGGCATTCAAATCAAATCAAATCAAATGTATTTATATAGCCCTTCGTACATCAGCTGATATCTCAAAGTGCTGTACAGAAACCCAGCAAAAAAAAACAAACAGCAAGCAATGCAGGTGTAGAAGCACGGTGGCTAGGAAAAACTCCCTAGAAAGGCCAAAACCTATAAAGAAACCTAGAGAGGAACCAGGCTATGTGGGTTGGCCAGTCCTCTTCTGGCTGTCCCGGGTGGAGATTATAACAGAACATGGTCAAGATGTTCAAATGTTCATAAATGACCAGCATGGCCCAATAATAATAAGGCAGAACAGTTGAAACTGGAGCAGCAGCACAGCCAGGTGGACTGGGGACAGCAAGGAGTCATCATGTCAGGTAGTCCTGAGGCATGGTCCTAGGGCTCAGGTCCTCCGAGAGAGAGAAAGAAAGAGAGAATTAGAGAGAGCACACTTAAATTCACACAGGACACCGAATAGGACAGGAGAAGTACTCCAGATATAACAAACTGACCCTAGCCCCCCGACACATAAACTACTGCAGCATAAATACTGGAGGCTGAGACAGGAGGGGTCAGGAGACACTGTGGCCCCAGGGGATGTCGCAACGGAGGGGCCTGTTGGGAATAAAACCTTGGGCAGATTATTTCGATAGTCTAGTCGTGATGGATAAGCGGGGTTTCGTGTAGTGAAAGGGGTCCAAGCCAATTGGCAAAATAGTGGCCCAAGAAATTGGCCGATGGACCTATTCCGCTAACAGTCCGATATGCTCTAGACAGCTGGCGAACCGCGGCTAGCAGGCTAGCAGATGGGCATTCAGGGGACGTCACGACGTAGGAGCCAGTTGAATAACCCACTTGGGCAGATTACGTCGGTAGTCCAGTTGTGAAGGAGCTCCATACTGGCAGTAAAAGGGGTCCGGGCCAATTGGCAAAATAGGTATTGTACAGTGGCGGATGGACCTCTTCAGCTAGCCGGGAGATGGGCCTAGCATGGGCTAGCTTCAGGCTAATTGGTGCTTGCTTCAGGACAGAGACGTTAGCCGGGAGTAGCCACTCGGATAGCAGCTAGCTAGCTGCGATGATCCAAGTGAAAAGGTTCAGAGCTTGCGATAGGAATCGGGGGATATGGAGAGAAAATAGGTCCGGTATACTCTGGTTTGAATCGTGTTGTGCAAATTGGCGAGAGTTTTGCGAGCTAAAGGTTAGCTGATGACCTTTAGCAGTGGTTAGCTGACGACTAGCTAGTAGCAAGTTAGCTTGCTAGCTTATGTTGGTTGGTTCTTAAGTAAAGAAAAATACTTTAGAAAAAAGGAGGAGGAGAGTATTTTGAAGTTGAGGTTTAGAAAAATATATGAAAGGATATGCGAAGAAAAATATATAAAAAAAATATATAAATGGGACACAACAGGACGAGGACAAGGACAAATTCCTCATCAAACCACAGGGATTTAACAATTTTTACAGTGATTTTCTTAATGGCTGCATGCTTATTCGTAACGTGTATAAGCAATTTCATAAAGGTGTTAGGTGAGGCGCTGGTTGCTTCTCATTACACACCACAGACCAACAAATATTTTTTACATCAACAACATAGGAATCACTACAAAACATATTGTATTACCTCTTACACACTATTAGGCCCAGCTATTGGAACTTCGGTTTTCCTAGATGTGGCTACTATATTGTGATCACCACATCTGATGGATTTGTATACTGCTTTAAAGCATATTTTTGTATTGTGATGTGACTATCATTAGTGTGATGACTGCTATTTATTGAATAATTGCCTACTACGTTGAATTATTACTCAATTAAATTAATCATGTGACATCTAACTCATTAGGGATTTGGGGCACCACGGTTAAAGTTTGTTTAATGAGTTAGATATTATAGCAGTCACTAATTAATAACTTCCTCAAATCAGTCTCATTCTGAACGTCGTAGACTACGTACATTTGCAAAAACCCAGGTCTCACTGATCATTCCATACCGCGCAAATTAATTTGATTATTTATTTACTAACAAGCTAAATGATAACATATGATACACACACACACACGGTGTAAGGTCATTGATTAGATACTTAATGAGCGTTACACAAGATGGAGATTTAAAGAGCGAGAGAGCGCAAGAGAGAAAGAGAAGCAACACATGGATACATTTGTAAACTACGCTTAATTTAGCTCGAATACCTTGCCCTGTACTGCCACTCTTATGGGTAAGAAGTAATGCATGTATTTACATGTTGAAGGTCTTTGTTGGGTATCTCTGTTGGGCCCAGGCCTTCGTGGGTTGATTGTTGAGAGGTTCCTTTTGTCTTCAACCTCGTGTTGCGTTTCGAAATCGTGACTAATCGTAAACCTCAGCTGCAGCTTGTGGTAATTCTAGTCTGATATGTTCATTCTTAACTCAAATGCTTTATACCCTCGGGTAAAAAGGGGGCTTTTTACGTCACGCCGTCTCTGTGTTCCTTGGGGTGTGGCTAATCACGAGGCACGGTATCTCAATTTACTATGATCTCGTTAGAGAACTAAAATCACAATCTTATCGTCACAAAAACGATCTCTTTATCCTCAATATTTTCCACACAATGTAAAGTATGTAACCATGATATACACAGTCAGAAAATTCTTCAAGTTAAAATGTTTTTGTTATAAAGTTTTCATGCAACTTTTAATCACAAAATGTACCTTAATTTTCCTTATTCCAACTGTCATCATTCCCAACACTCGGATGTTGAAATATATTGTCCCAATGTCCATTGTTTGAGGTTGTAGTTTTTGGGCAAAGAATACTTAATAAGACACACAGGTATTCCAAACACCCTAACTAGACCCCAAAAGGAATCGTCTGCTGCCTATGGTTTACAATCAATGTGAGGTGTCATAAAAGACCACCACCAGAATGAACAGGGGAGGTCCGGGCTGTGGCCCGCCGTTCCGGACCCGTCGTATGGTTGTCCAGGCTAGTATATCTAGGCAGTAACTTAGGCAGATGTTAACAACGCACAACACTCAGGCAATACATCATTTAAATGTCTTCCCCAAATGAGCGGTGTTAACTGATGGCCATATGGGGAACTGGTTTGTGGCTCTATCGCTTCCTAATTGTCAAAGCGAATTAAACAAAGAAAATTGAATAAACAAAATATAGCTACCACACCGTAATCATATAATTGGACTATGTTCTATATAATTACTTTGTCTTGGCTAAATGACTCTATCATGACATTGTCTCTGTCATATCTAGGGTGATCCTATTTTAAGGTGAGTAGTTAAGGCACTCTGAAACATGGCAGAGGACATTACAGGGCTGACCTAGCGAACTCTGGAGCTGGGGATTCTGATATAATAAGCTACAGGTGACAGCTTTACCACTCTCGTCTAGCCCTGTCCAGTGGGGCAGGAACTTTGTTACGACGCCCACGGGTTTGGTGTATATGTAGTACCATGCCTTATCTCCGATCTCGAACACCTGGTGTGGGGTCTTTTTTGTCGTAATGGGTCTTCTTTCCAATTTGCCTTGAGTGTACACAAAGGTAGTCAGTCTGGAGGTGGGTTTGATGTCCGCCACGTATTGATGAGCCTTGTAGGCTGTGGCAACCTCTCCCGGTTGGTACAGAAGATGCAGTGGAAGTGTCATTTGCCAGTCAGTCATCATCTCGAATGGTGTTATTCCCATTGACCTGTTGCGTGTGGCTCTGATCTCCATCAGTACCAGTGGGAGTTTGAGATCCCAATCGTTGTGGTTGGCTGCCACATATTTTCTCAGGATTCTGAAAATTGTCTGGTTGCTCATTTCTAACCTGCCGGAGCTCCTAGGGTGGTCCTCAATGTGGATTTTAGCTTTGACTCCCAGGAGCCACCACAGTTCGGTCATAAGAGCTGCCCAAAAATGGGTTCCGCTATCACTGTCCACGGTTTCTCCTAACAGGCTGAAATGACTGAAAACGTGGTTGAGCAAAAGAACAGCCGTGGTTTCTTCTGTGTCATTGGCTACGGGCAGACACTCCACCCACTTTGTGAATGCGCAAGTCACTGTGAGGAGATACTTGTTGCCTCTTGCTGACCTGGCAACTGGGCCTACCCAGTCGATCTGGATCGAGCTCTGGGAAGTGTTGCAAGGGTGCTCTATGAAGTGGCTTGGAGGGTTGAAACTGGCAGCAAACTAGACACACCCTCACGTATTGTGTCATGTCTTGTTCCATGTGAGGCCAGTTGGCCACCTGTTGCAATGTTTCACATGTAGCCTTTACCCCCCTATGGCCTCCACATGGCTCGTCGTGGGCATGAGCTATCATTACCCCCCTCTGTTTAGGAACCACCTACCTTCGTGTGGCGTCGGTTTCTGAAACCTAAACCAGTAGGTTATCGACAAGTGTGAGGTGCTGTTTAGTTGCGTACAGTGAACGCAAGTCGTGTGAGCCTGCCAAAGCCAGTTCAGACACTGGGTGATTGACAGGATCAGACCGGAAAGCCATCAAAGTGGCAAGGGACTCATCTTGGTGTTGCTTTGCTACCAGGTCACCATTCCGGAATGAATGAGTTAGCAACACATTATTATGTTCTGCGGTGCTACATGGCTACGTGTTACCATGGGCGCCTCAGTGATCATTGCTTCCCGAGTATCAAACACCCAAGGGGTGCCGTGAATTGCACTGGATTTCGCCATAATGTCGGCATGGTTGTTGCCAAGTTTGTCACGACCAGGTGATTAGGAGTGTCCCTTGACGTTCTTCCAGTATGTCGTGTTTGGTTATGAGGTCGTCGCAAGCTAGAATGAGCTCTTTGCTTTTCACTTCTTTGGCCACTCGACGTAGTCTTTTGTTTCCAAAACGACAAGTGGCATAAGAAGTTGAGTGTGGCGTAGTTTGAGTTGGTGCAGATTGCCAGTTCCAACAAGTCATGTTTCACCGCTGTTTGCTGGCTGGTCTTGTTGCCTAGCTGAAATTGAACAGGTTTGCGCGGAATGTCGTTGTGCCACACCAATCCCACCTCAGTTTGCAAGTGATCTAGATGACGGTAAGAACAGTCATCCACCAATGCCATCGGCATGCCAAGAGTGAGACTTGTCAATCCATTAGCGGTACCAAACAATCAATTAAATCTATCTCAGTCAGCATCTGTTCAGTGTCAATGCACAGGGTGGATAAGTGACACGCTTTTGAAGTTCAGTTTTAGTAGGAGACCCTTGGTTAGAGGCAGGATAGCTTGAGTGAATACTTAAAGTACCGTGTTGCTACGTTCTGTTTTCAACTAACGTTTTGCTGGGTCCACTGCTCTTTTGAGATATGAGGTAAATAGTCGAACCCGAATCTATCAGCACATCACAGGTCAAACAGTCCTCTAAGACTGGTTTAAGGTATGGCCTATTCGAGGAGGTTTTTCTCGTCATATCCCCAACAAAGTGGATTGGGTTGGAAGAATTGGTTGGTTATCTGTGTCGATTTTCAAGATGGATAAGCCACCTTCATGACCCAGTGGGTCCTCTATTGGAATGGGAGAGGAATCAGCTGTTGCAATGCTGCTTACCTTGTGCATCTCCACATCTATATCAGAGTCTGTTGACAAAACCTGTGGGCTTGTGTTTAGATCAAGGGGGCCCTGGACATGGATTTGAGTGAGGGTGTGAGTAATGTTAATGTTGACGTCCTCGCGAATGGAGTGAATTTCTGCGGACTCGTTCCCCGGCAATTTTACGCCTAGTCATGGTGACTTATCCTTTCTCAAATTTATTCTGCTGCAGTACATCTCTAATCAGAGCTTCTAGAGAACTTCGGTTGATGTTTTGATCGTAGTTGGACCCTTTGTTGCTCTTGTTATGCACATTACCCTTGTGCCCTGAACCTTTGTGATTGTTAGGTACAGGAACGTGGCGGCCAAGTTGATCTCTACGGGACCTGTTTGGTTGTGGACATTTTTTAATAGCTATCATTGCCGGTGTGGTGTTGTTTGGTAGCCACTCACCTTGTGCATCATCTTTTGCCGCTTCTGTCCCCAAAAGCTGTGCTCACAAGCTCTTGGAGTGCCGAGATTGGGAAAAACAACGTGGGCAGTAGGGCCCAAGTGGTGGATTAACAAAAGGCTAAGATGTGTTTTGCAATATTGCACTTGTGATTTCATGAATATGAATATTTTTTAGTAATATTATTTGACTGTGGCGCTATGCTATTCAGCGGTTGCTGACGAAAATGATCCCGCTAACGGGGATGTGTAGCGTCAAGAAGTTAAGGTTTTTGTGACTCCTCTCTTTGGCTGGAAAAATGGCTGTGTTTTTCTGTGGCTTGGTAGTGACCTAACATAATCATTTGTGGTGCTTTCGCTGTAAAGCCTATTTGAAATTGGACACTGTGGTGGGATTAACAACAAGATTACCTTTAAAACGGTTTAAAATACATGTATGTTTGAGGAATTTTAATTATGAGATTTCTGTTGTTTTGAATTTGGCGCCCTGCACTTTCACTGGCTGTTGTCATATCATCATATCATATTGCAGCCCTAAGAAGTTTTTAGAGGTCTTCTTTAACCTGGTGTTACATTTCAGGATCGTGACTAATCGTAGACCTCAGCTGCAGCTCGTGGTCATTCTAGTCTGATATGTTAATTCTTAAAGCAAAAGCTTTATATCCTCGGGTTAAAAGGGGGCTCTTACGTCATGCTGATACGCACTCTGGGTTCACTGGGGCATGGCTAATTACGAGGCAAGGTATCACAATTTACTATGATCTTGTTAGAGAACTAAAATCACAATCTTATCGTCACATAAACATTGTCTTCATCCTGCATATTTTCTACACAACGTGAAGTATGTTAACATGATATAGACAGCATGAAAATTCTTCAAGTTTCAATGTTTTCGTTATAAAGTCTTCATGCAACTTTTAATTACATAACAAAATAGACCTTCATATTACAAATTCCAACTGTCATCATTCCCAACACTCGGATGTGAAAATATATTGTCCCAGTGTCCATTGTTTGATGTTGTAGTTTTTGGGCGGCAAACTCTTCATAAAGCCCACAGACATTCCTTTCGCTCAAACTAGACCCCAAAAGGAATCATCTGCTGCCTATGGTTTACGATCATAAAACCTCAACATCAATCCCTCCCTCTCCCTCCGAAGGAGAAGCGGGGCTCTGTAGAGATGATCCAGTGTAACCTGATCCTTGGATCCTCACAGGCGAGTCATGACACCTGGTAGGTTGATTGATAACCTGAACCAGGTTGCAGGCATTGGTTACGGTTTGAAGCTTTTTCTTGAGTTGGCAGCTTGATGAAAGCCAGTTAATATTTAAATCACCCAAAAAATGTACCTCTGTTGATATCGCATACATTATCAAGCACATATTGATTTAGGACTTGGTGGTCTATAGCAGCTTCCCACAGGGCTTTCTCTCTGTTTCTCCCTTCTTAGCAGACTACCTGTTCAGCAGCTTGGGCCTGGGGGCGGTTGTGATGTGGCTCAGCCCGGGTTATATCACCTTGATGCGTGTCTGATGCCTGTATAACTTGCTGAGTGACAATATCTCTCTCCATCAGGATAATCCCTGTTCAGTGGCCTTGGGCTCTGGCCTGTGGATGGCCTGGGTTATATTAATATGTTGTGTGTCTCTTACTCTGTCTCTGTAACTCGTTGAGTGACAGTACTCTGTCTCTCTCTGTCCGGCCTCCATCTAGCAGACTCCCTGTTCAGCGGCCTGGGGCTGGGGCCTGTGGTGGGCCTGGGTCTGGTCGTACTCCTCCTGGTCCTCGTGGTGGTGGACGTCAGCTGCTACTTCCTGCGCCAGTGTGGCCTGCTCATGTGTATCACGCGCAAGCTCTGCAGCAAGAAGACGGCCACCAGCGGCAAGAGCAAGGAGATGGAGGAGGGCAAGGCCGCCTACCTGTGAGTGGACCTTTGACCTTGGAACTGCGGCAACTGACCTTTTGTTATAGAATGTGTGATGTGACATTGTCGGTCAGTCAGGCAGTTAGTCATAAGCTATTGTTCACTCGCTCACTCACTCACTTGCTTACTCACTCACTCCCTCCCTCACTGACACCCTTACTCACTCACTCAGAGTGCGTCTCAATTCTTTCTACTCCCTTTTCCCTCATACGTTCTGATCTGGAAGAATTGGAAAGGTGAAAGTTAATCCTCCATTTAGTTTGACATTATTATTTTCAGCTGTCCAAACTTTACATATAATTGCAGATGATGGAAATTAAGCCAATTTAGACGATTGAGACGCACGCAAAGGCAGTTTATATCTCACCCGGTCACTCCCCACTGTCAAAATATGTAAATCACTCATTTAACCATGCAGAAATATACTTGGTACAGTTTTATTTTCTTCATGTGAACTGTATGTGGTATGTCTGGTGTGTATGCACGCAATTGTGTGTTTTAACGTGCGTGCATGTGTGTCCATATGTTTGTTAGTGGCGTGTGTGTACATGCATGTGTACGTGAAAAAAATCTGTATGCGTGATAGTGGGGAATAATACAAGACTATGTGTTTGTTCGGAGGGTCTAAATCGAGGTACAGTGTGTGCTTATCTATGTTCAGGCTTCACTGAGCATGCCATTACAAAACCACATCTATTACTATTTACCTCCACTTTCATTCCCATGAAACTGGAGTTTCATTTGAAACAGCATGAATAATTAATAAACGCAAGATAGGACTGATGACTCTAGCACCGCAGAATGGATGTAGAGTGAGAGTGAAAGAGGGATAGAGATTGGGGAAATATGGAAAGAGAGAGAGAGGGGTTGGGGAGAACGAAAGATAGAGTGAAAGAGGAATAAAGTGGAGAGAGGGATATAGGGAGAAAGATGGATACAGTGGGAGAGTTGTCAGTGTGTCGCTCCAAGCCGAGGCAAGGGAAGGGAAGAGCCTAACAAGAGATTGTGTAGCTAGACTGACATTGCGTTGAGTCACAGGGAGGTGTGATGCAGTCGGCGTGTGTGTGCCTGCGTGCGTGTGACTGTCTGGTCGGTGGGCGGGTGGGTGCGTGCGACTGTCTGGTCGGTGGGTGGGTGCATGCGTGCAACTGTCTGGTCAGTGGGTGGGTGGGTGACATCTTCCTGCTGAGACTGCAGGACTGCCTCTGACTCAGGCCTTTCCACACATCTGAGGGATTTGGATTAATGGAAAGTAGGAGATGCTTTAAGTTTCAGATGCTAATTCAGGTCTACCACGATGCTTAAGTGGTGCTAAGATGGGATTCTAAGTCTTAGAGATGTGTTGAATGTTCTGTAGGATTGTATAAGTTATGTAAGACACTAACATGTAAATGGTCCACCTTATCATGACAGTAAGTGGTGAATGGAAAGAGTGGATAGTAACATTTGATTCTGATTGTCACGTTCTGACCTCTATTTCCTTTGTTTTGTATTTATTTAGTATGGTCAGGGCGTGAGTTGGGTGGGCAGTCTATGTTTGTTTTTCTATGTTTTGGGGTAGTTCTATGTTTTCGGCCTAGTATGGTTCTCAATCAGAGGCAGGTGTCATTAGTTGTCTCTGATTGAGAATCATACTTAGGTAGCCTGGGTTTCACTGTGTGTTTGTGGGTGATTGTTCCTGTCTTTGTGTTTGCACCAGATAGGGCTGTTTTGAGTTCTCACGTTTCTTGTTTTCGTTAGTTTGTTCATGTATAGTGTCTTCATTAAAATACAATGAACAACCACCACGCTGCGTTTTGGTCCGCCTCTACTTCACAACAAGAGAACCGTTACACTGATGGAGTTGACAACAACTTGACTTGGTTTTGCTGGTCATTTCCTTGAGGCGAAGCATACGGCGTGTTTTACCAGTTTGCTTTGGGCAGCATCTCATTCCAAAAAGTTGTTCCCTCCCTTGCAGCCTTGCTAGATCTGATTTTAAAATGGCTGTAAGCAAAATAGAAGAAACTAGCTACTGCTTACACCAACTCAATTGTCTCAGATCTGCAGGGGGAGTTGAACAAGGGCAGAGGGAAAGGGACAACAACCAGCCTGTATTTGTTCCCACACAATAGCGGCCCACTTTATTTCCAAAAGAATCACATTATCATTAAATAATTTGATTAAATTAAAATAACTTTAATTCACTGGCTAATGAACTATTCATTGAGTTCAGGAATGCATGCTTTCAGCATTTTTAGGTGCCGAAGCATACAAATGTGCATTAGCAATGTATAATTATTTAATTGCATATTTGATGTGTTTTTGCCTGCCATAATCCATTTTGTATTGAGCAAGGACGTGCTTGTGTGGGAAAGGTGGTAATAAACGGTTTGTGTCCTTTTTAATAGATTCACATGGTGTTTCTATACAGACAAAATACATTCCTAATCATAACCATTTATTTAGCTTATATAGTGCTTTTCAGTAAAAACATGTTTTATCTCAAAGTGCTTAAAAAGCTAAATAAACAAGCACAGCATTGTAAAAACAAATTAATATACGTCCAAATAGAGAGACATCTATTTGGGGACATAATATTACTATGAATAACATTTAGGATGGAATAAATTAAACGAACACCCAACATGATTGATTAACCCATTTATGTCTTCTACCGAGATAAATGTACAAGTCATCTCCTATACTTAATTATTGTTTAGCATTTTAAGCACTGTACACTTTTCACTAAGTGGCAAATATAGTGGCTAAGTAACTGACCGTGGTTTTTTGTTGTTGTTAGGTTTGTAAGATTAGGTCTGCATTGTGGAGGAAATAGTAATTGAGTTATCTTTGGCGTAGGAGTGTTGTCTTAGGTTATAGGTTATAATAGGATAGGTAAGGTCTGGCGGGACTTGAGGACTGCGGTTTTGCTTCGTAAAAAGGTATAGTTTATATGTGTTTCCGACATGCTGTTTGGACTCGTTTCTCCCTTGTGTTTAAAGCAGGGTTCTCAAACTACAAGCCCGTAGGCCAAATACTGCAAGCTGCTTTAATGTGGATGGTACTTGTCAATTGTCTCTACACGTTTATGTTCGGCCTTGAGGACTGAACCTTGCGCCGGGCATACACTACACACTTCTAAAATCTTAATAACAACTTGGACATGCACCGATTTCCTTGTCTCAAATATCTAATTCTGTCCATCCTCAACCCCAGGTTGCTCACATTACACAATGATTCCCTATTTGATCTTGCCCTGAGGTTCTCGGTTGTCATAGGGAAAAAATGCTGTCATGCAAGTGAACAGGTTTATTAGTGTGCACATTATTATGTGCAGAAACATTTTCTTTTTTAAAGAGACCGAGGAGCAGAATATGGACTTAATTTTATATTATCATTATTATTTCATGTTATCTTTTTGGTTTCTATCATGGTAGGATGCAGATGTAATATTGGTGTCCTAGCTGGATGGATATTTCACTTAAGGACCAATGGAATGGTCTAAAATAAGCAAACTCCGCTCATCCGGGTCACCGGGCCATATAAAACGAACTTGCCCATTGAAAAGGCATTTTGCTCTCTTCAGCTCCATCAATCTATCTTCCATCACCTCAGTCCACACGATGTGTGTTGCTGTTGCTTTCTTTTTTGCCATCATTGTTGGTCACACATGCTGAGCACTCATTGGCCATTGTCAGCAGTCCTTGCCCAATCGCGTCATAGTACTGCACATACTACAAGATGTACGATCATAAAGTCAGAATATTCTCGGACAACCACCAGGGATCTGGATAACTGAACAGCCATCATCGGTGTGTCCTTGACTCGCTCAAACTTCGTGAGTCCCAATGTACTAATCCTAGCCCTAGTTCATAGGATTTCACCCCGATCATGGAAATTTGTCTGGGACGGCAAAAATGTGGCGAATTTGTGGCAAAAAAAATTTGAGTAGTGTATGCCCGGCATTATGGACTTTTCAGGCTTATTATAGGAAATCGGCCCCCTCAGAGTCACTACTGACATACTGTGGAGCTTAACATCCAAACCCCCTGAGATAGGAAGTGGTTGAACCCAGGGCCAGTCAGGTTCCCCCGACTCAGCCCAATCCAATCCCTTCGGATTGTCAGCAAGCCCCAAAGCACTGGTGTGGATAGCCTTATTGGCGAGATTAACATTGTCGAAGGAAGGAGCAAGCGAGGGAACGAGAGAGACTTCCCCACTGTGCTTTGGTGTCACTTGGAGGCTCTGTAGATTACAGGCAGGCACACTGAGATATCTCCTCCGCCTTCTGTGTGAGGGTTAAGTATACAGGGTTGCATGGAGACATGGCCGCTGGAGATATCATAGAAGCAAAGGAGAGACGAGAACAGGAAAGCGCTGCTTCTGTCTGCTTTGTGTCACAAATGGATTTGCTGAAGTGTGTGTGTGTGTGTGTGTGTGTGTGTGTAACTGTGTGTGTAACTGTGTGTGCACGCACGTGCATGCTCATGCCTGTGTGTGTTTGTGCGTAGGGGCGATGGGTCCAAGGATCCTATCGTTGAGATGAGAACGGAAGAGGAGAGAATAACTAACCACGATGGGAGCCCAGTGCACGAACCCAACGAGACTACACCTCTCACAGAGCCAGAGTAAGGAACCAGAACCACTAGGGTTCTAAGGCCCTGTCCACCCTAATGCTGCGTTTAGATGGTACGAGGTAGACGGCAAACCGGATGTCATTGTTTTCAATGGCAGGTGGTGAATGCCGTCAGTAGCCACGGTAGAAGGGACTTGCCCGCAGAGTGCAAATATATCGACCTTTGCCGTAGCGTTGTTTTCTACCGGATGTTAATTTGCACGTATTGTTTACTGAAATCACCATAGCAACACATACTGTCGTGTTGGCTTGCTTTTGACGTCACCCTCTTTCTTGCGTCCTTGTCCAGCTATGCTCGTATGTTTTTTTGTGTCCCTCGTCTAAACATAGCATAATGTAACCCCAGCCTAACCCAAATATGTAGCCCTATTAGTAGAAAAGGGCACTTTAGCTGAAGTTGACAAGAAGCATAAGGAGTTGGTGTTTTAGTGTGTTTTCTAGGTCTTGGCTTATGGTATTGCCCTTGCACTCACTTAACTGATATCATTACTGGACATATAGTTGTGGAAATGTGCTTTAGTATGAAAGAGTATTTTGAATCCAGGCCACATCCGTGTCCAGTCAGTCAAGAGCCTTCTACAGTACATGGTTCAACAGCCATGGGCCAAAGGTCAAAATTTAGTCCATCTTACAGCAGGCTTCTTCAACCCAAGGGTGTCCCTTGCCGATGGGATCTTTTAACGCTACTGGATTTGATAGTTGTAGTGTAGTCTAATCGACTGAGCTTATATGAGTACTGTAAATTAATCCGGTGTAGATTGTTCGTTGTTGTATTTCCGGCGTTAAAAATGAGGGATTGTTTTTGTTATATCATTTTTTGTTTGTGTATTTTTTATGTATGTTCAGTAAGTTAATTGAGTGCTGTTGAAACTGTTGACATTATCAACCACCATATTAATATATTGATCAAGTAAATGTATTAATTAGACAGTCAGTCAGTGTGTTAACTTTGAATGTATTACATGCATTGAGTAGTAGTAGAGGACCGCTACTTATGTTATGGATGCATCATTCTCCATCGTGTTCACTCTATGCTGCCATGGAAACTACCACTCATCCCACCTCTTATAGTTTGCCAATAAGGATGCATGCTCTGTATGCGTGTATGTAAATGCATTATCTAAATGTCATACGTTTCACAGGGTGATTAAGTCCGTTCACATTCCACATTTCTATGTATTGATTGTTTATGAGTGTCTCCCCTGTACTGTAACCGTAATGAACAATGAACAGCCATGGTCATGAGTGAGACGTGGGTTGAGTGAAATGTGTAGTTATAGTTAACCCTTTCATCTGAGGTCTCTCACTCAGACGTGTCTGTCTCCTTTGTCTCTCTCCCACAGGAAGCTACCGCTGAAGGAGGAGAACGGGAAGGAGACGCTCAAGCCCGACATGATCGAGATCAAAGTGCACAGTGACAACAGCATCCACACAAAGCAGGACGACAGTAAAGCATAAAATGTGTGTGCCCTCTCGCCCCTCGCCGCAAACGAGAACACTTCGGAGCATCCTACCCTGAGACCAAAACACAGAATAAAAAAAATATGATGATATCCCTTATATGTCCATAAGGGCCCAGAGAAAAAACGAAAAGTGTGTGTAAATACAAATAAGAGAGAGGAAGACCCCAACAACAAGCGTTTTTATGTGACTAATCAATGATGTTGTTTCTATCCAAGATGGCTCCAGTCGAAGACACTTCGTGTTGATCAGTGATTGTAATATTGTTTCATTTTTTCCTCTGACTTTGGTTTTATTGTTGTTTTTTTATGCCTTGGCCGTTGCTTATCCGTTGCATTTATTTATTTTCCTTCCCCCTCTTATTCAATCCCCATTTGCAAAAACCCACCTGATCCTACACACATACATACATACATACATACATACATACATACACACACATACACACACACACACAAACACATACACGCCAAAGCTCTCTGTCTGAAGGATAAGTAGCGCCACTATCGACTCCCACTCAAGTCCGCTGTGCCTGGTAAAAAAAGATCTCCTACAGTAGCATTTACAGAGTAAGCTACCCTGTCCTCACTGCAGCAGTCTCGTCTGTATTCTATTGCGGCTCTGGTCTAAGATGTGATGTCTGGGCTGTCCTGTCTAATGCTTGTGTACTACGTTACATCCGCCCCTTTATGCCCGCTCCTCTTTGAGCTTCCGGCTCAGAGAATGTTGAGCTAGCTCATTGGTTATGCCACCATTTTGATTTGTTCTTTTAAAGAAGATAAAAAAATTAACAGGTACTGTCAAGGTGCCTTTGCACATTGTAGTGATAGTCGTATTGGTGTGTCTGAATGTGTCTGCTGTTATGAGTTTGAGAGCTGTTATGAGTGTGAGAGCTGTGTAAATATATTTAGCATATTTGATCAAAATCGTTTGCGTTAACTATGCAAGCTGTCTGTCTCCATTATTTTACTAGTGTACCATGTGTATCCATAAGGTGACAGCATGACAGGAACATAATCTCTGATGATAATAGCTATTTGTTAGCCAGTGAGAAAGAATCCCCCAAGATCCATTATGGTTCTAGGTGGTTACATCTGAGAGGACCACGTGGTCAGCACACATGGTTCATGTGGTCAGGAAGTTAGCCAGGAAATTTAAAATATTTTGAACAGAATATGAACATAGTTACACCTGCCACTGTTGACCAATGAGCTGGCTTCATTGTAAGGATTGTGCAAGGTTGTGTTTTAGCACTGGTTTTGATGGTGATGCCATGAGTACTGCTGTTTTTAGGCAGACAATGAATCTGTACCGGGCCCTTAGAGTTATAGGTAATGTTTCCTGTGTATTTGTTAACCGTCTTCATGGTGTATCCGTAACCAGGCTACAGCGCTTGTTATCTCGCACCTCAAAACACAACAATAAACAACAGAGACAATTTTGTGTTATTTTATGGTTACTCTGCTTTACATTGAATGTTTATTTAAATTTTTTGCCGTTCAATTCTTTTTAAATATTTTTTTTTTCTCAAAGACAGGAAAAAAAACAATTGATGTTGACATGAAATTGAAATGTGAAAATAATGTGGTTGTCATACAGTCCTGTGAGTAGTTTTTTGGGGGGAAAAAGTAGTCTATAAAAAGGAAAAGAGTCATGTCCAATATTGTTTGCTTCATTTGAAAGTTGTGCCATCATTCTATTGACTAAAGGTGAAAACCAATGAATGTTGAATTGTTCTGTTCTCAACTGTTAGACTAGACACGGGCACACGCAAAGTATTTCAGTCATGTTTTTTTAGATACACTTAATTTATAGTTGATTTTAGTTTAATGCCAATATTAATGATCAAAAACCAATTAACATTTTTCTGTTCATTTTCTTTCTCTGAGGTTGTCATGTAAATAGGTAAAGAGAAAAAAAAACATATTTTACAAAGCTCGTATGTAAATAGACCCGGAAAAGATGAGTCTTTTTTCAAAAGCAAAAACAGGCTTTCTTGTGTGAACGCTCTCCAGCTGAAAAAAAAAGCTTATTTTAGTTCTGGTCTGACAGTTCAGTGACGACGTGACAGTGCTCTTTACTATTCATCACTTTACCCTCAAGAAAACACACACACAGTGGGCCCTTAGGTCACTTCACAGCATTTCAATGGAGGCTGTAATTAAGATAATAGCATGACTTGGTTTTCCCACGGCCCATTGTCCCCCTGGTCCCTTGCTGCGGTGGCAACAGTGTAAACCATTCAATTAAAATGTAATAGGAGGCTTGTTTGCCATTAGCCGAGGGAGCGGCGCACATGCTCTTTGGTGACTGGACTATTCCTTGCAGAGTCGACGTGACAGACGCCGTCGTGCTGCCCGTTTGTAATGACCCTGTCGTTAATTAGTGGCGCTGTGAATTCTGGGAAATATAGTATTTGCCACTGCTTGAGAGCTAGGTGGACTCTGACAGTTAGCTCTGATAGAGTAACGAGGGTTTTAGCACAGGCAGCATACAGTATTTGAGCACTGAAATGGGTGTGATACCGCGTGTGTGTGCGTGCCTGTACATAAGTCCATGTGTGCGTGTGCTGTGTGTGTCTTAACCTGAATTTAAAAATGGATTATCATGTATATCGCTGTCATCAATTCTCTGGCTGGAGCGCTCTGCATGTGTGTCTGAGAATCCCCTCTACCCCTCTTTGCTCCATAGGTTTTACCCCATGAAACTGGCTTTGTTTTCTCTCCCAAAGCACGATTGATAAACTGTACCTGCAGTCCTGGAGTTGCTCTGTAGCCTGTTAAGACAACTGTAAATAGGGAGCACATTGCCTGATGGCCATGAGATTTGTACATGTTATTTTATATCTGAATATCAGTCTATTCCCCCGTTCCCTCCTCCCACATCTCTCACCCTCGGACTCCGTCTCAGTCTGTCTCCATAGAGAGTACTGGTGTGTTTCTAGCTCTGTGTATTGTGTCCCCGCCTCTTGTCCCCCTCTGGACTCCCCAGACTGAGTGTGCTTACGCAGGGGGTGGAAACTGTCGATGTGGCCGTAGCCTGTGGAACACCCTGTAACAAACCTCCTGTCATTTTATCAGCTGTAAATAAACATGTCCTGGTGAAAGATGACGCATGTGGGAGTCGGTCATTTAGTAGGTTTCATCTCGTTTTTTTTTTATCTTGGTTGTGGTTTTACTACATTTGGTGACCCGTGTGACGAGAATCAAAGAATAATGGGATGTGTCCCAAATGGTACCCTGAAGTGCACTATGTAGGGAATAGGGTGACATTTGGGACACAGACATCATCATACAGGGCACAGAGTGTAGTGGTGCAACACAAATCTTGAATGGGAATTGATTCAATGTCAGACCTGGTTTCAAATACATTCGTATTTAAGCATATGTACTTTAAACACTTCTTTTCTTTGTATTGGTATATTTCCAAATACATTCCAATATTCAACTATTTGCATTTTCAAGGACAAAATATTCAAATACCCACTTCAAAATAGTATTTTACCTGAGAATACTAATACTATAAGTCAGAAAGTGCAGATTTGTAGATAAACCTCAATCGCATCGAGGTCACTTCCAAACCATATCAGTCTGCCTCGGATGAGAGGGACCGTGCAAAACATATTCAACTCGATTCTATTTCAGGAGACAAATTTTTTTTTTTTTAAACAATAATTTACCAAAACAAACGTAGAGCTCTGCTCAAAGGGCTCCAAATGGTTCAAAACACGAGACAACGAGAACTGAAGTGCTTTCTAACTAAGCTGCCCCCTCTTCAAACCTCATTTGAAGTTTCTATATAACATGTACTCGCACTACTTGCCCCTTCTCCTCGCTGCTCTGTTTTCCCTACGAGAGGGCTCTGTTCGCTGACGGTTTGATTTGGCTTTGAGGGCTTCTTTCTCTCTGTTCCCTCGCGATGTTAATGGCCTGTTCACCAAATGGGCTGAAACCAGTTCAAGGTAGGGTGACCCAAATATGAAAATGAATAACTGGTACATCAAGATCAAGTTTGATCATAAAGTGTCAAACAATTTGAATCAGGGGGCAGGCATTACCATGGATTTACTTCCGGCTTTATGCATTGGTAGCCTCCTAACCCATTTAAATATGTGCCGCTTTGAAACCGTCATCACATGTGCACATTCCCTTGCTTTGGCTTTGTTGACAAACCGTAAAGCTCAAGCAGAACGTCCGACCAAAGATACTGGTAACCTTTCGCCTGTGGTTTGACAGTTAGCTACAAAGCTACTTACCAGCATGCCGGCAAAAGCACACTGTGTCGTGACTGGATGCCGTAGTGTAAAAATTACTATTTACCCAAAGACATCTGACAGCAGTGGCTGCTTTGCATTTCAGGTGGACAGGCTGCACAGGAAATTACGATACGGTCGCGCATGTGCAGTCCACATTTAGAGATGAGATTGCTTTATCAGTTGGGAGAACATTCGATAATGTCCTGCCAGGAAGCTAATCCTGAAGACGGATGCTGTTCCATTATTGACAGTGGATCTGGCAAGCGCTGACCATAATGTAAGTATCAGCGTTTGATGAGTCTGACACGTTAGCCAACATTTTAGGGGGGGATCGGGGGCTAAAGTTAGATAACGCAGCTGTTGATGCGTTGACTTGTGAACCGTGTATCTTCTGTAACACACCTGATAGTCACGATATGGTATTTGTTCTTCCATCCCTAAGCCCCCCTACATTGAGTCTTAGAACTGCCAGCACACAGCTGGCATGAAGGAATGTTGTCCACAAAAGGAGTTGCGGTGTGTATAGTATTTGTAAATGACCTCAAATCATATTTTACCATCTCCTTTTGTCTTTCCACTATCACCAAGCTGTAATGATGGACATTTTAGTAAATTCCACATCCACTCTGTCTGCACAGCTTCCCAGGCAACCACTGCAGCTTGAATGCTGTGATATAAAATCAGCTTTTCCAAGGCAAAGAAGGGTGGATATGCTGTGAAGCGTGTGAAGACCGACCCAACATACTGTATGTCATTGTTATTCATTCATAGAATGAGTAGATCACTACATCAACACATTGATAGCAATCTTGGGGGTGACTGAAGCCAAAGGCTTGACTGAAGCCTACTGGATTGAAGTGGGATACATGGGTTCCCCTCCTGTCCCCCTCCCTGTCAATCTCTATAGTTGGTTGCATTTCCTATAGCCTAAGTTATTCATTTTTACTTGAAAAACTTCAGCAAACTTAACACGTGTAAATATTTGTATGACCATAGCAAGATTCAACAACTGAGACATGAACTGAACAAGTTCCACAGACATAAGACTAACAGAAATGGAATAATGTGTCAAAATCAAAAGCAACAATAACAGTCAGTATCTGGTGGGCCACCAGCTGCATTAAGTACCGCAGTGCATCTCCTCATAGACTGCACCAGATTTGCTATTTCTTGCTGTGAGATGTTACCTCACTCTTCCACCAAGGCACCTGCAAGGTCCGGACATTTCTAGGGGGAATGGCCCTAGCCCTCACCCTCCAATCCAACAGGTCCCGGACATGCTCAATGGGATTGAGATCCGGGCTCTTCGCTGGCCATGGCAGAACACTGACATTCCTGTCTTTCAGGAAATCACGCACAGAACGAGCAGTATGGCTGGTGGTATTGTCATGCTGGAGGGTCATGTCAGGATGAGCCTGCAGGAAGGGTACCACATGAGGGATGAGGATGTCTTCCCTGTAACGCACAGCGTTGAGAATGCCTGCAATGACAACAAGCTCAGTCCGATGAGGCTGTAACACACCACCCCAGACCATGACGGACCCTCCACCTCCAAATCGATCCCACTCCAGAGTTCAGGCCTCAGTGTAACGCACATTCCTTCTCCGATAAACGCGAATCCGACCATCACCCCTGGTGAGCCAAAACCGCGACTTGTCAGTAAAGAGCACTTTTTGCCAGTCTCGTCAGTGAAGAGCACTTTTTGCCAGTCCTGGTCCAGCGACGGTGGGTTTGTGCCCATAGACGACGTTGTTGCCGGTGATGTCTGGTGAGGACCTGCCTTACAACAAGCCTACAAGCCCTCAGTCCAGCCTCTCTCAGCCTTTTGCGGACAGTCTGAGCACTGATGGAGGGATTGTGCGTTCCTGGTGTTACTCGGGCAGTTGTTGTTGCCATCCTGTACCTGTCCCGTAGATGTGATGTTCGGATGTACCGATCCTGTGCAGGTGTATTTACACGTGGTCTGCCACTGCGAGGACGATCAGCTGTCTGTCCTGTCTCCCTATTGCACTGTCTTAGGTGTCTCACAGCAGTATATGCATTGCATTGTATTGCCCTGGCCACATCTGCAGTCCTCATGCCTCCTTGCAGCATACGCAAGGCATGTTCACGCAGATGAGCAGCTACGTGGGTGAACAGGGAGTACAGGCGGGGACTAAGTACATACCCCTGATGGGCCCCAGTTTTGAGGATCAGCGTGGTAGACATGTTGTTGCCTCACTTACCACTTGCCCGTCAGCAAGTCCAGGATCCAGTTGGGAGGTGTTTAGCGCCAGGGTGCTTAGCTTAGTGATGAGCTTCGTGGGCACTATGTTGTTGAATGATGAGCTGTATTTTCACATAAATGTTCCTTTTGTCTAGGTGGGAAAGGGCAGTGTGGAGTCCGATTGAGATTGCATATGCTTCCTTGGGCACAGGGACTATGGTGGTGTGCTTGAAACATGTAGGTATTACAGACTTGGTCAGGGAGATGTTGAAAATGTCAGTGATGACACTTGCCATTTGGTCCGCGCATGCTTTGAATAAATGTCCTGGTAATACGTCTGGCCCTGCGGCTTTGTGAATGTTGACCTGTTTAAAGGTCTTGCTCACATCGGCTACCACAAGTATTATCACACAGCCATCCACAACAGCTGATGCTCTCGTGCAAGCTTCAGTATTGCTTGCCTCGAAGCATGCATAAAAGGCGTTTAGCTCGTCTGGTAGGTTCGCGTCACTGGGCAGCTTGTGTCTGGGTTTCCGTTTGTAGTCCGTAATAGTTTTCAAGCCCTGCCACATCCGACGAGCGTCAGAGCTGAAGTAGTAGGATTCAATCTTAGTCCTGTTTTGACACTTTGCTTGTTTGATGGTTCGTCTGATGTAATAGCAGGATTTCTTGTAAGCGCCCGGATTAGTGTCCCGCTCCTTTAAAGCGGCAGCTCAAGCCTTTAGCTCGTTGCCTGTAATCCATGGCTTCTAATGGTCACTGTGGGGATGACGTCGTCGATGCACTTATTGATGAAGCCGATGACTGATGTGGTATACTCCTCAATGCCATTGGATGAATCCCAGAACACATTCCAGTCTGTGTTAGCAAAACATTCCTGTAGTGTAGCATCCACATCATCTGACCACTTCTGTATTGAGTGAGTCACTGGTACTTCCTGTTTTAGTTTTTGCTTGTAAGCAGGAATCAGGAGGATAGAATTATGTTCAGATTTGCCAAATGGAGGGCAGGGGAGAGCTTTGTATGCATCTCGTTGTGTGGATTAGAAGTAGTCTGGAGTTTTTTTTCCTCTGGTTGCACATGTGGGGCGGCAGGGTAGCCTAGTGGTTAGAGCTTTGGACTAGTAACTGAAAGGCTGCAAGATCAAATCCCCGAGCTGACAAGGTAAAAATCTATCATTCTGCCCCTGAACAAGGCAGTTAACCCACTGTTCCTAGGCAGTCATTGAAAATACGAATTTGTTATTAACTGACTTGCCAAGTTAAATGAAGGTAAAATTAAATGTGACATGCTGGTAGAAATGAGGTAAAATGGATTTAAGTTTGCCTGCATTAAAGTCCCCGGCCACGAGGAGCACCACTTCTGGTTGAGCATTTGTTTATGGCCTTATAGAGTTGGTTAAGTGCGGACTTAGTGCCCACATCAGTTTGTGGTGGAAAATAGACTTCTACAAATAATAAAGAAGAGAACTCTCTTGGTAGATAGTGTGGTCCACAGTTTATCATACTGTCAAATCAATTCAAATTGTATTAGTCTCATACACATGGTTAGCAGATGTTATTGCGAGTGTAGCGAAATGCTTGTTTTCCAACAGTGCAGCAATATCGAACAAGTAATCTAACAATTCCACAACAACTACCTAATACACACAAATCTAAGTTAAGGGATGGAATAAGAATACAGTATATAAATATAATTTATATGGATGAGCAATGACCGAGCAGCACAGGCCAGATGCAATAGATGGAGGAGAGATCGAGGTCCAGAGTAATGCCGAGGTCCTTCACAGTTTTATTTGAGACTACTGTGCAACCATCAAGATTGTCAGATCCAACAGAAGATCTGTTTGTTTCCTGGGACCTAGAACTAGCATCTCTGTTTTGTCTGAGTTTAAAAGTTAAATATTTTCCTCCATCCCCTTCCTTATGTCTGAAACACTGGCTTCCAGGGAGGGCAATTTTGGGGC
Organism: Oncorhynchus mykiss; assembly: GCF_057628025.1. NCBI lineage: Eukaryota > Metazoa > Chordata > Actinopteri > Salmoniformes > Salmonidae > Oncorhynchus > Oncorhynchus mykiss. The sequence goes on along the minus strand of NC_143028.1, from coordinate 21,670,870 downwards.
TTCACCATGTTTCATCGACATGTACAGCTGTGTATCAAATCTAATTTTATTAGTCACATACACATGGTTAGGAGATGTTAATGCGAGTGTAGCGAAATGCTTGTGCTTCTAGTTCTGACTTTGCAGTAATATCTAACAAGTCATCTCACAATTCCCAAACAAGTACCTAATACACACAAATCTAAAAGGGGTGAATGAGAATATGTACACATAAGCATATGGGTGAGTGATGGCCGAGCAGCATAGGCAAGGTGCAGTAGATGGTATAACATACAGTATATACAGTACATGTGCTATGAGTAATGTAAGATACAGTTGAAGTCGGAAGTTTACATACACTTAGGTTGGAGTCATTAAAACTCGTGTTCAACCATTCCACAAATTTCTTGTTAATAAACTATAGTTTTGGCAAGTCGGTTAGGTCATCTACTTTTTGCATGACACATCATTTTTCCAACAATTTTTTACATACAGATTATTTCACGTATAATTCCGTGTATCACAATTCCAGTGGGTTAGAAGTTTACATGTACTAAGTTGACTGCGCCTTTAAACAGCTTGGAAAATTCCAGAAAATGGTGTCTGGCTTTAGAAACTTCTGATGGGCTAATTGACATAATTTGAGTCACTTGGAGGTGTACCTATGGGTGTATTTCAAGGCTTATCTTCAAACTCAGTGCCTCTTTGCTTGACATCATGGGAAAATCTAAAGAAATCAGCCAAGACCTCTGAAAAACAATGTAGACCTCCACAAGTCTGGATCATCCTTGGGAGCAATTTCAAAACGCCTGAAGGTACCACATTCATCTGTTCCAATAATGGTACGCAAGTATAAACACCATGGGACCACGCAGCCGTCGTACCGCTCAGGAAAGAGAGGTTTTCTGTCTCCTATGAACGCACTTCGGTGCGAAAAAGTGCAAATCAATCCCAGAACATCAGGAAAGGACCTTGTGAAGATGCTGGAGGAAACAGGTACAACAGTATGTACAGTGCCTTGCGAAAGTATTCGGCACCCTTGAACTTTGCGACCTTTTGCCACATTTCAGGCTTCAAACATAAAGATATAAAACTGTATTTTTTTGTGAAGAATCAACAACAAGTGGGACACAATCATAAGGTGGAACAACATTTATTGGATATTTCAAACTTTTTTAACAAATCAAAAACTGAAACATTGGGCGTGCAAAATTACTCAGCCCCCTTAAGTTAATACTTTGTAGCGCCACCTTTTGCTGCGATTACAGCTGTAAGTCGCTTGGGGTATGTCTCTATCAGTTTTGCACATCGAGAGACTGACATTTTTTCCCATTCCTCCTTGCAAAACAGCTCGAGCTCAGTGAGGTTGGATGGAGAGCATTTGTGAACAGCAGTTTTCAGTTCTTTCCACAGATTCTCGATTGGATTCAGGTCTGGACTTTGACTTGGCCATTCTAACACCTGGATATGTTCATTTTTGAACCATTCCATTGTAGATTTTGCTTTATGTTTTGGATCATTGTCTTGTTGGAAGACAAATCTCCGTCCCAGTCTCAGGTCTTTTGCAGACTCCATCAGGTTTTCTTCCAGAATGGTCCTGTATTTGGCTCCATCCATCTTCCCATCAATTTTAACCATCTTCCCTGTCCCTGCTGAAGAAAAGTAGGCCCAAACCATGATGCTGCCACCACCATGTTTGACAGTGGGGATGGGGTGTGTTCAGCTGTGTTGCTCTTATGCCAAACATAACGTTTTGCATTGTTGCCAAAAAGTTCAATTTTGGTTTAATCTGACCAGAGCACCTTCTTCCACATGTTTGGTGTGTATCCCAGGTGGCTTGTGGCAAACTTTAAACAACACTTTTTATGGATATCTTTAAGAAACGGCTTTCTTCTTGCCACTCTTCCATAAAGGCCAGATTTGTGCAATATACGACTGATTGTTGTCCTGATTGTTGTCCAGCTGTAGATCTCTGCAGTTCATCCAGAGTGATCATGGGCCTCTTGGCTGCATCTCTGATCAGTCTTCTCCTTGTATGAGCTGAAAGTTTAGAGGGACGGCCAGGTCTTGATAGATTTGCAGTGGTCTGATACTCCTTCCATTTCAATATTATTGCTTGCACAGTGCTCTTTGGGATGTTTAAAGCTTGGGAAATCTTTTTGTATCCAAATCCGGCTTTTAACTTCTTCACAACAGTATCTCGGACCTGCCTGGTGTGTTCCTTGTTCTTCATGATGCTCTCTGCGCTTTTAACGGACCTCTGAGACTATCACAGTGCAGGTGCATTTATACGGAGACTTGATTACACACAGGTGGATTGTATTTATCATCATTAGTCATTTAGGTCAACATTGGATCATTCAGAGATCCTCACTGAACTTCTGGAGAGAGTTTGCTGCACTGAAAGTAAAGGGGCTGAATAATTTTGCACGCCCAATTTTTCAGTTTTTGATTTGTTAAAAAAGTTTGAAATATCCAATAAATGTCGTTCCACTTCATGATTGTGTCCCACTTGTTGTTGATTCTTCACAAAAAAATACAGTTTTATATCTTTATGTTTGAAGCCTGAAATGTGGCAAAAGGTCGCAAAGTACAAGGGGGCCGAATACTTTCGCAAGGCACTGTATATCCACAGTAAAACAAGTCCTATATCGACATAACCTGAATGGCCGCTCAGCAAGGAAGAAGCCACTGCTCCAAAACTGCCATAAAAAAGACAGACTACGGTTTGCAACAGCACATGGGGACAAAGATCGTAGTTTTTGGAGAAATGTCCTCTGGTCTGATGAAACAATAATAGAACTGTTTGGCCATAATGACCATCGTTATGTTTGGAGGAAAAACAGGGAGGCTTGCAAGCCGAAGAACACCATCCCAACCGTGAAGCATGGGGGTGGCAGCATCATGTTGTGGGGGTGTATTGAAGTGGCAAAACTGAAAGCGCGAACCATCGCGTCTAATCATGGCAAGGCGACTGGAAACATGACCGAATAAAAACATTGCAGCTATTCCTCCCGCAAGGCAATCAAACAAGCGAAGTGTCAGTATAGAGACAAAGTAGAGTCGCAATTCAAAGGCTCAAGCACGAGACGTATGTGGCAGGGTCTACAGTCAATCACGGATTACAAAAAGAAAATCAGCCCTGTCGCGGACATCTACGTCTTGCTCCCAGACAAATTAAACAACTTCTTTGCTCACTTTGAGGACAATCAGTGTCACTGACATGGCCCACTACCACAGCCTGTGGGCTCTCCTTCTCCATGGCCAATGTGAGTAAAACCTTTAAACATGTTAACCCTCGCAAGGCTGCCGGCCCAGACGGCATCCCTAGTCGCGTCCTCAGAGCATGTTCAGACCAGCTGGCTGGTGTGTTTACGGACATATTCAATCAATCCCTATCCCAGTCTGTTGTCCCCACATGCTTCAAGATTGCCAACATTGTTCCTGTTCTCAAGAAAGCTAAGGTAACTGAACCTGAATTGCACTCACTTCTGTCATCATGAAGTGCTTTGAGAGACTAGTCAAGAAGCGTATCACGTCCACCCTACCTGATACCCTAGACCCACTCCAATTTGCTTACCGCCCCAATAGGTCCACTCACACTGCACACTGCCCTATCCCATCTGGACAAGAGGAATACCTGTGTAAGAATGCTGTTCATTGACTACAGCTCAGCATTTAATACCATAGTACCCTCCAAACTCGTCATTAAGCCCGAGACCCTGGGTCTCGACCCCGCCCTGTGCAACTGGGTCCTGGACTTTCTGACGGGCCTCCCCCAGGTGGTGAAGGTAGGAAACAACATCTCCACACTGGGGCCCCTCAAGGGTGCGTTCTCTCCTTTACTCCCTGTTCACTCATGACATTGTGGCCATGCACATTCCAACTTAATCATCAAGTTTGCAGACAACACTACTGTGTTAGGCTTGATTACCAACAACAATGAGACTGCCTACAGGGAGGAGGTGAGGGCCCTCGGAGTGTGGTGTCAGGAAAATAACCTCTCTCAACGTCAACAAAACAAAGGAGATGATCGTGGACCCCCCATCCACATCGACGGGACAGTAGTGGAGAAGGTGGAAAGTTAAGTTCCTCAGCGTACACATCACGGACAACTGAAATGGTCAACCCACACAGACAGCGTGGTGAAGAAGGCACAACAGCGCCTCTTCAACCTCAGGAGGCTGAAGAAATTTGGCTTGTCACCTAAAACACTCACAAACTTTTACAGATGCACAATCGAGAGCATCCTGTCGGGCTGTATCACCGCCTGGTATGGCAACTGCTCCGCCCTCGACCTCAAGGCTCTAGAGGACAGTGCGGTCTGCACAACGAATCACCAGAGGCAAACTACCTGCCCTCCAGGACACCTACAGCACCCGATGTCACAGGAAAGCCAAAAAGATCATCAAGGACAACAACCATCCGAGCCACTGCCTGTTCACCTCACTGTCATCCAGAAGACGAGGTCAGTACAGCTGCTGGGACCGAGAGACTGAAAAAAAGCTTCTATTTCAAGGCCATCAGACAGTTAAACAGCCATCCTTAACATAGAGAGGCTGCTGTCAACATACAGACTCAAATCTCTGGCCACTTTAATTAACAGACTTTAAAGGTATCACTAGTCACCTTAAATAACACCACTTTAATAATGTTTACATATCCTCATCTCATATGTATTTACTGTTCTATAGCATCTACTGCATCTTGCCTATGCCTATCATTAGTCACTTTTAATAACGCCACTTTAATCATGTTTACATATCCTACATTACTCATCTCATATGTATATACTGTTCTATAACATCTACCGCATCTTGCCTAAGCCGCACAGCCATCGCTCATCCAAATATTTATACATATTCTTATTTATGTACTTATGTACATATTCTTATTTATCCCTTACAGTTGTGTGTATAAGGTAGTTGTTGTGAATTTGTTAGATTACTTGTTAGATATTACTGCATTGTCAGAACTAGAAGCACAAGCATCTGCTAACCATGTGTATGTGACCAATAAAATTTGATTTGATTTGTTGTCAAGAGACTGGACATTGGCGAGTAGTATACTCGGGTGCGGTGAGCGATGTGCACGTCTACGGAGCCTAACCAGAAGGCCTCTCCATCTGCCTCTTCTGCGGCATCGTTGTTTTGGGTCACCTAATGGGATCAGATCCATTGTCCTGGCTGGTGGTTCGAACAGAGGATCCGCTTCAGGAAAGTCGTATTCCTGGTCATAATGTTGGTAAGTTGACTTTGCGGTTATATTCAATAGTTCTTCCCGGCTGTGTGTAATACGACTTAAGATTTCCTGGGCTAACGATGTAAGAAATAATATATATCTGCGTTCCTAAGAATGCACAGCGACATCTCTTTCGGCGCCATCTTGCTCCATCGTATCATCCGCATAGCAGTGAAAATTAACACTATGTTTCCGAATGACATCACCAAGAGGTAAAATACATAGTGAAAACAATAGTGGTCCTAAAATGGAACCTTGAGGAAGACCGAAATTTACATTTGATATGTCAGAGGACAAACCATCCACAGAGACTTACTGATATCTTTTTCCCGTCAGATAAGATCTAAACCAGGCCAGAACTTATCCGTGTAGACCAATTTGGGTTTCCAATCTCTCCAAAAGAATGTGTGAATCGATGGTATCAAAAGCAGCAGGTACAGAACCTTGGTCTGCTGCCATTAAAAGGTAATTTACCACCTTCACAAGTGCAGTCTCAGTGCTATAATGGGGTCTAAAACCAGACTCAAGTGTTTCGTATACATTGTTTGTCTTCAGGAAGGCACAGCTTTTTCAATTTTTTTTGAGAGGAATGGGAGATTTGATATAGGCTGATTGTTTTTTACATTTTCTGGGTCAAGGTTTGTTTTTTTCAAGAGAGGCTTTACTACTGCCACTTTTAGTAAGTTTGGTACACATCCTGTGGATAGGGAGCTGTTTATTATGTTCAACATTGGAGGGCCAAGCACAGGAAGCAGCTCTTTCAGTAGTTAAGTTGGAATAGGGTCCAGTATGCAGCTTGATGGTTTAGAGGCCATGACTATTTTCATCAAGATGTCAAGAGATATAATATTAAAAAACTTGAATGTCTCCCTTGATCCTAGGTCCTGGCAGAGTTGTGCAGACTCAGGACAACTGAGCATTGGAGAAATATGCAGATTTAAAGAGGAGTCCGTAATTTGCTTTCTAATGATCATGATCTTTTTGTCAAAGAGGTTCATGAATTTATCACAATTTCTCAAGTGAAAGCCATCCTCTCCTAGTCAATACTGCTTTTTATTAGCTTTGCGATAGTATCAAAAATGCATTTAGGATTGTTCTTATTCTCCTCAATTAAGTTGGAACGGTAGGATGATCGAGCAGCAGTGAGGGCTCTTCGATACTGCACGATACTGTCTTTCCAAGCTAATTGGAAGAATTCCAGTTTGGTATTGCGCCATTTCCGTTCCAATTTTCTGGAAGCTTGTGTCAGGGATTGGGTATTTTCTGTATACCAGGGAGCTAGTTTCTTATGACACATTTTGGAAGGGGGGGGGGGGGGTGACTGCATCTAGGGTATCACGCAGGGTTGAATTAAGTTCCTCAGTTAGGTGGTTAACCGATTGTTGTACGCTGACGTCTTTGGGTAGGTGGAGGGAGTCTGGAAGGGCATCTAGGAGTCTTTGGGTTGTCTGAGAATTTATAGCACAGCTTTTGATGATCCTTGGTTGGGGTCTGAGCAGATTATTTGTTGCGATTGCAAAAATAATAAATTGGTGGTCCGATAGTCCACTTTCATTCACTTCCCTTGATTCACTTCCAGAAGTTTACTCGAAAGATGAGTGAACCATTCCTTGACCTTATTTTGTTATAACATCTTTGGTCTGACAGATTTTTATGTGACACCCAGGATGTATTGTGTAATTTAAAAAAATATATACACTGCTCAAAAAAAATAAAGGGAATACTAAAATAACACATCCTAGATCTGAATGGATGAAATATTCTTATTAAATACTTTTTTCTTTACATAGTTAAATGTGCTGACAACAAAATCACACAAAAATTATCAATGGAAATCAAATGTATCAACCCATGGAGGTCTGGATTTGGAGTCACTCAAAATTAAAGTGGAAAACCACACTACAGGCTGATCCAACAAGTCAAAATGAGGCTCAGTAGTGTGTGTGGCCTCCACGTGCCTGTATGACCTCCCTACAACGCCTGGACATGCTCCTGATGAGGTGGCGGATGGTCTCCTGAGGGATCTCCTCTCAGACCTGGACTAAAGCATGGACTAAAGCATGATGACCTCCCAGACCTGGACTAAGACATGATGTCCCAGATGTGCTCAATTGGATTCAGGTCTGGGGAACGGGCGGGCCAGTCCATAGCATCAATGCCTTCCTCTTGCAGGAACTGCTGACACACTCCAGCCACATGAGGTCTAGCATGGTCTTGCATTATGAGGAACCAAGGGCCAACCGCACCAGCATATGGTCTCACAAGGGGTCTGAGGATCTCATCTCGGTACCTAATGGCAGTCAGGCTACCTCTGGCGAGCACATGGAGGGCTGTGGGGTCCCCCAAAGAAATGCCACCCCACTCCATGACTGACACACTGCAAAACCGGTCATGCTGGAGGATGTTGCAGGCAGCAGAACGTTCTCCACGGCGTCTCCAGACTCTGTTACGTCTGTCAAATGTGCTCAGTGTGAACCTGCTTTTATCTGTGAAGAGCAAAGGACGCCAGTGGCGAATTTGCCAATCTTGTTGGTCTCTGGCAAATGCCAAACGTCCCTCACGGTGTTGGGCTGTAAGCACAACCCCCACCTGTGGACGTCAGGCCCTCATACCACCCTCATGGAGTCTGTTTCTGACCATTTGAGCAGACACATGCACATTTGTGGCCTGCTGGAGGTCATTTTGAAGGGCTCTGGCAGTGTTCCTCCTGTTCCTCCTTGCACAAAGGCGGAGGTAGCGGTCCTGCTGCTGGATTTTTGCCCTCCTATGGCCTCCTCCACGTCTCCTGATGTACCGGCCTGTCTCCTGGTTGCGCCTCCATGCTCTGGACACTACGCTGACAGACACAGCAAACCTTCTTGCCACAGCTCGCATTGATGCTCCATCCTGGATTAGCTGCACTACCTGAGCCACTTGTGTGGGTTGTAGACTCCGTCTCATGCTACCACTAGAGTGAAAGCACCGCCAGCATTCAAAAGTGACCAAAACATCAGCCAGGAAGCATAGGAACTGAGAAGTGGTGTCTTGCTAATTGCCTATAATTTCCACCTGTTGTCTATTCCATTTGCACAACAGCGTGTGAAATTTATTGTCAATCAGTTTCCTAAGTGGACAGTTTGATTTCACAGAAGTGTGATTGACTTGGAGTTACATTGTGTTGTTTAAGTGTTCCCTTTATTTTTTTGTGCAGTGTAAATATATATATATATATATATATATATATATATATATATATATATATATATATATATATATATTTAAATTGAACCTTTATTTAACTATGTAAGTCAGTTAAGAACAAATTCTTATTTTACAATGACTTCCTACCTCGGCCAAACTCTTCCCTAACCTGGACGACGCTGGGCCAATTGTGTGCCGCCCTATGGGAAGATTTAAGTGCCTTTGAATCTGTATGGTTGTAGGTGCCAGGCGCACCGGTTTGTGTCAACAAACATTGCACCATCACACAGAGCTGGCAAATAGTTTAGCATTAGCTCATCATAATCAGTACAACCGTCAAACAAGTATGTTACCCACATCATAGGTGTCCATTACAATGTATGCAATAATCGGAGAGCATATTTTGTCGCCAGTACTTGAAATCGTGAATAAAACTGTAAATACATTATGCTCCATATGCTGCAGTAGAAAAGACAATACGATATACAGAAAATAAGGTACTTACTTTGATAGGAACACACACATGTCCAAAGTTATTATTTGTAAGGAAAACAACAATGAAGGCAACGTGAGCACCAGCCAGAAAATGTCCAGGGGGAAAAAGTCTGTACTTGACTGTGCATATGTCCACATACTTGATCTGCGGAAACACTGGGTAAGTGCTTGGGCTCTCATAGAGAGAATGTTGTCAGGCTCAGTAAAGGCTCAAACATAAATTGTCCGCAACAGTGAAATGGGCTACTTCTATGTGAATTAATGAGGAGGCGGAACACACCTCAATTCAAACTGTTGTTAGAGATATTTGGAACTCACGCGTGAAATGATTATTAATAGCATACAAATATATGGGTGATGTTTTGGTCATTCAAAGCCTATTTTTATTTGGGGAAAAGATTTGGCCAACCCCCCCATTTATCACCCTCCACGAGCTCTATGAGAACACTTGTATCAGAGGGCTCATAGACACTGAGTGAACAAAACAAAGAACACCCGCTCTTTTCATGACATGGACTGACCAGGTGAAAGCTATGATCCCTTATTGATGTTATTTGTTAAATCCACTTCAATCATTGTAGATGAAGGAGGGGACAGGTTTAATAAAAATTATTTTTAAGCCTCGAGACAATTGATACATGGATTGTGTATGTGTGCGATTCAGAGGGTGAATGGGCAAGACAAAAGATTTAAGTGCCTTTTGAACGGGGTATGTGCCAGACGCACCGGTTTGTGTCAATAACTGTAATTTTTATTTTTTATTTATTTAACTTGGCAAGTCAGTTAAGAACAAATTCTAATTTATAATGTCGTCCTAGCCCGGCCAAACCTGGACGACACTGGGCCAATTGTGCTCCACCCTATGGGAGTCCCAATCACAGCCGGATGTGATACAGCCTGGATTCGAACCAGGGACTTTAGTGATGCCTCTTGCACTTGAGGTGCAATGCCTTAGACCGCAGAACCACTCGGGTGCCAAATGCTGCTGTTTTTTTCACACAGAAGAGTTTCCTGTGTGTATTAAGAATGGTCCACCACCCAAAGGACATCCAGCCAACTTCACACAACTGTGGGAAGCATTGGAGTCAACATGAGCCAGCATCCCTATGGAACGCTTTCGACACCTTGTAGAGTGTCGGGGGGGTGCAACTCTATATTAGAAAGGTGATCCTAATGTATGGTATACTCAGTGTACTCTTTGTTTGAGTGAGTGAGTGAGTGAGTGAGTGAGTGAGAGGTTACGTCCCAAATGATACCCTATTCCTGACAAAGTGCAGGGCCCTGATCAAGAATAATGGCTATGCCATTTGGAAGCAGTGAAAAACAGCAGATGTACTTGGGGCTGGAGGGAGGTGTGCACTATGACCATATGTCAATTACTGGGTGTGTTCAGTTGGGCCAATGACAGCGAGGAAGGTCTTTGTGCTCCGAGTGCATGACAAGGTACCTATGGCTAGGCTTTAAAGGATAAACTGTTGTTTTATTCATTTCAGAAGTGAACACGATGATATACACAGACTCTCTCTTTTCTCGCTCTCCACCCCCCCCCTCCCCCCCCTCTATCTTTCACACACGCACACACCCGCTTCCTCTGTCTAATGTCCTCCGCATGAACAGATGTCTCAGCGAGCCTTCAGTCAGGTACATTTCCCCCTAATCTCCCTGTTTCCAGAATCTCCCATGATGCTATGGGCTGACAGCACTTTAATCCGCACAATGAGAGAACTCTGGGAAGTTTGCAAGGGAATAGTTAATGTCACTGTTGCCTCAACTTACCACACACGCACACAGGCAGGCATACACAGTTACACATACACACAACCAAGCATATACACATTGATACACACTTACACACACAGGCTTACAAACGCACACACACACACACACACACACACAACAAAGTCAGACTTTTCTTAAAGTGTGGAGAGGCACCCCCAAACTCCATGCCACATGAGCAAATCCTCCGGTAAGCCTGTTGGCAGGTGCTGCCTCCCATCCTTAATCTTCACGCTTTCAGAATCTCCCACGATGCTGCAGGGGTTATCCTGAGGCTCGCCTTACCTCTGATAACGGGAGAGGAGGGGGAGGTCAGTGGCCCTGGAGGGACACGTGCAGATAACCACTTCCTAATTAAAGAGGGGGAGGGATGTTCCGTTCCTCTGGCTGCAGCTTGCAGCTCACGCTCGGCTGCAGGTGTGCCCGGCTGCAGGAGTGGAGAACAGGGGAGACCATCTTGACTGCAGCCGAAGCCCTGCCTTTATTTGGGTCCTCAGTCTCCCACAGCAGGTACTATCATGATGGGGATAGTGCGACACAAGCACTTTTAATTTCAAGAGCATGGTAATCCTACGAGGGACAATAAAACATTTTTAAAAAGTGACAAACGAAAGCAGATCTGTTTATCTGTCAAATACCTATTGGTGGAACTTGGAGCCAGAGTTCCTGTGTTTGTGAGCGTACAGCATTATTCCCTAACTTTATAAGAAGAGGTGTTAACGTTGCACTGTTTGAATACACTGTTTTTAATGTCATGACATCACTTGAAGCATGTACGAAGCTAATACATGTATGAGCCTGTGAGTTTGTCCGATGTGGTATGCATGAATGCATCGCACACTGGGCTTGTCAAGCACCCCGAGTCAATTATTTGTGTAGGAAGTGAGCACACTATGGAAACATCAATTGTACAGCACCAGCAACGTATGTGAAAGCTTTCACTTGTCCCATTATTTATTTCGACTTTCTCACAGCCGAGGCATTACATCTGAGAAGTGTGCCATATTTAACATGATACAGTATCTCAGAGGAAGGGACAGCTTCAGTAATGAATGTGCTGAGTTTCTTTCCCTTTTTTCCCTCCCTCCCTCCCTCCCTCCCTCCCTCTCTCCCTCCCTTTCTTTTAGATTTGTTTTAGCTCAGAACAGGGTCAGGCCACCCACTCACAGCATTTCAATTGGTTATTGTCAGTGCCTGTGGAAATGAGTGTTGCCTTGCATAAAGTATCCAACATCAGTATCCAAAAACTTGCTGACAATTTGTTCAGACTTTAAATATTTTCTCAGTCACAGAAGTAAGGAATCGAGACTAACGTTCGAGCTGAGAGAATACCAGTCCTCTATATTTTAGAAATTGCCTGTTGATAGTTTTTTTTCTTCTTTTTTTTACATTTCATTGACATACTTTACAAACAGAAAAAATATTGTTAGATACCTTGTTGCTTTTATATTTCAATAGTATAATTTTAGGAGAGTTTTAACTTTGCTTATCCTATACCACAAGATTGGGATGGGACTGGATATAAAGTCAACAAAGCAATAAAAAGCTATGAAATATTTAGCATATTTCTTTCCCCAATGATTAAAGTGCCAATCTGGGATTCAAACAACAACAATGTGAATCACTGGCTATATATCATACATTTCAAAAGTAAAGAAAATGGAGGTACCAACTATTGTAGCTGCAAATGGCAGATTGTTTTATAGAGTATCTACATAGGCGTACAGAGGTCAATTATCAGCAACCTTCACTCCTTAGTTCCAATGGCACGTAGTGTTAGCTAATCCAAGTTTATCACTTTAAAATGGCTAATTGATCATTAGAAAACCCTTTTGCAAATATGTTAGCACAGCTGAAAACTGTTGTGCTAATTAAAGAAACAATAAAACTGGCCTTCTTTAGACTAGTTGAGAATCTGGAGCATCAGCATTTGTTGGTTCGATTACAGGCTCAAAGTGGCCAGAAACAAATAACTTTCTTCTGAAACCTGTCAGTCTATTCTTGTTCTCAGAGATGAAGGCTACTCAATGCGAGAAATTTCCATGAAACTGAAGATCTCGTACAACGCTGTGTACCACTCCCTTCACAGAACATTGTGAACTGGATCTAACCAGAATAGAAAGAGGTGTGGGAGGCTCAGGTGCACAACTGAGCAAGAGGACAAGTACATTAGTGTCTAGTTTGAGAAACAGACGCCTCACAAGTTCTCAACTGGCAACTTCATTAAATAGTACCCGCAAAACTCCAGTCTCAACACCAACAGTGAAGAGGCGACTCCGGGATGCTGGCCTTCTAGGCAGAGTTCCTCTGTCCAGTGTCTGTGTAATCTTTTCTTTTTATTGGCCAGTCTGAAATATGGCTTTTCTTTGCAACTCTGCCGAAAAAGCCAGCATCCCATGAATAGACTGACGAGTTTCAGAAGAAAGTTCTTTGTTTGTGGCCATTTTGAGCCTGTAATCGAACCCACAAATGCTGATGCTCCAGATACTCAACTAGTCTAACGAAGGCCAGTTTTATTGCTTATTTAATTAGCACAACAGTTTTCAGCTCTGCTAACATAATTGCAAAAGGGTTTTCTAATGATCAATTAGCCTTTTAAAATTATAAACTTGGATTAGCTAACACAACATGCCACTGGAACACAACAGTGACGGTTGCTGATAATGGGCCTCTTTACGCCTATGTACATATTCCATACAAAAATGTGCCGTTACCAGCTACAATAGTCATTTACAACATAAACAATGTCTACATTGTATTTCTGACCAATTTGATGTTATTTTAATGGACATTTTTTTAATTTTAAATTTCTAAGTGACCCCAAACTTTTGAACAGTTGTGTATCTCGATGAACAGCCAACTGAGTGAGAGGGGGATAACATTAAACCATTGGACTTAATTGTTATGGACAGTGGAATTCACTTCCATTTGTAGAATGTGCCAAAGCTTCTCCACTCTCAGCTTGTGCAAATTCATACTGGATTTTTATTAAAATGCAAACGAACAGTAATAGAAGTGCCTCTGGGGTAGCTTTAAAAAAATCAATTTCCTAAACACCACACAATTACCCGCCTAATTGTCTTATTGGATTGTATTACCGTTGAAGGTGATTCCAGTTCGACTGAGAGTCAACTTGACTGCATTTGTTTGACTCTGCGGGGACTCGGGGACGATGAGCACAGTGCTTGTGTCTTCTCATTACCACCAACAACGCCACTACGGTGCCACAACAGGGTAGCGGTTTGGGGGTCGGGGCTGCGTTTTAAACCCAAAACCACAAGACACTGCGTGAGTGCCGAGCGAGCTGGAGCAAGTCAGCTCTGGCCAACAATTGGCCCTCCGGCGACTCAGTACCAAACTATTAATGAAGTCAGGTGAAGTCTGCCAAGGGAGCCAAAATACATCCATAATATTTGGAATTGGAACTTGAAGACAATAAACCAGGCTCAGCTTTTCTAATGAGCCAGGGAGAGCGAGCAGACAGACAGGATTAATTAATTACAGGCTGACATTTATGGATAATAACCTTATGGTGGATAATACATTTGCATATTCATACCGAATGAATATGCATGTGCTCATCTAACATAAAAGAAAACAGGGAAGATGAACACATTTGATTACTGTCCACTACACACTGTAGTTCTTACTCTTGATTTAAGGTTGCTGTTCCGTGTGTTGGGGAGAGGGGGTGGGGAGGCGGGTGGTTGGATGAAGACATGTTGGCTGGGTGGGGTTGGGGAAATGGGATGGGAGGTTAGGGGTGGAGGCCCACTTCTTTTTTGTTTTCTTGTTTTGATACCCCCCAATAAAAAGTATACAATACTGCTTGTAACTGTCCATACTGTAACTGAAATGGGTAGTGAATACACAGTGGTGTAAAGCAATTAAGTAAAAATACTTTAAAGTACTACTTAAGTAGTTTGTTGGGGTATCTGTACTTTACATTACTATTTATATTTTTGACTACTTTTACTTTTACTTCACTACATTCTTTAAAAAAGTTATGTACTTTTTGCTCCATACATTTTTTCTGACACCCAAAAGTACTTTTTACATTTTGTAAGCTTAGCAGGACAGGAAAATGGTCTAGTTCACACACTTATCAAGAGAACATCCCTGGTCATTCCTACTGCCTCTGATCTGGCAGACAGAGTGTTGGAGTGTGTCCCTGGCTGTCCAAACATTTTTAAAACATGAAAATTGTGCCGTCTGGTTTGCTTAATGTAAGGAATTTGAAATGATTAATACTTTTACTCTAACGAATCTCTTCGTCGTCTGAGGAGGAGTAGGAAGGATCGGACCAATATGCAGCGTGGTAAGTGTCCATGTTAATTTATTAGACTGAACACAAAAAACAAAATAATAAAGCGAATGGAAGAAACGAAACAGTTCTATAAGGTGACATACATTAAACAGAAAACAACCACCCACAAACAAGAGTGGGAAAACAGGCTGCCTAAGTATGGTTCTCAATCAGAGACAACGATTGACAGCTGCCTCTGATTGGGAACCATACCAGGCCAAACACATAGTAATATAAACACAGTAACAAAACATAGAATGCCCACCCCAACTCACGCCCTGACCAACCTAAAATAGACACATACAAAAGGAACTAAGGTCAGGACGGGACATTTACTTTTACTTTTGACACTCAAGTATATTTTAGCAATTACATTTACTGTTGATATATTGAAAACCAAATACTTTTTTACTTTTACTCAAGCAGTATTTTACTGAGGCACTTTTACTTGAGTCATTTTCTATTAAGGTATCTTTACTTTGACTTAAGTATGGTAATTGGATACATTTTCCACCACTGTGAATATATCAGCACAGGGAGTTGAACACACAGAATGCAACCCAAATGGCAGCATATTCCCTATATATGCCCTATGGCCCCAGGTCAAAGGATGTCATGTTGAGTGTCTGATTGTAGTGTTGGCCTGTAGGAATTCATTTGCACATGCATGTATCAAGGCACAGGTACAATTTCAATCATGTTGATACAATAATGTGTGCTCATGTAGGTTTATAGGTCAAACTAATTAAACATTGTGGTTATTAATTGGTTCCACTACAAAGAGCATGCGACTACACTAGGTCTCCCTCATATTAATTGTCACAGTGGTTAAGGTCACACTAATTGGATATTGGATTAAAAAATGACCAACAGGTTTTCTACCAATTGGCTAAGGGTACAGCCACAGAGGGATATTGAGTGAGAAAGTTATGGATTGAGATAATGATGTTTCAATGGAATTCATCACTTGACGGATAATGGTTAGCCTGGTCTCATAGAGGATTGTCTTCAATTTCTCTGTGTGTCCTTAGCCTGAATGGTTTAGCTCCCATCAAATAGGGGACATTGATGCAATGTCCACAAATGACGTTCCCTAAATTATGTTTGATATTGCATAGATCTTTATTTATCCTATATTTTGAGATATTGTGTCCCTTTCTCATTGGTTTTCGTCTGGTCTACAGCATCAATCACCATCTTGGTATGGAGAATTAATCATTTTCAGGTTAAACATGGGAATATGTATCAATTTATCTTAGAATAACAAGAAATGCTATGATATTACTTAATGTATGGGGTTGGCGGTAACTAACGAGGAAGCCATCATCGTGCCCACCATGCAGAGTCACCCCGTTTTCCCAATCACTGGAGTTCTTCCTGAAGCCAGAACCAACGAGATCATGGCATGCTGGTTCAACATCCAAAGCCTCCAATCCAACCAAAGCCCTGGGTCTCCTGTCGAAAATGAAAACATGTGTCCGTTTCATCCCAATAGAGTCCCAGTAAGTGGATTAGTACCCGGAATCTCCACAGTGTCAAACCCACATGCCCCCTTGATAAGGACTTAACACAGAGTGAGGGGAGTGGCAATCCTGTTAGGCTAGGGCTGCGTCTCAAATAGCACCCTAGGTAGTGCACTTCTTTTGACCCTGGGCCCAAGGGGTTCTGGTCAAAAAATAGTGCACTATATAGAGAATAGGGTGCCACTTGGGATGCACCCATGGCCTATGGGAACACAGGGAGGAGGCCTGCGTCTGGCATGGGATGGGGAAATGGGCATAGTGATGATGGGCCTGAGGGGTATCACCGGAGGCTCTTAAATTATCCTTACCACAGGGTCTCCCATGGGTCAATCGCTTCTGATGCCAACGTCCGTCCACTTTCCTCTCAGGACCACCAAGAGGTTACAGAGCAGCAGAAGAACCAATGCCAGGTTAGCCTGGTCTCATATCAGTTTGTGATGTCTAGCCAACTATAGTAATTTGGTATGGCAATGACCATAGGAGTTGGCAAGAGCACAAACAAATCTGGGACCAGGCAAACCAACTGTAGCTGGAGAACAAAGCTATGATGAGGGTAGCTAGGGTTGTGGTTGCATTTAACAACATAGTATTCGTAAAAATGGAAACCGATACCTATAGCAGTATAGGGCTTTTAGCAAGTTAGAACATTTATCAACATCTCACGTACCTAACACAACATCATGACAAGAACACAAAACTTACACCAGTAAAACACCAGATCCCCTTAGTTGACTTGAATCGGTCACAAGCTTCTTTTTGGATTACCTCATCTGTTTAGAAATGCATGTGTCCTCTACACTTTCCACTGCCTTTGCCTCTTCTATTCGCTCTACAGCCTTCGCCAGCACAGCATGTGTACTGCGGCCAGCGGCCATCCTGTCCCTCACCAAAGAGATGCGTTATGTCACCTTTAGCAGGCACCGAAGGTGAAATGACATTTGAGCGCAGTGCCAAATGAGAGTGCAGTCTCTACTCAAACGCTCCTGTCAGAATTGATCACTGTTATTTCGGCATGGCGCTCCAACGGGGGTCCCGGGCGGCTCACCCCAATACTGCATTAAGTTAGTCCAGATAGGAGCCCTCAGCTTGGCCCCTACTGGATAAATATGATTAGAGGGGCCTAATCGCACATTGTGGGGAGAGCACTACAGTGTATGAAGGGAAGACCGAGAAGACACAGTCGGGACTTACCCTCTGTATCATCCCCCTCTCCTCCACCTCATCTCCTTCCCCCACTCTCTCAGTTCACTCTCTATTCATTGTCCCTCTCTCTCTCGTTCTCTCTCCACATCAGAGTGTATTATGGCGTTACGGTCACCTTGGGGTGCAATGGGAACAGAATAGACTACTCAACAGACAGCGAAATCAAGTTAGCTGTTATTGGTTTTAGGCCCCACTGAATGATCAGGATTCTGTGAATGCACACACACCTACAGTACACACACACACACACACACACACACACACATGCAGCATATACTTGAGAACTGCTCGTAACAAATAAAAAAGTTGACTTATGGAGAAATGTGCAAATACCATAAAGCAATAGATTTGGTTGTGTGTAGCTCTTACCACGTTTTGAGAAATTGTAGGTAGGCTACGGGGCTTCTTAAGATAATAGCCATGCCATCATCTTCGCTGTGATTGGTTAAGAAACATACTCTTAATTGTTTCAGAAAGTGTATTGAATATATGTGAAATAGCAGAAATCAAGAGCCATTTGTTGGAGAGTGCCTTTTATGTTCTTGTGACATTATGCGTGTACATTTTTTACCCAATAAAAGACTAGGTTATACAAATGGAGTGTGCTACTCTCTTCGTTTTCATAGCTTCCAGTTTATTCTCCATTAGTCAGCACCTCTACACTAAATAATATTCCCTGGGTGTGCGCCAGCTCATGCTTTTTATTAGACGTTTTGATAAAACACAACATTTAACAGTTGGATCACTTACAGTGAGGGAAAAAAGTACATTTGATCCCCTGCTGATTTTGTAAGTTTGTCCACTGACAAGGAAATGATCCGTCTATAATTTTAATAGTAGGTTTATTTGAGCAGTGAGAAACAGAATAATAACAAAAAACAACAATAACAATAATAAAAACAATAATAACAACAATAATAACAACAAAAAATCCAGAAAAACGCATGTCAAAAATGTTATAAATTGATTTGCATTTTAATGAGGGAAATAAATATTTGACCCACTCGCAATCAGAAAGAATTCTGTCTCCCAGGCGTCTTTTATGCAGGTAACGAGCTGAGATTAGGAGCACACTCTTAAAGGGAGTACTTCTAATCTCAGTTTGTTACCTGTATAAAAGACACCTGTCCACAGAAGCAATCAATCAGATTCCAAACTCTCCAACATGGCCAAGACCAAAGAGCTCTCCAAGGATGTCAGGGACAAGATTGTAGACCTACACAAGGCTGGAATGGGCTACAAGTCCATCGCCAATCAGCTTGGTGAGAAGGTGACAACAGTTGGTGCGATTATTCGCAAATGGAAGAAGCACAAAAGAACTGTCAATCTCCCTCGGCCTGGGGCTCCATGCAAGATCTCACCTTGTGGAGTTGCAATGATCATGAGAACGGTGAGGAATCAGCCCGGAACTATACTGGAGGATCTTGTAAATGATCTCAAGGCAGCTGGGATCATAGTCACCAAGAAAACAATTGGTAACACACTACGCCGTGAAGGACTGAAATCCTGCAGCGCCCACAAGGTCCCCCTGTTCAAGAAAGCACATATACATGCCCGTCTGAAGTTTGCCAGTGAACATCTGAATGATTCAGAGGACACCTGGGTGAAAGGGTTGTGGTCAGATGATTCCAAACTGGAGCTCTTTGGCATCAACTCACCTCGCCGCGTTTTTTTAGGAGGAGGAATGCTGCCTATGACCCCAAGAACAGCATCCCCACCATCAAACATGGAGGTGGAAACATTATGCTTTGGCGGTGTTTTTCTGCTAAGGGGACAGGACAACTTCACCGCATCAAAGGGACGAAGGATGGGGCCATGTACCGTCAAATCTTGGGTGAGAACCTCCTTCCCTCAGCCAGGATATTGAAAATGGGTCGTGGATGGGTATTCCAGCATGACAATGACTCAAAACACACGCCCAAGTCAACAAAGGAGTGGCTCAAGAAGAAGCACATTAAGGTTCTGGAGTGGCCTAGCCAGTCTCCAGACCTTAATCCCATAGAAAATCTGTGGAGGGAGCTGAAGGTTCGAGTTGCCAAACATCAGCCTCGAAACCTTAATGACTTGGAGAAGATCTGCAAAGAGGAGTGGGACAAAATCCCTCCTGAGATGTGTGCAAACCTGGTGGCCAACTGCAAGAAACGTCTGACCTCTGTGATTGCCACCAAGCACTAAGTTATAATTTGCAGAGGGTCAAATACTTATTTCCCTCATTAAAATGCAAATCAATTTCTAACATTTTTGACATTCGTTTTTCTGGATTTTTTTGTTGTTATTCTGTCACTCATTATACAAATACCATTAAAAATATAGACTGATCGATTCTTTGTCAGTGGGACAACCGTACAAAATCAGCAGGGGATCAAATACTTTTTCCCTCACTGTACAGCTACACTCTAACATTCCAATTGTAGTGTGTTTTCATTCAAATTAATTTGTTGTTTTCACTGAAAATCCCAATTGTGGCATGTCCCACATCTTGTTTGACTCCTAGGAAGATTTTAACTCATTTAATGTCATGGCCGTCGTTGAAGGAAGACCAAAACACAGCGTGGTGAGTGCTTTGGTAAAAGTAAAGCGTGGTTAGCGCTGTACTTTTTATTTCGGAATGACGCCAACAAAACAAGAAACAAACTGAACAACCATGAAGCAACCGTGACATTCCCCCCCCCCCCCCCCCCCTACCCAAAGGTGCAGACTCTGGACGCAAAACCTGAACCTATAGGGGAGGGTCTGGGTGGGCATCTATCCACGGTGTCGGCTCTGGTGTCGGACGTAGACCCCGCTCCACCTCTGGCTCACCCCACTTTGGTAGCACCTCTGGACTGGGGACCCTCTCTGCGGGACTGGAGGCCGTCGCTGGAGGCTTCATGCCATGACTCCTCACTGGAGGCATCGTGCCATGGATCATCACTGGAGGCTTCTTGCCATGGATCATCACTGGAGGCTTCTTGCCATGGATCGTCACTGGAGGCTTCGTGCCATGGATCATCACTGGAGGCTTCGTGCCATGGATCATCACTGGAGGCTTCGTGCCATGGATCATCACTGGAGGCTTCTTGCCATGAATCATCACTGGAGGCTTCTTGCCATGAATCATCACTGGAGGCTTCTTTTGTGCAGCAGCCACAGGACTCACCAGGCTGGGGAGACACACAGGAGGCCTGGTCCTTGAAGCAGGCACAGGACTCACCGGGCTGGAGAGACACACAGGAGGCCTGGTGCGTGGGGCAGGCATCGGATACACTGGGCCGTGAAGGCTCACTGGAGGTTTCGAGCGCAGAGTTGGCACAACCCGTTCCGGGACGCTGGCACAGAGCACACCGGCCTGTGAATGCTCACTCGAGACACTGTGCGCATCACCCCATAACACGATGCCTGACCAGTCCCAGGGTAAGCACGGGGAGTTGGCTCAGGTCTAAACTCCGACTCCGCCAATCTCCCTGTGTGCCCCACAAAAAAAAAACATTTTTGGAGCTGCCTCTCGGGCTTCCGTGACCAGGTCTTGTCCCCTGCCATTCTCCCCTCCCCGGTCCAGCTCGTCCTCCAGGTTGGCGCACGCTGCTTGGTCATTTGGTGGTGGGTAGTTCTGTTACGGCCGTCGTTGAAGGAAGACCAAAGCGCAGCGTTGTGAGCGTACATTATTTTTTATTTCGGCATGACGCCAACAAAACAAGACACAAACTGAACAACCGTGAAGCTTACAGGGTTAAGTGCCACAAACAAAGTTAACTACCCACACTGAAGGAGGGAAAAAGGGCTACCTAAGTATGATTCCTATTCAGAGACAATGATAGACAGCTGTCCCTGATTGAGAACCATACCCGGCCAAAACATAGAAATAAAGTAACATAGAACACAAAACATAGAATGCCCACCCCACATCACATCCTGACCTAACCAAATAGAGAAATAAAACGGCTCTCTAAGGTCAGGGCGTGACACTTAACCTCATAATTTCCCCGAGTTTTCACCCTCATCGTAAAGCCCTAGTTATGTTGTTGCTTTGACAAAGTAATTTATGAAGATTGTTATTTTTTCATGTCATTAGTAATTAATTTACATTTGTCCGTTAGGTTTAAGGTCAACCCTGTTTTACATGAACTGCACTCTTGCTTTCATATGGTAAAACAAAAAAAAGATAGTCAAAATAAATATTTCACATCTAACAGTGAAATCATGTGTAAAAGCAGGTGAACTGGTGGAAAACTGTTTTTTATACATTCAGAGGATGAAAGCTAAAAAAGATAATGAAAGCTGAATGTTCTGGGAACTTGTTTTTAAAGTAGGTGGTGTCATGTAAAAATCTTCCCAGTCTGAAATAGTTGCCAATCGTTCTGATTGTGCTGTGATTGTGATGTCATGTTGTAAAATGTTTCACAGTGTGAAAATGTTCCCAGTCAATAATTGCACACCGGTCTGTGTGGATGGCTGAGCTCGTGCAGATATTTCTCTCACACCCCCTATTTAGTCAGCTAACTAGCATAACTAGCTATAAACTGGTCGAGATGGCTTGTTCTCAGAGGTGTGTAGTTTGAACTTCTTTTTATAGCTAGCTAACTAACTAACTACTACATGCACTGTCAATAGAAAATGTAGCACCCAAGTCTCTCCTCACATCAACCCTCAGCATTTTGACATGCAAGTCCGGGTATTAATATGCTGACCACACACTTCAAGCTTCTGATTGGTCAGAGTCAATACTCCTGGCCACCATTGATTGGCAGATGGTGTGAAGCAAATGAACGTGCCCACAAAACCGTTTTTTGAAGTCAAGGGAGAGTGTGAGAGAAGCATCCGCACAAGCTCCTCCATCCACAAAGAGCTGCACGTGCAATTATTGAACTGGGAAAATTTTCGCGCTCAAATAAATTTTACAGCATGACTTCACAATCACAACACAATCAGAACAATCAGGAACTATTTTATGCTGGGAAGATCTTTACATGACAGGAGACAGGGAGGTTCTATTAAGGTTCACTTAGGTTCCTTACGTTCTAGGAATGGAATTGGTTGATTCTTTAAAGGCATTAAACAACATATTTAGAATATTCTCTGCTGCAAAGCAGATACGGATGTTGGATCTTAATTTGACCCCTTCATCACAGGAGGAAAATAATCCTGCAGCAGGAGGATTTGAATGACTGATATTTAGAATCGCTGCCAGGGGGCCTGTCACGGACCCCTCAGGAACTGTGTCATTACGCACACCCATTCCCACTGATTGTAATTGTTTAAATGTGCCCTTTGGTTTCCATTGGGCTGTCGATTATTGTTCCCGTGTCCGTTGGTTGTGTGAGTACCTGCGTGTATTGCGCAGATGATTATGGGTCTCGTCCCGTGTGGTATCATTGTGCGCTTGTCTATTTATTCGAAGTACTCCTCGCTCTTTTGTTTGGATTTCAACCCTGTGTTTTGTATACGTGTTTGTATCGTCTTCATCCTCGTGCCTTTACATGGCACACTGTAATTTGGGTGAAATAAAAAAAAAACTCTTACGCATTCCTGCACCTGTCTCCCGATCCCTTTATACCAACGTGACAGAATAATCGACAATTAAGGGAGACGGTGGGAATGGCCTGTCCGACGACACTGTGACTGGTCTGTCCGGCGCCGCTGCAACTTCAGCAGCTACAACTGTGCCCTCCAACGTCGCTGCACCTGGTCCGTCCGACGACGCCACAACCAGTCTGTCCGACGCACTGCAACTGGTCCGTCCGACACCGCCGCAACTTGGGCAGCGGCATCAAGTACTGATCAACCCGCACTGTGTTCCTGTGATCATCCTCGGGGGCTGGTGTCGTTGCACTGCTGGTGCAGCGTGTCAGGGGCGATACTGTTACGGATCCCTCCGGAACTGTGTCATTACGTACACCTGGTCCCCATTTCCCACTGATTGTAATTGTTTGAATATGCCCTTTGGTTTCCATTAGACTCTCAATTATTGTTCCCATGTCCGTTGGTCAAGTGAGTACCTTTGCTGTGTTGTTTTGGGTTTCGTACCGCGTGTTTTTTGCCCAATGATTACAGGTCCCGTGTCGTATCATTGTGCTCTTGTGTATTTATTCGAGGTACTCCTTGCTCTTTTGTTTGGGTTTCAACCCTCTGTTTTCTATGCGGGTTTGTATGGTCTTCGTCACCGTGCCTTTACATGGCACGCTGTAATTTGGGTGAAATTTAAAAAACTTTTACGCATTCCCGCACCTGTCTCCCGATCCCTTTATTCCAATGTGACAGGGCCGCTGGAAGTGGTGCTTGTATGCTATACAATAATTTAGACTGCAGGTACACTGGACGTTAGTTCAAGTAGACTATGTGCATGCTGCACCGCGTCTCATGTGACTTATTATGTGGATTATAATCCACTTACATTTGTAGGGGGTAGATGTATTTTTCCTTAGGGAAAATCTTTTTTTTTTAATCAACTGTTTTATTATTGTCATTCCTACTCCTGTTCCCTCTCTCCGGCGCTCAACGTCACTGGTCCTGGCCACCGACATTACGCACACCTAGCAACCATCATTACGCACACCTGGACTTCATCATTACCTTGATTACTTCCCCTTTATTTAACTTTCAATAGCCTCAGTCTTCAGGCAGAATTTGTTTTGTCCAAATTTAGTACGCTTCTCCTGTTTTGTTTATCTGCTTATTCTCATTATTAAACTCACGTTCTGCACCTGCTTCCTGGCGCCTAGAGTATACGTTACAATATCTTCAAGGCAAGCAATAGGCAGAATAAATTAATGGTTGCTTCAGTGCCTCTGTGTTCCAGCTGTTACAGCCACTGATCTTTGAATTTTTGGAGTAACTAGTAGTTACTCTGTAGGCTGTACTCTTACTCAAGTCATTTCCATGTTAATGAAATCTGAGTGACAAAAAACATCAATGGGGGCCAGCTGAAAGTCCGGGCTCCTGGGCACGTGCCTTGCATGCCATGATTACTACAAGTTTAGATAACTGGCTAGACCAGGGGTCTTCCACCATTTCTTGGCCAAGGACCAGGGATGTTGTGCTGCCATGGTGTGGGGGAGCGGCACTCCCTCACATTTACAATTTAAGAATACGCAGAGCTGGTAAAATGACATGTGACCACTTGATTACGGTGCTGTCCACCCTGATTAGAAAGGTGCTCAAATCACTTAAAATAACCCAGATCAAGATCTGTTTGTCGGTTGCCTACGCCTAATAGTCCTACTCATCACTTAGTATTATTAATATTACTATTACGAATAGAAGATTATCACGTCTCACAATGGTGCTCCTTTGCTAAAGTTAGATCAAGGCTGAATCAATGTCTCGCAAGATCACATAATGATTCATTTGCATTTGACATAACATACCCAAATATAATAGCATATGTGACAGACAACCTTGATTCGGTTTTATGTAGCAAATTCTAAATTATGTTTTTTACATTGGATAAAAGCAGAGACACAGAGCTACAAAATGGTATATCATACACTGCATTTTTGAGGAACAATGGGAAAGTAATTCTGCTTTCAAAGTTCATAAACTTGTAACCTACATTTTGAGAAAATGGCATTTTTAATGTTTTGGTACTACTGGTGGAGAGCTCTCCTTTGTCTACACCCATTCAGCATTGTTCACACCCTCTTAAGCCAGCCCCACCCATCTCTTTAAGCATTCACATGTGAGGTCATGTGCGCAACAGTGAGTAGTGTAATAAAGATTAAGACTAAAAATTGTAAAAATGAAATGGGTCACATATAGGCCTACTGTAGCATAGTAGGCCAACAATATGTTACACCAAAACCACCACCTCAGTCAATTCTTATCTGAATAGTCCCCAAAAAATCCTCAGCGCATAACAACATCCCTAGGGCTCCTGAGTGGCGCAGCGGTCTGTGGCACTGCATCTCAGGGCTAGAGGCATCACTACAGACCCTGGTTCGATTCCAGGCTGTATCACAACCGGCCGTGATCGGGAGTCCCATAAGGCGGCGCACCATTGTCCGGGTTATGGTACAGTTTGGCCAGGGTAGGCCGTCATTGAAAAATAAGAATTTGTTAACGTCTTAGGGCTGAGATCCCTCTAACGGGATTGATATGACAACAGCCAGTGAAAGTGCAGGGTGCCAAATTCAAAACATCAGAAATCTCATAGTTAAAATTCCTCAAACATAAAAGTATTTTACATAATTTGAAAGATAAACTTGTTGTTATCCCACCATAGTGTCCGATGTCAAAAAGGCTTTACGACGAAAGCACACCAAACGATTATATTAGGTCTGCACATAGTCAAAGAAAAACACAGCCATTTTTCCAGCCAAAGAGAGGAGACACAAAAAGCAGAAATAGAGATCAAATTAATCACTAACCTTTGATGATCTTCATCAGATGACACTCATAGGACTTCATGTTACACAATACATGTATGTTTTGGTCGATAAAGTTCATATTTATATCCAAAAATCACAGTTTACATTGGCGCATTAAGTTCAGTAATGTTTTGCATCCAAAACATCCGGTGATTTTGCAGAGAGCCACATCAATTTACAGAAATACTCATAATAAACATTGATAAAAGATACAAGTGTTATGCATGGAACTTTAGATGGAATTCTCCTTAATGGAAACCGCTGTGTCAGATTTCAAAAAAGCTTTACTGTCACGTTCTGACCTTTATTTCCTTTGTTTTGTATTTATTTAGTATGGTCAGGGCGTGAGTTGGGTGGGCAGTCTATGTTTGTTTTTCTATGTTTTGGGGCATTTCTATGTTTCGGCCTAGTATGGTTCTCAATCAGAGGCAGGTGTCATTAGTTGTCTCTGATTGAGAATCATACTTACGTAGCCTGGGTTGCACTGTTTGTTTGTGGGTGATTGTCTATGTTGATTGCTTCTTTCAGCGCAGTTTGCATTAGCTTCACGGTTGTTAGTTCGTTTATTGTTTTGTGTACGGTTTTCAGTGTTCAGTGTTTTTCTGTAGTAAATAAATGATGAACACATACCACGCCTCATTTTGGTCTTCCGATCCATCTCGCCTTTCCTCTTCAGATGAAGAGGAGGACGACCGTGACATTTACTGAAAAAGCACACCATGCAATAATCTGAGTACAGCGCTCAGACAAAAAAAAAGAAGCCATACAGATATCCGCCATGTTGTGGAGTCAACAGAAGTCAGAAATAGCATTATAAATATTCACTTACCTTTGATGATCTTCATCAGAATGCACTCCCTGGAATCCCAGTTCCACAATAAATGTTTGATTTGTTCGATAAAGTTCATAATTTATGTCCAAATACCTCCTTGTGGTTTGCGCGTTTAGTACACAATCCAATCTCAAGACGCGTGGGCAAGTCCAGGCAAAAGTTCAGACGAAAAGTCATATTAAAGTTCGTAGAAACATGTCAAACGAAGTATAGAATCAATCTTTAGCATGTTTTTATCATAAATCTTCAATAGTGTTTCAACCGGAGAATTCCTTTGTCTGTAGAAATGCAATGGAACAGAGCTAACTCTCACGTGATCAGCTCATGCCACTCTGGCAGACCTCTGACTCATTCAGCTCCCATTCCCCCCTTCTTCACAGTAGAAGCATCAAACAAGGTTCTGAAGACTGTTGACATCTAGTGGAAGCCTTAGGGAGTGCAATTTGACCCCATAGACACTGTATATTCGATAGGCAATGACTTGAACTACAAACCTCAGATTTCCCACTTCCTGGTTGGATTTTTTCTCAGGTTTTTGCCTGCCATATGAGTTCTGTTATACTCACAGACATCATTCAAACGGTTTTAGAAACTTCAGTGTTTCCTATCCAAATCTACTAATGGGCCTGAGTAGCAGGCAGTTTACTCTGGGCACCTTATTCATCCAAGCTACTCAATACCCCAGCCATACAAAGTTTTAACTGACTTGCCAAGTTAAATAAAGGTTAAATAAAACAATATAATGCAGCCAAGACTCAACTGTGCATGTCACTAGGCAGGATATATACTTTGAGTGAAACATATTTTATGTCTATAAGAAAGGCTAATAGTTTGTTAACACAATCTGCTCTAATTCGCTCACAAAACAGTGTTTCAAGAAGATCCAAATGCATATTCCCATGAAACTGATTGTGATAAATTGATTGGCATACAGTTTGGACATTTCACCGGTAAAGCGTAAAGAATTATCATTCATTATTGAAGGTGATGTCAGAACAGAAATGACAAGATTGTTATAATACTGTTATTGCATCAAATGGTTGTTTTATGCAATAGAATAGTTTTTTTAGAACACTTATCTGTGTGTGTGGACTGAAAGTGGGCCTCTGGGAGATTTATTGCTGACAGAAGATTTACGATGCTTTGGGTGATATACCTAACAAGACCGCATTCCATAGCATGAGATGGTGTTTCTGTTCCATAATAAGGTACCAGGGAGAGATGGCTCGGGGCCAGACCCTGGTTTCTACACAACGAGAACAGTCTTTACAGAAGATACTCTCTGATGTGAAATATTAGTATCTTTCATACAAATCTTAACCTTGTGACCCATTCCATTCATCTGTTGTTTGTCATGTGATATAAAAGGGATGGACTGCTATAAAATGCTGTGGCTTAGTCTTGCTGGTTGGGCTCTCAGTGACTCACCTACGGGGGCTCGTTGACAAGCTCCATTACTGCAGTAATTCAATAATAAAGTTTACTTTTTTTGAAGAAATGTCGAAGTCTCTCCTATTGATTACAATAATTCCATGACAATATAGGCGATGAGGATGGGATGATGAACTTCATTTTTCTGATTGTTCCCAGTGAAATTCAGGTTAACCGTGCACGGGGAGTTGCATTAGATGCAGTTGGGGAATGCCACTCTCCACTATTCAGAGCAGATCGGATCCCCACCTGGCTGGGAGCGTCAGCTGAATGGATACATCATTTAGAACATAATTGGATTGAGACTGGTTTCTTTCAATAATTGAACTTGAAAGTGCACAGAATTTATAGTAGTAATTATACATTATTTGAACATTGATGTCGGAGTGGAAAATCTATCAATAAGTGAAGATGAGAAAAAAAACACATAAAAGCCTCTGTTGAGGGTATGCTCAGACCGAGGTCTTCCTAAAGAGGGCCACAGCTGGAGTAACTAGCAGGACTGAGTTGAGTTGATAATAGTGTTCTTATGTGAAGTATCCTTGGACATGATTGTTACTTAGGCAGTTGCGGGCAACCAAAAGTCCAGATCCGTGGTACTGGCTTGATCACAGTAGGACTGGTGAGGTTAAGGTATTGAACGAGGAACTAGAGTGCGGGTAAAGCCTAGCGAGGGCATTTGGCTTAGTGAAGGTCAAATTAAAACGTGTAATGTTTTGATAAATGAGGAAAACAGGTATGACCTGGGTTACTATTGTTAGAGGCTATTGTGAGTGTTTCGTTTTGGGACCACCAATTAGGTAATATTTTGATAATATAGAAATCGTGTGTGGGTTATCTTTGTAGAAGCCTTCTGTGGGCGCGGTAGGTTCACTCTGTGTGGGTAACCTTTCAATGATGTTCTGTGTGGACATCTGACCAATCCTGTGTGGATGGTTATTTACTAATGTTTTGTGTGAGCATTTGATCAAGCCTGTGTTGGTGATCATTAAGGTTCTGTGTAAGCCTGAGATTAATAATAAATTGTAGATAAGTTAATGATATGCAATGGTTAAAAAATAGTTATGCACATCTGTGGAAGCTATAAACCAAATCCACCTATAGAAGTAAGAAAAATATTCCTGTAGGTGATAAAAATATTGTTTGGAAACAGTACTGTGTGAATGTGATATGAGAGTTGTGTGAGTATGGAAATAAAATATAGAAATGTGAATAATAAGATTGTTGAAATTTGGTTAATAAATGTTGATATAATGTTATTTTTGAGTTCCGTCCATCACTACCCATCATAAAATATCACCGGGTGGTATTGAGAGCGGGATGTTGTTTTATATCTGAAGAGAATTATTCCTATGACCCGCTGGGCAGTGTCCGGGAAACGTCAATTTGGTTCATGTGAGTGCCTAAGAATTTCTAACGTTCTGTATGGATTATGTAAAGATATAAAGATATGATATGAAGATATGATGAATTGTGTGTGTGTGTGTATCATCAATTACTAGAGATTTGATAAAGTAATACTGGGAATATAATGGGATGCAACTTAAACAACCCATACGTAGACTTACGTAGGTTTTGAGTTGGTCCCTTTAAATGGATTTGATAAAGATGAGGTTTATGTCACACCCTGATCCGTTTCACCTGTCTTTGTGATTGTCTCCACCCGCCTCCAGGTGTCGCCAATCTTCCCCATTATCTCCTGTATATTTAGACCTGTGTTCTCTATTTGTTACGGTGCGTGAATGAGGACCCAAAAGCGAATTAACGTAAACAGAGCTTCTTTAATAACAAAACAAACGTAGGCTCAGATGGACCGGCAGATTCCGACAGGACAGGACAAGGTTGCAGCAAACATGACGATAGTCTGGTACAGGCATGAATAACACAAACAAGAATCCGACAAAGACAGAAGCAGAAACAGAGAGAGATATAGAGGACTAATCAGAGGGAAAAAGGGAACAGGTGGGAAAAGGGGTGACGAGGTAGTTAGGAGGAGACAAGGAACAGCTGGGGGAAAGAGGGGGAGAAAAGGTAACCTAATAACGACCAGCAGAGGGAGACAGGGTGAAGGGAAAGGACAGAAACAAGACACAACATGACAATACATGACAGTACCCCCCCACTCACCGAGCGCCTCCTGGCGCACTCGAGGAGGAAACCTGGCGGCAACGGAGGAAATCCTCGATCAGCGCACGGTCCAGCACGTCCCGAGAGGGAACCCAACTCCTCTCCTCAGGACCGTACCCCTCCCAATCTACTAGGTACTGATGACCACGGCCCCGAGGACGCATGTCCAAAATCCTACGGACCCTGTAGATGGGTGCGCCCTCGACAAGGATGGGGGGGGGGGGGGGAAGACGAGCGGGGGCGCGAAGAACGGGCTTGACACAGGAGACATGGAAGACCGGGTGGACGCGACGAAGATATCGCGGAAGAAGAAGTCGAACTGCGACAGGATTAATGATCTGGGAAATACGGAACGGACCAATGAACCGCGGGGTCAACTTGCGAGAAGCGGTCTTAAGGGGAAGGTTCTGAGTGGAGAGCCAAACTCTCTGACCGCGACAATATCTAGGACTCTTAGTTCTACGCTTATTAGCAGCCCTCACAGTCTGCGCCCTATAACGGCAAAGTGCAGACCTGACCCTCTTCCAGGTGCGCTCGCAACGTTGGACAAAAGCCTGAGCGGAGGGGACGCTGGACTCGGCGAACTGAGATGAGAACAGCGGAGGCTGGTACCCGAGGCTACTCTGAAAAGGAGATAGCCCGGTCGCAGACGAAGGAAGCGAGTTGTGGGCGTATTCTGCCCAGGGGAGCTGTTCTGACCAAGACGCAGGGTTGCGAAAAGAAAGACTGCGTAAGATGCGACCAATAGTCTGATTGGCCCGTTCTGCTTGACCGTTAGACTGGGGGTGAAAGCCGGAAGAGAGACTGACGGAAGCCCCAATCAAACGGCAAAACTCCCTCCAAAATTGAGACGTGAATTGCGGACCTCTGTCCGAAACGACGTCTGACGGAAG
The DNA here is from genome assembly GCF_057628025.1 of Oncorhynchus mykiss. Lineage (NCBI taxonomy): Eukaryota > Metazoa > Chordata > Actinopteri > Salmoniformes > Salmonidae > Oncorhynchus > Oncorhynchus mykiss. The sequence continues at coordinate 21,639,542 of NC_143028.1, read as the reverse complement.
GCCATGAATTCTGAAAACATTCTCGATGATGATTTGTGCCGTCTCTTTAGCAGAAGGAAGCTTAGCAAGGGGAATAAAATGAGCCGCCTTAGAGAACCTGTCGACAACCGTAAGAATAACAGTCTTCCCCGCTGACGAAGGCAGTCCGGTGACAAAATCTAAGGCGATGTGAGACCACGGTCGAGAGGGAATGGGAAGCGGCCTGAGACGGCCGGCAGGAGGGGAGTTACCGGACTTAGTCTGCGCGCAGACCGAACAAGCAGCCACGAAGCGACGCGTGTCATGCTCCCGGGTGGGCCACCAAAAACGCTGGCGAATGGAAGCAAGCGTACCCCGAACGCCAGGGTGGCCGGCTAACTTGGCAGAGTGAGCCCACTGAAGAACGGCCAGACGAGTAGGAACGGGAACGAAAAGAAGGTTCCTAGGACAAGCGCGCGGCGACGGAGTTTGAGTGAGTGCTTGCTTTACCTGCCTCTCAATTCCCCAGACAGTCAACCCGACAACACGCCCCTCAGGGAGAATCCCCTCGGGGTCAGTGGAGGCTACTGAAGAACTGAAGAGACGAGATAAAGCATCAGGCTTGGTGTTCTTAGAGCCCGGACGATAAGAAATCACGAACTCGAAACGAGCGAAAAACAGCGCCCAGCGCGCCTGACGCGCATTAAGTCGTTTGGCAGAACGGATGTACTCAAGGTTCCTATGGTCAGTCCAAACGACAAAAGGAACGGTCGCCCCCTCCAACCACTGTCGCCATTCGCCTAGGGCTAAGCGGATGGCGAGCAGTTCGCGGTTTCCCACATCATAGTTACGTTCCGACGGCGACAGGCGATGAGAAAAATACGCGCAAGGGTGGACCTTGTCGTCAGAGAGGGAGCGCTGAGAAAGAATGGCTCCCACGCCCACCTCTGACGCGTCAACCTCGACAACGAACTGTCTAGTGACGTCAGGTGTAACAAGGATAGGTGCGGATGTAAAACGATTCTTGAGGAGATCAAAAGCTCCCTGGGCGGAAACGGACCACTTAAAGCACGTCTTGACAGAAGTAAGGGCTGTGAGAGGGGCTGCCACCTGACCGAAATTACGGATGAAACGACGATAGAAGTTCGCGAAGCCGAGAAAGCGCTGCAGCTCGACGCGTGACCTAGGGACGGGCCAATCAATGACAGCTTGGACCTTAGCGGGATCCATCTTAATGCCTTCAGCGGAAATAACAGAACCGAGAAATGTGACGGAGGAGGCATGAAAAGAGCACTTCTCAGCCTTCACAAAAAGACAATTCTCTAAAAGGCGCTGGAGGACACGTCGAACGTGCTGAACATGAATCTGGAGTGACGGTGAAAAAATCAGGATATCGTCAAGGTAAACGAAAACAAAGATGTTCAGCATGTCTCTCAGGACATCATTGACTAATGCCTGAAAGACAGCTGGAGCGTTAGCGAGGCCGAAAGGAAGAACCCGGTATTCAAAGTGCCCTAACGGAGTGTTAAACGCCGTCTTCCACTCGTCCCCCTCCCTGATGCGCACGAGATGGTAAGCGTTACGAAGGTCCAACTTAGTGAAAAACCTGGCTCCCTGCAGGATCTCGAAGGCTGAAGACATAAGAGGAAGCGGATAACGATTCTTCACTGTTATGTCATTCAGCCCTCGATAATCTATGCAGGGGCGCAGGGACCCGTCCTTCTTCTTAACAAAAAAAAACCCCGCTCCGGCGGGAGAGGAGGAGGGGACTATGGTACCGGCGGCAAGAGCTACAGACAAATAATCTTCGAGAGCCTTACGTTCGGGAGCCGACAGAGAGTATAGTCTACCCCGGGGGGGAGTGGTTCCCGGAAGGAGATCAATACTACAATCATACGACCGGTGTGGAGGAAGCGAGGTGGCCCTGGACCGACTGAACACTGTGCGCAGATCGTGATATTCCTCCGGCACCCCTGTCAAATCACCAGGCTCCTCCTGTGAAGAAGAGACAGAGGAAACAGGAGGGATAGCAGACATTAAACATTTCACATGACAAGAGACGTTCCAGGAGAGGATAGAATTACTAGACCAATTAATGGAAGGATTATGACAAACTAGCCAGGGATGGCCCAAAACAACAGGTGTAAAAGGTGAACGAAAAATTAAAAAAGAAATGGTTTCGCTATGATTACCAGAAACAGTGAGGGTTAAAGGTAGCGTCTCACGCTGAATCCTGGGGAGAGGACTACCATCCAGGGCGAACAAGGCCGTGGACTCCCTTAACTGTCTGAGAGGAATGTCATGTTCCCGAGCCCAGGTCTCGTCCATAAAACAGCCCTCCGCCCCAGAGTCTATTAAGGCACTGCAGGAAGCTGACGAACCGGTCCAGCGTAGATGGACCGACAAGGTAGTGCAGGATCTTGAAGGAGAGACAGGAGTAGTAGCGCTCACCAGTAGCCCTCCGCTTACTGATGAGCTCTGGCTTTTACTGGACATGAAGTGACAAAATGACCAGCAGAACCGCAATAGAGACAGAGGCGGTTGGTGATTCTCCGTTCCCTCTCCTTAGTCGAGATGCGGATACCTCCCAGCTGCATAGGCTCAGCACCCGAGCCGGCAGAGGAAGATGGTAGTGATGCGGAGAGGGGGGCAACGGAGAACGCAAGCTCCTTTCCACGAGCTCGGTGACGAAGATCAACCCGTCGCTCAATGCGAATAGCGAGTTCAATCAAGGAATCCACGCTGGAAGGAACCTCCCGGGAGAGAATCTCATCCTTTACCTCTGCGCGGAGACCCTCCAGAAAACGAGCGAGCAAAGCCGGCTCGTTCCAGCCACTGGAGGCAGCAAGAGTGCGAAACTCAATAGAGTAGTCTGTTATGGATCGATTACCTTGACATAGGGAAGACAGGACCCTGGAAGCCTCCTCCCCAAAAACAGATCGATCAAAAACCCGTATCATCTCCTCCTTAAAGTCCTGATACTGGTTAGTACACTCAGCCCTTTACTCCCAGATTGCCGTGCCCCACTCACGAGCCCGTCCAGTAAGGAGAGATATGACGTAGGCGACACGAGCAGTGCTCCTGGAGTAAGTGTTGGGCTGGAGAGAAAACACAATATCACACTGGGTGAGGAACGAGCGGCATTCAGTGGGCTCCCCAGAGTAACATGGCGGGTTATTGATTCTGGGCTCCGGAGATTCGAAAGCCCTGGAAGTGGCCGGTGGATCGAGGCGGAGATGGTGAACCTGTTCTGTGAGGTTGGAGACTTGGGTGGCCAGGGTCTCAACGGCATGTCGAGCAGCAGACAATTCCTGCTCGTGTCTGCCTAGCATCGCTCCCTGGATCTCGACGGCTGAGTGGAGAGGATCCGAAGTCGCTGGGTCCATTCTTGGTCGGATTCTTCTGTTACGGTGCGTGAATGAGGACCCAAAAGCGAATTAACGTAAACAGAGCTTCTTTAATAACAAAACAAACGTAGGCTCAGATGGACCGGCAGATTCCGACAGGACAGGACAAGGTTGCAGCAAACATGACGATAGTCTGGTACAGGCATGAATAACACAAACAAGAATCCGACAAAGACAGAAGCAGAAACAGAGAGAGATATAGAGGACTAATCAGAGGGAAAAAGGGAACAGGTGGGAAAAGGGGTGACGAGGTAGTTAGGAGGAGACAAGGAACAGCTGGGGGAAAGAGGGGGAGAAAAGGTAACCTAATAACGACCAGCAGAGGGAGACAGGGTGAAGGGAAAGGACAGAAACAAGACACAACATGACAATACATGACACTATTTCTCTGTTGCCAGTTCATCTTGTTTGTTCAAGCCAACCAGCGTTTTGTGTCTCAGCTTTTATCAGTTTCTCTGTTCTCGCCCTCCTGGTTTTGACCCTTGCCTGTCCTGACTCTGAACCCACCTGCCTGACCACTCTGCCTGCCCCTGACCCTGAGCCTGCCTGCCGACCTGTACCTTTGCCCCCTCTGGAATACCAACCTCTGCCCTACCCTGACCCTGCCTACTGTCCGGTACCGTTGCCCCACCTCTGGTTTACTGACCCCTGTCTACCTTGACCTGTCTATTGCTTGCCCATGTTGCGATATTAAACTATTGCTTATTCAATGCAGTCTGCACCTGGGACTTATGCATCTGCCACCACTCGTACCTGATAGTGCGATCTGTCCATGACTGACCCAGCAGACACGGACCAGCTGTGCAACACCATCTCCTCCCAAGGAGCCTCCATTGATAGGCACGAGGAATTGCTTCATGGGTTGATGGAGGGGATCCAAACGTTGGCTGAGCGCCATGACTGGGCATTGGACATACTGCTGGAGCAATTCCGCAGGTCATCTGGCGGGCAGCCTACCACGGTGGTAACCCCATCACCCCTCAGCAACTTGGCGGAAAGCAGCGCCGCCCCACTGGCTACTCCACCTTCCCGGGAGCCCCGGATCCCTCCTTCGGAACACTTTAATGGAGATCTGTGGCCGACTATGCGGTGGATTTCCGTACGTTGGCAGTGGAGAGTGTGTGGAACCTGGAAGCACTGTTTGACATGTTCTTGCACGGTTTCACGGTGGAGGTTAAGGACGAGCTGTGGGAGTTACCCACAGATTTGGACTCGTTCAGCGCTTTGACCATCTACATTGATGGGTGATTGTGGGAACGATGGCTAGTGAGGAAATTCAATTTCACTCGCATGTCCAGGGATTCCACCTCGCCTCCGAGTCATCCCGGAATTCCCTGACGGTCCCGTGATTCTCAGAGGAGGGCCCAGGCACTGTTTCCTGAGCCCATGCAACAAGGCAGGGCTGGGCTGTCGCCAGCGGAATGGAAACACTGGATCAGCACAAGGAGCTGTCTGTATTGTGGGACTTTTGGCCATTTTGTGTCCACCTGCCCCGTAAAAGACCAACCTCACCGGTAGAAGCGAGTACTCTAGTGGCCCAGAATATGGGAAACTTTCCTGCTTCCCTTACTTGCACCCCTTCTCATGTCATTCTGCTGTGGGGAAACCAGTCCAAATCTCTCCGGGTCCTCATTGACTCTGGGGCCAATGAGAGCATTGGACATCACTCTGGCTTCCGGGCTGAACGTCCCCACTCAGCCCCTCTCCATTCCCATGGATGTTAGAGCGTTGGACGGGCGCTCTATAGGTTGGGTCACCCATAACACCACTCCCATCAACCTAAGGGTGTCAGGGAATCACAGCGAGACCAGTTCCTGCTCATCAAGTCCCCCCAGATCACCATGGTTTACGGATTCTCCTGGCTCCAGAGACACAACCCACTCATCAACTGGTCTACGGGTGCCATCATGGGCTGGAGTTCATGCTGCCATGCCCATTGTCTGAAGTCGGCGCAACCTGCCCCGCCGGGATGTCTTCCTGGGTCCTCGGCGGTGGTTCCGGATTCCCGCGGAGTACCATATCTACGGGAGCGTTCAGCAAGTCCCGGGTCACTTCCCTTCTGCTGCACCGCCCCTATGACTGCGGGATTGACCTTCTTCCTAGCACCACACCGCCCCAGGGGAATCTGTACTCACTGTCAGGACCTGAAACCATGGCCATGGAGGACTACATTGGGGACTCCCTAGCTACTGTATTTATCCATCCTTCTTCCTCTCCCGCTGGCGCAGGAATCTTCTTTGTGGAGAAGAAGGACAAGACCCTGCGCATGTGCATTGACTACCGGGGACTCAATGACATCACTGTTAACAACTGTTATCTGCTACCACTCATTTCCCAGGCTCTGGTGAATGACGTTCTCTGCGACATGCTGAACCGGTTCGTCTTTGTCTACATTGATGACATCCTCGTCTTCTCCCGCTCCCCCCAAAAGCACGTGCTCCATGTCCGGCAGTTGTTCGTTAAGGCAGAAATGTGCAAGTTCCATCGCTTCACCGTTCCCTTTCTGGGCTACATCATCTCTGCTGAGAGCGTCAAGATGGATCCAGAGACTTTGAAAGCGGTGGTGGATTGTCCTCAGTCTACGTCCAAGGTGCAGCTGCAACGCTTCCTGGGGTTCGCCAACTTTTATCGCCACTTTGCTCGGGGTTACAGCACCCTGGCTTCCCCCCTGTCTGCCCTCACCTCTACCAAGGTTCCGTTCACATGGTACACGGCCGCGGACCGGGCGTTCCTAAACATTAAACATAATTTCATCATGGCTCCGATCCCGGTTCATCTGGACCCTTCCTATCAGTTAATTGTGGAGACCGATGCTTCGGATCCCGGAGTGGGGGCTGTTCTGTGCCAACGTTCTGCCCTGGACATTAACTTCTTATGGCTGCAATCCCGTTAACGGTAGCAATATGACAACAACCAGTGAAAGTACAGGCGCCAAATTCAAAAGAACAGAAATCTCATAATTAGAATTCCTCAAACATACATGTATCTTACATCGTTTTCAAGGTAGTCTTGTTGTAAATCGCACCACAGTGTCCGATTTCAAGTAGGATATACGGGGAAAGCACCACAAACGATTATGTTAGCTCACCAACAACTCACAGAAATACACAGCCAATTTTTCCAGCCAAAGAGAGAGAGAAAAAAAGCACAAATAGAGTTAAAAATTAATCACTAACCTTTGATAATCTTCATCAGATGACACTCATAGGACTTCATGTTACACAATACATGTATGTTTTGTTTGATAAAGTTCATATTTATATAAAAAAATCTGAGTTTACATTGGCGCATTACATGCACTAGTTCCAAAAACATCCAGTGATTTTGCATAGCCACATCGATTCATCAGAAATACTCATCATAAATGTAGATGATAATAAAAGTTATACACATGGAATTATAGATATACCTCTCCTTAATGCAACCGCTGCGTCAGATTTCAAAAACCTTTACGGAAAAAGAAAACCATGCAATAATCTGAGACGGTGCTCAGAAAAATAGTCGCATAGCCGCCATTTCAGAACATCAGCTGTCTGGATTTGGGTGAAGGAGAAGCGGGGGAGGCTTGAGAAAGTTGCTGCAGAGGGTGCTGAGATGTTGGCCGGGGTATGGGTAGCCAAGTGGAAATCATGGCCATTCATAGAAAAATGCTTGTTGAAATTATCGATTATCGTAGATTTGTAGATGGTGACAGTGTTTCCTATCCTCAGTGCAGTGGGCAGCTGGGAGGAGGTGCTATTATTCTACATGGACTTAAGTGTCCCAAAGCATGTTGGAATTAGTGCAACAGGAAACAAATTTATGTTTGAAAAAGCTAGCCTTAGCTTTCCTAACTGACTGAGTATATTGGTTCCTGACTTCCCTGAAAAGTTGGATATTGTTACTGTAATTTAATGATGCCAATGTGTTTTCATTAATTGAAAACCCTTAATCTATTTTATGAGAATTTGTAAGATTCTTGTTTGCATAAAATAGACGGAGACCAGTCTTTTCAATAATAGGTAACAGAATTTCTTCTCGGAGCGCGCTCCCACTTCACCACGAGCAATAGTTTATATACAAATCATGACGTCATTTCATTGTTTTAACAGAATCCCCTCCTCTCGACCGGGACAAAGTGAGGTGAAAAGTTTATTCTAACTTACTAACACACTCCCAGGTAACTTTTGACCCCTCAACATTATTATCATTATCAACACTGAGCTGACAGTTCTAATTAACAGAAAACCTAAGAATGCACTCACTGTCTTATCTAAAAAACCCAGAACTCAGTTCTGTATGTTCAACCATAGGTTAACGACCTTATGTGTTTACACAGTCCACAACCCATTCGTATCTCCCTAGTTGGAATGGTGTTCATTATCTTTAATTACTCCTTGTCCGTGTCTCACAATCCCTTCTTATGAACTCATATTGTTAATCAGATATAATAAAACAGAGTATAAGTTTTACTTACTTACAGTTCCATTTAAAATGATTTGTTCAGTCATTTAATCATAATTTTCCCAACAGATATCACGGGGGCTATTCAATACTAATGCAAAACGCCACAGGATGTTTTTGTGTTGGTCAAGGGCAGTCAGATCTGGAGTGAACCAAGGGCTATATCTGTTCTTAGTTCTACATTTTTGAAGGGGGCATACTTATTTAAGATGGTGAGTAAAGCACTTTTGAAGAGCAACCAGTCATCCTCTACAGACGGGATAAGGTCAATATACTTCCAGGATACCCGGGCCAGGTCGATTAGTAAGGCTTGCTTGCTGAAGTGTTTTAGGGAGCATTTGACAGTGATGAGGGGTGGTCGTTAGACCGCGGACCCATTACACACGCAGGCAAAGAGGCAGTGATCGCTGAGGTCCTGGTTGAAGACAGCAGATGTGTATTAAGAGGGCAAGTTGGTCAGGATGATATCTAAGAGGGTGCCCATGGTTACGGATTTAGGGTTGTAATTGGTAGGTTCCTTGATAATTTGTGTGACATTGAGGGCATCTAGCTTAGATTGTAGGACGGATGGGATGTTAAGCACATCCCAGTTTAGGCCACCAAATAGTACGAACTCTGAAGATAGATAGGGGGCTGATCAATTCACATATGGTGTCTAGGGCACAGCTGGGGGCTGAGGGGGTCTATAGCAAGTGGCAGCAGTGAGAGATGTGTTTCTGTAAAGATGGATTTTTAAAAGTAGAAGCAAATTGTTTGGGCAGAGGCCTGGATAGTATAACAGAACTCTGCAGGCTAACTCCGTCCCCTTTGGCAGTTCTATCTAGTCGGAAAATGTTATAGTTAGGGATGGATATTTCAGGATTTTTGGTGGCCTTACTAAGCCATTCAGACATGGCTAGGACATCCGGGTTGGCGGAGTGTGCTTAAGCAGTGAATAAAACAAACTTAGGGAGTATTCTTCTAATGTTCGCATACATGAAACCAAGGCTTTTACGGTTACAGAAGTCAACAAATGAGAGCGCCTGGGGAATGGGAGTGATGCTGGGGGATGCAGGGCCTGGGTTAACCTCTACATCACCAGAGGAACAGAGGAGGAGTGGGATAAGGGTACTGCTAAATGCTGGTCTTCTAGTGCTTTCGGAACAGAGTAAAAGCAGCAGATTTCTGGGCGCAGAAGAATAGATTCAAGGCATATTGTACAGACAAGGGTATGGTAGGATGTGAGTACAATGGAGGAAAACCTAGGCATTGAGTGACGATGAGAGAGGTTTTATCTGTAGTTGCACCATTTAAGCCAGGTGAAGTCACCGCATGAGTTGGGGGTGGAACAAAAGGGCTTGCTAAGGCATATTGAGCAGGGCTGGAGGCTCGACATTGAAACAAGACAATAATCACTAACCAAAACAGCAATAGAAAAGGCATATTGCCATAAGGGAGAGGCATGAGTGACGGTGTGATCGTAGGGTCCAGTGAGTAGCTAGGCAAGCTGGAGACACGGCGATTCAGACAGCTAGCAGGCTGGAGCTAGCAGGCTAGCAGATAGGCCTCAGGGGGACTTCGCAATGGGAGAGCCCGTTTTAAACAGGATATTTTGTCAGGAAAAGATGCTAGAATATGCAAATAATTGACAGCTTTCGATAGAAAACACTCTAACATTTCCTGTAAAGATACTGTAAAGATATTGTCTGTGAGTATAACAGAACTGATGTCGCAAGCGAAAGCCTGAGACAAATCCAATCCGGAAGTGCCCCAGGTTTTGAAAGCACTGCGTTCCAATGACTCCCTATTTGGCTGTGAATGTACCATCAACGAGCATACACTTTCTACGTATTCCCCAAGGTGTCTACAGCATTGTGACGTAGTTTTACGCATTTCTGTTGAAGAATAGCCGTAGGCGAGCACATTGCGTAAGTGGTCACATGGTGGCTCCGAGAGAGATTCTCGCGTAAAGTACAGAGGTAGCCATTACTCCAATCGGTCCGAGAGAAAAACGAACTGATATATTATCGAATAGATATTAGAAAAACACCTTGAGGATGGATTCTAAACAACGTTTACCATGTTTCTGTCGATATTATGGAGCTAATTTGGAATATTTTTTGGCGTTGTGGTGACCACAAATTCCGGGTGATTTCTCAGCCAAACGTGAAGAACAAACGGGGCTGTTTTGCCTACAAAAATAATATTTTGGGAAAAAATGAACTTTGGCTATCTACCTGGGAGTCTCGTGAGTGAAAACATCTGAAGTTCATCGATTTAATTTGATTGCTTTTCTGATTTCCGTGACAAGGTTGCCTGCTGCTAGCAAGGCATAATGCTATGCTAGGCTATCATAAACTTACACAAATGCTTGTCTAGCGTTGGCTGTAAAGCATATTTTGAAAATCTGAGATGACAGGGTGATTAACAAAAGGCTAAGCTGTGTCTCAATATATTTCATTTGTGATTTTCATGAATAGGAATATTTTCTAGGGATATTTATGTCTGCTGTGTTATGCTAATTTTTTTCAGGCGATGATTACACTCCCGCATGCGGGTTTGGGAGTCACTAGAGGTGATGTAGTAAAGTAATTGAAATATGTTGCATGAGAAAACATAATCTGCTTGAAAAGAGCAAGATCTGTTTCCTAATCAATGAATGTTGATTTAACTCGTTGACTGCTAATCTATTCCTTTTGTGCTTGAGAGAATCTCACGCATGTCGTTATTATGTGCCAGATGTTAAGACTACAAGCCATTGTAATTGGGTTATTTGGGGGATTTCTTCGTAATTTCAATAGCATTGGTTCTATAATATTGACTAAAATATGGGTTTCTGATTGTAATTCAAGTATTGGTATGTTTTTCCTGGACAGATACTGCCGCCAGTAACAGGCTAATTTACTCAACATAAATAGCGTGTCAATTTCGATGCAATACGTTCTCTGCTGCCTAAATGGTCTGCTGGAATAACATTGAGAATGGAGTCCCATTTAAATAACTGAATCAAATAAGGGACAGTTACCTACATCTGATGAACTCTAGTAATGGCGAACAAGTAATTGGGATTGGGCTGTGACCATGATCATAATTGATATATAAACATGGGTATTACTTATTGCAGGATACAACTGCAATGAACTGAAGTTGTGGGCAGGAAAAGGCTCTGGTATTCTGAAATGTGTTTTTTCCTTGACTGATGTATTTTATAAATTTGGCGCATTACATGTTACTTTTTAAAGCCTTGGACATTTCATAAGTGTGAAGCCGAAAGAGAAGAGAATGTTGTCAAGTTTGTTTTTAACCTTACGAGAGAGGTAAGCACTGTATTCTAACATTATCTGTTTACATTACTTGAAACAATGTCCGGTCATTAAAGTGGATTGCAGTTTGAGTTTATTTTAATTTTAACAGGGACAGTGCACATTAATCCACGTTTCATAAAAGTGCTGGTTTTAGCCAGCCGGCTAATTTTCAACCGCAGTCCCTGGGCAGGCTATTAAAAATTATTGCAATAACAATACAAACAATCAATGAGCAGTGAGCACACACAGAGCAACATAGAACAAGCTAAACGTAGCATGCAGATAGAGCAATAGCTCAAAAAGCAACAAAACAAAATACATAAAAGAAACAGTGTTTCCACACCTCACCAGCTACAGACAACATGGAAAGCGACAACACACAGCTGGGGATTATTTTCACTAGTCAGATTGGCCTTTAGCCATGTCTTCATGTTTTTACTGAAGGTATGATAGGTGGTACAGTTGTGTGTTTCTGATGGCAGTCTTTTCCAGACATGGGAAGCTCTCACAAAGGCGGCAAATTGACTAAAGGTGCTTTTCCTTAAGGGAACTAACTATACAGTCACCTCTCATGGCAGACCTTGTGGATCTGCTGCCATAGGTTTTGGTTTTCTGTTTAATAAAAGTACTGAGTGGGGGTGGGGGGGCATTTTGGATCTTGGCTATTGGGCTTCCTATCAAGCACTTTGAGAGCCTGTTTGTAGACAGACTGAATGGGTTTTATTGTTATACAGCAAGCTTGGGCCCAACTAGTCAAGCACTATGTATGTTAAGAGACGTAGGAGACCACGTCTCAAACAACTTTTTAATAGATGCCTGGGATCAAATATCACTGATTCCTTATGCTGAGAAATTGACTACATTTGCGACAGAAAATAAGTATTACATTTAGTAACGATACCAGGATAATGTTATATGGTTATGGAAAAGAGAGACCAGTTATATAATATAATACTTGAGTGAATTGTTAGACTCGGTGGCGAGATACATTTGGCTGTGTCTAAGGGTAGCACATGCTAAATTAAGTGGACATAAACATTGGGGTATATTAAAACAAACAATTCATGATTTGAGGAGTACAGTGGATTTATCGTTATGTTTTGTTTGCAGTTACAACTTTGGGTTGCTGATTTAAGATGTAGTATAGTGGATATTGTTTAAATGTACACTTTGTCTGGGAGGAGAATGGGGGTGGTAATTTTCTTTCTTTGAAATGTTTCCCGGAGCTATGGTTTTGGGGAGAGCAGTGAGTGAGATTGAGGCCGTAAACTGCCAAATTAAATACGGCCTAGCCATTTGTTTATTTTTACCTTAAGGTTTGCAAATCCCACACACAATGCTCTTGTTTTTAAAATTTGGTTTGATTTACTGTGAGTGTTCTATTTCATTTGAGTTTGGTGAGTTTTGTCTTCATGCCAAGGTATCTTAAAGGGGCACACACACATGGAATTTCCTGAAGTTTTTATTTTCTGAGTTAATTGAACACGTGAATTAGTTTGATACGACATGTACTGGAAACTTACTGGAAACCTGGGATACGAAATGTTTGACTGTTTTTCATTAATTAGTCTAATATTGTAAGAAACACTTCTTTGAAGGGTTTGTATGACCTCTGTCCTGATTTTCCAGTGTGGTTTGATCACCCTTGTTGGATAGTCATTTGGATAATGAATTTAAGGTCATTTGTAATATTGATAATTATGATGAAGTTTATAGTTCTTCGCCATATTTGTGATTTGGACCAATGGGAAGAAGGAGAGGACATTGCCTTTGACTAAGAGTAAGCTGTCTTAAGTCTATTTAACAATGACCGTATTGGTACAATTATTATTCTTTATGGAGTTAAGGGTAGTGATTCTAATTTGATTAGATTTTTGGACCAGTAGTAGTGTTTATTTTTTTACACATGACTCACATTGTGAGTGAGGAGGTAAAATGGGGGAGGTAGCAGTTTTGGATTGAAGTTTACATACCTTGTGTCACGGATTCCCCCGGTACTGCTGCTCATTCCGTGCACCAGTTCCAGAGGTCTACATCACTGGCCTCTAGGCATCACTGAACTGTCATTACGCACACCTGATTCAAATTCAACTGATTTGTAATTGTTTATATGTGCCCTTTGCTACCATTGTGTTGTCGGTTGTTGTTCCCATGTCCGTTGGTCTGTGAGTACCTGTCTGGATTTCCTGAATCAAGAATGAACTGAACTAAACTGTTGTTCTGATCTGTCCTCTCGAGGTTATCATGAAAGTTGACACGTCAGTCGGTGTCTTAATGCACAGAAGAGATAATTAGACCGAACATTGTGTGTACCTCAAAACCCCCTCTAACTGGCTGAAGAAAAGCAACAAAGACATTCAATATGGCCCTGTTCGCACCACTTCTACCGATAGACCTGATTCCGAGACAGCAAAAGGTGTACAGCATCCAATCTATGCAGTTTTTTCTCTCATGTCTTTTCTCTCAGGAGTGTGACAGGAGTCCATGTGGAGTGAGCATGGGGAGAAATCTGTTCCAAACTTCTCTTATGTTGCTGGTATACTGGTTGACAAATGGACAATATATAATGGGTGGTAAATGTGGTGGTGGCTCAGGTGAGACATTGAAATAAGGACATTATCATGGGCCACCCACCTTGAACTATAAAGCTATCTGAAGACAATGAAGACGCCAGAATAATCAGTGCTTGAAGTTGGAGGGGTGGTCAACTGTGCCCAAAGTTGATTTAGAATTGTCTAAACTTGTTTATATTGCGGTGTCAGGTTGATTGTTGAGGTCTACACAGTGCTAAAATTATAGTAATTTAGATTAAGAATGCATTAGGATACTGATCTGCAATTATAATCATGATAAGAAAGTTAATAAGAGTATAGGATAATTACTGTATGTTAATATAAATGTACATTCTGCCAATGTCGATATGTGTTAAATTGAGGGTTTTGAGTGATTGGTTCTATCACTGAGCTATGTCAGAATGTATGCAATTTCTACACGTGAATTAATGTTTTTAAATCTTGTAAATTTCTTTTAAGTTGAGAGGACTCTCAAAATGGGGGAATGTCAGAACATAAATTATAGTACTGTTATTGCATCAAATGGTTGTTTTATGCAACAGAATCGTTTTTTTTAGAACACTCATCTCTGTGTGTGTGGACTAAAAGTTGGCCTCTGGGAGATTTAATGCTGACAGAAGATTTACAATACTTTGGGTGATGAACCTAACAAGATCGCATTCCATAGCATGAGTTGGTGTTTCTGTTCTATAAAGGCATGAACCTTGTGACCCATTCCATTCATCTGTTGTTTGTCATGTGGAATAAAAGAGCTGGATTTTACTATAAAATGCTGTGGCTTAGTCCTGCAGGTTGAGCTCTCAATGAATCACCTACAGGGGGCTTGTTGACAAGCTCCATTACTGCAGTAATTCAATAATAAAGTTTACCTGTTTAAAAAAAGTATCTCCTTTTGATTACAATCATTCCATGACAAGGATTACCTGTTTTGAAATAAGGTAAGCCAAACTTATTTGAGGACATGAAAAAAATACAATACTGTATATCTGGGCATAAGCAGTTGGAGGATGCATTTTATGCACAGGACTGTCCTACAATGCTATTCAATAGACTACATCTGTCATAGAAACTTTGATTGTGAAATGACGGTGTCATAAAGAAAAAGCCTCCTGCCCTAAAAGATTTGTCCTACACCAGGGTACCCCAACTGGTGGCCCGCGGGCCGAATTTGGCCACGGGTGGTTATATTTGCCCCCCCGGTCCCAAGTTTTCAGAGCAAAAAAATAGTTGTACATTTTCCTTGAAGGGCCATGTATTCCCATGCATAATACAGAGATTGTATACAAATGTAAGCAAGGTTTGACATTATGTTTTTGTCAAATATCTGTTTGTGATTCTTGTGGTGAAATTGCAGTCTACAAATTATGTTCTGGCCCCCTGACCATCCGCTCACGAAAAACATTGGCCTTTGACTGAATCTAGTTGATGATCCCTGCCCTGAACCACTGCCAGGAACCCCCGCCTGGGCAAACCTGTGACACAGGGATCCCCATCATATGTTAGCCGTAAGAAATCAGATTCATGTCTTGTCTTATCATCAAATGAATGACAAGGAGAAGTAATCAAACATTTTAAAATGAATAGATTTTGTAGATTTATTTTTATTTTTTTATTTGTTTCCATCACTGTTAGTGAGCATTTCTCCTTTGCCAAGATAATCCATCCACCTGGCATGTGTGGCATATCAAGAAGCTGATTAAACAGCATGATTACACAGGTTCACCTTTTACTGAATACAATTAAAGGCCACTCTAAATGATTCTTCAAAGTAGCCACCTTTTGCCTTGATGACAGCTTTGCACACTTTTGGAATTCTCTCAACCAGCTTCACCTGGAATGCTTTTCCAACAGTCTTGAAGAAGTTCCCACATATGTTGATCTCAAATATCAACTATATTTTGATTTGTTTCACACGTTTCTGGTTACTACATGATTCCATATGTGTTATTTCATAGTTTTCACTATTATTCTACAATGTAGAAAAGTGGGAGTGGAGATGCTGGGCGGGAGATTCCATGACGGTCAATGATAAAAGTCAAAAATAAAGTCAAAATAAGCATTTAAAAAAGTATGTTTCAATGACAGTGTCGCAATGCTGTTACATTACATCCAACGCCTGTTTTTCCTGAGGCTGATGGGGCTAGGGAATGGAAAGGATAATTTTTTTCCCGGATGGTTGAGGGGCAGCTCTCGGGGAACTTGGGGAGGGGGGGGTGATCTTGGATGTTTGGTGGCCTGGCTGTTGGGAGCTTGGGCCGGTGGCCGATAGGTCGCTGGTTCGGGTCCCCTTTTTGACATGGTGGGAGATCTGATGACTTGCCCTTGAGCGGGGCGCTTGACCCTGGTTGCTCCTGTGGGTCGCTCTGGATGGGAGTCTGTTAGATGACTGAATGTAAAGTAAATGTTGAGCGGCTTCACTGCAGGCAGATTTCATGTTTTAATAAAACAAAAATTATGAAAATAATTAAAAAATAAAGTAAGTTGAGACACCGAAACATACTCACTTTAAATGTTACTACTGCATTAAAACCTGATTATATATATATATATATATATTTATCTTTAACAAAGTAGATAATTTATCTTTAGGCTCCCCTGCTGGTATATATAAAACAAATTATAGATTGAACCTCATTAGATTATGACCATAACTTTTTATAAATTACAAAATATTATATCAATGTACCTCAATCGTTTTGTTGGAGCGACTTAAAAAGTTGAGATAAGACAGAGGAATTGTTTTATTGAGCAAGACTAGCGCCATCCAGGGAAAGTGTTGAAAAAATGTTGGTGACATACAGTGCCTTCGGAAAGTATTCAGATCCCCTTGGCTTTCTCCATAAGTTACAGACTTATTCTAAAATGAATTTAAAAAATAACAATTCTCATCAATCTACACACAATACCCCATAATGACAAAGCAAATACAGTTTTGTGAAATGTTTGCAAATGTATTACTTATTTTAAAAAAACTTAAATAAGTATTCAGACCCTTTGCTATGAGACTCGAAATTGAGCTCAAGTGCATCCTGTTACCATTGATCATCCTTGAGATGTTTCTACAACTTGAGCGTGCAAAGCTGTTAAAGGCAAAGGGTGGCTACTTTGAAGAATCTCAAATATAAAATGTATTTTGATTTGTTTAACAGTTTGGTTACCACATGATTCCATGTGTGTTATTTCATAGTTGATGTCTTCACTATTATTCTACAATGTAGAAAAAAGTTTTAAAAAATGAAGAAAAACCCTGGAATGAGTGGGTGTGTACAAACGTTTGACAGGTACTGTATACTGTAGGTAGCTAGCTTGCTGAAATTATAACAGAGAGAACAAATTATATAGCTATTTGATCATGTCTGTGTGCATGTCCATTTATTACTGATGTCTGGAATCCAACATGGTTTGACTGTAGTTATCAAATAGCAAGAATCAGACAAGCGTCAACCCTCAACATGTCAACAGCTCGTATAGGCACGGATTAGCTGAGACTCATCTCTTGACAGGTAGGCTGTGAGTCTTTTTCTGAAATAATTATTTTCACTTGACTTGGTGCTCACATAACTTTCATCAGCTGGCTAAGGTTAGCATGCTTGCTAGTTACACTGAAAGCTGTCAGTCAGTGCCCTATTTGTTGTTAATTCCCTGCTACATGTGGAAATCACCACAACGTTACCACCCCTAATTCCTGAATATGTATTAGCAACCTTTGTCAGACTTCTAGGTGGAACCTAAACAAGAATTTCCTCTCTAGGACAGAAATGACTCGAAATGGGTGCAGCAAGTTCCTGAGGTGTACCTTTAACTCCAAATTTGGGGATTTTCATTTTTTTTTTTTTTACATGAATCTGTGCTATTGGTTTCCCCTTACGTGTGTATAAACATTTCAATGCCCATTGAATAATGAATTGTCTTTAAAATAGCTTGTCATCAAAACTTAAATCCATTGGCTCTCAAAGTTGTCCGTCAAACCCAGTATCTCCACCACAGCTCTTGAAGTGAAGCACACATCTTCACTCACAAGGATATTTTAGTTTATATGTTCAAAGCCAGACGCGATGAGAGTTAAGTTGCACTTTAATTACCTTCTGCCTTTGTAATATGATATATGTCAATGGCATAAACAGTGAACAGATTAATCAGATGTGGGTAGCAATAGCTAACTAGATATCACATTAGGTTGCCACTAACAATCTGGCTAAGCGAGCTAGCTAGCTAGCTGTGTCAACCATGTAGCTAGATCAACCGTCAGTCCAGTGCAGCATCCTCCCACTCCATTGCTCTCTCCCACACTGTGTGTGTGTGTGTGTGCGTGTGTGTGCGTGTGCGTGTGTGTCTCTAAAAGTCATTCTGTGTTTATGACAAGGCCTATAAGCACATCTGTCATACAGTCAGTGTATCATCGCAATATGAGTTGTGCCATATACTGGGGATATGTCTTTTTATTTACAGCTTGTATCGGAACAACCGAGGGGGAAGGGAATGTGCCAGCCTAGCCCTTGATCATGACTCAGTTCCATTACATTACACATAAGAGTCATTGGATGGAGGCTTCTGTATGGGGGAGTTTTGTTAAGAGCCCCGATGCTCAATCTGAACATTAACATGCATTGCTTGGGGTACGGTTTTGGAAGTATAAGGATCTTTTCTTAAACATCAGTGAGAATTATTTTTTATTTTTTATTTTTTACAAAATATTAAATTGACACACCTTGATAGGGTTAGTGTTCCCATACGGCCATACCTCCATGTTACAGTGTTTGTTTACAGAAGACAAGAGGCTAATTAGTTATCTAGCATGCTCCGAACACCTGTATGTACTGTAAGCCTAACTCGGGACATGTAGCAGAAGTGTAGTTTCATCAGATTGAGGCACCCATTGCTGTATGAATCTGTGCAAAACTGCTACAGTAAGTGTATATTTTTTATTTGAATTCTTCTCGCTGATTAAATATTTTTTCCGAAAGCGGTATTGCAAGCGATGATTATTGACGTTTCTAAATGTTTCTAAACACAGCGTCGGGATTGTAGTTCACATGACATACATGGAACGAATTGCAATCATCATTGAAGCTGGAGACATATCTCCCTCACTAACTTTAAGCATCAGCTGTCAGAACAGATTACCAATCACTGTACCTGTACACAGCCCATCTGTAAATAGAACACCCAACTACCTCATCCCCATATTGTTTTTTACTCTTTTGCACCCCAGAATCTCTACTTGCACATCATCTGCACATCCGTCACTTCAGTGTTAATGGTCAATTGTAATTATTTCACCACTATGGCCTATTACCTTACCACATTTGCACACACTGTACATATATTTTTCTATTGTGTTTTTGACTGTGTGATTGTTTATCCCATGTGTAACTCTGTTGTTTTTGTCGCACTTTGCTTTATCTTGGCCAGGTCGCAGTTGTACCAAATTGGATCCTTTGTTCGTACCCCCCAGGGCACTTGAACTGATTCCAGAGGCAGATCCAAAACACTGCCGGCAGAGGAGAGGTATTCGGAGTGGACTAATTGTGTGACTCAGGAGGCACACACACCACCTACCGCTTCCAAGTATATTACTTGGTAATATTACTCTGTAATGTTCAGTCTCTAGATTTCCTTCCTGGATTTCCTTCCAGAGAGGCATCAGGGATTGTAACATACTCTGTTTCACGGAAACATGGGATACGGGATACACTGAGTCCGTACAGCCAGTTGGGTTCTCAGTTCATCGTGCTAACAGGAATGAAGATTTCTCCGGGAAGAAGAAGGGTGGGGGTGTATGTTTCATGATTAACTACTCATGGTGTGATTATGATAACATACAGAAACTAGTATGTTATCAGAAACTAGTCCTTTCATCCGACCTAGACTACCTCACAATCAAATGCCGTCCATATTACCTCCCAAGATAATTATCCCCTCAAGCCGATACCACGACGGCCCTCTAAATACTACACTGGACTCTATGAAAACTGGAAACCACATATCCTGAGGCCGCATTTATTGTAGCCAGGAATTTTAACAAAGCTAATCTGAGGAAAACGCTACCGAAGTACTACTAACACATTGACTGTAGCACTCGCTCTGAGAAAACATTGGACCACTGTTACTCAGCTTTTTAAAATGCATCCTGAGGTTGAAGATGCGCTGTTGTGCCTTCTTTACAACACTGTCATTGTGGGTGGATCATTTCAGATTGTCAGTGATGTGTACACCGAGGAACTTGAAGATTTTCACCTTTTCCACTGAGGTCTCGTCGATGTGGATAAGGAGGTGCTCCCTCTGCTGTTTCCTGAAGTCCACGATCAGCTACTTTGTTTTGTGGATGTTGGGTGAGAGGTTATTTTCCTGGCACCACTCCACCAGGGCCCTCACCTTCTCCCTGTATGCTGTCTCATCAATCAATCAATCAATTACATTTATTTATAAAGCCCTTCTTACATCAGCTGATGTCACAAAGTGCTGTACAGAAACCCAGCCTAAAACCCCAAACAGCAAGCAATGCAGGTGTAGAATTACTGTGGCTAGGAGAAACTCCCTAGAAAGGCCAGAACCTAGAGAGGAACCAGGCTATGAGGGGTGGCCAGTACTCTTCTGGCTGTACCGGATGGAGATTATGACAGAACATGGCCAATATGTTCAAATGTTCATAGATGACCAGCAGGTTCACATAATAATAATCACAGTGGTTGTCGAGGGTGCAACAGGTCAGCACCTCAGGAGTAAATGTAAGTTGGCTTTTAATAGCATCTCTACCACTCCTACTGTCTCTATTGAGTTGAAAACAGCAGGTCTGGGACAGGTGAACAGGTCAGGGTTCCATAGCCGCAGGCAGAACAGTTGAAACTGGAGCAGCAGCATGGCCAGGTGGACTGGGGACAGCAAGGAGTCATCAGGCCAGGTAGTCCTGAGGCATGGTCGTAGGGCTCAGGTCCTCCGAGAGAGAGAAAGAAAGAAAGAGAGAAAGAGAGAAAGAAAGAGAGAGAGAGAAAGAGAGAGAGAGCATACTTAAAATCACACCGGACACCGGATAAGACAGGAGAAATACTCCAGATATAGCAGACTGACCCTAGCCCCCCGACACATAAAATACAGCAGCATAAATACTGGAGGCTGAGACAGGAGGGGTCGGGAGATACTGTGGCTCCATCGGCCGATACTCCCAGACAGGGCCAAACAGGCAGGATATAACCCCTCCCACTTTGCCAAAGCACAGCCCACACACCACTAGAGGCATAACTTCAACCACCAATTTACCATCCTGAGACAAGGCTGAGTATAGCCCACAAAGATCTCCGCCACGGCACAAACCGAAGGGGGGCGTCAACTCGGACAGGAAGATCAAGTCAGTGACTCAAGCCACTCAAGCGACGCACCCCTCATAGGGATGGCATGGAAGAGCACCAGTAAGCCAGTGACTCAGCCCCTGTAATAGGGTTAGAGGCAGAGAATCCCAGTGGAGAGAGGGGATGTTGGTCAATGTTGGTAATCAGGCTTACTACTGTTGTGTCATCTGCAAACTTGATTTTTGAAGTGGAGAAGTGCATGGCCACGTAGTCATGTTTGAACAGGGAGTACAGGAGGGGGCTGAGCATGAACCCTTGTGGGACCCCTGTGTTGAAGATCAGCGTAGTGGAGGTATTGTTTCCAATGTTCACCACCTGGGTGCAGCCCATCAGGAAGTCCAGGCCTCAGTTGCACAGGGCGGGGTTCAGACCCAGGGCCCTGAGCTTAATCATGACATTGAAGGGTACTATGGTGTTGAAGGCTGAGCTATAGTCAATGAACAGCATTCTTACATAGGTATTCCTCTTGTCCAAATGGGATGGGGCAGTGTGCAGTGCGATGACGATTGCATCGTTTGTGGATCTATTGGGGCGGTAGGTAAATTTAAGTGGGTCTAGGGTGTAAGATAAGATGGAAGTGATATGATCCTTAAATAGCCTCTCGAAGCACTTCATGATGGAAGAAGTGAGTGCTACGGGGTGATAGTCATTTAGTTTTGTTACCTTTGCTTTCTTGGGTATAGGAACAATGGTGGACATCTTGAAGCAAGTGAGGACATCAGATAGGGAGAGATTGAATATGTCCGTAAACACTCCACTCGTCTTACCGTATGTAGCTGTTCTGTCCTGCCGATGAACATAAAACCCAGCCAACTGTATATTATCCGTGTCGTTGTTCAGCCACGATTTGGTGAAACATAAGCTATTACAAATTTGAATGTCCCGTTGGTAGGATAGTCTAGAACAGAGTTCATCCAGTTTATTCTCCATTGGTTGCACGTTGGTCAATAGAACGGATGGTAGTGGTTACCTACTCGCCGATGAATTCTCACAAGGCATCCGGATCTGTGCCCCCTGTATCTCCGTCTTTTCTTCATGCAAATGATGGGATTTGGGCCTGGTCTGGGAGCAACAGTATATTTCCTTCATGTCAGAGTCAATAAAGAAACAAATATTTTTCCAGGTGGACTCCAATTAAGATGTAGAAACATCTCAAGGATGATTAATGGAAACAGGATGTACGTGAGCTCAATTTCAAGTCTCATAGCAAAGGGTCTGTAGACTTATGTAAGTTAAGGTACCTGTTTTTAGTTTGTAATACATTTACAATTAAAACCGGTTTTCACGGGCCTCCCGGGTGGCGCAGTGGTTAAGGGCACTGTACTGCAGCGCCAGCTGTGCAGTACAGACTCTGGGTTCGCGCCCAGGCTCTGTCGTAACCGGACGCAACTGGGAGGTCCGTGAGGCGACGCACAATTAGCCTAGTGTCGTCCGGGTTAGGGAGGGTTTGGCCGGTAGGGATGTCCTTGTCTCATCGTGCACCAGCGACTCCTGTGGAGGGCAGGGCGCAGTGCGCGCTAACCAAGGTTGCCAGGTGCACAGTGTTTCCTCCGACACATTGGTGCGGCTGGCTTCCGGGTTGGATGCGCGCTGTGTTGGGTTGTGTATCGCAGGACGAATGACTTTCAACCTTTGTCTCTCCCGATACGCCCATACGGGAGTTGTAGCGATGAGACAAGATAGTAGCTACTAAACAACTGGATACCACGAAATTGGGGAGAAAACAGGGTAAAAAATTAAAACTGTTTTCGCATTCTCATTATGGGGTATTGTTTGTAGATTGATGATAAATGTTTTTATTTAATCCATTTTAGAATAAGGCAAGGTAATGTAACAAAATGTGGAAAAAGTTAAAAGGGGTCTAAATACTTTTTCGAATGCACTGTAAGGGGTAACAAAACCTGGTAACAAAAAAAGGTGTGATATATGTGCCGAAAAACAAAGTGGATACCACGAAATTGGATACCACGAAATTCCTGAGCTTTCGTATACTGTCTCCTAGATATAGGGCAAACACTTCAAAACCTTATTCCTTATGATAAATGTGTTTGTTTTGACATACATTTTTGTATATAATGTTTATCTACAGGAGTTCTAAAAATAAATAATCTAGCAGCTAAATTATCCATAATATGACCATCTTTAAAAAATTCCCCCCTCCAATTAATCATGCAAACACAGTTTTATATTTTGACCCCCATATAATTAACTACTTTTAGAGAGAGGGAGAGAGAGAAGGTGATAGGTAGAAGGTGAGAGAGAAAAGGAGAGAGAGATGTGTGGACTTTCTGCTATATAATTTGTATTTTTGGGGAACATTTTCCTGTAGTTGTTGAGTGCAATGGCTCACATTGCAATGGCTCACAAACGGTCGATTGAAATGTCAGCTAATTCTGAGAATTAAGTGCCATTATACATGACTTGCAAATTGCTGTGTTGCATTCTGTCACATAATGTGATGTGCCTCTAACTACAATGCACTGTCCCTCATCGGAACACGTTTTATATCAAATAAAGAGAAAACAGATGGGTATTCTTCATTTTTTTAATGAAGGAGACCGGAGTTCCAATCCCCCTTTAATTTTATTTCAATTTTTTACACACACAGCCGTCGAACCCCGATCGCCGAGGGGGCATGTGTGGTCCAGAGTGGGAATTTAGACCACTACAGCAGACTTCAGCACCAGATGGGTTTTCTTAACAAGATTAAGATCAAATATTGGCTTAAATTTCTTATTTTAGAAGGAAATATGTTCATGGCAATGTAAACATGTGATTGATATGTCTGAAATAGCGAGAGAGAAAAAAATGTGCAGTATTGGGCAAACCAAATGAGAAGTGCAAGGCATTCCCAGTGTGAGAAGAACATGGCATGTGACATAATAATGATGTCATATTCTGCTGTCATGAAGACGGCAGGGAAAGAGGTCACATTTTTGTTGTTAATTGGTCAGATAACTAGATTACAACCAGTTAAAAATGTATAATTTCTGGTTGCAAAAGAGTCTAAAAAAACGTCCTTACATAATAATGATGTCATTGCAACCAGTTTTTCCCTCTGGGTTTTGATGTTCAAGTGTCATGCTTCTATTCAGATTTCCTTCTATTCCTAATGATTCTATGGGGGTTATGCAAAGAGATGTTTCATGAGATGAGCTAATGATCCTCTGCCGATTGGTCGCGTGAGAGCGAATAGGAACAGATCTCGATGTGTGAATAACATGAATAACAGGTTCCTTGAGCACTATGTAAATCTGTTGGGGATGTACTGTTTGAAACAGACTGTTTCCTCCTGTTGCGGAAACCTCTCTCTCTCTGTCTCTCTCCATCTCTCTCACTCTCTCACAGTATGGGAGGAACACCTGGAGCTTCCGTGTTACGTGTACAAACGATAACATCTGCTTCTCTTTGCCACACAGTTGCCCGGTGGTGAGGAATCCTCTCTCTTGTAGTCTTTGGGTGTTTGTGAGTGACACCACCCTCTCCACCTCATTTTCCCTTTATACTCTCTCAGGCCAATCTCCCCCAACCTCCTCTCACTCCCTAGCAGCCTCCTCTCAGCCCCCTGTTTAGCCAGCAGGCTGCCGGCTCTCCACCTGCCCCCGACCTATCTTACCTGCCCAGTGTCGCAGACGGCCAGGGCTAATGTGACAGACACATCTGCTAATCAACTGCCGAACCGGGTACTCACCAGCTGTGTTCAGATGTAAGAGGTTGTTCAGGTTGACCTACAAGAGCCACATGATGCGTCTCTGCTGACTGAGACAGACGGGCAGATGCACTCGCCTCCACGGAGGAAGGAGAGAGCATCCTGACACCCTGGTGGAGGAGAAGAGGGAACTTGGACACAATAAACTTGAAGCTGAAAGTTACTTTCAGATGTTTAGGGGTTGAAAACTATTTTCAAGGCTGTCAAATATGAAAAGTTGTTATCATTGCGACTACAAAAATGGCCTAATCAATGACAGTATTTCCATCGAGGCCATTTGACCAGAAAGAGCTGCAGAGAGTAGATCCCAAACAAAACCAAACATTGGTTACTTTGAAAGTTTGGAATTGATGATAATAATATAGCCTTCCCTATTTCAATGATGACGAGCAATGCTAACACAATGGGAAGACAAACTGCTCCAGAGCTGCAGAGGATGCAACTCTCCAAACAATCTGCACAAACAAAAGCTAACCAAGCCCTCTCCGGCACTAATTGTTAATAAGAGGGTTCAGCGTAATTTATTTTTCCTTTGTTCGTTGCTCCAATTTACCCTCATGAGTGTGTGTGTGTGTGTGTGTGTGTGTGTGTGTGTGTGTGTGTGTGTGTGTGTGTGTGTGTGTGTGTGTGTGTGTGTGTGTGTGTCTCCTTGGGGTCCAATCCAATCTAACACTTCTGTTTCCACTGGAAGAGCTTTTCAGCAATCATTCCCAACAGGCATTGAGGCAGGCAAGAGATTGAGAGACTCGAAAACACACAGTGTATTTCCATCTCCCACCTATTCCCTTCACTAACAGATGCGTTTCATATGTAAATGGGGGTGCACCTTCGAGACATTGTGATTGAGCTGTCGGCGAGGCAAAGTTCAACTCAGTTGTTGTCGTAGCTCTTGGTGGCTTTTGATGCAGCAGTAAAGAAGTCATGGAGTACCATGGACATGGAACCACATGGAGTCACTTCATTTGCATCTTGAAATAGACAGCTGCCAAACACAATTTCAGTCTTTATTGGTGTCTCTTTGAGCCTTGAGTGTTACCATTTACCGTGTTTTTTTTTACCAAGTACTACTGACTAACCAAACTACCAGAAATCAGTCATTTTCAATGGAAGGAGATAGTGTGAGGAGATAATGATATAGCTGTTGACAACACAAGTTGAGCAAGGTATAATTATGAAAATAGTTGGGCACATGACGGCACAATAACCAATCAGGGAAGGGAAGGTTTTACTTGATAGTTTTGACATTGTTCAGGATAGGCTACCACACAATTTCTGTTATGCATGGAGTATGGTGAAGTTTCCCATAGATGCTGATCTTGGGTCAGTTTAGCATTCTCCCCATTAATGGTTAAGGTTAGATCTTTACACAGGGGAAACTTCACCCCAGAGTGTGTTCCATGGTGTTCAGAAGAAACACCCACAAGGTGTGATGCCTTACTACAACGTGGTATGAAAACGCACTGTTATTCTATCAGTATTTATGAAATTGAAACTGTTACCATTAAATATAGGAGAAATACACTGAACATTACGAACACCTGCTTTTTCTATGGCTGACTGACCAGGTGAAAGCTATGATCCCTTATTTATCTCACTTGTTAAATCAACTTTAATCAATGTAGATGAAAGGGTGCAGACAGGCTAAAGTAGGATTTTTAAGCCTTGAGACAATTGAGACATGGATTGTGTATGTGTTTCCTTCAGAGGGTGAATGTGCAAGACAAAAGATTTAAGTGCCTTTGGATGGGGTATGGTAGTAGGTGCCAGGCTCTCCGGTTTGAGTGTGTCAAGAACTACAATGCTGCTGTTTTTTTTACGCTCAACAGTTTCCTGTGTGTATCAAGAATGGTCCCCCACCCAAAGGATATCCAGCCAACTTGACACAACTGTGGGGAGCATTGGAGTCAACATGGGCCAGCATCCCTGTTGAATGCTTTCGACACCTTGTAGAGTTCCATGCCCCGACTAATTGAGGCTGTTCTGTGGGCAAAAGGGGGTGCAACTCAACATTAGGAAGATGTTCCTAATCTTTATCCACTCAGTGTTTATTGTGCTGGACATTTGGTTTATTTAATGCAGAGTTTTCTCACCCAGCACTGAATTGTACTACAATATGATATTCACTGCTTTGCTTTCTATTTCACCATTATCTAACTATTCTCTTGTTTGTTTCTTAGTTCTGAAGCTTGATTGACATCCCACTGTAGCGACCCTTTCATTTGATATCTTCTATATTTGTTTTCGACACAATGAAATGACCACAGTACTTTGAACCTTATCATGTCAGAATCAAATTGGAATTAATCTGATTAGATTAGTAAATTAGCAGCAAATGGATTATTTCAATTAGCTGTCAAATCCTCAAAGCTTTTTTTTCAGGAAATACACAGACATAGCGAAGGTCTGCAAGCTTCTACATTTGATCTCTTCTCTATAAAAAATAAACTGTACTGCTGGGCAGAAAATGCAGGGTTTTACCAATAGACTGACTCTAACACTGAATGTGGAGAGCAGAACATCTGTTTACTGGAGTCTGTGTAAAATTGTGTTAGAACTTCACTCTTAGAAAAAAAGGTTATATCTAGAACCTTATAGGGTTCTTCGGCTGTCCCCATAGGAGAACCCATTGAAGTGTTACGGTGCGTGAATGAGGACCCAAAAGCGAATTAACTTAAACAGAGCTTCTTTAATTACCAAACATAAGTAGGCTCAGACGGACCGGCAGATTCCGACAGGACAAGACAAGGTTACAGCAAACATGACGACAGTCTGGTTCAGGCATGAAACACAACAAACAAGAATCCGACAAGGACAGGAGCAGAAACAGAGAGAGATATAGGGACCTAATCAGAGGGAAAAAGGGAACAGGTGGGAAAAGGGGTGACGAGGTGGTTAGGAGGAGACAAGGCACAGCTGGGGGAAAGAGGGGGAGAAAAGGTAACCTAACAACGACCAGCAGAGGGAGACAGGGTGAAGGGAAAGGACAGAGACAAGACACAACATGACAGTACATGACAGTACCCCCCCACTCACCGAGCGCCTCCTGGCGCACTCGAGGAGGAAACCTGGCGGCAACGGAGGAAATCCTCGATCAGCGCACGGTCCAGCACGTCCCGAGAGGGAACCCAACTCCTCTCCTCAGGACCGTACCCCTCCCAATCTACGAGGTACTGGTGACCACGGCCCCGAGGACGCATGTCCAAAATTCTACGGACCCTGTAGATGGGTGCGCCCTCGACAAGGATGGGGGGGGGGGGGAAGACGAGCGGGGGCGCGAAGGACGGGCTTGATGCAGGAGACATGGAAGACCGGGTGGACGCGACGAAGGTATCGCGGAAGAAGAAGTCGAACTGCGACAGGATTAATGACCCGAGAAATACGGAACGGACCAATGAACCGCGGGGTCAACTTGCGAGAAGCCGTCTTAAGGGGAAGGTTCTGAGTGGAGAGCCAAACTCTCTGACCGCGACAATATCTAGGACTCTTAGTTCTACGCTTATTAGCAGCCCTCACAGTCTGCGTCCTATAACGGCAAAGTGCAGACCTGACCCTCTTCCAGGTGCGCTCGCAACGTTGGACAAAAGCCTGAGCGGAGGGGACGCTGGACTCGGCGAACTGAGATGAGAACAGCGGAGGCTGGTACCCGAGGCTACTCTGAAAAGGAGATAGCCCGGTCGCAGACGAAGGAAGCGAGTTGTGGGCGTATTCTGCCCAGGGGAGCTGTTCTGACCAAGACGCAGGGTTGCGAAAAGAAAGACTGCGTAAGATGCGACCAATAGTCTGATTGGCCCGTTCTGCTTGACCGTTAGACTGGGGGTGAAAGCCGGAAGAGAGACTGACGGAAGCCCCAATCAAACGGCAAAACTCCCTCCAAAATTGAGACGTGAATTGCGGACCTCTGTCCGAAACGACGTCTGACGGAAGGCCATGAATTCTGAAAACATTCTCGATGATGATTTGTGCCGTCTCTTTAGCAGAAGGAAGCTTAGCAAGGGGAATGAAATGAGCCGCCTTAGAGAACCTATCGACAACCGTAAGAATGACAGTCTTCCCCGCTGACGAAGGCAGTCCGGTGACAAAATCTAAGGCGATGTGAGACCACGGTCGAGAGGGAATAGGAAGCGGCCTGAGACGGCCGGCAGGAGGAGAGTTACCGGACTTAGTCTGCGCGCAGACCGAACAAGCAGCCACGAAACGACGCGTGTCATGCTCCCGGGTGGGCCACCAAAAACGCTGGCGAATGGAAGCAAGCGTACCCCGAACGCCAGGGTGGCCGGCTAACTTGGCAGAGTGAGCCCACTGAAGAACGGCCAGACGAGTAGGAACGGGAACGAAAAGAAGGTTCCTAGGACAAGCGCGCGGCGACGGAGTGTGAGTGAGCGCTTGCTTTACCTGCCTCTCAATTCCCCAGACAGTCAACCCGACAACACGCCCCTCAGGGAGAATCCCCTCGGGGTCAGTGGAGGCTACTGAAGAACTGAAGAGACGAGACAAAGCATCAGGCTTGGTGTTCTTAGAGCCCGGACGATAAGAAATCACGAACTCGAAACGAGCGAAAAACAGCGCCCAACGCGCCTGACGCGCATTAAGTCGTTTGGCAGAACGGATGTACTCAAGGTTCCTATGGTCAGTCCAAACGACAAAAGGAACGGTCGCCCCCTCCAACCACTGTCGCCATTCGCCTAGGGCTAACCGGATGGCGAGCAGTTCGCGGTTACCCACATCATAGTTACGTTCCGACGGCGACAGGCGATGAGAAAAATACGCGCATGGGTGGACCTTGTCGTCAGAGAGGGAGCGCTGAGAAAGAATGGCTCCCACGCCCACCTCTGACGCGTCAACCTCGACAACGAACTGTCTAGAGACGTCAGGTGTAACAAGGATAGGAGCGGATGTAAAACGATTCTTGAGGAGATCAAAAGCTCCCTGGGCGGAAACGGACCACTTAAAGCACGTCTTGACAGAAGTAAGGGCTGTGAGAGGAGCTGCCACCTGACCGAAATTACGGATGAAACGACGATAGAAGTTCGCGAAGCCGAGAAAGCGCTGCAGCTCGACGCGTGACTTAGGGACGGGCCAATCAATGACAGCTTGGACCTTAGCGGGATCCATCTTAATGCCTTCAGCGGAAATAACAGAACCGAGAAATGTGACGGAGGAGGCATGAAAAGTGCACTTCTCAGCCTTCACAAAAAGACAATTCTCTAAAAGGCGCTGGAGGACACGTCGAACGTGCTGAACATGAATCTGGAGTGACGGTGAAAAAATCAGGATATCGTCAAGGTAAACGAAAACAAAGATGTTCAGCATGTCTCTCAGGACATCATTGACTAATGCCTGAAAGACAGCTGGAGCGTTAGCGAGGCCGAAAGGAAGAACCCGGTATTCAAAGTGCCCTAACGGAGTGTTAAACGCCGTCTTCCACTCGTCCCCCTCCCTGATGCGCACGAGATGGTAAGCGTTACGAAGGTCCAACTTAGTGAAAAACCTGGCTCCCTGCAGGATCTCGAAGGCTGAAGACATAAGAGGAAGCGGATAACGATTCTTCACTGTTATGTCATTCAGCCCTCGATAATCTATGCAGGGGCGCAGAGACCCGTCCTTCTTCTTGACAAAAAAAAACCCCGCTCCGGCGGGAGAGGAGGAGGGGACTATGGTACCGGCGTCAAGAGCTACAGACAAATAATCTTCGAGAGCCTTACGTTCGGGAGCCGACAGAGAGTATAGTCTACCCCGGGGGGGGGTGGTTCCCGGAAGGAGATCAATACTACTACTACTACTACAGTCAATCACGGACTACAGGAAGAAACCCAGCCCAGTCACGGACCAGGATGTCTTGCTCCCAGGCAGACTAAATAACTTTTTTGCCCGCTTTGAGGACAATACAGTGCCACTGACACGGCCTGCAACGAAAACATGCGGTCTCTCCTTCACTGCAGCCGAGGTGAGTAAGACATTTAAACGTGTTAACCCTCGCAAGGCTGCAGGCCCAGATGGCATCCCCAGCCGCGCCCTCAGAGCATGCGCAGACCAGCTGGCCGGTGTGTTTACAGACATATTCAATCAATCCCTATACCAGTCTGCTGTTCCCACATGCTTCAAGAGGGCCACCATTGTTCCTGTTCCCAAGAAAGCTAAGGTAACTGAGCTAAATGACTACCGCCCCGTAGCACTCACATCCGTCATCATGAAGTGCTTTGAGAGACTAGTCAAGGACCATATCACCTCCACCCTACCTGACACCCTAGACCCACTCCAATTTGCTTACCGCCCAAATAGGTCCACAGACGATGCAATCTCAACCACACTGCACACTGCCCTAACCCATCTGGACAAGAGGAATACCTATGTGAGAATGCTGTTCATCGACTACAGCTCGGCATTCAACACCATAGTACCCTCCAAGCTCGTCATCAAGCTCGAGACCCTGGGTCTCGACCCCGCCCTGTGCAACTGGG
Organism: Oncorhynchus mykiss; assembly: GCF_057628025.1. Classification (NCBI taxonomy): domain Eukaryota; kingdom Metazoa; phylum Chordata; class Actinopteri; order Salmoniformes; family Salmonidae; genus Oncorhynchus; species Oncorhynchus mykiss. The sequence goes on along the minus strand of NC_143028.1, from coordinate 21,608,364 downwards.
TACTGGACTTCCTGACGGGCCGCCCCCAGGTGGTGAGGGTAGGCAACAACATCTCCTCCCCGCTGATCCTCAACACTGGGGCCCCACAAGGTTGCGTTCTGAGCCCTCTCCTGTACTCCCTGTTCACCCACGACTGCGTGGCCACGCACGCCTCCAACTCAATCATCAAGTTTGCGGACGACACAACAGTGGTAGGCTTGATTACCAACAACGATGAGACGGCCTACAGGGAGGAGGTGAGGGCCCTCGGAGTGTGGTGTCAGGAAAACAACCTCACACTCAACGTCAACAAAACTAAGGAGATGATTGTGGACTTCAGGAAACAGCAGAGGGAACACCCCCCTATCCACATCGATGGAACAGTAGTGGAGAGGGTAGCAAGTTTTAAGTTCCTCGGCATACACATCACAGACAAACTGAATTGGTCCACTCACACAGACAGCATCGTGAAGAAGGCGCAGCAGCGCCTCTTCAACCTCAGGAGGCTGAAGAAATTCGGCTTGTCACCAAAAGCACTCACAAACTTCTACAGATGCACAATCGAGAGCATCCTGGCGGGCTGTATCACCGCCTGGTATGGCAACTGCACCGCCCTCAACCGTAAGGCTCTCCAGAGGGTAGTGAGGTCTGCACAACGCATCACCGGGGGCAAACTACCTGCCCTCCAGGACACCTACACCACCCGATGTCACAGGAAGGCCATAAAGATCATCAAGGACATCAACCACCCGAGCCACTGCCTGTTCACCCCGCTATCATCCAGAAGGCGAGGTCAGTACAGGTGCATCAAAGCTGGGACCGAGAGACTGAAAAACAGCTTCTATCTCAAGGCCATCAGACTGTTAAACAGCCACCACTAACACTGAGTGGCTGCTGCCAACACACTGACACTGACTCAACTCCAGCCACTTTAATAATGGGAATTGATGGGAAATGATGTAAATATATCACTAGCCACTTTAAACAATGCTACCTTATATAAATGTTACTTACCCTACATTATTCATCTCATATGCATACGTATATACTGTACTCTATATCATCGACGGTATCCTTATGTAATACATGTATCACTAGCCACTTTATACTATACTATGCCACTTTGTTTACATACTCATCTCATTTGTACATACTGTACCCGATACCATCTACTGTATCTTGCCTATACTGCTCTGTACCATCACTCATTCATATATCCTTATGTACATATTCTTTATCCCCTTACACTGTGTACAAGACAGTAGTTTTGGAATTGTTAGTTAGATTACTTGTTATTACTGCATTGTCGGAACTAGAAGCACAAGCATTTCGCTACACTCGCATTAACATCTGCTAACCATGTGTATGTGACAAATAAAATTTGATTTGATTTGATTTGACTACAATCATACGACCGGTGTGGAGGAAGAGAGGTGGCCCTGGACCGACTGAACACCGTGCGCAGATCGTGATATTCCTCCGGCACCCCTGTCAAATCACCAGGCTCCTCCTGTGAAGAAGAGACAGAGGAAACAGGAGGGATAGCAGACATTAAACATTTCACATGACAAGAGACGTTCCAGGAGAGGATAGAATTACTAGACCAATTAATGGAAGGATTATGACAAACTAGCCAGGGATGGCCCAAAACAACAGGTGTAAAAGGTGAACGAAAAATTAAAAAAGAAATGGTTTCACTATGATTACCAGAAACAGTGAGGGTTAAAGGTAGCGTCTCACGCTGAATCCTGGGGAGAGGACTACCATCCAGGGCGAACAAGGCCGTGGGCTCCTTTAACTGTCTGAGAGGAATGTCATGTTCCCGAGCCCAGGTCTCGTCCATAAAACAGCCCTCCGCCCCAGAGTCTATTAAGGCACTGCAGGAAGCTGACGAACCGGTCCAGCGTAGATGGACCGACAAGGTAGTGCAGGATCTTGAAGGAGAGACAGGAGTAGTAGCGCTCACCAGTAGCCCTCCGCTTACTGATGAGCTCTGGCCTTTTACTGGACATGAAGTGACAAAATGACCAGCGGAACCGCAATAGAGACAGAGGCGGTTGGTGATTCTCCGTTCCCTCTCCTTAGTCGAGATGCGGATACCTCCCAGCTGCATGGGCTCAGCACCCGAGCCGGCAGAGGAAGATGGTAGTGATGCGGAGAGGGGGGCAACGGAGAACGCGAGCTCCTTTCCACGAGCTCGGTGACGAAGATCAACCCGTCGCTCAATGCGAATAGCGAGTTCAATCAAGGAATCCACGCTGGAAGGAACCTCCCGGGAGAGAATCTCATCCTTTACCTCTGCGCGGAGACCCTCCAGAAAACGAGCGAGCAAAGCCGGCTCGTTCCAGCCACTGGAGGCAGCAAGAGTGCGAAACTCAATAGAATAGTCTGTTATGGATCGATTACCTTGACATACGGAAGACAGGGCCCTGGAAGCCTCCTCCCCAAAAACAGATCGATCAAAAACCCGTATCATCTCCTCCTTAAAGTCCTGATACTGGTTAGTACACTCAGCCCTTGCCTCCCAGATTGCCGTGCCCCACTCACGAGCCCGTCCAATAAGGAGAGATATGACGTAGGCGACACGAGCAGTGCTCCTGGAGAAAGTGTAGGGCTGGAGAGAAAACACAATATCACACTGGGTGAGGAACGAGCGGCATTCAGTGGGCTCCCCAGAGTAACACGGCGGGTTATTGATTCTGGGCTCCGGAGATTCGAAAGCCCTGGAAGTGGCCGGTGGATCGAGGCGGAGATGGTGAACCTGTTCTGTGAGGTTGGAGACTTGGGTGGCCAGGGTCTCAACGGCATGTCGAGCAGCAGACAATTCCTGATCGTGTCTGCCTAGCATCGCTCCCTGGATCCCGACGGCTGAGTGGAGAGGATCCGAAGTCGCTGGGTCCATTCTTGGTCGGATTCTTCTGTTACGGTGCGTGAATGAGGACCCAAAAGCGAATTAACTTAAACAGAGCTTCTTTAATTACCAAACATAAGTAGGCTCAGACGGACCGGCAGATTCCGACAGGACAAGACAAGGTTACAGCAAACATGACGACAGTCTGGTTCAGGCATGAAACACAACAAACAAGAATCCGACAAGGACAGGAGCAGAAACAGAGAGAGATATAGGGACCTAATCAGAGGGAAAAAGGGAACAGGTGGGAAAAGGGGTGACGAGGTGGTTAGGAGGAGACAAGGCACAGCTGGGGGAAAGAGGGGGAGAAAAGGTAACCTAACAACGACCAGCAGAGGGAGACAGGGTGAAGGGAAAGGACAGAGACAAGACACAACATGACAGTACATGACATGAAGAACCCTTTTTGGTTCCAGGTAGAACCCTTTTGGTTCTAGGTAGAATCCTTTCCACAGAGGGTTCTAAATGGAACCCAAAATAGTTCTACCTGGAACCAAAAAGGGTTCTCCTATGGGAACAGCCGAAGAACCCTTTTGGAATGATTTTTCTTCTAAGAGTGTTTGATAGCACGGCAAATGATATGGACTCACAACTTATCGCAAAGCTGCCACACACACACACTGTACACAAGCACAGCTATACATATGCATTGATAGGCACGCTGCGTCTACCCCATGCCTAGGCTACTGCTGCTTAGGGTTATCTCGACATCACATGAGCGGGTTACTTTGGGAAAAACATTTTTGCAATATTTTTGTTATACTTCTTTACTCGTTTATACAGTAACTTGATTGCTGAAAGTCTGTCTCTTTTTTACACGCACGCACGCGCGCGCACACACACACACACGCACGCGCACACACACACACACACACACACACACACACACACACACACTCACACACACATATACACACACTGGGAGATAGTACCATAACAAAACTTCTGTTGGCTTCTCTTTAAAGGGCGATAATAGTATCTACCACTTGGCACTGATAGGCCTAAGAGGACATTTTTCACAAGATATCATGAACAGCCTCTCCTTTTGTTTGCCAAAATTGGACCCACGGTGCCTTTCGACTTGTATAACCCTGACATTTCTTTTCTCCTTTTGCAGTTATTAATGATTATTTCCTGTAGGTCCATTTTACCTCTGTCCTACTGTAGTACTTACACCATGAAAATTATTGGCTCTATTGCAAATTGTCTTTCCCCGATTCCTTGCTTCCTGTCTCCTCGCCTCCTTATTGAAGGAGAAGAACCCAGGACCCTCCCCTCAGGCCTTCTTCTCCAACAGGTTTTTTTTTTTTGCAAAGGAGGCAAGGAGAGAGGATGCAAGGAATCGAGGACGGATGAATTGAGAAAAAGTCCATGTGTTGTTCCACAGCAGGTCAATCAATTGATTGATGGTGGCATGGTGACTGGCCAGGAATGATGTTAGGAATGATGTTATAAACTATGTGCACCATTTCATTGTTAATCATGAGGAAGGCAAAACAATGATTAATTTTCCATTGTGATTACTGAAGTGGCATGAATATGGGCAAGTTAACAATCTCCACCACAAGGCACACCATTTCCTGATTGCTGGCCACACCCTGTTTGCTCCTGATTGACTCTTTGGCTTGATCAAACCATATAAGGAAGACTAAGTTGGATATTATATCAGACAATGCTGTGGAAAAAAATGTAATTGCGGGTGGATGTACAACATTTGACAAATATCTTAGAAGTACACACATACTTCAGTTAACTAAAATAAGTTGAACATTGCGTCGAAGATGGTTTAATAGTGGCGGAAAGCTATGACGGGCACACACATCTTGGTCTGCACTCCCCCCACTGCAACACACAAGAAGTATCTGCACTTAAGGTCTGTGTGTATGAACGTTCATGAATGTATCTGTATAAGTAAGCCTGCAAAGAATTTCTGAATCTCCAAGGTCAGTGTGGCGCAGAGTTATTTTCTTTACGTTGAGATGCTCTGTAGCAGAATGTTATTTTGGCTGAGAAAAACCACTTAATTCACGCTGTCTGTTCGGATCAATGTCCTTGGGAGGAGGAACACGGTTTTGTACACAACCCAAAAGGCCAGAGCATTAAGCTGCTCTGTCTTTCCTAGCAACGTATATTTTCTACAAACCAGCCATATTAACGACCCACAATCATTTCTGAGCCATAAGGTCGAGCCCTGCTCTGTCACTATTAGCAACTTGCTAACGTGCTTATTAGTGCCATTACACCCCATTCAATACTGTAATCAGACTCTATCACGTCCTGCCTCATGTTGTCACACTGGAGTAATGGAATGAGCTTGAGGAGGTGAACACGTTTAAACAACGTCTCAGTAACATTCAAAAAATGTTGTCTAAATGTGTCTAAATAGCCAATGGTGATAGGATTAGAGTTGGGATAAGAGTGGGGTCTATCCCCGGGTCAGATATCCCAAGATAATTCAGGTTTATGGTCCATTATGGTCCCTTCCTGGTCTCCCCTGTAATTGGAATAAGGTCCGATTTGCACTGACAAGGAGTGGACATAGTAATCATGAAGTAGGCCCACAGCGCCGAATCCCAACTTGAGATACTCTCAAGAGTCTGATAGATCTTGCATTTGTGCACAAATGTCCTCTTGATGGCAATGTATGATTTACGCAGATGTTTGAACTATTGACATTCTTCTCAATTTAGAGATCAACCCGTAGTTGGGAGCTCATTTTTATATTTTTCTAGGAAATGTAACCTATAAAGGACACACTTGTTCCCCTGTCACAAGACATTTAAACAGCATCCTACTCTACAGGACTCATGTTGAATTTCTGCAGCTCTCTATGCTGAACACAGGGGATAGCATTGTTTGGTATAATGAATACGTTTTTGGCAAAGAAAAAAAATCTCCCAAAGTGCAAAGTTCAAATGTTTCCTCTCGTGGCTAACCCAATTACACATTAACAACGAACAAAAGTGAGGCGCAGGGAATTCCCTTACATGCTGTTAGATGAAACACAAACATCAAGTGGAGACGTCTTTTCTTCAGGTGTGCTCCTCTCGGGAGCTTGTTATTCCTCGTGACCCCATAAGGAGGGGTCAACCGATAGTTTAGGGCTGTGGAGCACCCTGGGGTGAGCTCGTCCCACCAAAAGTACCTTAACAGATTCTCTCTTCCTACTGTTTTTGTTTATCAGCCATCTTCCCACTCCAGGAAACCAAAAAAATAAGAATTATAAGCACCATTAACGAACTCCTCATCTGTGACTGAGTCTGAAATGTTTCCCATACAGAACCAGGGAGGAGGATCATTTCAATCATATTTAATAGTTAGGTCAGAACCATCATTTAATAAAAAAGTGTTCAGAAACAAACACACAAGCAATTATCTTACCTTCTGACACAGACTTGTTTTAATAACTACAACTAATTATAGATGTGGACTGGAATGAATTTGACACTGTCACGATGAGGTCTACTGTCATTACAGTATATGGTATTAGCTGGGGTTACTTCAGCATAATGTGTTGTGTGTTTTGCATCCGAAAGTGTCACTAGCTTGGCACTCAGTTTGTTAAAGCTGCGTTGGTCTCCTGACTGTACAAAGGTGTCACGCCCTGGTCAAAGTATTTTGTGTTTATCTTTATTTATTTGGTCAGGCCAGGGTGTGGCATGGGTTTTTGTATGTGGTGTGTATGTATGGGGATTGTAGCTAGTGGGGTGTTCTAGCTAAGTCTATGGCTGTCTGAAGTGGTTCTCAATCAGGGGCAGGTGTTTATCGTTGTCTCTGATTGGGAACCATATTTAGGCAGCCATATTCTTTGAGTTTGTCGTGGGTGATTGTCCTTAGTGTCTTGATGTCCTTATTCTGTGTTAGTTTACACTAGTATAGGCTGTTTCGGTTTTCGTTACGTTTATTGTTTTTTTTGTAGTGTTTGTATTTAGATTCGTGTTTCGTTTGTTGAATAAACATGGATCGCAATCTACACGCTGCATTTTGGTCCGACTCTCCTTCTCATACAGAAAACCGTTACAAAAGGTCCCCAGGTGACAGTGTCCGATTCCCAAATGGCAACCTATTCCCTATGTAGTGCACTCCTTTTGACCAGGGCCATAGGAAAAAGACTCTGGGTCAAAACTTGTGAACATGAGAACAATTAAAATTGTTGACGCAGTTGCACGTGAATAAAGGTCTATGTGTCATGCCCTGGCCTTAGTATTTTGTGTTTTCTTTATTATTTTGGTCAGGCCAGGGTGTAACATGGGTATTTATGTGGTGTGTTTTGTCTAGGGTTTTTTTGTAGGTTATGGGATTGTGGTTTAGTGAAGTAGTCTAGGTAAGTCTATGGTTGCCTAGAGTGGTTCTCAATCAGAGGCAGGTGTTTATCGTTGTCTCTGATTGGGAACCATATTTAGGCAGCCATATTCTTTGAGTGTTTTGTGGGTGATTGTTCCTGTCTCTGTGTTTGTTGAACCAGATAGGGCTGTTTCGGTTTTTCACGTTTATTGTTTTTTGTATATTGTTCGTATTTTCATCTTTATTATCGATTTTTATAAATAACCACGCATTTTGGTCCTCTCTTTCGACGGAAGAAAACCCTAACACTATGCTAACTTTACCAAGTGGCCGTGATTATATTTGGTTCAAATCAGCCAATTAAAATCTATGTAGTTGGATGTAATATAAAAATGTTCCATGAGAGCATCCTTAAAAGCAGTCAAACAGCAACATCTGCTTATCAAACGTACTAAAACACTCACCAACTGAACAATTAGCACACAGTGTTGCGCGTCTGGCTCTTGGTGATTTTTGACGGCAAGTTCGTATCCCATTGTTTTTTCTATTTGCCAAGTCCATCAGGCTCCTTCACTTAAAAAAAACACTATGAACTTAAATGCTGTTGAAACCTCCTTTATCTTTTCTCTCTAAAATCACATGAATGTGTGTGAGACGGATAAGCAGAAACGTGGTAATATGTGAAAACGAGTCTTTTGCATTTTGTTCAACGTAACATTTGTAAGTAGCCTAGTCAAAGGTGCGATTATCATGCAAAGTTGGCATTCAACACTTGAGACATACCACGTTAAGAGGAGCAAAAGTAAACCTTGATTGTGGATGTTTAAATATATCCCTCTGTTGACCAAGTTTACCTAAACTCAACAAAAAAAGAAATGTCCTCTCACTGTCAACTGCGTTTATTTTCAGCAAACTTAAATAATTGAAGGAACTTAACAAGATTCAACAACTGAGACATAAACTGAACAAGTTCCACAGACATAACAGAAATGTGACTAACAGAAATGGAATAATGTGTCCCTGAACAAAGGGTGGGTCAAAATCAAAAGTAACAGTATCTGGTGTGGCCACCAGCGGCATTATGTACTGCAGTGCATCTCCTCCTTATGGACTGCACCAGATTTGACAGTTCTAGCTGTGAGATGTTACCCCACTCTTCCATCAAGGCACCTGCAAGTTCACGGACATTTCTGGGGGGAATGGCCCTAGCCCTCAACCTCCAATCGAACAGGTCCCATATGTGCTCAATGGGATTGAAATCCGGGCTCTTCGCTGGCCATGGCAGAACACTGACATTCCTGTCTTGCAGGAAATCATGCACAGAACAAGCAGTATGACTGGTGGCATTGTCATGGGGGAGGAGGATGTCTTCCCTGTAACGTACAGCGTTGAGATTGCCTGCAATGACAACAAGCTCAGTGATTCTGTGACACACCGCCTCCAAATCGATCCCGCTCTAGAGTACAGGCCTCGGTGTAGCGCTCATTCCTTCGACAATAAACATGAATCCGACCATCACCCCTGGTGAGACAAAAACGCGACTTGTCAGTGAAGAGCACTTTTTGCCAGTCCTGTCTGGTCCAGCTACAGAGGGTTTGTGCCCATAGGTGACATTGTTGCCAGTGATGTCTGGTGTGTACCTGCCTTACAACAGGCCTACAAGCCCTCAGTCCAGCCTCTCACAGCCTATTGCGGACAGTAACTTAGGCAGTTGTTGTTGCCATCCTTTACCTGTCCCGCAGGTGTGATGTTCGGATGTACCGATCCCGTGCAGGTGTTGTTACACGTGGTCTGCCACTGCGAGGACGATCAGCTCTCCATTCCTGTAGCACTGTCTTAAGCTTCTCACAGTACGGACATTGCACTTTATTGCACTGGCCATATCATGCCTCCTTGCAACAGGCCTAAGTCACGTTCACTCAGATCCCCTGGGGATCTTTCTTTTGTGGTTTTTCAGTAGAAAGGCCTCAGTAGAAAGGCCTCTTTAATGGGAAACATTGGGAAAGCATGGGAAACCGTGTTTAAATCCTTAACAATGAATATCTGTGAAGTTATTTGGATTTTTACGAATTATCTTTGACAGGGTCCTGAAAAGGGAACGTTTTTGTTGAGTTTATTTTAAGAAATGCCATTGGTTTATGGAGAAAAGGTTTAAGATCTTTGATAGGATGATGCGGAATTTGTTACTGGAAATAATCACTGCCACCTGGTGAGGTGAGGTTAGCATAGGGATAAATGTGGCAGGTTATATAATGGGAAATGTTAACATGTAGCCTTTGATCACAAGCAACTACGTCAATGTTTTTAATTGGCTGATGCTTAAACTAAAGCAAACTTTTTCTAATATTCGCAAGTTTGGACCCACATTGCCTACTCCACCAGTTGGCCAATTAGCAGATTCCACTGAGATCAAACAAATCTGTGGTGTGTCGATTTTGGCACTACTAAAGCTAGAGACAAAAAATTAATGAATACTTAGAGAACACATGTTATGATTAATGTTTGAGAGATATCCACATACAGGTATGTGTGTGTGATACGATATATGCACACTCAGTTATCGTTTGAAATGAGACTCCAAAATAATTCTGAGAGACTCCCAGAACATTCTCTCTGTTATTTTGTTTTTGTCTCTTTTAGTTTTTGTTGTCGTTTAGGACAGGCAAGGCGATTTGTTGAAGGTGATTAGGACATCGCAGACTTGAGACTGCGAAGTCAATTGTGGGCTTCTTCAAAGGTGCTGCTGGGTGGCAAACCGGCGCTGGCACACGCTGTTTACCGCGTAGCATGGAGTTCCTCTCCTCGCCATACGGGGTGCCGTTAATCACTCCTCATCAAAGGACTCGCCTCACTCGGATAAAAACACGCCATGGACCCCATCTTCAAAGGCCCCTTCAACGTTTTGAAAAGCCTATATGCCTCGTCAATACTTGGAGTTTGCATGAATTACCTCTTCACCACAGACCCCTGGACTTCCTGCTCCTTTTGGAGTATGGCTTCAAATATTTAGAAGGAATTGTGAGGAATCTGGGCACAATAGCATGAGGATGAGCTGATGCACTCTGTCGCCCAGTATTGATTGCTAACGTGGCACTTTAAAGGGCATTAATGCAGTTTCGCCTTGACTTGGTGCCAAGCACAGCGAGCAACCAAGTCAAACAGGGGGGGGGGGGGGATCATCTTGAACCCCTAGCTTGAGCTGTTGACATATCCCGGTTCTTATTTGTGTCTGTTATGCATCTCCCACCCCAGCATTTATCATCCACAAACCTTAGACAGATGACACCCATGTATTCAATTAACCACAGCCTCCACAGCGATAAATCACTATGTTGCCTTACAATTTTCTTTGCCCATATTAGCTGTAACACACAAACGCTTGCAGACTTACAAAAACAAGCAGATGGTTAACCATTCCTCACCTTAGGATATGGGAGAAAAGCAATGTTTGGTTTATTATGTAGCATCTTATTTGCAATTGGCTTTAGATATTCAGCATTCAATACTACATTTGAGTTTTTGGGGGAATTTCATGATATTCTGTTTCAGCTTGCCCTCAAGCCCAGGAGCTGGGAGGTTGACGCCCCCCCCAGAACTTGTTAAAGGGATGAATGCCAGTTACCATGGCAACTCGGCAGGTTGGCTGAAGTCAGTTTAACCTTGAATAGCATACCAGAGAGAGGACAAAAGACGTGCACGACTGAAAATAAACTTTTCGTCCTTCTAGTGAGCGATAATTCTCTCACTTTTGTGCTTTTTTTTTTTACTCAATGTCTCAATCAATAAATATTTTGAAATGGAATTGCTTCTGTGCAATGACTCTCATCCCAAAACAAAACAACTAATATTGACAATGCTAAATTCAACTCTACTGTGGGTTTGGCTTATGATGTTTTTCCTAGCTCTCCGGAGAGTAAATGCAGAAAAACAAAATCTGTGTTTTGTGTTCGTCAAATGGAAATGTTGGGCCACACAAGAACAAATGAATGATATTGTTCTATGACAAGTATGACTAAGACCTATGAGGCATTAGCCAAGTAATTTAAAAGTCCATTATGAAATAATGATTGTACATTTTTGTCTTTGTGAAAGTAATGACATATGAGGTCATATTTTAAAACCTGCACTACATTTACGACTGAGAAGCCTGTCAAAAACAATATCTGGTGATTTTAATATCCACTGATGGTCTCAATGTATAGTAAGCAAGTTAATTGTGCATGGATTCACATTGGAGCAAACTGAAAAACACTTTTTACTTCATAAAAGCACAATGACTTGAACAGCTTTTGAAAAACTATCAACGAGATGTTGTTACTCATGTATTACAATGTAATAACTGCAGAGTCTACATCTTCCATCTGCGTTTCTCAATTGAATAATAGGAAACCACTGGAAAATGAGCAACACTGTAAATAAATCCCAGCAAATAAATCCCCCGTTATTGCGATCCAGTCACTTTTCATTACGGCTTAGTTGGGAGGATTTTCGCCTTGGAAGCCGAGACTCCATTTTGCGGCGGGTATAAGCAACTCTGTGCATCCTCTCACTCATGTCTAAAGGCAACTAATCTCCCCTTCCTGTGAGCAGAGAGACAGGATTACGGCGACGCTTTGTGTGCCTGTGTGGTGATTGCGGGACGAGAGTGAGACCCGAGCTTGGGGCTAAGCCTCTGTGTTCTATTAGAGAAAATGGCAGATCCTATTACAAGGGTTGGTAATCTGGCCGGGGCCAGGGCTGTGTCCCAAATGACCCCTATTCCCTCCATAAATCACTACTTTTGACCAGGCCTTATTGGGATCTGGTCAAATCTAGTGCACTATGTAGGGAATAGGGTGCCATTTGGCACGCATACCTGGGCCATGACAGTGTCCAGTGACCTTGCTGAAACCAACCAACCTCCTCTGGCAGATCAAAGTCAAAAACTGTTTTAGTGTTGGTGTTGTTGTCGCTCAGAGTTGGTGTCTTTATGGCTTGAGATGGTGTCATTGTCGCTTGGAGTCTTTGACTTTTGGAGTCAGTGTTGTTGTCGCTTGAAGTACAGTGCATTCAGAAAGTGTTCATACCCCTTGACTAATTCCACATTTTTGTTGTGTTAGACTGAATTCAAAATAGTTTACATGTATTTTTTTCTCTCACCCATCCACACACAATACCTCATAATGACAGTGATAACATGTTTTTGGAAAAATTTTCAAAATTGATTGAAAATGGAGAACAGATATCTAATTTACATAAGTATTCATGTTAGAATGAACTTTGGCAGTGATTATAGCTGATTATAGAGTCTTTCTGGATAAGTATCTAACAGCGTTTCACACCTGGATTCTACAATATTGGACATTATTCTTTTAAAAAAAATTCAAGCTTTGTCAAGTTGGTCATTGATCATTGCTAGACAGCCATTTTCAAGACGATATAGTTAAAAACTGTAACTAGGCCACTCTGGAACATTCAATGTTGTCTTGGTAAGCAAACTCCATTGTATATTTGGCCTTGTGTTTTAGGTTGTTGTCCTGCTGAAAGGTGAATTTGTCTGCCAGTGTCTGTTGGAAAGCAGACAACCAGGTTTTCATGTAGGATTTTGCCTGTGATTAGATCTATTCCATTTATTTTTAGCGGAAAAAAAACTCTGAGGTCCTTGCCAATGGCAAGCATACCCATAACATGATGCAGCCAGAACTATGCATGAAAATATTTAGAATTGTACTCCGTGATGTGTTGTGTTTGCCCAAAACATAACACTTTGTATTCACAACATAAAGTTAATTTCGTTGCAACATAATTTGCAGTTTTACTTTAGTGCCTTATTGCAAACAGAATGTATGTTTTTTATGTTTTTATTCTGTACAGGTGTCCTTTCCACTCTGTCATTTTGTGACATGGTGAGGTTGGACCCAGGTGCAGAGAAGAGACCAGACGAGGAATCAGTGGTTTAGTATAAACATAATACTTTACTGGGAAACGGCAGGATCACAGTGACACTGGGAAAACACTAAGTCTCAAAAACTCACTCAGGCAATTTTTTTACTTCTATTAATATAATTACACTTTGACATTATGGAGTATAGTGTGTAGGCCAGCGACACAACATCTCAATTCAAGCCATTTTAAATTCTGGCTTTAACACAACACAATATGGAAAAAGTAAATGGGTTTGAATACCTTCTGAATGCACTGTAATCGACTGGAAGAAGTGAATCCTTTCCTCGATGTGTGACTGTCCTAAAATGGACACCGTACTCATAATCAATTATCTCGACAGATGGAACCCAAATGGCACATGAAAGAGAAACAGGGAATGTAAATGCAAATGAGATCTGATATGGCTGCCTCTACAGATCAGTCACATCATCGTCAGATCAGATATACTGTATAGTGATGAGCAAGACACTTACAGTTGCTTGCGAAAGTATTCACCCCCTAGGCATGTTTCCTATTTTGTTGCCTTACGACCTGGAATTAAAATAGATTTCTGGGGGGGTTAGTATAATTTGATTTATACAACATGCCTACCACTTTGAAGATGCAAAATATATTTTTTTGTGAAACAAAACAGGAAATAAGACAAAAAAACAGAAACTTGAGCGTGCATAATGTCTCTATAAGCTTGGCATATCTAGCCACTGGGATTTTTGCCCATTCTTCAAGGCAAAACCGCTCCAGCTCCTTCAAGTTGGATGGGTTCTGCTGGTGTACGGCAATCTTTAAGTCATACCGCAGATTCTCAATTGGATTGAGGTCTGGGCTTTGACTAGGCCATTCCAAGACATTTAAATGTTTCTCTTTAAACCACTCAGGTGTTGCTTTAGCAGTATGCTTAGGGTCATTGACCTGCTGGAAGGTGAACCTCTGTCCCAGTCTCAAATCTCTGGAAGACTGAAACAGGTTTCCCTCAATACTTTCCATGTATTTAGCGCCATCATTCCTTCAATTCTGACCAGTTTCCCAGTCCCTACCGATGAATAACATCCCCACAGCATGATGCTGCCACCATCATGCTTCACTGTGAGGATGGTGTTCTCAAGGTTATGAGAGGTGTTGGGTTTGCGCCAGACATAGCGTTTTCCTTGATGGCCAAAAAGCTACATTTTAGTCAAATCTGACCAGAGTACCTTCTTCAATATGTTTGGGGAGTCTCCCACGTGCCTTTTGGCGAACACCAAACATGTTTGTTTATTTTTTCTGGACACTCTTCCGTAAAGCCCAGCTCTGTGGAGTGTGTGGCTTAAAGTGTTCCTATGGACAGATACTCCAATCTCCACTGTGGAGCTTTGCAGCCCCATTCAGGGTTATCTTTGGTCTCTTTGTTACCTCTGATTAATTCCCTCTTTGCCTGGTCCGTGAGTTTTGTTCGGTGGCCCTCTCTTGGCAGGTTTGTTGTGGTGCCATATTCTTTACATTTCTTAATAATGGATTTAATGGTGCTCCATGGGATGTTCAAAGTTTCTGCTATTTTTTTTTATAACCCAACACCAATCTGTATTTCTCAACAGCTTTGTCCCTGACCTGTTTGAAGAGCTCCTTGGTCTTCATAGTGCCGCTTGTGTCATGTTCGTCATAAGAATTATCGGACTAATGTGCTGCGTGATCTGGGTTCCACATCTTTTTTTATTAAGTAAGTGAACCACACAACAAAACAATAAAGAATAAACTAAACGGGACGACAATGGAGTGCTAAACATGCAACTACACATAAACAATATCCCACAAACACAGGTGGGAAATATGCTACTTAAATATGTCTCTAATATCCCCAATTAGAGACAATGATTACCAGCTGCCTCTAATTGGGAATCATACAAATCACCAACATAGAAATACTAAACTAGAACCCCACATAGAAAATATAAACTAGAATAACCCCCAGTCATGCCCTGACCAACTATACCATAGAGAAACAAAGGCTCTCTATGATCAGGGCGTGACAGCTTGCTTGGTGGTACCCCTTGCTTAGTGGTGTTGCAGACTCTGGGGCCTTTCAGAACAGGTGTGTATATATACTGAGATCATGTGACAGATCATGTGATACTTAAATAAAGTCCACATGTGTGCAAGCTTACTAATTATGTGGCTTTTGAAGGTAATTGGTTGCACCAAATCGTATTTAGGGGCTTCATAGCAAAGGGGTTGAACACACCCCTTTTCCGTTTTTTCCCCCATTTTTTCCCTTTTTTTTTCATTACACTTCACCAATTTGGACTATTTTGTTTATGTCCATTACATGAAATCCAAATAAAAATGTATTAAAATGATAGGTTGTTATGCAACAAAATAGGAAAAACGCCAAGGGGGGTGAATACTTTTGCAAGGCACTGAACACTGCCGTGCAAAAGTTTGGGGTCACGAAGAAATGTCCTTGTTTTTGAAAGAAAAAAATATTTTTTTTGTCCATTAAAATAACCTAAAATGTATCAGATATACAGTGTAGACATTGTAATGTTGTAAACAGCAGATTTTTTATGGAATATATACATGTCCGTACAGAGGCCCATTATCAGCAACCATCACTCCTGTGTTCCAATGGCACGTTGTATTAGCTATTCCAAGTTTATCATTTAAAAGGTGAATTGATCATTAGAAAACAAATAACTTTCTTCTGAAACTCATGTCTATTCTCGTTGTGAGAAAAGAAGGCTATTCCATGCAAGAAATTGCCAAGAAAATGAAGTTCTGGTACAATGCTGTGTACTACTCCCTTAACAGAACAGCGCAAACTGACTCTAACCAGAATAGAAAGAGGAGTGGGAGGCCCTGGTGCACACCTGCGCAGAGGGACAAGTACATTAGAGTGTCTAGTTTGAGAAACAGACGCCTCACAAATCCTCAACTGGCAGCTTCATTAAATTGTACCTGCAAAACACCAGTCTCAATGTCAACAGCGAAGAGGCGACTCCGGGATGCTGGCCTTCTAGGCAGAGTTCCTCTGTCCAGTGTCTGTGTTCTTTTGCCCATCTTAATCTTTTATTTTTATTGGCCAGTCTGAGATATGGCTTTATCTTTGCAACTCTACCTAGAAGGCCAGCATCCTGGAGTCGGCTCTTCACTGTTGACGTTGAGACTGGTGTTTTGCGGGTACTATTTAATGAAGCTGCCTGTTGAGGACTTGTATTTCTGATCAATTTGATGTTATTTTAATGGATTAAAAATGTGCTTTTCTTTCAAAAACTAGGACATTTCTAAGTGACCACAAACTATGGAATGGTAGTGTAGCTGACTAGAATGGAATACCACTATTGACTTCTACTTTATTTTTTATTTTTGCACTGACTATGCACAATCCTAAGACTCTACATACTCACTCATACTCCAACAAACACACACACACACACACACACACACACACACACACACACACACACACACACACACACACACAACGTGCACACATATTCATACTGACTCTACATTTACACACACTCATCATCATCACATAAGATCATCACATGCAATCATCATATACGCTGCTGCTTCTCTGTTCGTCAGATATCCTGGTCCCTAGTCACCTTACCCCATACATATCTACCTCTACCACTCCAGTATCCCTACAGTCGTGGCCAAAGGTTTTGAGAATGACACAAATATTAATTTTCACAGTCTGCTGCTTCAGTGTCTTTAGATATTTTTGTCAGATGTTACTATGGAATACTGAAGTATAATTACAAGCATTTCATACGTGTCAAAGGCTTTTATTGACAATTACATGAAGTTGATGCAAAGAGTCAATATTTTGCAGTGTTCACCCTTCTTTTTCAAGACCTCTGCAATCCGCCCTGGCATGCTGTCTATTTACTTCTGGGCCCCATCCTGACTGATGGCAGCACATTCTTGCATAATCAATGCTTGGAATTTGTCAGAATTTGTGGGTTTTTGTTTGTCCACCGACCTCTTGAGGATTGACCACAAGTTCTCAATGTGATTAAGGTCTGGAGAGTTTCCTGGCCATGGACCCAAAATATCGATGTTTTGTTCCCCGAGCCACCTAGCTATCACTTTTTCCTCATGGCAAGGTGCTCCATCATACTGGAAAAGGCATTGTTTGTCACCAAACTGTTCCTGGATGGTTGGAAGAAGTTGCTCTCGGAGGACTGATGCCAGGAATCTCCCCACGTGTAATAGTCACTGTGGTGACTTCCTTTTCCTGGTGGGAGTAATAGATGTGATAGTCTATAATGTAGACTTAGGGATTTAGGAATTATTTGAAACTTTGTGTTGGCTTTTTTTTTGGTGGGTAAGTGGAAACAATGGTGCATAAGACACGGTCGTAGTTATTCTAATGTAAATACTGCCTTCATTGAAAAAAGTATAATATTGACCACATACCCTAAACCACCATAGTGCTTGTATCAAAGCCGGGTGAGAAATCTGGATAGTCATTTGATGGGGATATGCGAAGGCTAATCCTTTGCAGTACGGTGGTCTTATTGTGGGTTGCAATATGATCAGAGACAGCGTTGGGGTCACCAACCCCCTCTAAGCCGTCACCTATTCAGGGCCCCTTGTCATAGAAAGTAATGCACTGGAATGCTTTTGTCACAGCAACATTATGTTTCGTGAAATTAGCCAACGAGTCAATTTATCCAGGATTACAGTTTTTTTCAACTGCTTACACACGTTTTCAAAACGGTCTCCTTTTTTCAAAACTCTACATACAATTCCCACTGCACACACAAAATGCTAAATCTCACATCTCCTTCAAAATGTCACACTGCATTCAAAATGCCATAAACACATGTCAGAATGAAGCATTTACATCAAATGGCAAACACTGCTTTCATAATAGTACATTTTTGGATATACCATGTAAACACTGTTGTTCTAAATCTAAAGCTCTTTGGTCTTTCATAGGCTTTAATCTACATTTCAATACAATGTTCTACAGTGAGGGGGGGCAGTCCAGGAATTGGTAGGGGGGGAGTCACCAGTGCTAAGCTACGCTTCATCTCTTCTTCGGCCTGGGTCTGGCCACAATACTTCGTCCACGTCACAAGATACGTTTTCTCTTGCCAAACATCGAGCGAAGTATCTCCTAGCATGGCGTATCCAACCTTGGACAGAGGCAACCTCTATGTCCCCACATGCGTCCTCCATTACCTGGAGAAGCGGCATGCGGGCATAGGGGTGGCGATCATACACTTTCCAGCGCCAGGCTGAGAAGAATTCCTCTATGGGATTTAGAAAAGGTGAATATGGGGGTAGGTACAAAACTACAAATTGTGGATGGGTGGCAAACCAGTTTTGGACCAGAACAGCCCGGTGAAAACTAACATTGTCCCATAAAACCACAAATCTAGCAGGCTCCTGATCTGGATCAGGGTCAAGCATTGTGTAAATTGCATCCAGAAAAGTGAGCATATGGCCGGTGTTGTACGGACCCAGTGTGGCATTGTGATGGAGGACCCCATTTTGAGTGATGGCAGCACACATAGTTATATTACCCCCACGTTGTCCAGGGACATTGGTAATTGCCCTCTGTCCTATTACATTTCTTCCGTGGCGCCTGGTTTTGGTGAGGTTGAAGCCAACCTCATCCACATAAATAAATTCATTGCGAATTACATGGGCATCCAGCTCCAATACTCTCTGTAACAGACAAAGGGATATACAGATGAGTAAATATGGTGTGTCTGAAGTACTGGAAGTAGTGTTGCATACATACCTCTACAAAGTCGCATATTCTTGACTCTGTCAGAGTTGCTCTCAAATGGCACCTTGTAAAGTTGTTTCATCGTCACTCGGTGCCGTTGGAGGATGTGTTGTATGGTCGACAGGCTTACAGCATTGATGTTGTTAAATGTGGTGTCATTATTTAAGATATGCTCTCTTATCTCTCGAATCCTAATTGCATTGTTGGCCTAAACCATATTTATGATTGCAGTCTCTTGTACATCTGTAAACAAGCTTTGTCGTCCTCCATGATGTCTTTGCCTTTCCACTCTGTACAGAATTCAAACACAGTATGTGTTCAGAATAGGAACTGTAAACAATGTACAAAAAAATGTAGTACAGCATGATAACCAACCTCATTCATTCAATGCAGTGCAGTAAATGGATGGCTTAGAGTTACAAATGTTTATGCAATCATACGTATTTTACAGTACATTACTGTAATGCTAAAATAGACATTAGATAGTTGCATACCTGTTCTCATTTCTGAAGGTTCAAATTATGGACGCCACTGTAAATCGACTCAAGTTGGGCTGGACTCTCAGTCCAGCGTCTCTCATGGTCAAACCGTGGTTGATCATATGATCAACAAGTGTTGCCCTAATCTCATCAGAGATGGCTCTCCTTCATTCTCTTCTTTGCCCTCGTCCTCTTCTTCCTCTTCCTCTCCCTCCTACTCCTCTTGTTCTCTGTCCTTTGTTGGCATCCATTGTTCAAAACAGGTAATCTGACCTTTGACCTATTTATAGGCCTATACTACATCTATTAGTGTTTGCACAGGTGAGGAGTGTGTGTGTGACCTGGTGAATAAGTGTAGCATTTTGATTGGTTGTGTTTGGAAAAAAAAGTGTTTTATGCAATTGACAACTGAGTCAAAGGCTGAGAAATAGCTTATGGTTTTGGATATTTGGTGTGTAGTTTTGCACTTTGAGTGAGAGGTTTCAAAAATCGTGTGACATGAAAAGATTTTGTGTGTAAGCAGTTGGAAAAAACTGTAATGCTACTCACAAATACAAAAGGACTCCATTAACTGCCTTTCTCCCTTCCTCATTCCCACTGCCATGGATGTGTCCCCAATGGTACCCTTTTTCCAATATAGTTCATTACTTTTGACTGGGGCTCATATGTCTCTGTAAAGGGAATAAGGTGCCATTTGGGACGCAGATCTTGTTTTATTTTGGATACACTGCTGTACTGTATACAGTGTGTGTTTGAAATAGTACTCCAAGCACATATACCATTTATCCACTGTACAGTATATGTAGTTGCTGTTATTGGGGTTTAGAGGGAATTTAATTACGGTTTGGCCTGACAGCCGCCTTTCGAGCAGCACTCTCCTACAGCTATTCCACACAATGTAAAATTAAGATAATTTATAAGCCCATTTGACTGACACATCGGTCAGAATGACTGAACGTCGAAGGGGAGAGAGAGCAAATGGAAACAGATAGGTAGGAGAAAAAAAAGAAAGATGACTATCACACAACAGGACTATCTCAATGAGTATCACGCACCGACAGGCATCTGGGTCGTTTGGGTGAGAGATGGGCCGGGAAACAACAGGAGCACCCTGTGTGTGTACATTTTAGAAGCTCCATGTGTGTGTGTATTTCGCGTGTGTGTTTTGGTGAGAGGCATGAAACAACAGGAGCTCCCTGTGTAAACTCGTACCGCCCCGCTGAAAGATGTGTTGTACACCACAGAAGTCCTTAGGTATGCCCCGATTCCTGAAAGACGGCCGACACACAACGGGACCCTGTGAAGCTCGTTGTGTAGTGAGAAATGGGGGTATAAATGGGGGAGTTTCCAGGGGTTATGACTTTACATTTGGTGTAGTGAGGGGTGTGTGTGTGTGTGTGTGTGTGTGTGTGTGTGTGTGTGTGTGTGTGTGTGTGTGTGTGTGTGTGTGTGTGTGTGTGTGTGTGTGTGTGTGTGTGTGTGTGCATGATCACAGTAACACTAGGGAACCTAGCTGGCTCACTAGTTATTGTATTTTTACAAAGAGTCATGATTGTCCGTAATGGACGGTTAGCAATAACTTGTGTGTGTGTGTGTGCATGATCACAGTAACACTAGGGAACCTAGCTGGCTCACTAGTTATTGTATTTTTACAAAGAGTCATGATTGTCCGTAATGGACGGTTAGCAATAACTTGTGTGTGTGTGTGTGCATGATCACAGTAACACTAGGGAACCTAGCTGGCTCACTAGTTATTGTATTTTTACAAAGAGTCATGATTGTCCGTAATGGACGGTTAGCAATAACTTGTGTATGCTACGGTGCAACATACAACAGGGTATTCATTAGTTTACACTGTCGCCAAACTCTTTGCAATAGAAAACAAAAACAAGCATTCCTCATTGAACAAGTTTAGGTAGTGCCTCCCTGTTTGTCAGTTTCCATTCCGTTTGGTGCCAAATGGAGAAAGAAAAGAAAAGATTTACAGTATATTCTACCTACCTGAAATGTAGTTTCGTTTGATGATTTTCCTGGCACAATTGAGTTGCAGGCTAAGACTAGCCTAACTGGTCATCTATACTTCCCTCCCACGCCAAACACTGGTCAGCATAACTCATAAAACGAATTTAATATAACTCAAACCACATAGTGTTGTATAAATACATTTGAAGTCGGAAGTTTACATACAGTTAGGTTGGAGTCATTAAAACACGTTTTTCAACCACTCCACAAATATCTTGTTAACCAACTATAGTTCTGGCAAGTCAGTTAGGACATCTACTTTGTGCATAACACAAGTCATTATTCCAACAATTGTTTACAGACAGATGATTTCACTGTATCACAATTCCAGTGTGTCAGAAGTTGACATAAACTAAGCTGACTGTGCCTTTAAACAGCTTGGAAAATTCCAGTAAATGATGTCTGTTATGGTGAGTGAATGAGGACCCAAAAGCGAACTAACTTAAACAGAGCTTCTTTAATAACCAAACATAGGTAGGCTCAGATAGACCGGCAGATTCCGACAGGACAGGACAAGGTTACAGCAAACATGACGATAGTCTGACTCAGGCATGAAACACAACAAACAAGAATCCGACAAGGACAGGAGCAGAAACAGAGAGAGATATAGGGACCTAATCAGAGGGAAAAAGGGAACAGGTGGGAAACGGGGTGAATGGGTAGTTAGAGGAGACAAGGAACAGCTGGGGGAAAGCGGGGGAGAAAAGGTAACCTAACAACGACCAGCAGAGGGAGACAGGGTGAAGGGAAAGGACAGAGACAAGACACAACATGACAGTACATGACAGTACCCCCCCACTCACCGAGCGCCTCCTGGCGCACTCGAGGAGGAAACCTGGCGGCAACGGAGGAAATCCTCGATCAGCGCACGGTCCAGCACGTCCCGAGAGGGAACCCAACTCCTCTCCTCAGGACCGTACCCCTCCCAATCTACGAGGTACTGGTGACCACGGCCCCGAGGACGCATGTCCAAAATTCTACGGACCCTGTAGATGGGTGCGCCCTCGACAAGGATGGGGGGGGGGGGGGGAGACGAGCGGGGGCGCGAAGGACAGGCTTGATGCAGGAGACATGGAAGACCGGGTGGACGCGACGAAGGTATCGCGGAAGAAGAAGTCGAACTGCGACAGGATTAATGACCCGAGAAATACGGAACGGACCAATGAACCGCGGGGTCAACTTGCGAGAAGCCGTCTTAAGGGGAAGGTTCTGAGTGGAGAGCCAAACTCTCTGACCGCGACAATATCTAGGACTCTTAGTTCTACGCTTATTAGCAGCCCTCACAGTCTGCGTCCTATAACGGCAAAGTGCAGACCTGACCCTCTTCCAGGTGCGCTCGCAACGTTGGACAAAAGCCTGAGCGGAGGGGACGCTGGACTCGGCGAACTGAGATGAGAACAGCGGAGGCTGGTACCCGAGGCTACTCTGAAAAGGAGATAGCCCGGTCGCAGACGAAGGAAGCGAGTTGTGGGCGTATTCTGCCCAGGGGAGCTGTTCTGACCAAGACGCAGGGTTACGAAAAGAAAGACTGCGTAAGATGCGACCAATAGTCTGATTGGCCCGTTCTGCTTGACCGTTAGACTGGGGGTGAAAGCCGGAAGAGAGACTGACGGAAGCCCCAATCAAACGGCAAAACTCCCTCCAAAATTGAGACGTGAATTGCGGACCTCTGTCCGAAACGACGTCTGACGGAAGGCCATGAATTCTGAAAACATTCTCGATGATGATTTGTGCCGTCTCTTTAGCAGAAGGAAGCTTAGCAAGGGGAATGAAATGAGCCGCCTTAGAGAACCTATCGACAACCGTAAGAATAACAGTCTTCCCCGCTGACGAAGGCAGTCCGGTGACAAAATCTAAGGCGATGTGAGACCACGGTCCAGAGGGAATAGGAAGCGGCCTGAGACGGCCGGCAGGAGGAGAGTTACCGGACTTAGTCTGCGCGCAGACCGAACAAGCAGCCACGAAACGACGCGTGTCATGCTCCCGGGTGGGCCACCAAAAACGCTGGCGAATGGAAGCAAGCGTACCCCGAACGCCAGGGTGGCCGGCTAACTTGGCAGAGTGAGCCCACTGAAGAACGGCCAGACGAGTAGGAACGGGAACGAAAAGAAGGTTCCTAGGACAAGCGCGCGGCGACGGAGTGTGAGTGAGCGCTTGTTTTACCTGCCTCTCAATTCCCCAGACAGTCAACCCGACAACACGCCCCTCAGGGAGAATCCCCTCGGGGTCAGTGGAGGCTACTGAAGAACTGAAGAGACGAGACAAAGCATCAGGCTTGGTGTTCTTAGAGCCCGGACGATAAGAAATCACGAACTCGAAACGAGCGAAAAACAGCGCCCAACGCGCCTGACGCGCATTAAGTCGTTTGGCAGAACGGATGTACTCAAGGTTCCTATGGTCAGTCCAAACGACAAAAGGAACGGTCGCCCCCTCCAACCACTGTCGCCATTCGCCTAGGGCTAACCGGATGGCGAGCAGTTCGCGGTTACCCACATCATAGTTACGTTCCGACGGCGACAGGCGATGAGAAAAATACGCGCATGGGTGGACCTTGTCGTCAGAGAGGGAGCGCTGAGAAAGGATGGCTCCCACGCCCACCTCTGACGCGTCAACCTCGACAACGAACTGTCTAGAGACGTCAGGTGTAACAAGGATAGGAGCGGATGTAAAACGATTCTTGAGGAGATCAAAAGCTCCCTGGGCGGAAACGGACCACTTAAAGCACGTCTTGACAGAAGTAAGGGCTGTGAGAGGAGCTGCCACCTGACCGAAATTACGGATGAAACGACGATAGAAGTTCGCGAAGCCGAGAAAGCGCTGCAGCTCGACGCGTGACTTAGGGACGGGCCAATCAATGACAGCTTGGACCTTAGCGGGATCCATCTTAATGCCTTCAGCGGAAATAACAGAACCGAGAAATGTGACGGAGGAGGCATGAAAAGTGCACTTCTCAGCCTTCACAAAAAGACAATTCTCTAAAAGGCGCTGGAGGACACGTCGAACGTGCTGAACATGAATCTGGAGTGACGGTGAAAAAATCAGGATATCGTCAAGGTAAACGAAAACAAAGATGTTCAGCATGTCTCTCAGGACATCATTGACTAATGCCTGAAAGACAGCTGGAGCGTTAGCGAGGCCGAAAGGAAGAACCCGGTATTCAAAGTGCCCTAACGGAGTGTTAAACGCCGTCTTCCACTCGTCCCCCTCCCTGATGCGCACGAGATGGTAAGCGTTACGAAGGTCCAACTTAGTGAAAAACCTGGCTCCCTGCAGGATCTCGAAGGCTGAAGACATAAGAGGAAGCGGATAACGATTCTTCACTGTTATGTCATTCAGCCCTCGATAATCTATGCAGGGGCGCAGAGACCCGTCCTTCTTCTTGACAAAAAAAAACCCCGCTCCGGCGGGAGAGGAGGAGGGGACTATGGTACCGGCGTCAAGAGCTACAGACAAATAATCTTCGAGAGCCTTACGTTCGGGAGCCGACAGAGAGTATAGTCTACCCCGGGGGGGGGGGTGGTTCCCGGAAGGAGATCAATACTACAATCATACGACCGGTGTGGAGGAAGAGAGGTGGCCCTGGACCGACTGAACACCGTGCGCAGATCGTGATATTCCTCCGGCACCCCTGTCAAATCACCAGGCTCCTCCTGTGAAGAAGAGACAGAGGAAACAGGAGGGATAGCAGACATTAAACATTTCACATGACAAGAGACGTTCCAGGAGAGGATAGAATTACTAGACCAATTAATGGAAGGATTATGACAAACTAGCCAGGGATGGCCCAAAACAACAGGTGTAAAAGGTGAACGAAAAATTAAAAAAGAAATGGTTTCACTATGATTACCAGAAACAGTGAGGGTTAAAGGTAGCGTCTCACGCTGAATCCTGGGGAGAGGACTACCATCCAGGGCGAACAAGGCCGTGGGCTCCTTTAACTGTCTGAGAGGAATGTCATGTTCCCGAGCCCAGGTCTCGTCCATAAAACAGCCCTCCGCCCCAGAGTCTATTAAGGCACTGCAGGAAGCTGACGAACCGGTCCAGCGTAGATGGACCGACAAGGTAGTGCAGGATCTTGAAGGAGAGACAGGAGTAGTAGCGCTCACCAGTAGCCCTCCGCTTACTGACGAGCTCTGGCCTTTTACTGGACATGAAGTGACAAAATGACCAGCGGAACCGCAATAGAGACAGAGGCGGTTGGTGATTCTCCGTTCCCTCTCCTTAGTCGAGATGCGGATACCTCCCAGCTGCATGGGCTCAGCACCCGAGCCGGCAGAGGAAGATGGTAGTGATGCGGAGAGGGGGGCGACGGAGAGCGCGAGCTCCTTTCCACGAGCTCGGTGACGAAGATCAACCCGTCGCTCAATGCGAATAGCGAGTTCAATCAAGGAATCCACGCTGGAAGGAACCTCCCGGGAGAGAATCTCATCCTTTACCTCTGCGCGGAGACCCTCCAGAAGACGAGCGAGCAAGGCCGGCTCGTTCCAGCCACTGGAGACAGCAAGAGTGCGAAACTCAATAGAGTAGTCTGTTATGGATCGATTGCCTTGACATAGGGAAGACAGGGCCCTGGAAGCCTCCTCCCCAAAAACAGATCGATCAAAAACCCGTATCATCTCCTCCTTAAAGTCTTGATACTGGTTAGTACACTCAGCCCTTGCCTCCCAGATTGCCGTGCCCCACTCACGAGCCCGTCCAATAAGGAGAGATATGACGTAGGCGACACGAGCAGTGCTCCTGGAGTAAGTGTTGGGCTGGAGAGAAAACACAATATCACACTGGGTGAGGAACGAGCGGCATTCAGTGGGCTCCCCAGAGTAACACGGCGGGTTATTGATTCTGGGCTCCGGAGATTCGAAAGCCCTGGAAGTGGCCGGTGGATCGAGGCGGAGATGGTGAACCTGTTCTGTGAGGTTGGAGACTTGGGTGGCCAGGGTCTCAACGGCATGTCGAGCAGCAGACACTTCCTGCTCGTGTCTGCCTAGCATCGCTCCCTGGATCCCGACGGCTGAGTGGAGAGGATCCGAAGTCGCTGGGTCCATTCTTGGTCGGATTCTTCTGTTATGGTGAGTGAATGAGGACCCAAAAGCGAACTAACTTAAACAGAGCTTCTTTAATAACCAAACATAGGTAGGCTCAGATAGACCGGCAGATTCCGACAGGACAGGACAAGGTTACAGCAAACATGACGATAGTCTGACTCAGGCATGAAACACAACAAACAAGAATCCGACAAGGACAGGAGCAGAAACAGAGAGAGATATAGGGACCTAATCAGAGGGAAAAAGGGAACAGGTGGGAAACGGGGTGAATGGGTAGTTAGAGGAGACAAGGAACAGCTGGGGGAAAGCGGGGGAGAAAAGGTAACCTAACAACGACCAGCAGAGGGAGACAGGGTGAAGGGAAAGGACAGAGACAAGACACAACATGACAGTACATGACAATGTCATTGCTTTAGAAGCTTCTGATAGGCTAATTGACATAATTTGAGTCAATTGGAGGTGTACCTGTGGATGTATTTCAAGGTCTACCTTCAAACTCAGTCCTCTTTACTTGACATCATGGGAAAATCAAAAGAAATCAGCCAAGACCTTTTTTTTTTACCTCCACAAGTCTGGTTCATCCTTGGGAGCAATTTCCAAACACCTGAAGTTACCACGTTCATCTGTACAAACAATAGTACGCAAGTCTAAACACCATGGGACCACAAATCTGTCATACCGCTCAGGAAGGAGACGTGTTCTGTCTCCTAGAGATGAACGAAAAGTGCAAATCAATCCCAGAACAACAGCAAAGGATTTCAAGGCCTCCCTTCAAACCCAGTGTCTCTTTGCTTGACATCATGGGAAAATCAAAATAAATTTGCCAAGACCTCAGAAAATAAATTGTAGACCTCCATAAGTCTGGTTCATCCTTGGGAGCAATTTCCAAATGCCCGAAGGTACCACGTTCATCTGTACAAACAATAGTACGCAAGTATAAACACCATGGGACCACGCAGTCATAATACCGCTAAGGAAGGAGATGCGTTCTGTCTCCTAGAGATGAACATACTTTGGTGCGAAAAGTGCAAATCAATCCCAGAACAACAGCAAAGGACCTTGTGAAGATGCTGGAGGAAACAGGTACAAAGTATCTATATTCACAGTAAAACGAGTCCTATATCGACATAACCTGAAAGGCCGTTCAGCAAGGAAGAAGCCACTGCTCCAAAACACCATAAAAAAAAGCCAGAATACGGTTTGCAGCTGCGCACAGGGACAAAGATTGGACTTTTTGGAGAATTGTCCTCTAGTCTAATGAAACAAAAATCGAACTGTTTGGTCATAATGACCATCATTATGTTTGGATGAAAAAGGGGATGCTTGCAAGCCGAAGAACACCATCCCAACCGTGAAGCACAGGGGGTGGCAGCATCATGTTGTGGGGGTGCTTTGCTGCAGGAGGGACTGGTGCAGTTCTACAAAATAGATGGCTTCATGAGGAAGGGATATTATGTGGATATATTGAAGCAACATCTCAAGACATCAGTCAGGAAGTTAAAGCTTGGTCGCAAATGGGTCTTCCAAATGGACAATGACCCCAAGCATACTTCCAAAGTTGTGGCAAAATGGC
The DNA here is from genome assembly GCF_057628025.1 of Oncorhynchus mykiss. Lineage (NCBI taxonomy): Eukaryota > Metazoa > Chordata > Actinopteri > Salmoniformes > Salmonidae > Oncorhynchus > Oncorhynchus mykiss. The sequence continues at coordinate 21,580,427 of NC_143028.1, read as the reverse complement.
TTAAGGACAACAAAGTCAAGGTGTTGGAGGGGCCATCACAAAGCCCTGACCTCAATCACCATAGAACATTTTTGGGCAGAACTGAAAAAGCATGTGCAAGGAGGCCTACAAACCTGACTCAGTTACACCAGCTTTGTCAAGAGGAATGGGCCAAAATTCTTATTGTGGGAAGCCTGTGGAAGGCTACTCGAAATGTTTGACCCATTTTCAATAATTTAAGGCAATGCTACCAAATACAAATTGAGTTTATGTAAACTTCTGACCCACTGGGAATATGATGAAAGAAATAAAAGCTGAAATAAATCATTCTCTTCTTTTATTCTGACATTTCACATTCTTTAAATAAAGTGGTGATCCTAACTGACCGGGAATGTTTACTAGGGTTAAATGTCATGAATTGTTTAAATGTGTTTAAAGGTGTATGTAAACGTCCGACTTCAACTGTACATTTTTTTTTTAAAGTCTTTCAGGGTTTGTCGGCTGCCTAACTGACCGGGAATGTTGGAAAATTCCAGTAAATGATGTCATGGCTTTTGAAGCTTCTGATATTTGAGTCAATTGGAGGTGTACCTGTGGATGTATTTCAAGGCCTACCTTCAAACTCAGAGTCTCTTTACTTGACATCATGGCCAAATCAAAAGAAATCAGCCAAGACCTCCCTGTGGGCTGGGAACATTCTATTGTGGATTAATGAATAATTTTTTATTTTATTTTATTTTCAATTTTACCCCCTTTTCGTGGTATCCAATTGTTAGTAGCTACTATCTTGTCTCATCGCTACAACTCCCGTACGGGCTCAGGAGAGACGAAGGTCGAAAGCCATGTGTCCTCCAAAACACAACCCAACCAAGCCGCACTGCTTCTTAACACAGCGCGCATCCAACCCGGAAGCCAGTCGCACCAACGTGTCGGAGGAAACACTGTGCACCTGGCGACCTGGTTAGCGCGCAAATATTTTTTCACCCAACTTTTAACCTAAATTCAATGTCATGGTGAAATGTTTTGTTGATTTCCTGTTGTCTTCATGTTAGTTGACAACTCAACCAAATATAAATCAAAAATAGATGTTGAACTGACGTCTGTTCACAATGGGAAGTGTTGACACACACACACACACAAAAGGCATAACTAATCCACCACTCCCATAAAGCATGTGTTGGTTCTCAGCGATGCATCTGTCACCCTGACGTCCACTAGCGTGGCCTGGACACACCAGGCCTAATCCTTCTGTGGTCTTTGGGGACGTTCTCCCTGCCAACTGGATCCATCCCTAAACCACAGCAGGAGCCTTTGGATCAAATCCGAAGCTTCCACAAGCATGCTTTAATAAATGTTTATTTATGCTTTTGACGAATGTCTTCTCTGATGAATCAGAAGCCTGGACGGCTGGTTCTTTGATGTTGTTGGTTGAGCTCGATGTTCCAGCGAGAGAGAACTTTAATCCCAGACACCAAAGGCAGAATAGGAGGCCCTCCACTTTGATTTCGCTCATGAGAATTCCGGAATTTTCCACTGCTTCGCCACCGTCGTAGTCATATTGGATTGGAAATATCTGAGCTTCCTTCTTAATCCATCCTGTCCGCTCTTGTATGGCCCGTCAACGCGCACGGCTCGTTGGAGTAACCTCATCCCGGTACTGACTATAACGAGAGGGAGAGAGAAAGAGAGAATCTGTTTTTGCTGTAACATGGACTCTAAACCGTGACAAAACTTTGTTGCTCCTTTCTGACACAAGCAAGGTGTTGTAACAAACAAGTCTTTGGTTGCCTAGGCAACTCCCCCCTCTGCAGCAGCAGCACATGCAGTCAGGAGCGGAGGAGAGGATAAAATGTAAATATATATATACACATATATATATATATATATATATATATATATATATATATATATATATAAAATGCTATTTGAACAGTTATAACGGTGACTGTGGTCATTTGGCTGACCAATAACCATCATCCAAAATTCCATGACTGTCACAGCCATAGTCATGGTACCGATACAGTATATCATCATGAATAAACTGGTACCATTGCCATTCCATAGGCCCTGTGACAGATTCATCTCTGGTCTGTTCTGGCTCGGACAAGAATAGCTCTTGAAGCCATTCTTGTGGATAGTGTGTGTGAGACTGGCGTCCACACACACACACACACACACACACACACACACTATCCAGGTCTGTAACTTGCTACGGTAATGTACAGAATGATCAAACATCATGGAATACATTGTGCAGTATATTTGTGTTTACATATAAGGATAAGGGGTATTCAAGTTAGTTGGAAAAAAGCCAGTGACTTCAATGTCAAATGCTGTATAGTGGATAGTGTTACTGCTGTTATGCCCAGTCCCATAGTGATGACACGTGTGTGCAGCCAAAGTGAAGGTTACAAGATCCTCTGTATCCCCCCATCTTGTCAGGGTTCAAGTCTTTATTGCTCTCTCTCTTTCACAGACACACACACACACACACTTATACGCGCACACACATCCAGTTTCCCTCACGCACACACACAAGCATACACTCTCTCTCCCCGACACACACACTTTCAGGAGAGCTCCCTTGGAGACACTCACTCTTGGTGTCTGGGCTATTAAAATGGCCTGTCTGTCAAGGGTATTTGTGTCTGATCCCCGCACATCTCTACTAGAGCAGACACCTCTGCCCAGAAACCACAGGGACCAGAAACCATAGCAACACTTTAAGGGGGTTGAAAATAAAATACAGTAATGTGACTACATTGAACTCACTCGATTGGCTACTGTGCAGTAAAGATAAGTATAGAACACTGCCAAGATTTTAATCTGGCATAGCGTATAATAATAATTGACCCTAGCACACCCACACCGCCCCAATGCTCTGCATTGCGTGACATGTTGATTACACGGTATATTATGCGGGTCTAGTATATAAATGTTTCTCTGCCCACGAGAATATGTCTGCGTGCAAAAGTAGTGCACTGCCCAGCAAACAGGGGACGTCCTGAGGACATTCGGTGATGTTCCCATTAGGTCCCTTAAGGGTTTCGGCAAGACGTTATAACACTGACGTTTAGAGAACGTTCTAAGAATGTTGGGTGATGGTCCCAAGGGAATGTTGAAGACAGCTTGCCTGTCGAAACGTTAATAGGTTATTAAATTATTGCACCTGAGCTCCTGAAAGGGTGCGGCTCTCCTTTTCTTTTTAAAGTGTTCTGCTCCGATGGCCAGCACCTCGCCTGAACAGGGTTGCGTTTCTTTCGCCTTCAGATTAATGTTGTCTGTGGGACCTTTGTTTAGTTCCCTGTACATTCCCATGTCGGGGCCTTTTTAGGATGTTCTCAGGACTGATGGTCCTAGGGGGATGTTCTCTAGGGGACTGTTTTATAGTTCCTGGTTTGTCCTGGGGACATTTTTAGGAAATTCCTGGGACGATGTGTCATGGTCCCCTGGAGGTTTTTGTCACATGATGGTCCCAGGTGTCCCAAACCATTATAAGTAAAGTAATGAAATGGTATTGGGGATTTAAGGTAAGTGGTACGCTGCTCAGCTAAAATAGTGTACAAATCTTTCATCAATGACATTGATTATATTTGACATGAACACTTAGTACTGGCTTTTCAATATGACCTGGGATTTTAATTCACAATCTCTGGTTTTGTGGTACGCTTATCTTTCTGCTGTGCCACAAAGTCTGCAGAATTTCCTGAAGTCCCCTACACTTTCATTACATATAATGCATATCTGCACTTAGCAAAATAATGCCATCTGCACTGCTATTTTAAGTTATCAGTTGATCTGACTATTCTCTCGTTGATTTCAATTACTTATTTTGGCGATTTGAGTTGGGGTTTTCAGTATAGTTGTATGTTGGTGGGGCATATTATTCTGTTTTAATGTTAGTCCTGAATCACTACGATAAATATAATCGTTTTTCCTTCTTTGAAGTGTAAGGTGCTGGAATAGGCCTAAAGGTGAAATCCGTAATTGATACAGACATTGTGGCGTAGCAGGAAGAACAGACTGCCGTGAACCACGAGATTGTGATTGCAAATCCCAGGTAAGGACAAGTTAAATAACAAGCACTATATGATTAAACATACACAATGCAATCATGTCAAATGATGTTAAAGGTACTGTTTGTGTGTGGGTGTCCCTAGCATTGCCAAAAGACAAGGAGCTGTGACTGGATCAGTGGTTCACCAATCAGGCCCTTGATGGGCTTGGCAACAGTAACAAGGGGTGATTCCTAATGACACTAGGGTGCACGTGCCCTGCGTAAAACACATTCTTTGCCACCATCAGGTGACGTCCTTGGGTCAAAATGAGAACTAGAAAATAAACTCCAGGAAAACATTACACAACATCCCAAGAACATTCAGGGGACTATGACACAACAATCCAAAAAAAGTTTTAAAAACGTCACCGGGAACTACACAAAACCTCCAGGGGACCATGACACAATGTTCCGATGAGTTTAGAATATTTTGTGACGTCCTAATGGTACATAGAGAATAGGGTGCCATTTGGGATGCATACATAAGCACACACAGCTGCCTGTCATGAGTTAAATAAGCTCTGTGACAAACTAACTGTGAGTAAAGGAAAAGGTCAGTGTTGTGGATAAGAGTGGGATGTGTGTGTGCACGAGCATGTGGGACATCTGAATGCAGTAGCTGCGTGACGTCACAAGATTCCAGCGTAAACAGACTTTCATCCCTGAGGTTCTACCCATGGTCAGCCTCTTATTTGTTATGTTCCCCAGCAAGATCCACCAAAAACATCACTCAAACAGCAGGAGGAACTAACAAAGAGTCACTGACCAACAACCAAAACAGGTGCGGTTCTGAAAGACACTCATGGGGCTATCCACTGAAAGTTGACTAGCAACAACAACTGGAGCCTAAAAGACACCCACCATAAGCACCCACTAAAATTGCCCAAGAAGAGGCAAAGAAAAGAAAAACCCACATCAAAATTAAAGACAGGAAGCAAAACAAAATCAGACAAAGGAATGCTTTTTTTTCTTCCAGAAATCAAATAGGGAGAGCCAGCTAAAGTTGTTTACCCTCCACATCTTTCAAGATAACTGGTGCACTGGGCCAGCCACTCTTAAATAGCACCCAGGCCAGCACAGGTGAAACACCTTCACACTAACAAGATGACAACCAGCACAGGTGTAACACATACTGACTAATGAGGTGACACCAATCGGCCCGCCCTACGTGCTAACCAGCTATAAGTGCAAAAGTCCAACCTCAAAACACAAATGGAAAAAACAAAACAGGTAACATATTGAGTACATCTCATCACAGAGTTGTCCTTGAGTCAGGAGCTGTCCATGTTTCTGGACTGACTCAGTCACTGCCACCATGCAGCCCCTATAGCTCTTTTAGCTCTTAGCTTAGTAGCCTACTAGCTGGTGCAGGTAAATACATGCTCCAGAGGAAAAACGAATGAGCTGCATGGCTTTCGGACTGTGTTATACAATGGCAATAATACACATATTTAGTCAATACTACTTTCAATATCATTTGCTATACGGTTGCTAAGGAACAAAAAAAAAACTGTGTTGGTCTTGTAATTTCCACAATTTCCACAAATGTGCTTCAGTTTCATTTAATATACAGCTCAGCTTGATCATGCTGCATAATCAACGAAAGGAGACTCACATTCAGACAGGGAGTCTCTAGCTGAGTGAAGTCTGAAAATATGTTGTGTTTGCTTTCAAAGAAAAAGCAATGCAATAAGTGTATGCAATTGTATTATTTTAAAGTGGCCCTATTTCTTTTTAAAACAAACGCAACATATTTTAAGACTACACTCGGCTACGACTCCCTGTCTGAATGTGACTCCTTTTACTGATCATGCAGCATGATCAAGCTGTCCTTTTTGTTGTTGTTGTTGATTGAACAACATTTTCCCATAGGGTTCTAGTAGTCTTGTGGTGCAGGTTGGGTGTTGGCATCCCTCACTCTCCCTCTATGGGGGTGGGAGAGAGAAAGAGAAGATGAAAGGGGAAGACAACATAGGGAGAGAAAGACAGAACGAGAGTGAGATTGGAAGGAAGAGGCAGAAAGAGAGAAAGTGAAATATAAAGAGGGGGGGGGGGGGGGTGGAAAAAGAAATGGGGCAGGTCATTTTTCAGCAGCAGCAGTGGAAGGTTGTCGGTGCAGAGATGAGGATTGAGGATCTCCTCAGCTTACTCGAGGCTGTCTACATGTTTGCTTGGAGGTCATAAAGCTGTGTTGATCTGTGATCTGTGTAGGCTACTTGCAAGATTTTTGGCCAGGGCCTGTCAAACAAACAAATTCATCTCTTCTCTCCTGTCAAGATGAGACCCACTAAGGCTGAAGAAGAATCCACCAGTACATATCATAAATCGTATAGAAGTGTATCTCTGTGTGTGTGTGTGTGCGTGCGTGCGTGGGTTGATTGTGTGTGTGTGTCTGTTTTTGTGTGCATGCGTGTGTGCATGCTTTTGCATGTGTATGAACACTGAGTGTATAAAACATTAGGAACACCTGCTCTTTCTATGACATAGACTGACCGGGTGAATCTAGGTGAAAGCTATGATCCCTTATTGATGTCACGGGTTAAATCCACTTCAATCATTGTAGATGAAGGGGAGGTGACAGGTTATAGAACCAAATGTAAGCCTTGAGACAATTGAGACATGGATTGTGTATATGTGCCATTCAGAGGGTGAACGGGCAAGACAAAATATTTAAGCGCCTTTGAACGCCTTTGAGCGCACCGGTTTGAGTGTGTCAAGAACTGTAAAGCTGCTGGATTTTTCACGCACAACGGGTATATCAACAATGGTCCACCACCCAAAGAACATCCAGCCAACTTGTTTTGTATGCTCAGTGTATGTTTGGAGTTTGCATGTGTGTGTTTGTGCATTTGTCTCTGTGTGTGTACGTTCACATGTTGACAACGTTCAAATACATTGTACATGACTACTTAGGGAATTCTCTAGTCTCCAATTCTTTGAAGACCTATACTGATGTAGGATTTTTGTTTTGTTTTTTGAAGGATGATCAGCTTTAATCAGACATAGGACCTTAATTTGAGCCACTTAGCTACAGCAGGAAAATAATCCTGCAGCAACAGGACATTTTAATTATTATGGGAATTATAATGAATTCCTTTTTTTGTAGGGATTGATTAAAAAGACTGTTGCAAATCTTCTTGACATTTTTAAAGTGGAAATTACAAACTTTAGAATCCTTTTTAAAACTTGAATGCACTACAAGTTTCACTTTCCTGCTGCGCAGGAACATTCTCAGCAACAAAAGTGAACGAATTAAGATCCTACATCTGTAATTATCATATCGGTCACCCTCAAAAAAATAAGAAAATAACGAATTAAAACACACATCACCGTTTCTACCATTCTCCAATTTTTTTCCTAACACCATTTGTTAACTTCCCTTAGGGGAGCACCTGACTGTGTTGATGGGGACTGCAGACCAACAAAAAGTCGCTAAAAGTCTCTAAAATATTTGCTTGAGCATACAGAAGCGAGAGCTAAGAAATGTACCTGTCAAATTTCCCCATGATGACTGGTAATCTTGAGAGGTAGAAAGTGCCTGTTAAAACTACTTAACTGGCCTGTGTGGCTCAAAATGGACACAAAAATAGACGCCCTCAAGGGTGTTAAAATGCCTTTAAGAGCTGCCATTTGCAAACCGTACAATAATGGTGCTGAGAAATACTCTCTGTAGAAAATGTTCATGAGTGGTTTCTAAGTTTATGGACCAAGCTCTCACAAATGAGGTTTTCCGGCTAGCATCTCAAACAACGTGGCTGCTACTGACCAATAAACATTCACCCGGGCATGGTCTGGCACATACATATAAATCAGACATGGCTAATCGTATTGTAACAAATCTTGATACACATGTTCCAAACACTGTCAAAACTTAGCATCTACAAGAACAATCAGATCCACAAAACGGTGGCGCTATAACAGGCACACATCGCTCAGATCTGTAGAGTCCAGTTCTGTTTGGCCTCATGGTGGCACTGTTGGACAGGAAAAACCATTCAAGCAAGCTCATTGGCTTATAACTGCCATGTTATTTGGTAAATATGGTAAGAAGTACAGATGTTGCTCATCCAAGGGTGATTTGTCCAATTTGTCCTGAAAGTGGTGCTGTGGGGTCAAACGCTTGAACACCGGCGGCGTTGCTTGCAGCTATGTTTTAATTTGTGGCTGTATGTGCAAGGGATTGGGTGTTTCTCTATGGATGTTACAGTGTAGTTACAGTATAATGGAACATTGTGGAACAATGAACTTTTTAATGGTACAACAGGGTGATAATGGACTTACATGCTTGTAATTATACCACATAGTAGTCTGTGGAACTGCTCTGGCCAACAATTATTTTCTCTCACTTTGATCCTCATAGCAGCGTAGTTTCTCTCATCCATCAAAGTGCTCTCTTTGATCCAGGTCCTGGTCACAAAGATGGATGAGTCCACAGAGTAGAGAGCATGGAACAGTCCGGGCCAACTGTAATCTCTCGATGGATGAGGCACACATGAGCAAGCATGGACACACACACCCATGAACACATACACACACCCACCCACCCACCCACACACACACACACACACACACACACACGCAAAGGCACACACAAAGACACACATACATTTTTGCACACATGCAAACACACACACCCACACACACACCTCCAAACCTTCACTCATTAGCCTCACAACCCTTTGAATTGAGAGTATACACCATACCAGATATACAGTGCCTTGCGAAAGTATTCGGCCCCCTTGAACTTTGCGACCTTTTGCCACATTTCAGGCTTCAAACATAAAGATATAAAACTGTATTTTATTGTGAAGAATCAACAACAAGTGGGACACAATCATGAAGTGGAACGACATTTATTGGATATTTCAAACTTTTTTAACAAATCAAAAACTGAAAAATTGTGCGTGCAAAATTATTCAGCCCCTTTACTTTCAGTGAAGCAAACTCTCTCCAGAAGTTCAGTGAGGATCTCTGAATGATCCAATGTTGACCTAAATGACTAATGATGATAAATACAATCCACCTGTGTGTAATCAAGTCTCCGTATAAATGCACCTGCACTGTGATAGTCTCAGAGGTCCGTTAAAAGCGCAGAGAACATCATGAAGAACAAGGAACACACCAGGCAGGTCCGAGATACTGTTGTGAAGAAGTTAAAAGCCGGATTTGGATACAAAAAGATTTCCCAAGCTTTAAACATCCCAAAGAGCACTGTGCAAGCGATAATATTGAAATGGAAGGAGTATCAGACCACTGCAAATCTACCAAGACTTGGCCGTCCCTCTAAACTTTCAGCTCATACAAGGAGAAGACTGATCAGAGATGCAGCCAAAAGGCCCATGATCACTCTGGATGAACTGCAGAGATCTACAGCTGAGGTGGGAGACTCTGTCCATAGGACAACAATCAGTCGTATATTGCACAAATCTGGCCTTTATGGAAGAGTGGCAAGAAGAAAGACATTTCTTAAAGATATCCATAAAAAGTGTCGTTTAAAGTTTGCCACAAGCCACCTGGGAGACACACCAAACATGTGGAAGAAGGTGCTCTGGTCAGATGAAACCAAAATTGAACTTTTTGGCAACAATGCAAAACGTTATATTTGGCGTAAAAGCAACACAGCTGAACACACCATCTCCACTGTCAAACATGGTGGTGGCAGCATCATGGTTTGGGCCTGCTTTTCTTCAGCAGGGACAGGGAAGATGGTTAAAATTGATGGGAAGATGGATGGAGCCAAATACAGGACCATTCTGGAAGAATGTAGTCTGCAAAAGACCTGAGACTGGGACGGAGATTTGTCTTCCAACAAGACAATGATCCAAAACATAAAGCAAAATCTACAATGGAATGGTTCAAAAATAAACATATCCAGGTGTTAGAATGGCCAAGTCAAAGTCCAGACCTGAATCCAATCGAGAATCTGTGGAAAGAACTGAAAACTGCTGTTCACAAATGCTCTCCATCCAACCTCACTGAGCTCGAGCTGTTTTGCAAGGAGGAATGGGATAAAATTTCAGTCTCTCGATGTGCAAAACTGATAGAGACATACCCCAAGCAACTTACAGCTGTAATCGCAGCAAAAGGTGGCGCTACAAAGTATTAACTTAAGGGGGCTGAATAATTTTGCACGCCCAATTTTTCAGTTTTTGATTTGTTAAAAAAGTTTGAAATATCCAATAAATGTCGTTCCACTTCATGATTGTGTCCCACTTGTTGTTGATTCTTCACAAAAAAATACAGTTGTATATCTTTATGTTTGAAGCCTGAAATGTGGCAAAAGGTCGCAAAGTTCAAGGGGGCCGAATACTTTCGCAAGGCATCGTAGATTCCCACTCATTCAATCAAATTGCCTAATAGAGAATACTTGTGTCCTATAATCACATGATTTTACCCCTTCAATTTCAACTATAATGTAGTCAGCATGTACCAACAAGCCTGTCTCCTATGGACTAGATTGACATTCCGCGTGGCTGTGTTGACAAGGGGAGCAGTCAATTAGCTGGTGTGCATGCAGCAGGTGGTTGAGTTAATTGGCAGGAGGGATGGATTGAGAAGAGAACGGAAAAGAGAAGTCCCGCAGAGTGAGGAGTATTGACTCTGCTGCCGGCTATGGCTCAGCACATTATGGAAGAGGCAGAAAGCATATTGTCATCTCCCCCCCACGCTCTGCCATACTAATCATTCTTGCAATACACTCCCTTTGTTACGACTGTATAAACTGGTCCACTTCCCAAAGGATCGCTCTCTCCCTCTTTCCCCCCCCCCTCTCTCTTCATTTCTCTCTCCTCCCACTACCTCCCTCTCAAAAGTTTCATTTATTTTAATCTCACATTTTCCACTCCCTCTCTCTTTCTCTCCTCTTCACCCTCTGTTTATCGCTGACTCCCCATGTCCTCCCCCTCTTTATCAAATCTCCGCCCTGTCTTTCTTCGTCTCTCCCACATATTCTCTCTTTCTCTATTTCTCCTCCTCCTTCCTTCCATTGTGGAGGTGGATATTGATGTAAACACATTCAGGAGGCTGAGTGCTTCTTTATTAGATCTCCCCTCGGGGGTCTCTCTCTCTCTCTCTCTCTCTCTCCCCCTCTGACGCCCAGTGGCTATGGGAATTGACTTCACTTCCAATAGGCTTCTCCCTAGCCCACCAGTCCACCCACTGCCATGTCAATGAGATGCTGGGCTGCTTGATGAGATGCTCAGTGAGGGTGGCCTGGTAATGTCGTTTCCCACTGCAATGAAGATGAGGGGGAGGGTTCTTGCCAGTTTGCTGTAAAATCAGGGAACAAATAGAATGGGTGATGTGAGAGGGAATTTGATGGAGCTTGTTTGTGTAAAGAGGGGAGTTAAGTGATGTGGAACGTGATTGGAGGATCTCATTTCCACCTAGCTTTCTCTGGTGGGACATCGTCCAATCATAGCTGGAATAACAACTTAAGTGTGACTTTGCATATACTCCCTGAGGTGACATCACCGAGACAGCCATAGTCATAATTTTCATGGCACCTGTAACGTTTTAACCGTGTTTTAACCCATCATAATGGTAATAATACTCTGTCGTCCATGCTTCTCTCAACTGTTGCTGTCACTGTTCTATCTCTCAGTTGATGCTTTTTACTGGAAGTTGATTTCAAACTATTTCTGAGCAGTGACATTTACTTTCATGGCTGAAGGTCTATGGGTGCGTCCCAAATGGCACGTTACTCCCTATGTAGTGCATTACTTTTGACCAGGGCCCATAGTGCACCACACAGGGAATAGGGTGCCATAGCAAATATTGGTGGTGCTGTTGTGGATGTGTTTGCAGTGTGGCCCTTATCTCTCTGTGTTTCTTTCTCCTGACCTTCTCTTCAAAGTGAATGAAAGGCCTCTGTCTCACGCATAGATCAAAGTAGTGCAAACCGGGTACGGGTTCCATTTTGCACTCGTGTCACTTCCTCGACTTTAGACAAACAATAACCTTCACAACTCCAGTGTCCTCGTGATCTGTGAACAATATAATTAGGTAAATAGTCATCAGCCACAGCACAACTGACTACTCATTTTAATAAACAATACTAATATTGGTTTATTGTTCATTCATTTACAACATATTGACCCTAAATTGACGCCACGCATCCATGCTTAGTTGGGTGCCTCATTCTTGTTGTGTGAGTTGTGTAGAATATAATGGGAGTCTAGAACACATAATTGAATACGTCAAAGTGGATGCTCTTAACTGACGTCTCATTTGGTCTTCCTCTTTGAAAATGCTTGGATATGGCCCAGTGTCCCCACGTCCCAGTGTAGTAGTAGTACAGTAGCTGAGCATCGCTGTCCATGGTGCTGAAATCTAAGCTTGGGGTAATATTCATTAGTGCACTTTGTAGCAAAATGTTTTTGAAAGGAAAACTTAAACAAGCATTTCGTATTGAACAAGTTCATGTAGTCTCTCCCTGTTTCAGTCTGTTTTCACTGTTTGTGCCTCCCTGTCCTTTAAAGTATAAATATCATATCAAGGCTTCTGTCTGATTCAAATATAGCCTACCCATGGGAGGTTATTGACACTGAAGTCAAACATATCATTCCTGTTAGGTTGCTTGAGTTTCATTTGAGCATTTTGGGCTTGATAACATTCCCCCATTCTGCTTTCAATTAATGAATGCGTCATTTCAAAGTAGAGCAAAGTAGATACCATAAGATGATTGAAGTTGTCGGTGGTCAATGTCAATGGAGTTTATAGGTTTTTGTTGGCAGCAGGTGTAATGGTCACATCAATGGCCAAGTGACTTGCTCGGCGGAGCTGTGTTAGAGAGGTATTGTGTAGCCCTGAAGGGAGACACGGGGATAGAGAAAGACGTCGGGAAAGGTTGTGCTATTGAATTTATTTGCTGACAGCTGACTGACCTTTCAGACGAGACGGAGAGGAAGAGACAGAGATGGATGCCTGCATGAGCCCTGGAAACCCAAATGCACGCTCGCATGCACGGATGCGCGTGCACACACACAAACACATTTGCAAATGGATGCACACACACGCGCCCCTATACACATGAACAGGCCCATTGGAACATTCGTCTTGTGTTGATCGCGGTCTTCTTTAAGAATGTTAATGGGGGTGCTATTTACGTTACTTGTCGGACTCTTAGTTAGCATGACCAATTACAAGGCATTTGCACTGAAGTGTACAGAAGGCTGCTTTAGCTAGCATAGATTAAATGAGGCAGCGCTGATTTCCACTGTTGCCTTATGTTGCCTTCATATAGTATGGAGCAAGCTCATTAATTTAGGGCTTCTCCCCAAGGCAGCGGGTCTGCAGGAGAGAAAGACAGGTGGGCTCGTCCACACGGCAAATTGTTCCCTGTTCTAATCAATTACCTGTTTCCCTGACCACACCGTGAAACTGCCATTCATAACGATATGTACAATTTTTTTAACATAATATCACACAGCTAGGGAACCGATGCTGGTGTCTCAGCTAATGACGTATGAATGTCAATGAGAATGCTCTCACGTCCTCAACTCCTGTCCCTCGGGGTCAAATGTAATCTCTCTCTCTCTACATCCCGAGGTGAGACACACAAATCACTAGTTCTTCTATCGGTTTCTCCACAGGAGTGAAGAGAGCTCCCTTCCTGGTCTTCTACCCACTTGGCCTTTAGTTTTTCCTGGCATTCCTTCCATTAGAATTCCAAGACAAAAAGGCTTTGGTTATAAGATTACTAAGAGGGATAGGTACATTCTACTAGTCTTCCTTCCAGAGTGCTAGAGTGCAGAGTATCATGAAGATAAAAGGACATGAGAAATTAAACGTGACTTACTCTGTGTTTCATTCGTCGTCCTGCGAATTGATGGAAACACACAGAGAACTGTTCTGTATCTATGCTCCATTACTCTACATGAGCAATTACCCTTAGATACCGAACCTTATCGATTCCCTATAACGCATGCTTTGTGCTGATCCAAGGAGCAAAAAAGGAGGGTGAAGTTGTTCCTAGATGCTGATCTCGGGTCAGTTTTGCATTTTAAACACATAGTTAAGATTGGGATTAAGATGTCAAAGATGCTAATTTGTAGACTAACGGTACACGCACCCCCTTGTGGCTATCTATTGAACTGATGTGTCAAAACTGTCTTCTCGTGTCCCGAATAGAACCCCCCTTGAACTCTCAGTGACCCGTGTCTCTCTCCTTCCACCCTCTCAGACAAATTGTCTTGTAGGAAGAGGAGGTGAGGGCAGGCAGAGAGGAGAAGAGAAAAGGCCAAAAAGGAAGGTAAAGAGATGGGTGAGAGATAAAATGCTCTTGTCTTCTTCATCCCTGACTCGTCCCTTCAGTTTAGCACACCGTGACTTCGTCCCAAACTACACCCTATTCCCTATATAGTGCACTACTTTTGACCAGGGCCCATTGGGCTCTGGTCAAAAGTAGTGCACTATGTAAGAAACATATTGCCATTTGGGAAGCACCTCGCGACTGTGATCTGGAATGAACCCACCTTCCCATGATCCTGTTAGGCCTCAGGGCCACTGCTCCCTCCCTCTTCTGTCCATCTCTGGCTCACAGCCCAGATCTCCCATCTCCTATAACCCTCCTGTCCTGCTGCCATAAGCCAGCTTAGAGGATACTCAAAGCATCACAGTCAAACTTTGGAGGCAGTTTCCAATATCACTATTTCAACCTTAAAGCTTGATTTTCCATACATTATCTCCCTATGAGGTGAACAAATGTGGGATTAAACATATTACCAAGTGAAAGGTTTTCATTGAAATTAACAAGTAGAGCAGTTACATTTATATTGCCTAAGTCTACCTCAACACAATACATATCACAGTATGGTATGAGAGAGTTGTTGAAATTAATTAACGAAACCCATTGTTGTACAAAGATATCAAATAAATAAATAAATGTTGTATAAGTCTACTTCAACACAATAAATATCACAGTATGGTATGAGACAGTTGTTGAAATAAATAGTTTTGTATGGTGTTTATTCTATACAAGCAAGGGAATGTTGATTAGAATGTATGTACATCAGCATCACTCAGTAGCATGTATACAGCTCCATTCAATGCATAGTAAGTAATGTCTAACTTGTCTCACTAGAACTATATAGTATCACACAGATATACATAGCAGCAGCGCCATCTAATGGCTTGGTGGCATCTCGTAACAGACAGAACGCATTGTTGCACAAAGGTATCAAAGAAAAATATATATATTTTTTGTTCAAGTGTAGAACCTGTGACGTCAAAAGCCAACCCCAAAATAATTTCAAGTTAATTAACATGTAGCAAAGAATACACATTCCCTTGATTCCATTTTTACTGACTGTTGTCTGGCATGATGGATGGTGTTGTCGTGCTTTCTTGAACCCTTTTTTTATGGCGAGTATTTCCAGTGCCCCTGTAACATCCGTAATTACATTCCCATCTGTCCTATCCCAGAATCCTCCATACATCATCATCACAACAATTCCATTAATTCCCACAGCGTTCCAAAAAAAGAACGAGGAGGGAGATAATGGCATTCAAAAGGCATTGGACGAAACGTTGGACAAGGTTAATCACTCAAACCCATTTGTTTTGAAAGGGTTGGTGCTATAAAAGAGTATGAACAGGTGATAGGGATCTGTGTGTGTTGGATTTTAACCTCTACGAAGTGCCGCGCAGATCTTTGTGCCTCTCTTTCGCTCTCTTTCTGTGTTTGTATTCCCTTGGTATTTGGAAGGCGCTTTGTCACATGGGGGTGAACTTTAAACAGCGCGATCACAAGGGAAGTAATTATTGAAAGCTTTGAGGAAAAGAGTGAGGGAAAAAAAACATGATTAAACAACAAAGACCATAATGATCAAAGTGTTACGGACATTGTCGGTCATCCTTGAAAGAATAACATTACTGCTGCGTGTTATGTTATTAGGCTAGTTTGACAAGCTGGGAACACACAAATGTACACACACACACATCAGCATATAAACACACACACACACACACTTCCTATTATACTCAACTAACAGTAACACAGCAAAGCTGTTCTAGCCAGGGAGGGGGGACGATAGCTCTATGGAGAAATATAGATGGATGGCTTATGTGATGTAAGAAAAAAAATGGAATTGGAGATTGATCACAGTCTGTACCAAAATCAATAATATACCGTTTCATTTCCAAACAAGATGGGCTGTCTGCAATGATAGATGGATCTACCTCCGTCACGTCCATCAGCGACACAGCAAACGTGATCTACCCAATGAAAGATTAACAAATAGTTTTGTAAAGAAAGATCACACTGATAATCATATCATGAGAGCGGTAAACAAAATATTTTCATCTTCTCGTCTCCGGGAGACTCGTTTGTTGTCTTTTCCCTCGCCTGCCATTCATGTAAGGGCCATCAAAAAGACAGACGTGGCTAGAAGAAGAATTGTTCTTTGTCAAACTATATCCGCTCACCGCCTGTTACCTTTGGGGGGTTACATGCATGCAGGAATGTACCCGCGCACGCGCCCTCACACACAAACAGCAGGGTTGGGTTCAATTCGAATTGAAGGCAGTCAATTCAGGAAGTGATTTACTTAAATATTTGAAAATAAATGAAATATTTTCAATTATTAAATTCTATTTTTATTTTACTTCCTGAAATCACTGCCTTCAATTCGAATTGAACCCAACCCTGGTGTGTGCGTTTGTGTGTGTCAAATCAAATTGTATTTGTCACATCCGCGAATACAACAGCTGAAGACCTTACAGTAAAATGCTTACTTACAAGCCAACAATTCATTTTAAAGAAAAATAAGTGTTAGAAAGTATTTACTAAAATGAACTGAAGTAAAAAAAAATACAAATAAAGAAATAAAAAAGAAAATAGAAAATTAACAAATAATTAAAGAGCATCAACACATCCTTTACTGGGAGAAATCTCGGTCCTCTGTCTTGCAAACACAAGTGACAACCCCTCTTAATAACATTTTAGCCAGCTGCTGCCCCGAAAAGCTACCAGTTCAATAGTGGGGGGTGAAAATACTTCAAGCTAAGGAATGAGGTTAGCAATCCAACTCTGTTACATACAGCAAATAATTAATTATGTGGTAGAGCAGCACTACCATTCACCTGCGTAGCATCGGTCTTCTGACATTCAGATAAATGTCAATGTACAGTACTCTCCAATAGTTAAAGTACAGCACATAGAGATTCATAATGTTATGTTTAATTAGTTGGTACAGCAGTGCTACCATTCACCTGCACAGCATCACCATTGGTCTTCTTACTTTCAGACAAATAACAATGTACATTACTCTCAAATATTTTAAGTACAGCTCATATAGACACAATGTCTGTGTCCCAATCCCAAGGTGCCTTCAAATGCTGCCTTCATTAGGGTATATTTTGAAAGCAGCATCCCATGTATCCTTCTCCGGGGAGGCTATCACATAACAACTTGTGGCGCACGGAAAATTCTGAAAAAAGTCTGTGTCTTAAGGACTCATGCACATATACAGGAAAACCAACATAAATGTTAATATTTATTCAAAATGACAAGTGTTGGTGTCTCCACATGTTTTTGGTTTTGAGGCTTGGGCATCTGGTGCCTGTTGTTCATCTGTCTAATCGCCTGCAAGGAGAGAGAAAGTCATCAATATTACAATGCTTCATTCATTTAATTGAATTTGAATTCCTGTATGATATGCATTTATATAATTATATTGGACATGCTATCCTTTATCACATGCCAGTATTTGTTACCAATGCATTTAGCTTAAAATGAGAGTTTATTGACTTCTAACCAATTGTGCTATTGTGTGTCTTTTCGCATTGTTTGTAACTTATTTTGTACATAATGTTTCTGCCACCGTCACTTATGACCGAAAATAGCTTCTGGATATCAGAACAACAATTACTCACCTGGAACTGGACTTACCTGTTTTCTTTAACGGTCGGAAGCGAAGGATTAAATGCTGCTCCCGGACCAAGCCCAAATCCCCGTCATTCACATGAAGTGGAGACGCCGATACAGGGGACGCAGATCCGGGTGCCATGTGAGAATTAGTCGGCGAGTGTGTAACCCACCTCTACCATCCGTCCTATTGGTCAACGTTCAATCAATGGAGAATAAACTGGATGATCTCCGTTCGAGACTTATGTTTCACAGAGTAAGGCTGAACGACGATATGGAAAATATATAATTGGCTGGGTTTTCCATGCATCGGTAAGACGAGAGCTGATGGTCTGTGTCTATTTGTCAATAACAGCTGATACGCAAAATGTAATATTAAAGAAGTCTCAAGGTTTTGCTTGCCTGAGGTAGAGTACCTCATGATAAGCTGTAGACCACACTCCTTACCGAGAGAGTTTATCTATATTTTTCTTAGCTGCCTATTTACCACCACAAATCTATGCTGGCACTAAGACCGCACTCAACGAGCTGTATAAGGCCATAAGCAAACATGAAAATGCTCATCCAGAGGCGGTGCTCCTGGTGGCCGGTGACTCTAATGCAGGAAAACTTAAATCTGTTTTTTCCTCATTACTACCAGCAAGTCTCATGTTCAAACAGAGAACAAAACTCTAGACCACCTTTACTCAACACAAAGAGATGCATACAAAGCTATCCTCACCCTTCATTTGAAAGATCAGACCATAATTCTATCCTCCTGATTCCTTCATACAAGCAAACACCAAAGCAGGAAGTACCAGTGACTCGCTCACTACGGAAGTGGACAGGTTTACTAAGGTTAAGGACTGTTTTGCTAGCACAGACTGGAATATGTTCCGGGATTCATCCGATGGCATTGAGGAGTATACCACATCAGTCACCGGCTTCATACATAAGTGCATCAATGATGTCATCCCCACAGTGACCTACGTACGTATCCCAACCAGAAGCCATGAATTACAGGCAACATATGCACTGAGCTAAAGAGTAGAGCTGCCGCTTTCAAGGCTTAAAATAACCCGAACGCTTACAAGAAATTCCTCTATGCCCTCAGACAAACCATCAAACAGGCAAAGCATCAATACAGGACTAAGATTGAATCCTACTTCACCGGCTCTGACGCTCGTCGGATGTGGTAGGGCTTGCAAACTATTACGGACTACAAAGTGAAGCCCAATCGCGAGCTGCCTAGTGACACGAGCCTACCAGACCAGGCAAGCAACATTGAAGCATGCATTAGAGCACCAGCTGTTCCAGACGACTGTTGATCACACTCTCCATAGCCATTGTGAGTAAGACCTTTAAACAGGTCAAAATTCACAAAGCCGCACGGACAGACAGATTACCAGAATGTGTACTCAGAGTATGCGTTGACCAACTGGCAAGTGTCCCTGACTGAGTCTGGAATACCTACATGTTTCAAGCAGACCACCATAGTCCATGTGCCCAACAACCTGCCTAACTGACTACCGACCTGTAGCACTCACGTCTGTAGCCATGAAGTGCTTTGAAAGGCTGGTCATGGCTTACCTCAACACCATCATCCCAGAAACCCTAGAATTGCTCCGATTCGCATTCCGCCTCAACAGATGCACAGATGACGCAATCTCTATTGCACTCCATACTGCCCTTTCCCACCTGGACAAAATGAAAACCTATGTGAGAATGCTGTTCATTGACTACAGCTCAGCATTCAACACCATAGTGCCCTCAAAGCTCATCACTAAGCTAAGGACCCTGGGACTAAACACCTCCCATCTGAAACTGTATCCTGAAATTCCTGAACGGCCACCCCCAGGTTGTAAGGATAGGCAACAACACATCTGCCATGCTGATCCTCAACACAGGGGAACCTCAGGGGTGCGTGCTTAGTCCCCTGCTATACTCCCTGTTCACACACGACTACGTGGCCAAGCACGACTTTAACACCATCATTAAGTTTGCCGACAACACAACAGTGGTACGCCTGATCACCTTTAATGATGAGATGGCCTATAGGGAGGAGGTCAGAGACCTGGCAGTGTAGTGCCAGGACAACAACCTCTCCTTCAACGTGATCAAGGCAAAGGACCTGATCGTGGACTACAAGGCCGAGCACGCCCCCATTCACACTGACGGGACTGTAGTGGAGCAGGTCAAGAGCTTCAAGTTCCTTGGTGTCAGCATCACCAACAAATGATCATAGTCCAAACACACCAAGACAGTTGTGAAGAGGACACGACAACACCTATTCCCCCTCATGAGACTTAAAAGATTTGGCATGGGTCCTCAGATCCTCAAAGAGTTCTGCACCATCGAGAGGACTGGTTACATCACTGCCTGGTATGGCAACAGCTCGGCATCCGACTGCAAGGTGCTAAAGAAGGTAGTGCCTACAGCCCAGTACATCACTGGGGACAAGCTTCCTGCCGTCCAGACCTCTATACCAGGTGGTGTCAGAGGAAGACCCTAAAAATTGTCAGACTCCAGCCACCCTAGTCATAGATTGTTCTCTCTGCTACTGCACGGCAAGCAGTACCGGAGCATCAAGTCGAGGTACAAAAGGCTCCCTACCTCCAAGCCATTGATTACCCCATTTTTTTTAAAGCTGCTGATACTCGCTGTTTATTATCTTTGCATAGTCCCTTTACTCCTACCTACATGTACAGTTGAAGTCAGAAGTTTACATACACATAGGTTGGAGTCTTTAATACTTGTTTTTCAACCACTCCACAAATATATTGTCAACAAACTATCTTTTTGGCAAGGCGGTTAGGACGACTACTTTGTGCATGTCACGGTCGTCCTCCTTTTCATCTGAAGAGGAGAGGCGAGATGGATCGGAAGACCAAAATGAGGCGTGGTAAGTGTCCATGGTAAATCTTTAATAAAGAAAATACTGACACTGCATACAAAACAATAAACAAATGACGACCGTGAAGCTAACAAAATAGACCTGTGCTGACACCAGCCACTGACATAGACAATCACCCACCAACAAACAGTGCAACCCAGGCTACCTAAGTATGATTCTCAATCAGAGACAACTAATGACACCTGCCTCTGATTGAGAACCATAGAAATCCCCAAATCATAGAAAATCAAACATAGACTGCCCACCCAACTCACGCCCTGACCATACTAAATAAATACAAAACAAAGGAAATAAAGGTCAGAACGTGACAGTGCATGACACAAATAATTTTTCCAACAATTGTTTACAGACAGATTATTTCACTTATAATTAATTGGATCACAATTCCAGTGGGGTTAAAGTTTACACTAAGTTGGCTGTGCCTTTAAACAGCTTGTAAAATTCCAGAAAACAATGTCATGGCTTTAGAGGCTTCTGATAGGCTAATTGACATAATTTGAGTCAATTGGAGGTGTACCTGTGGATCTATTTCAAGACCTACCTTCAAACTCAGTGCCTCTTTGCTTAACATCATGGGGAAAATCAAAAGAAATCAGAAAGAAAATTGTAGACCTCCACAAGTCTGGACCTTCCTTGGGAGCAATTTACACACGCCTGAAGGTACCAAGTTCATCTGTACAAACAATAGTACGCAAGTATAAACACCATGGGACCACGCAGCCGTCATACCGCTAAGGAAGGAGACACGTTCTGTCTCCTAGAGATGAACATACTTTAGTGCGAAAAGTGCAACTCAATCCCAGAACAACAGCAAAGGACCTTGTGAATATGCTGGAGGAAACAGGTACAAACGTATCAATTTCAACAGTAAAACAAGTCCTATTTCAACATAACCTGAAAGACCGCTCAGCAAGGAAGAAGCCACTGTTCCAAAACCACCATTAAAAAGCCAGACTACGGTTTGCAACTGCACATGGGGACAAAGATCGTACCTTTTGGAGAAATGTCCTCTGGTCTGATGAAACAAGAATATAACTGTTTAGCCATAATGACCATCGTTATGTTTGGAGAAAAAAGGGGGAGGCTTGCAAGCCGAAGAACACCATCACAACCATGAAGCATGGGGGTGGCAGCATCATGTTGTGGGGGGGCTTTGCTGCAGGAGGGACTGGTGCACTTCACAAAATAGATGATATCATGGGGTAGGGAAATGATGTAGATATATTGAAGCAACATCTCAAGACATCAGTCAGGAAGTTAAAGCTTGGTTGCAATGGGTCATCCAAATGGACAATGACCCCAAGCATACTTCCAAAGTTGTGGCAAAATGGCTTAAGGACAACAAAATAAAGGTATTGGATTGGCCATCACAAAGCCCTGACCTCAATCCTATAGAAAAATTGTGGGCAGAACTGAAAAAGCATGTGCGAGCAAGGAGGCCGACAATTGTGGGAAGCTTGTGGAAGGCCCAAGACCCAAGGTAAACAATTTAAGGCAATGCTACCAAATACTAATTGAGTGTACGTAAACTTCTGATCCACTGGGAATGTGACGAAAGTAATAAAAGCTGAAATGAATCATTCTACTATCATTCTGACATTTCACATTCTTAAAATAAAGTGGTGATCCTAACTGACATAAGAAGGGAATTTTTACTAGGATTAAATATCAGGAATTGTGAAAAACTGAGTTTAAATGTATTTGGCTAAGGTGTATGTAAACTACCGACTTCAACTGTACATATTACCTCAATTACCTTGACTAACCTATACCCCTGCATATTGACTCGGTACTAGTACCCCCTATATATGGACTTTTTTATTGTTATTTTATTGTTGCTTTTTTAAACTTTAAAATATATTTTCTAAATGAACTAAACTCTTATTTTTTCTTAACTGCATTGTTGGTTAAGGTCTTGTAAGTTAGCATTTCACGGTTAGGTCTACATACCTGTTGTATTCTGTGCATGTGACAAATAACATTTGATTTGAACTAGCCTGAGCCTTCTTATGTTGTTAGTTTGCGTCATATCACCTTTCAGTATTCGTTATCAACAAATGTAAAACCTTGTTATCCTGAACATCATTGTCATTTAATATTATGCACAGGTGTGGTAGTTGTATAAATTAATCACAATCTAAGCCTACTCATACAAACATTAGCATTTCTAATGCAATATTAGCTTCCCAGTGAAACACCATTATTCTGGCTATTAATCATTCTTAAACAGTCAGTAAAATAGCTAAATAAGCCATCTCAAAGAGATGCATGCAAGCTTACCTGTCATATCCACAAAGATGGTGCTGCAGACCAAGCATTATGAGAGAGGAGGACCCTATACTGTAGGATAATAATTCTGGTCGGTGCCAACTTAATTCATGAGCAGGTACTGAGGAGATCGATTCTGTTACTTTTTATTTGTGTCAGATATTTCCATTTTGTGGTAGTTGTAAACAGAATTGCTAGCACTAGTTTTTCACATTCGGTGGAATGCGAACATGTTGTCACGTGAAACTACCTTCGAATCCCATCTTAAATGGCAGTTACCTACTGGAAAGTGCTACCTACTAATGTAGGTGTCTTTGGAGGCTGGTGGGCAGCAGGCAATTGCCTTTGGATTGGGACACAGCCAATATGTCATCTTTACACCTGTGCTACAGCAGCACGGGGATACCATTCACCTGCTCAGTATCCTCACCAGTCTTCTAACTTTCAGATAAATAATAACCTTCAAAGGAAGTGTTACCCAACATTACTCTCCAATACACTCAAAGTGCAGCACATAGAGAGAGAATATGTTCTCTTTAAGTCTGTGCTACAGCTTCACTATTCCATTCACCTGCTCGTCATCCCCAATGGTCTTCATCTGCCTAACCCAGACCGTCAGATTATTCATTATTCCCTGCAATCTTTATCAGATGAGTGTATGATTAAAGACTAAATGCATTTCCCGTCGAGACGGCCCAGGTTTTATTTCAATTTCAAACTTCTGCCCCAAAAAACTTTTCTGAAAGGTCATTTACTCTGCATGTGTAATGTGTTAAAAATCCACACGGTAAAAGAGAAGGAAATGAAAAGGACAAGGGGGGAAAAGCTACTGCAAAGTGATTATGCTGACACTATTAAACACTATTTCTTTTACAATGTCTCATTTATGGAATATTGGGAGTGAAATGGGAGCTCTCCCCATCCATTCAGGGTTGGTTAGTTTCTAAATGTAATCCGTTACAGTTACTACTTAACGGTCTAAAATTGTAATCGGTAACGTAATTTTTGGGATTACCAAAAACTCAGTAACGTAATCTGATTTACATTAGAGAAAGACAAAATGGATTATTATCAATTTTAATGACATCCATTGCAGGTTAAATCAATATTAGAGTTTACATAGCTGGATCTTGCATTTGACATTTATGTCATTTAGCAGATGCTCATATCCTGAGCAAGTCACAGGCGCAATTAGGGTTAACCGATCTTGTAGAGGTTCAACTATTTCAATTCAACAATTTTTGGATTAAAGTACATATACATTTGTGAACAGCCATCCACAACAACCACAATCTGTGAGGCGCAAATATCTAAATAGTAGCAGTGTGATTCACATCATTGCGCTATGTAGCATTTATTCGTTGGAAAATCTTTGGATTCCGTCAGCAGTAGCACCATTGGAAGACATAGCTTGGACTGTAGCCTAAAAGCCTATTCCTGCTCTTTTCCCGCGATCCATTAAAAACATTTGTGTGTACTCATAGTGATCTCTGAATTGTGGTCAGACTCGCTCAGGCGGAACAAATGGTACACTTGAGCCTTTTTCAATGTCCCGACCTTTGCAGAGAATAGGCTAACTAGGAGAAATTAGCAGACAGGAGAGCATTAGGCATAAAGTTAAGTTAAATTGAACTCACAATGTAAAATAATATTTAACAACCAACTCTGTAATTACAATGTACTTACCCATGAGCAAGCAACTTATTGTAACGTGAAGTGGCATTTGAATTACTTTGTAGTTACAATGTAACCTTTACAGTACATAGTCAAACCAGGAGAAATAAAAAGACCGGAGAAACATTTTCAGTTTGACTTTTCTGTAATGGATTTGACAAATATTCATACTCAAACCATTCAAATTCAGTTGCCCATTTCAGACTCCAAGTAATAACTATTTTATTTAGTTAAACGTACTAGCACAGGCGGGTGGTAAGGCTAGCAAGTGAACTAGCATCTCCCTCTCATTCAGTAATGTAGCTAGCTAGCTAAGCACTGGCACAATGTCAACACGTTTTCCAACAATAAACGTCACAAAGTCATCATAAAATGCAGAAGGGTTGTATGCATTTTATGCAGAGACCAGTCAGAGGCCTCAAGCCATCTCTACAGAGAAGTACACGTGTACAAGTGCAGTGGGGGTGAGAATGGGTCATGCTCCTCCCGTCACCTAACTTATCTTCTCCTGTGTCCGTGGAGAGTATCTCTATCATGAGGAGTTGTATCACATAAGCCCCTTATCCCTCATTCAGAAGCACCACCTCTGTGCTCTGCTTTCCATTTCAATCTGTTCTCAGTGTAATATAGTTTGCTTTACCTCCCTTCACATCCCTCTCTCTCTCCCAATGGGCAGATTCAGTCGCTGTTGTCTCTCTCTCTCTCCAATCTCTTTAGGCGCATGTTTTTCATGCCGTCCCCAATGGTTGAAGAAGCTGGTGTCATGGGTCACCGGATCTGCTGAGAGCTCCTCTTTCCTCTTTAATTTTCTCTCTCCCCCTATTGCCGGCACTCCCGAGACCCCAGCTGCTTTCGTCTCTTGTTGGAGATCCGCGGTGTCGACAACCTCTCCATGCACGGGGCGAGGGCGAATGACTAGCGCTCTCCAGCTGCGCCTTCAATTACCTGCTGTGCACCGAGCTCATACAGGCCCCAGCGAACCATAGGAGATCTGCTGGGTTTCCTGGCACGCTGTATGCCAAGTAGCTGCCAGTCGAGGAGGCACAGCATCTGTTAAGCCCTCAGTTTTTAAGGCAAACAGTTCGGTTGGAAAGAAAAGTGAGCTTTGCATTGGGTAGTAAAGAAAGTGAGCTTTGCATTAGGTAGTAAGCATCCATAGTGATACAGTTTGACCTCTCTTGACATCTCACCCCAAAGTTTGGTTTGGAATACAGCCTTCAATTTTAATTGGTAGATAGTTACATTTATTATTCATGATTACTTCTGCTTTTAACTTGTCTAAAGGAGAAATCCAGGTTTCTATCAATCGAAAAGGCTGCTGTTGGTTTTGAGCATATCATTTTTTGCCCAGTGTGTTTAACTGTGGCTGTAAATGTATGTTGGTTTGTTGCTGTAAACAAGTTGTTTACTGTCCTCTGTGAGCTGTGTAAATACAGAGTATTACAGTATGTTGTATTTATAATACCTTAGTCTCAGTGAGCTGCGTGCATATAATGGTTCTGCTATACCCTTATTAGCATTTTCAAAGACGTACTGTATGAAAGCTCTTTCAAATAAAGTATCTAAAACTAACCCCAGCCTCATCCCTACTCAGAGTCCACAACGTTACCCAATCTCAATCCATCGTGTTCTTGTGACCTTGAGAAACAACACAAAAAATACAATTGCTTGTACAAATGCAATACATGGGAAAAGTTAGAGTAGAAAAAGATCAAATTCCGAATCTGTCTTTATTACAGTATTCTCACAAATTCAATAGCCTCTTGTCCCGCAGAGAATATAGAGAACAGAGCTAGTTGTACTATTTAAGTTCTCATTCACTGAGCGGATGTGAAAGACAAATGTCAATAATTCAAAGTCCTTCTCAGCTAGCTCTCCATCCAGACAGTGTTGAGGCCTGAGGCATCGCATTCACCATCTTGGAGCGAGTCTACCTCATTTGTACGTTTTGTATGGTGTCCATATTAGGACAGCCTCCGTCTCAGCAGTACCTGTGTTTTAGTAGTGCTTCGACATGGTTATTCATGGTGTGTCTCTGTCGGCAAGAGCCAAGATGGATGACTTCTAGGTGAAGTAGCATAATTAGCTGCTTAGCCATGCCAGGTCCAGGACATGAACTTTCATTATTATTCATGTCCACATTTCTCCCTCCCACCCCTCACCCAAATCTCTATTATTAATTAGTCTCCCGTCTTTTCCAAATGTAAATGTCTTAAAACTCAGACTTGTAAGAAGATAAGGGAAAACCCAGGTAGAGGAACACTTAATATGCCACTCAGTATCTTCAGTGGGACCTTATATAGACAGGTGTGTGCCTTTCCAAATCATGTCCAATCAATTGAATTTACTACAGGTGGACTCCGATCAAGTTGTAGGACGATCGACGAAAACAGGTTGCAGCTGAGCTCAATTTCGAGTATCATACCAAAGGGTCTGAATACTTATGTAAATAAGTTATTTGTTTTTTATTTTTAATACATTAGCAAAAATGTCTGTTTTTGTTTTTTCTTTGTCATTATGGGATATTGTGTGTAGATTGAGGGGGAAAAACAATTTTAATTGATTTTAGACTAAGGCTGTAATGTAGTAAAATGTGGAAAGAGTCAAGGGTTCTGAATACTTTCCAAATGCACTGTTATATACTGTAAACATTCATGTTATAGTTACCAGACCACTCCATTACACCCAGAAGCTACTTCAACCATTGAATGCTAGCGATGGCTAGCTATTCTTGCTATTCTACCCATCTGTCTTAATGAGTGTTAGCATGCTAATAGCACACCATGCACATAAGAAATATATATATATATATTTTAAGGGGTATGTAGTAGGTTGATAAAGATATAACCAAAGTATGTTGTATCAGAAATGTCAAACAACATTCCCAGCAAATGAGAAAACCGTCATGGTATTTCATTTAAGAGAATTAACAGGTTTTAACAAGGCAACCTAAGTGGGTGGGGTATTTTGTTTTAAGCTGTTTTAAGATGGTCATACTATGGATCATTTAGCTATTAGATTTAGAATTTTAGGACCACTTTAGGTATCAAATAATATATAAAACAAATAATTAAACCAAATATCTACTATAGCCCAGAGAAACGCATTGAATAACACATAAGAAACAATGTTTTGAAGTGTCTGTTCTATGTCTAGGAGATATAAGAAAGCTCAGGAAATATATATATCTTTTTTTACACATTTAACCACTTTTTTGGGGTAGGCACAAAACTACCTTCATACTTCCATAAAATGTTTTACCGGTTATCCTCAGACCAGTCCCGTGACACTTGTGGGAGTCGTAGAGCAAAATGGAGAACATCACCATGCTCGTGAGAGTCTCCTCTTTCCATAGTTTTTAGGACGCTACAGAAGTTTTAGTGAGAAGACTGATTTTTGGGATGTCTCATGGTCTGACAAACACCGCTCTAGCTCTGCCACCTTTCACCGCAGATGTGGAAGCGCAACGTAGGCGGATGCGATGTCTCTACCTTAATTAATGATGCACATTGAACTTCTTCGGGATCGGTGTCCCTTCCACGGGACGGTTGAGCTAACGTAGGCTAATGCGATTAGCATGAGGTTGTAAGTAACAAGAACATTTCCCAGGATATAGACATCTGATATTGGCAGAAAGCTTAAATTCTTGTTAATCTTAACTGCACTGTCCAATTTACAGTAGCTATTACAGTGAAAGAATACCATTGCTATTGTTTGAGGGTGCATCATTTTGAACATGAAAAGTTATTAATAAACAAATGAGGCACATTGGGGCAGTCTTGATACAACATTTTTGACAGAAATGCAATGGTTCATTGGGTCAATCTAAAACTTTGCACATACACTGCTGCCATCTAGTGGCCTTTCTCTTCCATTTCAAAGATGATGGTACAAAAAAATACAAAATAACGTTTTTTTACCTTTCCTTGTATTAATTTTTACCATATCTATTGGGTTAGCCTAAATTCCTTTCACATTTCCACAAACTTCAAAGTGATTCCTTTCAAATGTTTTTTTTTCTTCAAATTGGGGCGGCAGGGTAGCCTAGTGGCTAATTAGATCGTTGGACTAGTAACCGGAAGGTTGCAAGTTCAAACCTCCAAGCTGACAAGGTACAAATCTGCCATTCTGCCCCTGAACAGGCAGTTAACCTAGTTCCACTGTTCCTAGGCCGTCATTGAAAATAAGAATTTGTTCTTAACTGACTTGCCTAGTTAAATAAAGGTTAAAAATAAAAAATGGTACCAAGAATATGCCTATCCTTGCTTCGGGTATGTCATTTCAGGCCAAAATTGCAAGAAAGGGTCGAACCTTTACGCCTTAGCAGTATTGTACAACTGCCACACCAGGTAAGTTGACTGAGAACACATTCTCATTTGCAACAACGACCTGGGGAATAGTTACAGGAGAGAGGGGGATGAATGAGCCAATTGTAAACTGGGGATTATTAGGTGACTGATGGTTTGAGGGCCAGATTAGGAATTTTGCCACTCTCGCGATAAGTGCCATGGGCTCTTTAATGACCTCAGAGTCAGTACACCTGTTTAACGTCCCATCTGAAAGACAGCACCCTACACAGGACAGTGTCCCCAATCACTGCCATGGGGCATTGGGACATTTTTTTAGACCAGAGGAAAGAGTGCCTTCCTACTGGCCCTCCAACACCACTTCCAGCAGCATCTGGTCTCCCATCCAGGAACTGACCAGGACCAACCCTGCTTAGCTTCAGAAGCAAGCCAGCAGTGGTATGCTGCTGGCAATGATGCAAGAATTAATGACATTTTAGTCAATTGTGTATAAATGTATTGTCATTTGAGTATTGAAAATAACAATATAAATATCTGTCAATCTTTGCATGCATAGCCCTGTCTTGAATATCATCACAACATCACCTACTGCTTCACAGAGGTGTGACAGAATAGGCAATGTGGAGAGGCTGAATTCTAGGTCAAAGAAGGCTCTTTAACAGCTTCTACCCCCTAAGCCATAAGAAGACTGCTGAACAGTTAATCAAATGGCTACCCTGACTATTTGCGTTGACCCCCTTTTTTTTACCCTGCTGCTACTCACTGTTTATTGTCAATGCATAGTCACTTTACCCTTACCTACATGTACGTATGACCTCCATTACCCCCACTGGCGCGTACCCCCGCACATTGACTCGGTACCGGTACCCCCTGTACACAGCCTCGTTATGGTTATTTTATTCTTACTTTCTTTCTTTTTTACTTTAGTTTATTTCGAAAATATTTTCTCGCTCTGCACTGTTCGTAAGCATTTAATTTTCTCACTCTGCTTGTGAAGTAAGCATTTCACATTAAGGTCTACACCTGTTGTATTCGGTGCATGTGACAAATAACATTGCAATTGACAGTAAGACCTTTTGCATAGTGTTGTTTAAAAGTGATGTCGGGGGTTGGGCCGGCACACAAGGGACAATGGAGTTGTCTTGGATTGCAATATCGGATGACTGATGAGGAGTATTTCATATTGAATGTGTGAGGTTTGACTTCAGTGGTTGTCGGGTCGTTTATTCAGCTTAAACCTGAAGATCAAACGGCCTGAATGCAGGAGTGTGTATGAATGCCACTGCAGGCGAGATTGCACTTTCCCCTGTTTTGTGTGAAGTCAGTCACAGACACAGACGATGTGAAATGAGGGTCGCACTCACAAAGACAACCTGTTCTTTTGTGCGCGTGTGCGTTTTGTATGTTCATGTTGAATGCAAGTAAGTGCTAAAGAGGAAAGCAAATATCGGATGTATAAGCTACGCTTCTTAAGAAACTGAAGTTATACTACAGCTTTACTTTACATCTGATTTCTGTAAATATTTGGATGCATTTCTTCTCTGAAAAGGGGAAGTTGATTTTGTGTTTGTTTACACCAGCCCCCCCACAGGCTACAATGGAGAATTTAGAATTTCTATTTTGTTGCCTCTCCAATGACAAATTAGCACAGAGGAACACTGCAAATTGCTAGGCTTCATTGCCAAGTCATCAACACAAATAGTACACATGAGTCTTTTCTGAAATGGCTCTAGTAGTAGGGTTGGGGAAAGATGTTGCACTAGAGTCGCGGCTGGTTTGAATCATTGCTAGGAACAGACACCATAGTATTTGGTTTCGATATATGACCGAGAAAAATGGACGAGGGGCTTTTCGCCCCATTAGCCAAGAGGAAAATTTCTTTCAGTCCCCTCAATTACTTTGGCACCTAATTCCCCCGTGAGCGGCACCTCTTCCCCAAAGCCGTTTGTCATACCTGGGTCATCGAGAAGCATCGCCCTTCACTCTGGTCTTGTGTTTCACCCACTGTCCTATGGCCAAATGCATCATGGCAAAAAAATGTAACCGTACACAGGGGTCTCAGATGGGAGCACACTGCATGCATGTGGTAAGCTCTTGAAATCTTCCTGAGAGGGTGTGTGTGTGTGTGTGTGTGTGTGTGTGTGTGTGTGTGTGTGTGTGTGTGTGTACGTATGCTCAACACAGGGACTGACTGATGCTGAACACTACACCGACTTAAGCTACCATCCCTGCCTAATGGCAGACAATTCCGACTTTTTGTCTCTCTTAAGCAGTTTGGATCATTTCCATAGAAATGAGTTTTAGATCTAGAGACGGACGCACAAATACGCACGCACGCACGCACACACAGCAAACTCATCCACCCCCACTCGTCCAGGCACAATCACTCAGAAACAATAAACACTCAACAAGGAAGTCAGAGGGAAGACGTGATGAGGAATGGATCTGAGGCTTCACTTCATGTTTACCAAAGAGCACAAACCAGAGCGAGAGAGTGAGAGAGAAAATGAGAGCGAGGGAATGAGAGAGGAAGTCGAACACAGCAAGAGGTCTCTCTGAATCTCTTTCAAAGTCCCTACTGTATATATCAAGGAGGCATATACGGACATAACAGGCATGTTGTGATTTTGGAGAATAGTATATGTTTGTAAATGGTCAGTGTGTTTAAAGATTGTGCTTTAGGAGTGCTTTTGGTGCAGACCCTGTCAGGGTTGTAACTACATTTAGACAGCAAGTAGCATAGCGTTTAAAGTGTTAGGCCAGTAACTGAAAGGTTGCTGGTTCAAATTCCCAAGGTGGACAAATCTGACGATGTGCCCTTGAGCTAGGCCCTTAACTCTAATTTGCTCTAGGGGTGCCATACTACTATTGTTAAACAACATACTGTATTTCACTATACCTATCTGGTGTAAGTGACAATCATATTATTATTATTTGTTACATTTGAGGACACCAAGGTCCGGACCTCCAGTAATTTGCTCTAATTTAAATAATAATAATAATAACTTTGCTTTACAGCGAGTGGGCTACTGTGACAGACCGTGATGTGGCACTCATTGGTGAGGCTGAGACAGTCTTCAATTCATGCAGGAGGAAGAGGAGCAGAAAGAGAGTTTAGTACAGTGGTTCCCAAACCTGAGTTCAGGGTCCCCTGAGAAAATCTGTACTAATCTTCTCAAACAAGTTAGGAACTTAAAAAGAAGACGTGTTTCAATATCAACATCTCCCCATCGCCTATCTTCCCTATAGGCCTACGTTAAAATGCAAACAATACAGTTCTACGTAATACGTTTTCATTTATCGACGGTTGTTCATCTTACTCCAATCGACCACTGAAGTTTGAGGTTGACCCATTACCCACATCTTTTTTTACCACTACATCACTGATATTAATACAGAATCGTAAATAATATTCTAATACTTCATGTGAATGTGATAATATGATCATCTGTGTGCTACATTGATGTTTGTACGGAGCTTGATTAGTAATGCAGTAGGAATACACATGTGAATGAGGCTTTTATGCAATTCTTAATGACAACTGACTGAAGAGTCACTGATGCTACGTGTCAGTGTGAATCGTTTCTCATATACCCCCCCCCCCCCCCCCCCCCTTTCAGGGGTATAACAGCAATCAAACACGCTGCTCATTGGGGCCATGACCCAACCTTTCCCCATCCCGGTCTCCGGGATGCCCTAATCTTCTCCCTAGCGGCCTGCCTCACACTAACAATCCAGAGCGGCCATTAGGAACAAATAGGAGCCTCTTCTGTGTCACTATTCACTTCCAGGGAGTAGATTTTTTTTATAACACCAGGATCGATCCCCACCTCCCTCCCGTCCCTTTCGCCCGTGTGGTTAAAGGTGGGCGGGCAAGCCAGGTTGCTGGAAAATCTTCTAAATGTCACAGGTTGACGACTAAATTGGCACGCCGGCGTGCAGGAACGGCAGGGGCTCTGGAAATGTAGCGAGGAAAATGGCATTTGGTGTCGGAACCACGAGGTACTCATCTGTGCGGACAGGCAGCGCAGCGGGCATTGTGAGCTAATGCCCGCCTGTCTGATGCAGGTGTTGGAGACGGACGCGGTCTAACCCAATATCCACAGTGCACCTCTTACCCACAGCGGCGGAGGACCTACTTAGCTCACGTTTGAGCCGGAGACTAATGTATTGTCAGGTGGGATTTAATAAAGTGAGGTGCGACACACACAAACAGTACCTAGAAAGAAACGTTAGCACAGTAAAGATAACTTTAAACATTTTGGAGTGTTAAACCTCAGCTTGAGCACTGTGGGATTTGTGACTAACTTTACGAAGAACGTATTTGTTCAACATTGGATGGAGTAAATGAATCAGAAACAGACCTGGGTTTGAATACTTACAAATATTACAAACATTTTCAAATACTTTCAGCGTTTGCTTGAGTTAGCCTGGAGGGCCAGTTTGGCTGGTTTGCAATTGTGGGACTTTTCTATTTTTG
Organism: Oncorhynchus mykiss; assembly: GCF_057628025.1. Classification (NCBI taxonomy): domain Eukaryota; kingdom Metazoa; phylum Chordata; class Actinopteri; order Salmoniformes; family Salmonidae; genus Oncorhynchus; species Oncorhynchus mykiss. Next base: position 21,546,902 of record NC_143028.1, on the reverse strand, counting down.
GATTGAACCATGCAAACTCAAACAGGCAATCGATCTTTGAAGTAGTTGAAGCCCAGGTCTGCTCAGAAAAAAATATATGCAACAGTAAAACCATATCACCTCTTTGAGGTTATCATAACCTCATTGGAATTCATTCAATAGACATTTAAATTGTTATTTTAGTGGGGGATTTACCCTTTGGTGCCCTTCTTGTTAATCTCCTATAGATTATAATGATCTACTGAATTTCTCTACTTGATCTTTGACCTGGAATGCATCCCAAATTGCACTCTACTCCTTATGGGCCCTGGTCAAAAGTAGTGCACTAAATAGGGAATAGGGTGCCATTTGGGACGCAACACTGACCTCAATGGTTATTCTGTAGCTTTACCAAAAAGATTTCTTCTAATCAGTGTCCTACTGCTCTTTCCCGTACACAGGAGGGGAATGGAAACACAACAGACATTTTAAAGATGCAAAGCAGCCAACATCTTTTGTTACACCAGCAATAAACTGAATTAGCATTTGTGCCACTAAGATACATGCTGTTGTGTAATTTGCTTCTCTTCCCAAATTGAATCCATTCAATGCCTGGTGGAGCAAACAAGTCAATTCTATAGAACTTTCTCTATCTATTTCACTTATCTATTCAGGTTTGAATGGGTTGCAGAACTACCAAGGGCTGGATTCAACTTGAGGTGCCATAGATCAGCGCTATAGCCTGATTTACATTTAAAGACAATGTTTCCACGTTAGCGGAGACTGCATTCGCAGTAGTCGGCTCAATCGCAAATTACCTTTAAATTTCAACGCTGATCTTTGGCGCAATAATGACTAAACAAGAACTGTAGGGCTGTGATAGGCCTTGATCGGCTTGTCACATGAGTGCTGTTCATGCACATTTCATCTACTTAAACAGTTGATGTCGGACGTTTACATACACCTTAGCCAAATACATTTAAACTCAGTTTTTTCACAATTCCTGACAGTTAATCCTAGTAAAAAAATCTCTGTCTTAGGTTGGTTAGGGTCACCACTTTATTTTAAGAATGTGAAATGTCAGAATAAGTGATTTATTTCATATTTTATTACTTTCATCACATTCCCAGTGGGTCAGAAGTTTACATACACTCAATTAGTATTTGGTAGCATTGCCTTTAAATTGTTTAACTCAGGCCAAACGTTTCGGGTAGCCTTCCACAGGCTTCCCACAATAAATTGGGTGAATTTTGGCCCATTCCTCCTGACAGAGCTGGTGTAACTATGTCAGGTTTGTAGGCCTCCATGCTCGCACACACTTTCCACATAATTTTCCATCTTCATGATGCCATCTATTTTGTAAAGTGCACCAGTCCCTATTGCAGCAAAGCACCCCCACATGATGCTGCCACCGCCGTGCTTCACGGTTGGGATGGTGTTCTTCGACTTGCAAGCCTCCCCCTTTTTCCTCCAAACATAACGATGGTCATTATGGCCAAACAGTTCTATTTTTGTTTCATCAGACCAGAGGACATTTCTCCAAAAAGTCTGGCTTTTTTTATGGCGGTTTTGGAGCAGTGTCTTCTTCCTTGCTGAGCGGCCTTTCCGGTTATGTCGATATAGGACTCGTTTTACTGTGGATATAGATACTTTTGTACCTGTTTCCTTCAGCATCTTCACAGGGTCCTTTGCTGTTGTTCTGGGATTGATTTGCACTTTTCGCACCAAACGTACGTTCATCTCTAGGAGACAGAAAGGCGTCTCCTTCCTGAGAAGGTATGACGGCTGCATGGGCCCATGGTGTTTATACTTGCGTACTATTGTTTGTACAGGTGAACGTGGTACCTTCAGGTGTTTGGAAATTGCTCCCAAGGATGAACCAGACTTGTAGAGGTCTACAATTGTTTTTCTTAGGTCTTGGCTGTCTAGGCCTTGAAATACATCCACAGGTAAACCTCCAATTGATTCAAATGATGTCAATTAGCCTATCAGAATGTTCTAAAGCCATGACATCATTATCTGGAATTTTCCAGGCTGTTTAAATGCACAGTCAACTTACTGTATGGAAACTTCTGACTTCAACTGTAGTTGATGGAAATTCTAGAATTGTGCCACTCATTGTAAACGAGTGATTTCTGCTGTGATAATGTATTTCTATTCATAGCTTACCGATTTGACATGGTGGATGAACAGTTCTGAAGTTATTCAATTGATTTGATAACATTCAAAGTCAACAACTCAATTTTCTTATCGCTCGTAAATACATGATAATTAATCTGTTATTTTCATATTACCATGGTGATGTATTACTGTGTGTGGGGGGAGGGGGGGGATGACTAATTGTACTGTTTCATAGTTTATTTAATCTCTTCCCTCTCATCCCTGCGTCATCAATCACAGTCTTTGTTTGTAATACTTTCAATATCGACTTGATCTGAAAGTAGGCTCTATAATCCCAACTGTAAAGCGTATGCTTACATACATATACTGTAACAACTAGAAAGAAAGCAAATCCACCTATGCTATTCCTCATTCTTCTTTATCCTATTTCACACCATCAGATATGTGCTTCAAGGTCCTAAGAACTTGAGGGCACACTTGTGGTATTCACGATGCTGTGAACTCACCTGCAATCTCTGCAATGGTTGTATAGGAACTTAACAACAGACTTAGAGCACTTCATGATCCTGTAAACTTTGGGTATTTATCTGAAACATAAAAAGGAATCAGATTAAATGTGTTGGAGCTAATAAAACGGTCTGACATCACAGACTCATTATAAGGGGTGGATATAGGGTTTGAACGTGTGACGTGAACATAGAGATGGATAGCGGCACACTTAGGAGGCACTCTCTCTCTCTTCCATCTCTATGGAAGTGAATCACTTGAAGTTTGACCTTCTTTTTTTTTAATGCAAATGCTGATTTTTTTTTTTTAAATGAGCCATTGCATGATTTAGCCATGGCTTTGACCAGTAGCATGTCAGAATCTCAAAGATATCTAACTTTGTGAGTCTAGGTGGGTGCTACACATTGATGGTACGTGAAGTTTCTCCCATACCATTTGGAAAAGCACTATATAAAGACAGAGACGAGTACCCACCAGTGAAATGATAGTTAATGGATTGCAGAGGGTGACGATCACAGAGATCCTGTAATTCATAAAAATGTCATCTCTATGGTGAAGATACTCTCCAAACATGGACTAGTAAGGTAAACTGGATCACAGTGTGTTTGTCTTGTTTTCAAGAGGAGCTGTGGTTATGCAGAATTGCATTTGCTACCCCATTACTGTCATAAGGTCATTTTAAAATGATGTGCGCCACCTGTGATTGGTATGTTTTTCTATCTGAGAGGAGAGGTCGCTGGGCAGATTATGCTACAGGCATCAGAGAGAGAGTGTATGGAAATATGATTTTTTGTCTTGTATGAACTGGGGGGGGGGGGGGGGGGGGGGGTGCGGGTCATCCTGTTCCTCGTCTTGTCTGTGGGGTTGCTCTTTTCCTTGATGTGTTTGTTTTGTTTTGTAGCTGTTTCTGAGCTGACCTGTTCTGGCTTTCTGTGTGGCAATCTTTCATTGTCCCTCTTATCCCAGGATGTGTGGGGGAGTGGACATGTCCTTGGTATGATTAGTCTTTCTCTAGGCCTACTATCTGTGGTGATGGGCATAAATACCGGACTCATTCGAAGGGCATGTGAAACACCCCACCCATTCCCGGTCTGTATAACAATAACAAAGAGCGAGACAAATTGGTTTTCCCTTGAATGCATGCTCGTAATGAAGCTTTTGTATATTGAGATTGGACTGCCTTCTGAGTGTTTTTTCCACAACATTTCTTGGTGCCGTGACCAGGATCGCTAAAGCAGGACCCGAACCTAAATCGCCGGCTGGGAACCAGACAAGGTCTCCTGGTCAAAACTAAGAGGTAAGGGACCTTTTTTTTCTAAATCCTTATATGACACAACAACCATAGATGATCCCATTCACTGTGAGTCTACATGTAATCAAATATATGTTGACAACCATGCACGGTACAGAATGTTCAGGTGTTGAGTCAAAGATGGTTGTTTCCTGTGACTGTTTCCTTAGATATCATAGCATCACCTTGCTTTGGTATTTAGCTTCCCATGCGCTACTTACTTGATGACTAATCTGGATAAATAAAGGTTGAATATATTGAATAAATAAATTGCTCTCTTCAGAAATGTGAATGGATGGGAGAGTAAGGCAACGACATTTGAAAGAGCCATGCATATGCTTTAGGGTTGATAGACATTTGAACAGAATACATGCTAGCCTAAACCGTTAGTTCATCCTTCTAAATTACATGCCTACCGCTTTTCTCGTTGATCTGGAACATAATCATGCACATTTGTATGTTTTTAGCAAGTATGTGACTAGTGTGTGGCAAGCGGAGACATGAGCATTCAACCAATTGCCTCCTCGTCTCACCCCTCTCTCTCTCTCTACATGTAAGTGATGTTAACCATATTGACTTTGTAGATACAGTAGACAAGCTATTGGAGCCTCTGTGCGTTCCACCTCCCTCAGGCACGATTCCATGTGTGTCTACCTAGACCCGGAACCACCCTCGCACACAAAGGTGTAGCTCATTTCAATACTAATGCCACATTATGGGCATTTGAAAGCGTGAGCTACATTTATTATGAGTCGGCTTACCTCAGAAGCAAGTGGTTAATCCGTTGGGTCCCCATAGAGTCGAGGCACAGAGAGAGGTCACAGAGATAGTGTTTAAATAGACTCGCCTTTGCACCATTATTAAAAATAATGTCCACAGGGGCTGTAGGATTGTACGGTTCTCTGTTTTATTATTTTTTTTATTCCTTTTTAGCAGCATGTGTAGCAAGGGAGACTGACAAGAATAATGTGGCCTTTTATGGTAGAACTATGCTACCTTTTCAGATGAGGCAAGGTATTCTAATGAATTGAAATGTGTTATTTTCAGCAGGAGATTCTCTTTTGCATATAAGTTAAATGGCTTGGCCTTAAGCACAGTTGGTAGTTCACTTTACCATTTGGCTGTGCAATGAATATAGAATGAATGCAGCATAAAGACACACGTACACACACACACACACAGACAGTTTATTACAAGCTAGATAACACACCATGTTGTCACCACTCTACCAACTATGACAATTGGTCCCCGAATGGCTCCGTGAAATAAGACAATGAGCCCCAGCTAGATACTGACGACATGGCTTAGACTGAATCAAAACAATTATAAGGCGTCTCATGTGATTTCCGCTGGTTGACGTTATTGTTTTGAAATGCCATGTAGTCTAGTCTACACCATCCTGACACCGCAGCTAAAGTAAGGATGCGGTGCAGAGATGTCATGTAGCTGAACGACTGTAGTTGATAGAAAGCTAGGGACAACTAGTTAACCTTCAACTCAAATCCGTCAGTGTCATAAAATACAATGACTAACCACATACGACACAAACATATCCACTGTCATTACATGCCTATGGTGTCATATCAGTTCAGTCACAACCCAAGATGCTACCCGTCAATAGATAAAATGATTGTTGTATGACAGAAAACTAGGGACAACTAGTTAAAGTTCATCTTAAATATGTCAGTGTCAAAAAGCACAATGACACCATATAAGACAACACCACTATCATTCTCTCTCTATTTGGTGTCAGTTGAGTAATAATGCAAGACGCTACCTTTCATAGTATGTTTATGTCATTTCTACATTGCCAGAAGTCTGAGCTTTACACCACTCCAGCCAATGGTTGGCATTGTACATGGTGATTTAGGCTTGTGTGCGGCTGCTCGGCCATGGAAACCCATTTCATGAAGCTCCCCACGAACAGTTCTTGTGCAGATGTTGCTTCCAGGGGCAGTTTGGAACTCGGTAGTGAGTGTTGCAACTGTGCTGATGCTACATGCTTCAGCATTTGGCGGTCCCGTTTTTGTGAGCTTTCGTGGCCTACCACTTTGCGGCTGAGCCGCTGTTGCTCCTAGACGTTTCCACTTCACAATAACAGCACTTACAGTTGACCCGGGGCAGCACTCGCAGGGCAAAAACTTGTTGGAAAGGTAGCATCCTAAGACAGTGCCACATTGAAAGTCACTGAGCTCTTCAGTGTGGGCCATTCTACTGCCAATGTTTGTCTATGGAGATTGCATTGCTGTGCACTCAATTTTATATACCCATCAGCAACGGGTGTGGCTGAAATAGCCGAATCCACTATTTTGAAGGTGTGTCTACATACTTTTGGCCATGTAATGTATAATCCATCCATGAGTCATATGTTTCAAAATGATGGGGTACAGTATATAATTGAAATGACGGCAAAACATCACATGACTGTGGCTTTAAATCTAAATCCGTTTCAACTCACGAGCCATAGACCCTGGCAGATAAACACCCCCTTATACCCTTTAGAGAGGATCGGGATGTAACCAGAGAAATGTGATGAGGACACAGCACACACAGGGTGATACTGCATACAAAGCAGGCATGGCACTCAAGGAGGACATACATTCTCTATGACGCTATGATCTAGGTAAGCATGGCTCATGACAGAGCTTCCCCATGCATCAAAGGGATTTGTGGAAACCAGAACATAGAAAAAGGAGTTAACATAGACTGTATGGCAATTCCACTAAGCATCAACATCAACAATGCAGCTACTGTAGTATGCCTATTGATGGTACCTTAATGATACTCATAGTGTGCGGTAAGAGAGTGTGTGAAGCAAGACTGACACCTAGAGGCGTTGGGGGATATTTATCATAAAGAACAACAATCTCTTCCTGTGTAGAAGATGGACAGATATGTAAAAATACCATTGCACAAAGCATCTCAGAGTAGGAGTGCTGATCTAGGATCAGTTTTTCCCTCTTATTCATTACGATTAAGGCAAAACTGACCCTAGATCAGCACTCCCACTCTCCGACACTTTATGAATACGGGACAAAATCAAAAACGTTTCCTGGTGTCTGGGGCACATATTCATAGAGTAGGAGCGCTGATCTCGGATCAGGTCTTCCCTCTTATTCATTATGATTTAAAAGGAAAAACGTATCCGAGATCAGCACTCGTACTCTGAGAGGCTTCATGAAATTGGCATAATCTACGATATTACCTATTGCCCAGGCATGTTATGTTCTGTTGATCACACATGGATGCATCCCAATACGTAGCTTGTTGTCATGGGCTGTTTGTCACAAGTCATGGTCATCATGTTATGGTTAGAGTATCTGTGTAGGGGTCAGCTATTGTGAGCAAATGCTTTGACAGAGCTTGAGTCATCTTGATCCAGTATCACTTAAACCATCAGACACCGTGGAGCCCAGATGCCAAGTCAGGCATCGATCAAAGGGGTTGCCAAGACAAACAAACACATCAACAGAGAAAAGTGCATACTGTGACTGCTTATCTATCAATTGAAACTTGTGCATACACCTGCTCATCGAACATTTCATTCCAAAATTGTGGGCATTAATATGGAGTTGGTCCCCCCTGCGAAAACAGCCTCCACTCTTTTGGTAAAAGGGGTTCCACTAGATTTTGAAACATTGCTTTAGGGACTTGCTTCCATTCAGCCACAAGAGCATTAGTGAGGTAGGGCACTGATGTTGGGCAATTAGGCCTGGCTCACAGTCGACGTTCCAATTCATCCAAAAGGTGTTCGATGGGGTTGAGGTCAGGGCTCTGTGCAGGCCAATCAAGTTATTCCACACTGATCTCGACAAACCATTTCTGTATGGACCTCACTTTGTGCACGGGGGCATTGTCATGCTGAAACAGGAAAGGGCCTTCCCCAAACTTGTTGGAAGCACAGAATCGTCTAGAATGTCATTGTATGCTGTAACGTTAAGGTTTCCCTTCACTGGAACTAAGGGGCCTAGCCCGAGCCATGAAAAACAGCCCCAGACCATTGTTCCTCCTCCACCAAACTTTAAAGTTGTCTCTATGCATTTGGGGAGGTAGTTATCCTGGCATCTGCCAAACCCATATTCGTCTGTTGGACTGTCATATGGTGACGTGTGATTTGTCACTCCATTTGAGTCCAATGGTGGCGAGCTTTACATCACTTCAGCCGACGCTTGGCATTGCGCATAGTAATCTTTGGCTTGTGTGCGGCTGCTCAGCCATGGAAACCCATTTAATGAATCTCCTGATGAACAGTTATTGTGCTGACATTGCTTCCAAAGGCAGTTCGGAACTCAGCCGTGTTGCAACCTGAGGACAGACGATTTTTACGCGCAATGCGCTTCAGCACTCGGCGGTCCCGTTCTGTGAACTTGTGTGGCCTACCACTTGATGGCTGAGCCGTTGTTCCTCCTAGATGTTTCCACTTCACAATAACAGCACTTACAGTTGCCCAGGGCAGGTCTAGCAGGGCAGAAATTTGACAAACTGACTTGTTGGAGAGGTGGCATCTTGAAAGTCACTGAGATCTTCAGTAAGGCCATTATATTGCCAATTTTTGTCTATGGAGGTTGCATGGCTGTATGCTCGAAATAGCCGAGTCCACTCATTTGAAGGGGTGTCCACATACACTATATACAGTGGGGCAAAAAAAGTATTTAGTCAGCCACCAATTGTGCATGTTCTCCCACTTAAAAAGATGAGAGGCCTGTAATTTTCATCATAGGTACACTTCAACTATGACAGACAAAATGATATATATATATATATATATATATATATATATATATATATATATATATATATATATATATATATATTTTTTTTTATTAATTTATTTGCAAATTATGGTGGAAAATAAGTATTTGGTCAATAACAAAAGTTTATCTCAATACTTTGTTATATACCCTTTGTTGGCAATGACAGAGGTCAAACGTTTTCTGTAAGTCTTCATAAGGTTTTCATACACTGTTGCTGGTATTTTGGCCCATTCCTCTATGCAGATCTCCTCTAGAGCAGTGATGTTTTGGGGCTGTTGCTGGGTAACACGGACTTTCAACTCCCTCCAAAGATTTTCTATGGGGTTGAGATCTGGAGACTGGCCAGGCCACTCCAGGAACTTGAAATGCTTCTTACGAAGCCACTCCTTCATTGCCCGGGCGGTGTGTTTGGGATCATTGTCATGCTGAAAGACCCAGCCACGTTTCATCTTCAATGCCCTTGCTGATGGAAGGAGGTTTTCACTCAAAATCTCACGATACATGGCCCCATTCATTCTTTCCTTTACACGGATCAGTCGTCCTGGTCCCTTTGCAGAAAAACAGCCCCAAAGCATGATGTTTCCACCCCCATGCTTCACAGTAGGTATGGTGTTCTTTGTATGCAACTCAGCATTCTTTGTCCTCCAAACACGACGAGTTGAGTTTTTACCAAAAAGTTATATTTTGGTTTCATCTGACCATATAACATTCTCCCAATCTTCTTCTGGATCATCCAAATGCTCTCCAACAAACTTCAGACGGGCCTGGACATGTACTGGCTTAAGCAGGGGGACACGTCTGGCACTGAAGGATTTGAGTCCCTGGCGGTGTAGTGTGTTACTGATGGTAGGCTTTGTTACTTTGGTCCCAGCTCTCTCCCAGGTCATTCACTAGGTCCCCCCGTGTGGTTCTGGGATTTTTGCTCACCGTTCCTGTGATCATTTTGACCCCAAGGGGTGAGATCTTGCGTGGAGCCCCAGATCGAGGGAGATTATCAGTGGTCTTGTATGTCTTCCATTTCCTAATAATTGCTCCCACAGTTGATTTCTTCAAACCAAGCTGCTTACCTATTGCAGATTCAGTCTTCCCAGCCTGGTGCAGGTCTACAATTTTGTTTCTGGTGTCCTTTGACTGCACTTTGGTCTTGGCCATAGTGGAGTTTGGAGTGTGACTGTTTGAGGTTGTGGACAGGTGTCTTTTATACTGATAACAAGTTCAAACAGGTGCCATTAATACAGGTAACGAGTGGAGGACAGAGGAGCCTCTTAAAGAAGAAGTTGCAGGTCTGTGAGAGCCAGAAATCTTTCTTGTTTGTAGGAGACCAAATACTTATTTTCCACCATAATTTGCAAATAAATTAATTACAAATCCTACAATGTGATTTTCTGGATTTTTTTTCTAATTTTGTCTGTCATCGTTGAAGTGTACCTATGATGACAGTTACAGGCCTCTCATCTTTTTAAGTGGGAGAACTTGCACAATTGGTGGCTGACTAAATACTTTTTTGCCCCACTATATACAAAAGTATGTTGCTTTGCCCAAATAATAGTCATCAATCATCACTATGTAAGGCATTAGAGTATTGCTATGAACTATTGAGCAATCAGTTGTGATGGGTGGGACCTTTTTGTTGGTACAAGAACCATCATCGAACTCGTACATAAAATACTATTGGCACATGTGCGATACCAACCAACTCATCAAACAATTCAGTGGCCTTGTGGTTAGTGTCTGCCCTAAGATTGGGAGATTAGGGTTTTGATCCCCAGTCAAGTTATGAAATGCCTCTCTGCTTTGCACTCAGCACTGTGTCCTGTCCATAGGCAGGTTGGCATTTATTGGTCACTAGCTGGCACAGCCACAGTCATAAAATCAGATTTTAAACCCAACCTCACCCACACTGCTAACCCTAATGCTTAACCTTAAATTAAGATCAAAAAAGCCCATTCTTGTTTTTATAGATTTTTATGAGATAGCCAATTTTCACTTGGCAGCTGGCCCATCTAGTAGAAACCGCTCAGTTCTGCCTCCAGGGCAAGACTCATGACAAATGTCAACCTGCGTCCATAGGGTGTATATGTACTTGTAGACCAAGATGCCTCCCACTATAGAAACAGGCTCCGACAAGGCTTACTTTACTTACATGTGGCATAAGGATCAACGAGGCAGACAAGAGCCAGCTGGCCTTTAAATTGTCATCATGTATTATCCCATCTTCTTTACAATCATGACTGTTCTGGACAATATGCAATGAAACTACTGAGATAGATGTGGAATTAGATGCATCATCCAAATGTTTCTCATATTTGTATTTGGCTGGACAAAAACACACTCTTTATGATATGACCTAATCTCAGTTACATATACCCGGTCTTATCAGATCGGCCACACATTAGGATTTATGCACATACTCCAAAGGTTTGCATACAATAAGCACTAACTAACAACTCAAGTAGGACTTTGAAATCCTCGCAAAGTCGACATTTCCTGCCCTATAGGTACAGAGAGAAATAGAGAGCCATCCCAAACACAACCTATAGTACCTGTTTTGAATACTGAACGAGTTGAATCCCAGCCAAAACGATATAACTTCATACTAATGACAGTTTACCCAAATACTGTAGTACCACAAGTCATTTTAATCACTAAACTTAACTTGAATGACAAAGCTTGAGTGATTTTCTGTAGTCAGATGAGGTTGCCAACGACACTCCTATGCACCTGCCAGACACTCCTATGCACCTCCCAGACACTCCTATGCTCCTCCCAGACACTCCTATGCTCCTCCCAGACACTCCTATGCACCTCCCAGACACTCCTATGCACCTCCCAGACACACTTATGCACCTCCCAGACACTTATGCACCTCCCAGACACTTATGCACCTCCCAGACACTCCTATGCACCTCCCAGACACTCCTATGCACCTCCCAGACACACTATCCAAAATGGATGAGGACAGAAGGTTCTGTGTGCGTGCATCCTGGTGAAAGGAGAGGATAGGTGAATCGAGCATTTTCCTAGAGGGGCTTGTGTATTCCTCTGTGGATCAGCAGCCGCCGGTCCCTGCATAAAGACAACAAAGAAAAACACAGTTGGTCAGGACAGAGGAGCAACTCTGAAAATGTCAGGTGGAGACCTGCACCACCTATTGAAATGTACCTTTTGGTAGGTGAATCATATGACAAATGAGGTTCTAAGGTGGTGAGTTTTAAAAAAAACATGTCTTCGTTTTAATAAAACACAACAATAACTGCACCATTTCATTTTAGTAGGAGAGAATGGAGAATTGTTGTATTTACACTTGAGCTGTGATATTGCTGTCACCTTTTGACCATCAGTAGTAATGTTGTCAGTCCTATTAACACTGTCATTGTTCCAACCACAGCCAAGAACGGGGAAGGTGGTAGCCACTCATCTGGATGGATAATCTGCATTTTCTCTTCTGAGCAGAAGGGATATACAGTGCAGTTGGGAAGTATTCAGACTCCTTGATTTTTTTCCCTTACAGCCTTATTCTAAAATGGATTAAACTGTTGTTTTTCCTCATCATTCTACACACAATACCCCATAATGACAAAGCAAACAGTTTAAAAAAAAATGTTTTGCTAATTTATTTAAAAAACAAAAGAGATACCTTATTTACATAAGTATTCAGACCCTTTACTCAGTACTTTGGCAGCGATAACAGCCTTGAGTCTTCTTGGGTATGACGCTACAAGCTTGGCACACCGGTATTTGAAGAGCTTCTCCCATTCTTCTCTGCAGATCCTCTCAAGCTCTGTCAGCTTGGATGGGGAGTGTCACTGCACAGCTATTTTCAGGCCTCTCCAGAGATGTTCTGGATGGGCCACTCAAGGACATTCAGAGACTTGTCTCAAAGCCACTCCTGCACTGTCTTGGCTGTGTGCTTAGGGTCTTTGTCCTGTTGGAAGGTGAACTTTTTACCCAGTCTTTTTACCCAGAGCTCTGGAGCAGGTTTTCATCAAGAAGCTCTCTGTACTTTGCTATGTTCATCTTTCCCTCGATCCTGACGAGTCTCCCAGTCCCTGCCACTGAAAAACATCCCCACAGCTAACTGCTGCTACCACAATGCTTCACGTAGAGATGGTGCCAGGTTTCCCCCAGACGTGACACTTGGCATTCAATCTTGGTTTCATCAGACCAGAGAATCTTGTTTCTCATGGTCTGAGTCCTTTAGGTGCCTTTTGGCAAACTCCAAGCGGGGTGTCATGTGCCTTTTACTGAGGAGTGGCTTCCGTTTGGCCACTCTACCATAAAGGCCTGATTGGTGAAGTGCTGCAGAGATGGTTGTCCTTCTGGAACGTTCTCCCTTCTCCATAGAGGAACTCTGGAGCTCATTCAGAGTGACCATTGGGTTTTTGGTCACCTCCCTGACCAAGGCTCTTCTCCCCCTTACGCTAAACACTGCTCCATATGTCACAATTTGTGCAGCGCAAGTGCAACAAAGACAACCTAGAAGGTGACCACAGTCATGCAGCGTGTTTGAGGTGATCAATTTGAGCAAGGCAAGGTGTACAATTGCTCATCTTAAATCACGTAATGAGTAGTTATTTGGGGTGCAAGATCATTTGTAGATCACTTATTCTACGCAGTCCGACTGTAACAAAGACTACCTGGAACATGTCCACAGCCTTATTTCCACTGGCAAGTAACAGTAATGTTGAGAAGCAGTCAGGGGTTCTTTACCTCACCCTAATCTGTGCAGTGCGGCTGCAATAAAGATGACCTGGAACGTGACCAATCATGTTTACACTGGGCTTCCCTGTCAGGCAGGTAACAGAGATGTTTAGCAGTCGTGGGTACTCTACCACACACTTCACCACTGTGCTCTCGGTGCGAGTGCTGCTCAGATGGTAGAGACCCCTTTGGTTGTCCTGGTGACTCGGGTGTTGGGGGGAGGGGTGTCCAGTGGATCCTCCCTTCAGGATACCCCTCCCTGGCCTCACAGTGGTATGTTCCATGAGCAGAGCTTCCTTCACTGATGGGACACTAGATGTGTGCTGTAGTTTGCTGGTGTGGGCACGGGGGGGGGGGGGGTTCCAGGTCATTTACCACTTGTGTTTTGAGTTGTAGATTGGTGGACACAAGTAAAATCTCTGCAAATATGGTACATTTCCTCAAATTTTATAATCATACTGTAGATCCCTCTTTTCATGCAGTGATGAGATGAGGGAATGATTGAACATTCAAATGAACAACGACAAATGAAACGAAGCAGAATCTCATTTTAACTAGAGATATTACTCATTATTATTCAGCCAAAATCTCTCATGTATGACATTAAAGAAGCAATTGAAAACTACTCAGACAGAAGGGAACGGCACCGGCATCACTCACCAGCGATGGTAAGAATAACATTAGCGTATATGAGTGGAGTGGTGAAAGTCTTGTAGTAATGTGTGTAAGTTCCTTCGTCTGTGACAGAGGCGATGAGCAGGGAGCAGTTCCAAACCTCTATGTTTGAAACTGCAGTATCGAAGAGCCCTCACTGCTGCTCGATCATCCTATTTTTCCAACTTAATTGAGGAATATAAGAACAATCCGAAATGTCTTTTTGATACTGTCGCAAAGCTAAATAAAAAGCAGCATTCCCCAAGAGAGGATGGCTTTCACTTCAGCAGTAATAAATTCATGAACTTCTTTGAGGAAAAGATCATGATCGTTGGAAAGCAAATTACGGACTCCTCTTTAAATCTGCGTATTCCTCCAAAGCTCAGTTGTCCTGAGTCTGCACAACTCTGCCAGGACCTAGGATCAAGGGAGACACTCAAGTGTTTTGGTACTATATCTCTTGACACAATGATGAAAATAATCATGGCCTCTAAACCTTCAAGCTGCATACTGGCCCCTATTCCAACTAAACTACTGAAAGAGCTGCTTCCTGTGCTTGGCCCTCCTATGTTGAACATAATAAATGGCTCTCTATCCACCGGATGTGTACCAAACTCACTAAAAGTGGCAGTAATAAAGCCTCTCTTGAAAAAGCCAAACCTTGACCCAGAAAATATAAAAAACTATCGGCCTATATCGAATCTTCCATTCCTCTCTAAAATTTTAGAAAAATCTGTTGCACAGCAACTCACTGCCTTCCTGAAGACAAACAATGTATACGAAATGCTTCAATCTGGTTTTAGGCCCCATCTTAGCACTGAGACTGCACTTGTGAAGGTGGTAAATTACCTTTTAATGGTGTCAGACCGGGGCTCTGCATCTGTCCTCGTGCTCCTAGACCTTAGTGCTGCTTTTGATACCATCGCTCACCACATTCTTTTGGAGAGATTGGAAACCCAAATTGGTCTACACGGACAAGTTCTGGCCTGGTTTAGATCTTATCTGTCGGAAAGATATCAATTAGTCTCTGTGAATGGTTTGTCCTCTGACAAATCAACTGTAAATTTCGGTGTTCCTCAAGGTTCCGTTTTAGGACCACTATTGTTTTCACTATTTTACCTCTTGGGAATGTCATTCGAAAACATTATGTTAGCTTTCACTGCTATGCGAATGACACACAGCTGTACATTTCAATGAAACATGGTGAAGCCCCAAAATTGCCCTCCCTAGAAGCCTGTGTTTCAAACATAAGGAGGTGGATGTAGAAGTGGGTGCAAACTTTCTACTTTTAGACAAAACAGAGATGCTTGTTCTAGGTCCCAAGAAACAAACAGATCTTATGTTGAATCTGACAATTAATCTTGATGGTTGTACAGTCGTCTCAAATAAAACTGTGAAGGACCTCGGCGTTACTCTGGACCCTGATCTCTCTTTTGACGAACATATCAAGACTGTTTCGAGGACAGCTTTTTTCCATCTACGTAACATTGCAAAAATCTGAAACTTTCTGTCCAAAAATGATGCTTTTGTTTTTGTTACTTCTAGGTTAGACTACTGCAATGCTCTACTTTCCCAGCTACCCGGATAAAGCACTAAATAAACTTCAGTTAGTGCTAAATACGGCTGCTAGAATTCTGACTAGAACCAAAGAAATTGATCATATAACTCCAGTGCTAGCCTCCCTACACTGGCTTCCTGTCAAGGCAAGGGCTAACCTACAAAGCATTACATGGGCTTGCTCCTACCTATCTTTCCGATTTGGTCCTGCCGTACATACCTACACGTACGCTACGGTCACAAGACGCAGGCCTCCTAATTGTCCCTAGAATTTCGAAGCAAACAGCTGGAGGCAGGGCTTTTTCCTATAGAGCTCCATTTTTATGGAATGGTCTGCCTACCCATATCAACCTTTTTAAGTCTTTATTGAAGACTCATATCTTCAGTAGGTCATATGATTGACCCAGGAGTGTGAAGGTGAACGGAAAGGCTCTGGAGCAACGAACCGCCCTTGCTGTCTCTGCCTGGCCGTTCCCCTCTCTCCACTGGGATTCTCTGCCTCTAACCCTATTACAGGGGCTGAGTCACTGGCTTACTGGTGCTCTTCCATGCCATCCCTAGGAGGGGTGCGTCACTTGAGTGGGTTGAGTCGCTGACGTGGTCTTCCTGTCTGGTGTTGGCGCCCCCCCTTGGGTTGTGCCGTGGCGGAAATCTTTGTAGGCTATACTCAACCTTGTCTCAGGGTAGTAAGTTGGTGGTTGACGATATCCCTCTAGTGGTGTGGGGGCTGTGCTTTAGCAAAGTGGGTGGGGTTATATCCTGCCTGTTTGGCCCTGTATCATCGGATGGGGCCACAGTGTCTCCTGACCCCTCCTGTCTCAGCCTCCAGTATTTATGCTGCAGTAGTTTATGTGTGGGGGGCTAAGGTCAGTCTGTTATATCTGGAGTATTTCTCCTGTCTTATCTGGTGTCCTGTGTGAATTTAAGTATGCT
Source organism: Oncorhynchus mykiss (assembly GCF_057628025.1). NCBI lineage: Eukaryota > Metazoa > Chordata > Actinopteri > Salmoniformes > Salmonidae > Oncorhynchus > Oncorhynchus mykiss. Next base: position 21,530,426 of record NC_143028.1, on the reverse strand, counting down.
CTCTCTAATTCTTTCTCTCTTTCTTTTTTTTCTCTCTCTCGGAGGACCTGAGCCCTAGGACCATGCCTCAGGACTACCTGGCATGATGACTCCTTGCTGTCTCCAGTCCACCTGGCCGTGCTGCTGCTCCAGTTTCAACCTTTCTGCCTGCGGTTATGGAACCCTGACATGTTCACTGGACATGCTACCTGTCCCAGGCCTGCTGTTTTCAACTCTCTAGAGACAGCAGGAGCGGTAGAGATATGAAAAGCGAGGTGCTGACTTGTTGCACCCTCGACAACTACTGTCATTATTATTATTTGACCATGCTGGACATTTATGAACATTTGAACATCTTGGCCATGTTCTGTTGTAATCTCCACATCTCCAGAAGAGGACTGGCCACCCCTCATAGCCTGGTTCCTCTCTAGGTTTCTTCCTCAGTTTTGGCCTTTCTAGGGAGTTTTTCCTAGCCACCGTGCTTCTACACCTGCATTGCTTGCTGTTTGGGTTTTTAGGCTGGGTTTCTGTACAACACTTTGATATATCAGCTATATATAAATAAAGAAATTGGAAAAAAACATCTGTCTCATATCTTTGACAGTTTTAGACAGAAGATAAATGCTACGTCACAAGGTCCTCAGATTAGGGCTGGCAATTGCCGGGAACCTCATGATACAATATTATCACAATACTGAGGTGTCAATACCATATGTATTAAGATTCTATATGTATACTACATGACCAAAAGTATGTGGACACCTGCTTGTCGAACATCTCATTCCAAAATCATGTGCATTAAAATGGATTTGGTCCCCCATGCGATAACAGCCTCCACTCTTCTGGCAAAAGGTTTGGGAACATTGCTTTAGGGATTTACTTCCATTCAGACACAAGCATTAGTGAGGTAGGGCACTGATGTTGGATGATTAGGCGTGGCTCACTGTTGGCATTCTAATTCATCCCAAAGGTGTTCGATGGGGTTGAGGTCAGGGCTCTGTGCAGGCCAGTCAAGTTCTTCCACACCGATCTCAACAAACCATTTCTGTATGGACCTCGCTTTGTGCACGGGGGCATTGTCATACTGAAACAGGAAAGGGCCTTCTACAAACTGTAAGCACAGAATTGTCTAGAATGTCATTGTATGCTCTAGCGTTAAGATTTCCCTTCAGTAGAACTAAGGGGCCTAGCCCGAACTATGAAACACAGCCCCAGACTATTATTCCTCCTCCACCAAACTTTACAGTTGTTACTATGCATTCTGGCAGGTAGCGTTTTCCTGGCATCCGCCAAACCCAGATTTGTCCTGCCATATGGTGAAGCGTGATTCACCACTCCAGAGAACGTGTTTCCACTGTTCCAGAGTCCAATGGCGTCATGAAGCTACCGACAAACAGTTATTGTGGTGATGTTGCTTCCAGAGGCAGTTTCTAACTCGGTAATGAGTGTTGCAACTGAGGCACTTGGCGGTCCCGTTCTGTGAGCTAGTGTCACCTACCACTTCACGGCTGAGCTGTTGTTGCTCCTAGACGTTTTCACTTTACAATAACAGCACTTACAGTTGACCGGGGCAGCTCTAGCAGGGCAGAAATTTGACAAACTGACTTGTTGGAAAGGTGGCATCCTATGACTGTGCCACATTGAATGTCACTGAGTTCTTCAGTAAGACAACTCTACTGCCAATGTTTGTCTATGGAGATTGCATTTTATACATCTGTCAGCAACGGGTTTGGCTGAAATAGCTGAATCCACTATTTTGAAGGTGTGTCCACATACTTTTGTATATATAGTGTATCACGATTCTATATGTATTAGGATTCGATACTGTGATTTTATTGCGATTCGATGTTCCAAACATATTGCGATTTGATGTTCCAAACATATTGATCACTATATTTCTGCTGCAAATGGACAAGAGAGCCTTTCGAAAATTAGTTTTGGAGATGAAAGTGCTGAAAACACATTCGCTCACCATTTTTTTAAATAAGTTTTGGTTCAGGTACAATCGGCAACAATAGTATCGCAATTTCCCCCTACCCTTCCTCAGATAAGGCTTTTTTGCCCGTCTGTACGGGTACACTATAGCTTTTTAAGTGCCGCCTCGAAACCTCATTGGGAGATGGTCGCTAGTGTCTGTGTTACATAACATTTCAAGAAGACATCTTCATATCTTGGCACCGCATATAATGTGCTTTCTGCAACCACATGTTTACTAGGTACATATGTGGTTTAACTACTGGCACGTATTTGGGATTGAATTTCAGACTCTTGTGGTCTTGTGGCTGTGTCAGGTATCCCTTCTTCTTTTCCAGAGTCTATTTGTGTCTAGTTTAATTAAATTCTACCTAGGCCAAACCTTCAACGTTTGATAGACTGTATGCCTACTTTGTATTACCAATGGTATTGTAGGGTATGGTGGGACAGGGAAACGAACCTGAGTCACTGGCATGAAAGGCAAACACCCAACTCATCTTTCCAATAGGGTTAACTCACTTTGTGGGAATTGCAACGTGGCTCGTTTACACTGCCCCTCCGAATGGGAAGGCACGTACCCATGATTCGACTACTCAGCCCACTCACACGTCCGGGCCTTGCGTTCTGATGGCCTCACATCCGCCATCCTACTTCTGACACCAATGTAGTGAGCACGGGAAAGGGAAGCAAATCCGGGTCGCGAAAACTTGGTGGGAATTATAATGTGGCCCATGTAGCAAAGATCGCAACAGCATGATTCATTGTATTATGATATTCTGAATTTGAGACCACATCTAGGAAGGCTTCTGGGGTTTATTGAAAGAAAGATAGAAAACCAAGGAGCAACCTGTTCTGTTTTGGTGCTTAGCCTGCAATTGTACTGGTGCCATGTTGAAAAATACATATCTGGAATTCTCACAATATGATCCATTTCAATCCCTATTTTCTGAATTATTTACATGTCTGTATGGCAGAATATAACAGACTTACCAGTGGGGCACACAGAGGCCAACATGCCAACTACTGTCCACATGCTTTTGTTAAACCTACAGCAAAATAATGGAGATAATGAAGACAAAAATTCAAACAAACATAATACATACAAGTTTTTGTATAATGACATTGTTAATGTACTTTTAGCCTGGAATCTGCCCGTATAATTTAACTGGCTATATTGAACCTGTTTTACAACACTATGTCATACATAAACAACTTTCAAATGAAACACAAACATTAGCGAATGTAGAGGTGCAACTTTCTATGACAATGTTAATTGAATCAAGAAATTGTTAAAGATTGACTTCATAAATGCTGTTATTCTTGATTTAATCATTCATAAATAATTTACCTCCACATGACAGTGAACAGAAGTAAATGCAGAAACATACCTGTTAACGTGTTTTGCCCCCGAACAAAATGCAGTTCTTGTAACGGTCAGTCTGAGGATGAAAGTGAAGGTATTAAAAGTATCCCTCAACTTTTATGTTGACAGTCATTTGTGATTTGAAATGTCTTACCTGGAAAATAATGGACATCACTGCCCTCGTGTGGTCATGGTGTTCACCCCTCTCATTCGCTGCCGTAGATACAGACAACTACTCTCCAAGACGTATTCATTGCGTGCCATGAGTGATTGACATATGTGTCTACCAATAGTAATACATCATGGAAATGTTCTCGTCCAATCCAGGCAGAGGATATACCAAACCAACCGGAATCAACGTTAAATATAGCATGTAGAACAGTTGCTTTTTCTTGTCATTGCATACTCTGCAATTATAGTAAAAGTGCAGACATCAGGAAGCAGAGCAAATCTAGGTTTGTGTTAAGGTTAGTGTCCTTTAAAAAAAAAATTACGTTACATTCGGTTTTGTGAAGAGTTCTCTTTCGGACTTCTTGATGATAAGATTAGCTTGCTATACAGTAGCTAGCTACCACGGTCACGTGTCAGTTAACCCATTCATAGACGCAAACTAGCTTTAGCGCCTATTTTACGGTATAGTCCAGGGATAGGTGACATAATTGTTCCATTTTATGATACAAGTTTCACACTTGGTACACTAACACCAGATAGCTTAATGGACATTAGCTAAAGATTGGAGCCAGTCTGGGAAGCCGGTCAGTCAACCAGCCATCCAGATTTCCTGTTAGAAAATAGGTTAAAATAAATTCAAACAAAATGAAAATTACTTTGTAATGTTATTTACTCATTAAATAAACCCTCACAGGTAGACAACGATTCTGATCATAAGATACTCGTAAGACCATAATATGTGCCATATTGAGGTCATTTTGACCATATTCCAGCAGCAAATTTCCCACACAGCTTGGACATGTTGAAATACGTATATTTTTGGCTATAAGTGCCATAGCAGATTTAGTCCATTACCCTCTGGCGGTCATTTCCAACATGGCTGCTGAAAAATAGTCTAATAAACCCAAGATGGGTAACCTGCTTGGATAGATGTCACCAGGGGTTCTTTGCACCGGTCAGAGAGCAAGCTGACGGCAGAGACAGTGCCAAAGTTCACATATTTATTGAGGACTTGTGGTTGGACATGGTAAAGTTGGATTTGTGTGTGGTTCTGCAACAGAGAAGATGCATTCCAAGCAGGTTGCATAACATAAAAGGTAAAGGTGATAAGGATTACTATTAAACCAATATCTCAAATAACAAAAATAAGGAAATACACATGGATAATAGGAAATAAACTTTCTCTTAACTTGGACACACACAACTGTAAAAAAAAAACTGGACAGGATTTAAGTACAAAAAAAGGTGTGAATGAGCCTGTCAGGGAAGTCCTGATAATTAGTGACAAGTGTGTGGCATTGAGAGAAAGGTGAAATCAACTTGGTTGATCAAGTTCATCTCAGTAGATTCCTCCTTTTGATGATCAGCGTGGCAGATGTGTTGCTACCTACCCTCACCACCTGGGTGCGGCCTGTCAGGAAGTCCAGGATCCAGTTGCAGAGGGAGGTGTTTAGTCCCAGGGTCCTTATGAGCTTTGTTGTACGCTGAGCTGTAGTCAATGAATAACATTCTCACATAGGTGTTAATTTTGTCCTGGTGGGAATGGGCAGTGTGGAGTGCAATAGAGATTGCATCATCTGTGGATCTGTTTGGGCGGTATGCAAATTGGAGTGGGTCTAGGGTTTCTGGGATAATAGTGTTGATGTGAGCCATTACCAGACTTTCAAAGCACTTCATGGCTACAGACGTGAGTGCTACGGGTCTGTAGACATTTAGGCAGGTTGCCTTTGTGTTCTTGGGCACAAGGACTATGGTGGTCTGCTTGAAACATGTTGGTATTACAGACTCAATCAGGAACATGTTGAAAATGTCAGTGAAGACACCTGCCAGTTGGTCAGCACATGCCCGGAGCATACGTCCTGGTAATCCGTCTGGCCCCGCAGCCTTGTGTATGTTGACCTGTTTAAAGGTCTTACTCACGTCGGCTACGGAGAGCGTGATCACACAGTCGTCCTGAACAGTTGATGCTCTCATGTATGCCTCAGTGTTGCTTGCCTCAAAGCGAGCATAGAAGTGATTTAGCGCGTCTGATAGGCTCGTGTCACTGGGCAGCTCGCGGCTGTGTTTCCCTTTGTAGTCTGTAATAGTTTGCGAGCCCTGCCACATCCGACGAGCGTCGGAGCCGGTGTGGTATGAATCAATCTTAGCCCTGTATTGACGCTTTGCCTGTTTGATGGTTCGTCGCAGGGCATAGCGGGATTTCTTGTAAGCTTCCGGGTTAGAGTCCTGCACCTTGAAAGAGGCAGCTCTACCCTTTAGCTCAGTGCAAATGGCTTCTGGTTGGGGTATGTACATACAGTCACTGTGGGGACGACGTCCTCAATGCACTTATTGATAAAGCCAGTGACTGATGTGATGTGTTCCTCAATGTCATCGGAAGAATCCCAGAACATGTTCCAGTCTGTGATAGCAAAACAGTCTTGTAGTTTAGCACCTGCTTCATCTGACCATTTTTTTATAGACCGAGTCACTGGTGCTTCCTGCTTTAATATTTGCTTGTAAGCAGGAGTCAGGAGGATAGAGTTGTGGTCGGATTTACCAAATGGAGGGCGAGGGAGAGCTTTGTACGCATCTCTGTGTGGAGTACAGGTGATCTAGAATTTTTTTCCCTGTGGTTGCACATTTAACATGTTGATAGAGATTTGGTAGAACTGATTTAAGTTTCCCTGCATTAAAGTCTCCGGCCACTAGGAGCGCCGCCTCTGGGTGAGTGGTTTCCTGTTTGCTTATTTCCTTATACAGCTGACTGAGTGCGGTCTTAGTGCCAGCATCTGTCTGTGGTGGTAAATAAACAGCCACGAAGAGTATAGCTGAGAACTCTCTAGGCAAGTAGTGTGGCCTGCAGTTTATCACAATATACTCTACTTCAGGCGAGCAAAATCTAGAGACTTCCTTAGATTTCGTGCACCAGCTGTTGTTTACAAATATGCACAGACCCCCCCCCCCCCCGTCGTCTTACCGGAGTGTGCTGTTCTATCCTGCCGGTGCAGCGTGTTTCCCGCTAGCTGAATATCCATGTTGTCATTCAGCCACGATTCTGTGAAGCATAGGATATTACAATTTTTGATGTCCCGTTGGTAGGATATCAGTTTATTGTCCAATGATTGCACGTTGGCGAGTAATATTGACGGTAACAGCAGCTTTCGTAGTTCTGCCATCTGCGGGTCCGGACGAGGCATCCGGCTCGGAAAAATTGGGATGTCTGCCCTGTGGGGTGTTTGGAGAATATCGTGTGAGTCCTGCTTGTTGTTGTTGAAGAAATCTTTGTCTAATCCGAGGTGAGTGATCGCTGTCCTGATATCCAGAAGCACTTTTCTTCCGTAAGATACGGTTGCAGAAACATTATGTACAAAATAATTTACAAATATCGCTGGGAAAAAACACATAATTGCACAACTGGTTAGGAGACCGTAAAACAGCGGCCATCTCCTCCGGCACCGTGGTTCACTACATTCTTAAAGAAAATGATGTACTTTTTACTCCATACATTTTCCCTGGCTCACAAAAGTACTCTTTACATTTTGACTGCTTAGCAGGACAGGAAAATGGTCTAATTCACAACCTTATCAAGAGAACATCCTTGGTCATCCCTACTTCCTTTGATCTGGCAGACTCACTAAACACATGCGTAATTTGTAAATTATGTCTGTGTTGGAGTGTGCCCCTGGCTATCCGTAAATAAAATGATGCTGTCTGGTTTGCTTAATATAAGGAATTTGAAATAATTTATACTTTTGATTCTTAAGGATATTTTAGCAATGACATTTACTTTTGATACTTAAGTATATTTAAAGTACATTTACTATTAAAGTAGTTCTACTTGTACATTTTTTTTCGTGGTATCCAATTGTTAGTAGTTACTATCTTGTCTCATCTCTACAACTCCCGTACGGGCTCAGGAGAGACGAAGGTCGAAAGCCATGCGTCCTCCGAACAGTGCGCATCCAACCCGGAAGCCAGCCGCACAAATGTGTCAGAGGAAACACCATGCACCTGGCGACCTGGTTGGCGTGCACTGCGCCCGGCCCGCCACAGGAGTCGCTAGTGCGCGATGAGACAAGGATATCCCTACCGGCCAAGCCCTCCCTAACCGGGACAACGCTAGGCCAATTGTGCGTCGCCCCATAGACCTCCCGGTCGCGGCCGGTTGCGACAGAGCCTGGGCTCGCACAGCTAGCAATGCGATGCAGTGCCCTAGACCACTGCGCCACCCAGGAGGCCCCACGTAGTTCTACTTTTACTCAAGTATGACAATTGGGTACTTTTTTCACCCCTGATCATGAGGTACTGTACCTCAGGGGAGCAATATCTCGAGACTTCCTTAATATTAGACATTGCACACCAGCTGTTATTGACAAATAGACACACACCACCACCCCTCGTCTTACCAGAGCCGATGCACGGAAAACCCAGTGTCGTCGTTCATCCACGACTTGGTGAAACATAATATATTACAGTTTATAAGATGTTCTGTTGGTAAGATAGTCTCGAACGGAGCTCATCCAGTTTATTCTCCAGTGATTGCACGTTGATCAATAGAACAAAAGGCAGGTTACCCACTGGCAGACAAATTCTCACAAATTCTCACAAGGGACTCGAATCTGCGCTGCTTTTTTAATTAGAGAATAATAATTCACCTTTTCAATGCTAGTTAAGGATACTGTAGTTATCACATTTTACGTTGGATTCATTAACTACAAAAAGCTAAGAAGTGTTTTCATTTAAATTTTGGTGGTACTCTGCGCACACACCAGTGGCGTGTTTTCATGGATGCCAAGGGAAGCCAGGATTCCCCAAAGAATTTACAACAAAAAATAATTTGTAAAAAATAAAATAATAATAATTTATCTTTCGTCTCTCTGTGTTTCGTAAGTGTTATTCAACAAGTTGAATGTATCTCACTGGAGAAAGCATCCGAGTGAACAAAACAGTTATCTATTTGATGCTGTCTGGTCAGAATAGAGTATTACATTGTTGCAAGCATTTGGCCTCCCTTTATTAAATAATAGCCAACCAGCGTTGAGCTAAAGTGTCAAAGGAAGCCAGTTTGGATTTGGCTTCAGAGCAATCACATCAGAAACCAAACATCATGGAGATAGGAATTTAGACTTTTTTTATGCGATTCTGATCCAACCATACATTCATACATTGTGCCCTGACCATACACTGACCTGAGAGGATGGAAGTTCAACATGTAGCTAGATGTAGTATGCTAATGTTTACTAGCTGGCCTGGCGCATTGTTGCTCCTGAAGTTAAGTTAGGCTAGCGAGCAAGCATTTTAGCCAGGTAGCCTAGGACAACAAAAACTAAAACTGTGTACTGTATGAGAGAGTCATAGACTGTTTAGGCAACATGAAAGAAAAGGACGGCATTGGCATTTCTACAAGTAGGGTGAGTCAACATGTTTTTTCTACTTGCACACACACACTCACACACACAGAAATCAGAACCATGGACAGCCACACCATTTTTAGTTTAAGTTGATTGGACTTAATCGTTTTTGGTATCTTTTAGTTGTCACTGTATTAGACTAAGCATAGGTGATTAGATGATGTTGAAGTTGAGATGGTGCTGGAAGAGTGGCGGCAACTCCTGTTTTCTTTACGACTTGCGGTAACTCTCTGTGGTTCTAAATTTATAGTTGTTTCGTAGTCCGAAAATGTCAGAAACATTACCTTGCTTGACCTTGCTGTAGGTCATGTAACTGCTTGTTACATGCAATATGTTTTGTGGACTTCACCAGACAGATGTTGCTCTCTGGTTTTGTAATGAAACAATTGTGTGGTTGAATTTATTTTGCCACTGTGTCATCTTATTGTCTTGGCCTTAGGCCTATATATCACAATGTCAATGCGTGTATGAACTAACAGGTTATAGTGGGGGGGCTTGGCTTTTTTTGGGGGGGGGGGGGGGGGCTCGGCTTCCCCAGTGATGTTACTCACGCATCACTACTTGGGTGGAATCATTTAAAAGACCCAGATGCAGGACAACCGATGATTTTGCTGGACATTCCCTGAACATTTTAGCCTACATTAATAAAAATATTTGGCAGTTAGGCCTACTGTCCTTTTCAAGTTTAGCTGGAATTTAAGCCGAAAGGATTTAAGAAATATGATTGGTTGACAATAGGCCTATCTGTGACATTGGCCTACTTCTCATCTTGCGCAAAATATCAAATCTCAACAACGATTGGAGAAGTGTTTAACATTACCAGTAGGCTTAGGCTACCACATCCTTATGATATATATATTTTTTTTTGTGACTGCAAGAGACAAGTTGTAATGTGTGACTAAAATAAGAGACAAATTAACCTTTTTTATAAATTAGTGTTGTTTGAATTTGTTGATAAAATGTCGGACATGATTGTTTTGTTGCGGGACAAAGGGTCAAAATGCATGACTGTCCCGCACAATCCGGGACATGTGGTCACCCTAACCGCTACTGGCACACACAAGCTTGTAGCTCTGGTCCAATGTTAAGCCAACTCTCAGAAGTTCAGACATTGAACGTTCCTTCCAGACCATCATATTTTCGGGAAAAAAATAAATAAATATATATATATATATATATAACGATTTTGGAGGTTTAAAAAGTAACAGTAAGGAACGATATAAGCCGTTACTTGTTTTGGTTCAAACTGGTCCAGAACTTTATTTTGCTGGTTGGAACAGTACTGGAACGGAACCCAAAAAATGGATCTGTTCAAAATGAAACGATTGGGAAATGATTTGGAATCCAACCCTTGGTGTAAACGGAAGAAGGACGCAAAACAATTCTTAAGCGGAAGCAAACGGAACGAATTGGAGAGGGACCTACCTGAATTTGTCCAATACAAACTCTAGTTTTAGTTGCAACTGTTTGGCTAATGATTACACCTTTGTTGTCACTGAAAAATACTGTCTTCTGCAACTGTAAAACAGTGGACAGTAATTTCCTAATTTGCATTTGTGACATAATTATTTTGATGTGATATGTTTGCTAAAACCCTAGGCCATTTGAGAATCTATTAAAGTTTAGATGGTGTATTTATCTGTTTTGGCTGCCAGAAACTATTTGCCTTTTAAATAGAACATGTACTGTAAGGTAGTATTTTATTGGGCTACTTGTCAGTATTCCCCAAATGTAGATTCAGATCAAAAGGCTCCGTGTGTGATTCTCACCGACCTAGCATAACTATACAACTCATAACAGTGATTCTGATAAGAGTCTGTATCGGTCAAGCATATCAATATGCAATGCAGTCTAAAAAATAAATATGATCATCATATAAGTCGTTTTTCAACAGGTGTGGATTGTGAAGATGGAGGGAGAGCATCCTCATGAGGAGAAGCAGACTGAAACTGCTTGCTGTGCATCCCAATGTCCCAAAGATGGAGAGGAAAGGCAGGGACAAGGGGCTATGTTATGGTCCATCCAGGAGGCAGTGGAGAGGCAGACCATGCAGATAGGAGCGTCCGCCTGTGGGGCAACGGCCGTAGTGGACGTCCTACAGGCCCTCGGCATCATTGTGGCACCCGAGACGGCTGACCGGTGTGTGCGGACGTGCCTGAGGAGGAACGAGGCGCCGCTGCCCGATTACCTGTTCTCCCGGAGCGAGGCTGGTACTGACCATTGACCGCTTACTGTCCTTGTTCTTTTTAGCTAACAACCGTGCACTGTTTTCACAATAATCACCTGACCGCAATCTAACCTAATTACCACAATTTATGACAAGAATCTTTGGCCCCAACCCTGATTTGACTTAACACAACAGCCAACCACAACACTCATCCAGCAGTCTACTCTGACCACAACCCTTAGAACTTCCTCATTATACCACGATTTCTCTAACTGGACCACAGGCCCTCAACCATGACCACCAAATGCTCTGTTAACTGTGTTAACAACTGTGTGTGTGCGTGTTTGTGTATTTCTGTATTTATTTTCCACTGTTGTATATCTGTGATACACCCTCCTCTCTGTCTCTTCCCCTCTCACAGGCGCCACACACGCACAGCTGATAGCTGGGGCGGAGCAGGCCAGTGGTGGGCGCGTGCTGGGTCGCCACTTCCCCCTCCACCCTCGCCGGCGGGTGAGGCTGGTACCCTGGCTGGCACAGTGGATCCAGAAAGGGGCAGTGCCCGTGGCCACCATGAACATGCAGCTGGCAGTGCCAGAGGGAGAGGAGGTTCCCGACGCATGGCACCACCAACTCATCTTTGGGGTCGGACCCGACACTGTCTATATGACCAACCCCCTGGATGTGGGTAAGTCGTGTGGGTGTGTGTCTGAGTGTGTGTGTGTGTGAAAGAGTATAGCCTGTGTGTGACTTCATGCATTATATGTCCTAGTGAGTGAGCGGGAGGTGCATCAGCGACTCTGCAGTGAATCTGTGTTGCTGATACGTCGAGAGGATGTGCTGCTGAGATTGACAGCTGACGCCCCTCTGTCTAGCCTATCAGACGACCAGTCTGACCCACGCTGGAAAGCCCTGGATGTGGAGGGTGAGAGAGAGAGATTTCACTGCTCTCTGTTACTCTGGTCATGTTCCCCTGCTCAGATCTTGCATGCATCAACCAATGGTTGTGTCTCACGTCATCGACTGTGTTATGTAAAATACCTATCCAGCCACTTTAAGATCTGGCATGCGTCAGTAACGCCTGGGCACAGGAAGGCGCCCTATGTCTGTCTCTCGCTCTCTCTCTCTTTCTCTCACACTCTTTGTCTCAGAATAACACACAATTTAGTTCTGCCAAAGCAGGATGTCAATGACGCGTGTGTGTGCACACCTGTGCCTTTGTTTGCGTGTGGTCCTTTACTCCCTTAGGTCAATTGAGGCAGATGATTCGTGAGGAAGACCATGATGATGAAGATCAGTTTAGGATGAGCCATGTCGTGATCCCCGCAGCGTACAGTTCAGGTGTGACAGTCTTCGCCCTCAGAGACTCAGACCAAGGACAGGAGCTTCTCCACACCCCTGAACTCCCTTTGCTTTGATATGGCTGGACAGTGGACACATCATTACCAAAAATCTTGCTCTGATTGGACAATGCATCTTTGACCTTCCCGCTATTGTTACATGTATTCGGTGAGGGGAAATGTTCAGAAACTGGTGATAGAAATGTCATTAATAGAGCTAACATGGTTCCTTATTCTACAGGTAAGAGAGGCTTGTCTGTTCTACATATTATATTTATATCTGAACATCCAACAACATCCAACAACATTGCTGAATGTGCCCCAGGCGTATTCAGTGAGGTGAAGCACTCAAAAACTATAGAATTGATAGAGCTGACTCAATTTCCTATTCAGACACAACTCATAATTCTGATATGTCTATCTATAATATTGGCCAGTCATGTTGTACACAATACATTTTTTATCTGAACGTTCAGTAACGTTACTCCGACCTGAACGAGGCCCTGCTGCTGTACAGTAGGATATCCGTCCCTGACAGTAATACTTTGTTTGAACACTTTTCTGGGTCGTATTCACTGACATAAAGCAGAAGAAAATGAACCGAAACAGGGAGTGACTCCCTGAACTTACCCAATAACAAACATTCATTTTCCTATTCCATTGCATAACATTTTGCTACAGTATGCACTAATGAATATGACCCTGATCTTATGTGTGTGATGTTAAGAATAGCCTACTTGATGTATGCCCCTGCACCAGTGGAGGCTGCTGAGTGGAGAACAGCTCGTAATAATGGCTAGAACTGCGCAAATAGAATGGCACCAAACACATAGAAACCATGTGTTGGATGGACTTGATACCATTCCACTAATTCCGCTCCAGCCATTACCAAGAGCCTGTCCTCCCCAATTAAGGTGCCACCAACCTCCTGTGCCCTGCACATTGAAATGGTGCACGGTTTGAAACCCTGTCTTCTGCAGTAGGACAATCAACCCTAATGCGCCACTCTGTGCAATACCAGATAAGCTAAATCTGTGGCACTGGGATGTAAATGTGATGCTGTGCTCATCTACACAGATACAGATTAGGTGTATATTGTGAGTGTGCTCATGATTTGCAGTTTTCTGTACTCAAGATTTTTGGCTACCACTTATTTGGCCAGTTTCCCAGACACAGATTAAGCCTGGTCCTTGACTAAGAATGATGTTCAATGGAGATTCTCCATTAACAGTAGCAGTTGAGTCTAGGACTAGGCTTGATCTGTGTCCAGGAAACCAACCAAATATGAAACAATGTTTAAATCAATCAACATGTATCTGTTGTCGTTCCAGGTTGTGATGTTTGTCATTGTTAACTCCCTTTTATTTGTAACCTATCAAAATACATAAAGAGTCGCAAGACCTATATATATAACAACTCCCAGTCATTTATTGGGCAAAACACCAAAGTTTTGGCATCACTGCCTTCTTCAGGGTAATGTCATGAATGCTTGAACCAGGTTATGAAGACAAACGGTGCAATCAGTGTAACCAATAACAATAGTGAGGGGTGTAAATGAATTGAGTGAAACTTAAATACAGTGCATTCGGAAAGTATTCAGATCCCTTCCCTTTTTCCACATTTTGTTACATTACAGCCTTATTATAAAATGGATTCAATAAATAAAAATCCTCATCAATCTACACAAAATACCCCATAATGACAAAGTGAAAAAAGGTTTTTTAGAAATGTTTGCAAATTTATTCGAAATTAAAAACATGACTTATTTACATAAGTATTCAGACCCTTTGCTATGAGACTCGAAATTGAGCTCAGTTGCATCCTGTTTCCATTGATCATCCTGGAGCTGTTTCTACAACTTGATTGGGGTCCACCTGTGGTTAATTCAATTGATTGGACATGATTTGGAAAGGCACACACCTGTCTATATAAGGTCCCACAGTTGACAGTGCATGTCAGAGCAAAAACCAAGCCATGAGGTCAAAGGAATTGTCCGTAAAGCACCAAGACAGAATTGTGTCGTGGCACAGATCTGGGGAAAGGTGCCAAAATAATTCTGCAGCATTGATGGTCCCAAGAAGAGGTTTGGAACCAGCAAGACTTCCCGGCCCGGCCAAACTGAGCAATTGTGGAGAAGGGCCTTGGTCAGGGAGGTGACCAAGAACCCAATGGTCACTCTGACAGAGTTCCTCTGTGGAGATGGGAGAACCAGCACTCCACCAATCAGGCCTTTATGGTAGAGTGGCCAGACGGAAGACACTCCTCAGTAAAAGACACATGACAGCCTGCTTGGAGTTTGCCAAAAGGCACCTAAAGCACTCAGAACATGAGAAACAAGATTATCTTGTCTGATGAATGCAAAGCGTCACATCTGGAGGAAACCTGGCACCATCCCTACGGTGAAGCATGGTGATGGCAGTATGATGCTGTGGGGATGTTTTTCAGTGACGGGGACTGGCAGACTCGTCGGATCGAGGGAACGATGAACGGCGCAAAGTACAGAGAGATCCTTGATGAAAATCTGCTCCAGAGCCCTCAGGATCTCAGACTGGGGCGAAGGTTCACTTTCCAACAGGACAACGACCCTAAGCACACAGCCAAGACAATGCAGGAGTGGCTTCGGGACAAGTCTCTGAATGTCATTGAGTGGCCCAGCCAGAGGCCAGACTTGAACCCAATCAATCATCTCTGGAGAGACAGTTATTTATCTTCAACACATTTGCAAAAATGTCTAAACTTTTTTTTGCTTTGTCATTGTGGGGTATTATGTGTAGATTGATGAGGGGAAAAAACTATTTAATACATTTTAGAATAAGGCTGTAACGTAACAACATGTGGAAAAAGTCAAGCGGGCTGAATACTTTCCGAATGCACTATATATATTGAATTGTTTCCAAATTCATTAAATTTTTGTTACATGTAATATTTTGGTTCAACCATAATATATATTAAGCTTCAAAAGGGGGAACATATTGGGTGTACGCTAATAAGTCGTAGAAATAATATATTCATTTATAAGACTTATTGTTCATAAGAAGGGCCTGAGATCCAAGTCAATTTTCAGACCACTATAGGGATCAATGTTGTTAGACAGGATATCCGGTAGGCCTCCCTCTGTTGTAGTAGGATCTCGAGTTTTACCTCCTTTCCTAGGTAGATGAACATGCTCAATGCCTGTGTATTTGATGGGAGAGGATGGTTAGCTTCAAAGTGAGCTGCTACTTGATAGTCAGTATTCTTACACCTGATTGAGCTGCGGTGTTCAGCAATGCGTTATTTTACTTGTCTTTTCGTTTGTCCTACGAAGGCTTTCTCACATGAACAGGTGATGGGATAGATTACTCGCTTATATTTTCTCTGAACACACAGACTGTTGAATTGATTTTCTTCTTCGGTTTAGTTTTTAGCAAACTGAGATATTGAGATGTTCACTATTGCATCATCAAGGGTTTTGTCCTTGTAGCCTCTCATTTTGAATTTATCTGTCATTTTCTTAGCATTGTCAAAATCTGACTGGTGGCCACAGATTCATTTAACCCTGTGTAGCTAGCTGTATGGTAGACCATTCTTGAGGGGAAGGGGATGCATACTATCCGCACGCAGCAGGGTATTGCGGTCTGTGGGCTTTGTGTATAACTCTGTGTGTAATGCATCACTCTCTTTGATCCATAAATCCAGGTAGTTTTATTTTTCTCTCATCAGTTTGCATGGGGAATTTGAGGTATTCAGAGCTCTTGTTTAACGGAGTTTGGAATTAATTTAGTTCCTGCTGACTTGCTTCCCAGAGCACAAAGACATCTTTGTATCTCTTCCATAGGAGTGTTTTACAAAGTAGGGTGTGTGTCTCTGTTTTGTAAATGAGTGCTTCCTCAATTTGTCCCACATACAGGTTTGCATAGTTGGGGGCAAAGTGGAAGCCCATGGCTACACCCAGAATTTGAAGGGAAAATTCTGACACCAAGACAGTCATTTTTGGATAATACCAATTCAGTGAGTTGCAAGGCAATCATTGGATGAAGCAAGTGAAGGGTCTCTCTGCTGAAGGAAGTGTTGCAGCGCCTGCAAGCCTCCAGTGTGTGGAATATTAGTGTACAAGCTCCACATCAAAAGTGGCCAGCAAGGTGCCCTCTGGTATCCTTAAGCCCTCTATCAATGAGATCATGTGACTAGTCTCTTGTATTTGAAGTAAGATGGTAGATTCTCAACCATCGGTTTAATGTGGTGTTCCAGACTTAGAAATATTGGACGTCACAGCGTTAAATGAAGCTACAATGGGTCTACCTGGGGGAGGAGATTTTTTTGAGTAATTTAGCGACTGTATGAAAAGTTTATCTTGGGAAATTTCACACAAATTCACATTATTTTTTGGTGATTTGTCCTGATTCCAAACAGCTTTCCACTGTGGATGTGATATTATGCTGGAATTCTAGGGTAGGGTCATAATTCAGTTTATGGTATAAGTCACATTTAGATTGTTGTTGGTGACATTCATTCACATGGTCACATTTGTTTTGTTTTTAATGATAATCGAAGGATCTGATTGTAAAGTCCTTAAGAGCCATTCTTTCGTCTCTACTCAGGTTATCATAGGATTTGTGTTTCTGTTTGTCTTTCAATAGGTCACTTGCATCATTTTCAACAATCCTGCAGGTTTCCATGGATGCACATGCCTGTGGGGGGGGGGGGAGATGAATTAACTTTCTGCTCTAAATGTGGTTATCTCAGAGCTTACAGTTTATTTGCCATTAGTCAGCACCTCAACACAAAATAATTGTCTCTGGGTGTGCGCCTAGGGACATTCATACTTCTTGCTTTGCGGCACAGTTCAGAGCTGTTGTAAAGGAAGTTGTCAATGAAGTGAGTGTGTTTATACAGGACCTACCGTCAATCAATCATGTCAATGCAGAGCTATATGGAGTCATCCGCATTATTAACACATTTGAGAGGAACACTGCCATGCGGTAATTAGCTCAATGTGGCGTCTGCATTCCCCCAGAGGTTCGCCAATTCCGTCGTACCATCCATATGGCGCCTCTGACCACATTTGTTTGATCAAGCATAAATTGGATTTGACCATGCTGAGGGGTCCAAAAAGCTCTGCATTGGCATGATTGGCTGACAGTAGGTGAGGGTGGGCGGTCCTAAATAAACAAAAATGTACTTCCTTGACAACTTCCTTCACAACAGTTCTGCTCAACAGCTCTGTGCTGCTCCACAAAGATGTATGAATGCCCTGACTTCTGCAAAGGCCATATTGTCGAAAATGCTGCACGGCCAATGCAGGATTCAGATTGACCATG
This sequence comes from Oncorhynchus mykiss, assembly GCF_057628025.1. Classification (NCBI taxonomy): domain Eukaryota; kingdom Metazoa; phylum Chordata; class Actinopteri; order Salmoniformes; family Salmonidae; genus Oncorhynchus; species Oncorhynchus mykiss. The sequence continues at coordinate 21,512,739 of NC_143028.1, read as the reverse complement.
CCGCGCCTGTAAGAGTTGAATACCCCTGCTCGACATGCTTAAAATATATATTTGACCCAAAAACTACAACTCCCATGATTCTTTGAATGAAAAAAACGACTAGAGGCTAAGGAAGTTAACACGTTTTACAGAAACAAAACTTGATATGCACATTATACACTATCTTAAGACATTTTACTAGACACTGCCTACATAAATGCCTATAGAAGTTACATCTATATATTATTTGACCCGCGTTTAAAAGCTAAACAAACACAGTTGCGTATCATATTGGGTCCACGTGATTTGAGAGTTCATATGCTGCGTTCAAGTGCTAGTTGCAACTAGGAAAAGTCCGTCTTGTTAACTGGTTGAATGCGGCGCCTGTATAGCCAGACCAGTTAAAAGTCGAAAATGCACGAGTTTGCTAGTTTCGACTAGGAATTTAACGCTGCAATACCTTACGCTTACTGCCCGCGTGCACACAGGGTAGTCTCCCCTAGCTGTGGGCAAGGAAAGTACATCTGGACGTGGGCTCTGTCATCAAAAAATACTAACTCCCCACTACACAAGATACATGTGAGTTTGGCTTTAATAGACTTCATCTAAGTTGTTTTATGAGAACTTGCAGTGTTGCGCGTGTGGTCACCGAGTCGAAGTTTTACCATCGTGATGCTAATTACAATTTGGAATCAACTGGGGAAGTTGGTTACAGTACCTAGGTAAAACTACAAGAACACGGCTCATTGCGAAAGAGGGTGATTTTTCGTATTTTTGCATGTGGCTGCAAATATTTCACTACGTCAATGAAATTAGCAATCGATAGTGTGGCGAAACTCAAAAGCTGTAGTTAGCTACAACTGTAGCCAGTTATCTAACTATGTAGTTTAACTTTGGTTGTGGAGCCATTCCACCCACATGTTAAATTGTAGACAGTGGGCTCATTCTGCCATCACTGGTCAGCAAACTTTGTAACAAAAAGTTCCTTGTCCACCCTGTGTTTTTAGTACTGATTGCATCAATTGTGCTGATTTTTATTTTTAAGCGATGAGCTGCGGACAATAATTTTATACATTTTAGTAAATTATCTCTTCAAAAGTTCTCAAACCTCTGTAAATTCATAGCCCCATTGCCTCGTGAGTCACACGAGTGAGTGTTTCCAATCAAAGGGAGCTCGTCGACTAATTGGGAACCACTCGCGTCATGCTACACACATTATCTCTGTAAAAGCTCATATTTGATAGTTTGCTGATGTACATACTCCTCGGGAATTGTATCAGTAGGCGTATAGGCCATTCCAGGGGGGTCATGGCTAGAAGGGATCCAGCTTTTTGTGAAATTTAACGTAAAAATGTGTTATTTCATTTAAGCTAACCCTCTTCCTAACCTTAACACCTATTTATCATAACCTGCTAAGTTAATTATCCTAGCCTGCTGCTTAAGTTCTCCTAACCTGCCATGAAAAGTAAATTCTGACGTTAATTTGGCAACTGATCCTTTATTGAACGTTAAGATAGAAATAGGAAATGTAGATCAAACAGCCTCTCTGATATGTAGAATAAGAAAGCACATTGGCTCTATTCACACATTTCTATCTGCAGCGTTCATAACGTTTGGCAGCTGAACATTGCCCGGTAAGATGGGAGATAGGACTGGTTTAAACTCTGAGCCCCTGGTTTGTTTGTTTGTGGGGAGTATTGATTGGGGCAAAGGCATGCCCACCACTTCTTCAACCCAAATACTGGCCATCTACAACAGTGATAGCAAACTTAGATGCGGGTGGGGGGGCCACCAAAAACTCAATGATGGGCACAGTTGCTTGACGGTCTGCATACCCGTACCCACCCCAGCCGAGTTGCTCCCCTGTTGACGGCGGAGAGAAATGGTTGCAAATTTGTTTATATATGAAATCTGAGTGAGACTGACCAACAAAATCAATGGTAGCCCACTGGCCGTTAATTCGACAGTTTTTAGCGGCCTTCTAATTCAGCAATCCCCCCCAAAAAAAATTCCTGACATGGTCTAATTGACTATCAGTGACTGATATAAGAAGAAAAAGCTGCTGATCCATAACCAAATGTGGGTATTGCACCTTGTCTATTCTAACTCGCAACCATAAGTTGAGACCCCAACATAGTTCCCCATTTTGGAAATTGGTCCGAGGCTCTTGGGCTGCCCATTTTTCCATCCCTGATTTATGTCTTTCTGTTCTGAGGCATATTAAACACAAAACAGTATTCAAGGGGTTGTACAAGTTAGTCCCCCCCCCCCCCCCCCCCCCCAACCTGTTTCTACTGTCATTAACACACTGATACACGATATGTTGCTTAAAATGTTGTTGTTTTTTAATGCAAATTACACCGTTTTTAATGGGTCCCTACACAGAATGGGCTCTTGGACAATGACAACTAATTGGAGACAGATTTTTATGGGTGGCAGTGTCCCAACAAATGTGATATATGAATCTGAGATTTAAATGCTAGGCCCCAGCAAAAGGTCACCAATCCTTCACAGCAGCCCGGTGATGTGGCCTTTTGGGTAAGGTCCTCATTTGCAGTTTCCCTGCACCATAGGTCAATTTTCACATGCAATTAAGTAGCTTCTTTTATGGATGATAAATTAAAGTAATTTGAGAAGCTGTTTTATTTACTGATGCTGTTCGTGCCCAGTGACTAACCTGGGTTGAAATCAGAAGGGTGCAATGTTCTGAAGGTTGCAGATAGAAATATGTTGTATAGAGTTTCTTTATTCTACATGTCAGAGAAGCATGTCTGTCCTTCAGAATATATTTCTGTTTGAAAGTTCCATGATGTTGTCTTACTGAGCACCATCCTGGTTCGGTGATGTGATTTGATCATGTGTGATTGCTTTTTCCATCTACCTGTCATTTAGTTGCCATGGCAGTGCGGTTGCTAGTGATTGGCAGTGGTGGGCGGGAACACACCTTGGCATGGAAGCTGGCACAGTCACCACACATCCAGCAGGTCCTGGTGGCACCAGGGAACGCTGGCACCGCCAACTGTGGAAAGATCTCCAACTCTGGTGAGAAGGACACGCATAACTGTTAATATCATGATTTGTCTGAGGTCTTTTATGGTCATCTGACATTACCAGGAATCGTATAATCTTCAAAAACTCTTAGCCACTGCGTTCCATCTGAAATGTGTGTGTGCGTCTCTTCTCCCCCCTCTGCACAGAGGTATCTGTGAGTAATCACTCCATCCTGGCTCAGTTCTGTAAGGAGCATAGCGTGGGGCTGGTGGTGGTAGGGCCCGAGGTGCCTCTCGCAGCAGGTGAGTGGCACACATCCTTATCTTCCCCATTTCATATTCAGCCTTCTGAAACAGTACAGGTACAAAGGAAATGCCAAGTTGACCGTCATCATTCTTCTCTGCCCTCCCCCCCAGGCATGGTAGATGACTTGCAAGCGGCAGGGGTCCCGTGTTTCGGCCCCTCAGCGAAGGCTGCCCAGCTGGAGGCCAGTAAGAGTTTCTCCAAGGCCTTTATGGACCGTCACGGCATCCCCACAGCCAACTGGTGCTCCTTCACCGACCCCCAGGAGGCCTGCAGCTACATCCGCACGTCAGTACTGGGGTGGAGGGGTGAAGTTGTTGGAGAGATGGGGTCATGTTAATTGAAAACAGTGTTTCTAATTGGACAAGTCCAGGTAGTCTGTCATCTCAACAATGTGTCATATGTGAGATGAATTTCTACCCATCTCCTGAACTGAAATATAATTGACCCTGCCTCTGTGGCTCTCTAACCTTTAACCCCTAACCCCAGGGCCAGTTTTCCTGCTCTGGTGGTGAAGGCCAGCGGCCTGGCTGCAGGGAAGGGTGTCATTGTGGCCAAGGACCAGGAGGAGGCTTGCCAGGCTGTGCTGGACATTATGAAGGTATAGTTTCAAAGTGACCCAAAGTTAGTTTTGCATTTCCCACCCTAATAGTTAGAATACCACAGTCTATCCTCTCTTGATTGTCTGTGTGTGTGCCTCAGTACAGCAGTTTTCATAAGAATGTCGCTCGGCCTTGAATGTTGTTCTTTTGGGGGAGATGTGTCACTTATGCACACTCACTAGACTATATATATACACACTCAATCTCACACACTACATACGCGCACACACATACCGACAACACTTTTACACTCATAATTTGCTGCTGATACTCTGTTCTGTATTTTACTCTTACCTATCCTGGTGCCTAGTCACTTTAACCTGCCTTCATGTACATATCTACCTGGAATACCTCGTACCTCTGCACATTGATCTGGTACTCCCTTTTTATATAGCTCTGTTCTTGTGTACTTTATTTTATTCCTCTTGTTACTATTTTATATTTTTAAACTCTGCATCGTTGGGAAGGTCTGGTAAGCAAGCAGTTGTACACCAGTTGTATTCGGCACGACTCGACAAATCCAGCTCCCATTTTAAAGAAGGTTTGTGTGTGTGTTGCAGGACAAAACGTTCGGCTCTGCCGGGGAGACTGTAGTGGTGGAGGAACTACTGGAGGGAGAAGAAGTGTCTGTGAGTGTCCGGTCCTCTTTCTTTTTCTTGTGAAATACCCACGTTTACATGCACAGTGGGCAACATTTTCGTCATGCAAAATAGCACAGATCCATGCAAAGAATACATTGGATAATGTGCTTTCCATGTCTATTTAAAATGTTATGGTTATTTTTGCTCACTGCCATTTTACACAACCAAATGTCGGCCTGTATGTACCCTGACGACAATTCAATATGCGGTTCCATTATTGGCATTTACTAACTACTTGCTCTTTCTGTCTCCTTCCCTGTGTAGTGTCTGTGTTTCAGTGATGGCTGCAGTGTGTCCCCCATGCCCCCGGCCCAGGACCACAAACGCCTGCAGGACGGGGACCTGGGCCCCAACACGGGCGGCATGGGGGCCTACTGCCCCACCCCCCAGGTACACACACACACTTGACACCCACCGACCATTGTCTCACATTGCTCAGAATGTGTACGACTCTCTCTTTCTGTGCACAACATGCTATTGTCTGTCCATCTGTTTGTCTTCTGTCTGTCAATCAAACATCCATTTGTGTCCAGGTGTCTCAGGAGCTTTTGCAGCAGATCAGAGAGACTGTCCTCCAGAAGACTGTGGATGGCATGAAGGAGGAGGGAACCCCCTATGTGGGTGAGTAATGAACTGCAGGCAGCACACTGGTTATTGAGTGGAAATGAAAGGGGTGCAAAATAGTGTCCCTCTCTTTTATTTGTCTCACTCGTTTACATGTTGTCATCCTCTATCAGGTGTGCTGTATGCTGGGCTGATGTTGACCAAGCAGGGGCTGAAGGTCCTGGAGTTTAACTGTCGCTTCGGCGACCCAGAGTGTCAGGTTGGTAAACTGTGTGTGTGAGCATGTGTTATTGGTATATGTCACTGCTCTATGTTATCATCATGGAGCTGATAAGTCAAGTTTTGCACTTGTACTGCACTAATGGGTAAGGTTAAGAAAAATGCAGTATGAATTGGTCCTTAATCTGTGCCTATTAGGACAATTTCGATCTAGCCTGAATCATGTTCAGTTGGGCAAACCGTACCTAACCATTTTGTAGTGGGAAAACGGAAATTCCAGTATTACCTCCCGTTTCACTCTGAATTAAAATATTTTCTTCCTATTAAACGTGACCTTGTTCCAGGTGCTGATGCCCTTGCTGAAGAGTGACCTGTATGAGGTGCTCCAGAGCACCCTGGAGGGGAAGTTGGCATCCAGTCCACCTGAGTGGCACCAGGACAGGTCTGCAGTTACTGTGGTCATGGCCAGCCCTGGCTACCCCGGCTCCTATAAGAAAGGTGTCGCAATCACTGGTAGGTACGCTTCTGTCGATTGCTATTTGATTGGGGTGTATTCATTAATCACACTGTTGCAAAGTGTTTTGCACCGGAAATAAGTTTCCATTGGACAAATTCCTCCACGCTTCATTCCGTTTACCTCTTCTTTCGAATGGTTCCCGTTTGATCCTAGTGAATATTCCCGTTTGGAACAGATTTGCTGTCAGGTCGGTTGTTCAGCATCGGTTTCGACTATCAACTAATTACATAACATTAACCAGGTTTCCTTCCAACCTTTTAATGTGTGTGAAGTACATGTAGGATATTTTTTTTTTACAGCAGGCCTGATGGAAACGGCACATTTGTGAACTTTCCACATTTTGGCAAAACTAAATGCGCTACAAGTTGGGATATTATTCAACGGTGAAGAGGCGACTCCGGGATGCTGGCCTTCTAGGCAGAGTTGCAACGAAAAAGCCATATCTCAGACTGGCCAATAAAAAGAGAGAAAAAGAACAGACACTGGACAGAGGAATTCTGCCTAGAAGGCCAGCATCCCAGAGTCACCTCTTCACTGTTGATGTTCAGACTGGTGTTTTGCGGGTACTATTTAATGAAGGTGCCAGTTGAGGACTTGTGAGGCATCGTTTCTCAAATGGTACACTCTAATGTAATTGTCCTCTTGCTCAGTTGTGCACTGGGGCCTCCCACTCCTCTTTCTATTCTGGTTAGAGACAGTTTGCGCTGTTCTGTGAAGGGAGTAGTACACAGCGTTGTACGAGATCTTCAGTTTCTTGCCAATTTCTCGCATGGAATAGCCTTAATTTCTCAGAACCAGAATAGACTGACGAGTTTCAGAAGAAAGTTCTTTGTTTCTGGCCATTTTGAGCCGGTAATCGAACCCACAAATGCAGATGCCCCAGATAATAAAACTGTCCTCCTTTAGACTAGTTGAGTGTTTCTTTAATTAGCACAACTGTTTTCAGCTGTGCTAACATAATTCCAAAGGGTTTTCTAATGATCAATTAGCCTTTTTAAAATGATAAACTTGGATTAGCTAACACAACGTGACATTGGAACACAGGATCGATGGTTGCTGATAATGGGGCCTATGTAGATATTCCATAACAAATCAGCCGTTTCCAGCTACAATAGTCATTTACATCATTAACAATGTCTACACTGTATTTTTGATAAATTTCATGTTATTTTAATGGACAAAAAAAAAAAATTCTTTCAAAAACAAGGACATTTCTAAGTGACCACAAACTTTTGAACGGTTGTGTACCTATGGACGAGTGATGTCAGAGCTGAACTGACTAAGATACAGTAGAATAGTATAGAAAACAGTATATACATATGAGATGAGAAATGCCAGATATGTAAACAGTAAAGTGACTAGTGTTCCATTCCTTAAAGTGGACAGAGATTTCTAGTCTATTCCTATAGGCAGCAGCCTCTAATGTACTAGTGCTGGCTAACAGTCTGATGGCCTTGAGATAGAAGCTGTGTTTGTCTCTCGGTCCCAGCTTTGATGCACCTGTACTGACCTTGCCTTCTGGATGATAGCGGGCTGAACAGGCAGTGGCTCGGGTCATTGATGTCCATGCTGATCTTTTTGGCCTTCCTGTGACATCGGGTGCTGTAGGTGTCCTGGTACTGTAACGTTATACGACTCCTTGCCGTTCTTCAAGACATAACCCGTTAGTTGCTTACTGGACCCAGGCAATCTGTGTGAAATGTTAACTAGCTAACAAACTACTATCTGTGAAATTATGTTTTCCTTTTACAGTATGTTGTTAATGAGAGAATTACCGTAGGTGGAAATGAGGCGTTGCTTGTTAAACAAGTATAGCTGGAGCCGAGCCTGGCTTACACCTGTTACTGCTAGACGTTACCTTTGAAGATCTTCTTCTGTTGGCACCCCAATATGTCCCAGAAACATCACAAATGGTAATTTTGTTCGATAACTTTCACCTTTATATCCACAAAATGTTCATTTTTTTTGTTGGTGCGTTTGATTCAGAAATAGACCGGTTCCAACTTGCCCAACATGACTACAAATTATCTAATAAGTTACGGGGCGTTTATTTAATTCTTCACTCGGTGGGCAAAAACAATGTTCACCATGTAGCCTTGTGCACTTGATCGATGTCTACTATACTGGGCACTATAATAGAGAAAACAGAATGCCTGTTTGTTTTGTTCTATTTAGTATGTATTGTTCCCAAGTGCAATATTTAGGTGTGTGTGGTCACAAGTGTTCTATTATAAAGGCTGTCATGGCTAACTTCAATATTAGTGTGTTTTACTCTCAAGACTTGAGTGTCATTGGCAGTGAAGTCGAGGGAACAAATAACATTGGATTGCTTTCTTTAAATTTTTCTAGCAGTGAGTTAGGGTCACATGAACCACTTATTTTACACACAGGCTGATCAGGCAGATGATATTCTTTGTTGTTTGATTAGTTAAACTGCATTTCCCCCTAGCAGGGATTTGTTTTGTATTTTTCAATGCAAAAAAACAAACTGTCACCTTTTTGGGCCCTCACCAGTTTGTATCCCTGATCATAGTGCTTGATGGGGTTTTTGACACTGCACTTGAATAAACTTTCAAAGTTGTTAATTTTCCGGTTTGACTAAATTTCATGTCTTAAAGTAATGATGAATTGTAGTTTCTAATTGCTTATTTGAGCTGTTCTTGCCATTTAATATGCACTTGTTTGTATTTTTACCAAATAGCTATCTTCTGTATTCCACCCCTACCTTGTCACAACACAACTGATCGACTCAAATGCATTAAAAGAAAAGAGAACCCACAAATGAACTTTTAAGGCATACCTGTTCATTGAATTGCATTCCAGGTGTGGAGTGTGCAAAGCTATCATCATGGCAAATGGTGGCTACTATGAAGAATCTCAAATATAAAATATATTGATTTAACACTTTGTTTTTGGTTTCTACATGATTCTGTATGTTATTTCATAGTTTTGATGTCTTCACTGTTATTCTGCAATAATAAATAAAAAGGTAACTGAATGAGTAGGTGTCAACTTTTGACTGGTACTGTATATAATTTAAAGAACTCAGTCCGGCTTTACATTGGCTCTTGAAAGTTGTAGTAGAATGCATAAGGTGGAAATTGGGTAGTGCATAATCAGTTCCTCTTGTCAGTCATATTGCATACCTTAGAGCGATTTATAACTTTTCAGAAATGTCCAGTGTTTTTTAGCCCAGATATCAATAATGCCAGAAGGGGGACCCCTGAGTGAAAAAGTTGGAATAAGTGATGAACTTCACAGGGTGGTGAAAGTGCACAGTGATAAGCTTGATGGGATAGTGTTATCATTAACATGATAATTGATTCTTGGCCGCTGTTTGACAAAAATAGTTTTTTTTTTTTGGTCCATAATAATCTCGTGTAGGTTATACCAGCACTGTATCTGTGAACCGTTCTATATAGAGCGTACGTGTCAAGACCAGTGTGCGCCCATTTGTGATATACACATTTATTGTGACACAACCATCAATTGAGTTGAAAATGCAATGGAAACCCATAACTTCTATATGGTACTTGGGAATTTGACCGCAGAAGTTACTTTTATGTGCACTATGTCATTATGCACAGCTTTTTATGGTAATGTATCTCTGGTGGAAAAAAGCATGTTTTTATTTCTGCAGATTTTAGAATATTTGCATAAAACTGATTTTAAAGTAGGGGTAGATTAGGGACTCTTATCTCCTGCGTCCCCGTCCCCCCTTCTCTACCTCTCATCCACACTCCCTCTGTCTTCCTCCATATCTTTCTCATTCTCTCCATCACTCTACTCTCGCTCAGGTCTGTCTCAGGTGGAGGAGACAGGGGTGCAGGTGTTCCACGCTGGCACGTCGCTGAAGGAAGGGGGTGTTGTCTCCAGCGGGGGGCGTGTCCTCACTGTCACCGCTGTTAGGTCGTCTCTGGAGATGGCCCTGCACGCAGCCAATCGGGGTGTGGCCGCTGTGGGGTTCCCGGGAGCCGTGTACCGACGTGACATCGGTCACCGAGGCATCGCCCACCTCGCCCAGCACAGGTGTGTGTGGGTGGACACGCACTGAACACACAAACACTCCTTATTCATTTCACTGTAATAGTTTGACCATCTTAATGTTAGAACCCAACATTTTGTTTGAGTACATATTGACAGGAGGGAGTATTGGCTAACCCTAGACGAAGTCTACTTCTGTCTGTCTGATGTTTACAGTTGAAGTCGGAGGTTTACATACACTTAAGCTAGAGTCATTAAAACTCATTTTTCAACCACTCCACAAATTTCTTGTTAACAAACTGTAGTTTTGGCTAGTCGGTTAGGACATCTACTTCGTGCATGACACAAGTCATTTTTCCAACAATTGTTTACAAACAGATTATTTTACTTATAATTCACTATCACAATTCCAGTGGGTCAGAAGTTTACATACACTAAGTTGACTGTGCCTTTAAACAGCTTGGAAAAATCCAGAAAAATGTCATGACTAGAATCTTCTGATAGGCTAATTGACATTATTTGAGTCAATTGAGGTGTACCTGTGGATGTATTTCAAGACCTACATTCAAACTCAGTGCCTCTTTGCTTGACATCATGGGAAAATCAAAAGAAATCAGCCAAGACCTCAGGAAAAAAATTGTCGATCCTCCACAAGTCTGGTTCATCCTTGGGAGCAATTTCCAAACGCCTGAAGATACCACGTTCCTCTGTACAAACAATAGTACGCAAGTATAAACACCATGGGACCACGCAGCTGTCATACCGCTCAGGAAGGAGACGCCATCTGTCTCCTAGAGATTAATGTACTTTGGAGTGAAAACAACAACAGCAAAGGACCTTGTGAAGATGCTGGAGGAAATAGGTACAAACGTATCAATATCCACAGTTAAACGAGTCCTAAATTGACATAACCTGAAAGGCCGTTCAGAAAGGAAGAAGCCTCTGCTCAAAAACCGCAATAAAAAAGCCAGACTACGGTTTGCAGCTGCACATGGGGACAAAGATTGTACCTTTTGGAGAAATGTCCACTGGTCTGATTAAACAAAAATAGAACTGTTTGGCCAAAATGAACATCGTTATGTTTGGAAGAAAAAGGGGGAGACTTGCAAACCGAAGAACACCATCTCAACCGTGAAGCACGGGGGTAGCAGCATCATGTTGTGGAGGTGCTTTTCTGCAAGAGGGACTGGTGCAATTCACAAAATAGATGGTATCGTGAGGGTGGATGAATGCTGAAATAAATCACCCTCTACTATTATTCTGACATTTCACATTCTTAAAATAGTGGTGATCATAACGGACCTAAGACTGGATTAAATGTCAGGAATTGTGAAACTGCGTTTAAATGTATTTGACTAAGGTGTATGTAAACTTCCGAATTCAACTGTACATGTAGATTTGGCCTAGAAACTCACATTCCAATAGATAGTTTAGTCTCATTTCATTCTGTATACTGTTATCGTGTAGAATTCCAGTCTGACTTTTTGTTTTCGTATTTGAAGAACGTTCCTAGATATTTATGTTGGATTGGTGTACGCCTTGGCTGACGTTATCCTTGTAACCTGCATCAAATTGTAGGTTGGCCTAGCTAGCGCATGACTTTTGTACCCCTTGTTAAGAATGGGTCGATGGACTTCGGAAAGAGAAACATTTGTAGGTAGTCAACCCAAAGTCATTCTTATACATGACAGTATTTTTGTATTTATTTTTTACATTCGTATGAGTTATCTCTATCTGGTAATGTGAGGTAGAAGCTGAATTGAGGGACCACCTGATTTGACAGACCGACAATAGCCTGTTGCGTCACTCTGCCATTGGTAGAGGGCAAATAGCTCTAGCCTGATAGGGTATGGTGAGACGACCTCCCAATGACCCTTGCTGTGTGTCGCTCCCCCTGCAGAGGCCTAACTTATAAGGACAGCGGAGTGGACATCGCGGCGGGAAATCGACTGGTAGACATGATCAAGCCATTTGCCAAGGCCACCTCTCGCTCAGGTAATGACGTCAACCCCCTCTCATTGCTGTTAATCAGAACAGCTACAGCTGAGCCACTAGCTAGACAGCCTGAAGAGCCGCAGTGCTTTCCCAAACTCATACCTATCTACTTGTAATGATCGGTGTAAGATTGGATATATGATTCGTTTCCCAAATCTCGCTGAGTACACTGCCTGTTCCAATTCCACCTTTTTGAACTATTCAGGTCAACTAATCATCAAGCCTCTGATTAGTTAAATCAGGTGTGCTGGTACTGGAATTGAACAAATAAGTGGAATGGCTGGGCAACACTGGTAAAAGCATTATGGCAAAAACCTCTACCTAGCCTCTTTTTAGAGGGACAAGATGCTTGGGGTCGGTTTGGGATTGGGCATTTCATTACATGCTCTGCACTAAAGCAGTCTCAGTCAACCTATCATGGTTTCACCTCATCCAACTAATTACAAAGCTTCAAGAAGGTAAATTATTTTCCTTCCCTTGTGAAATGAACCTGAGTAAAGAAATTAGGTTATTTGTCTTGTCTACTTTATCTGGGTGTTAGATAATTAAAGTGATTTATTGTAGTGCCCAGGGCTTTAACAAATACTGTACCTGTAGACAGTGTGCCATCGCTACAGTTTTACTAAAACAGAATTTGGAACAGTTTTCTCGATTTGAACTACAAACACATTGCTACAGGAAGCTTTAATTAGTTTTCTACAATATAAACTTAGCAAAAAAAGAAACATCAGTTTTTCAGGACCCTGTCTTTCAAAGATAATTCGTAAAATACATAACTTCACAGAGCTTAATTGTAAAGGGTTTAAACCCTGTTTCCCATGCTTGTTCAATGAACCATAAACAATTAATGAACATGCACCTGTGGAACAGTCGTTAAGACACTAACAGCTTACAGACGGTAGGCAATTAAGGTCACCGAGGATTAAGGAAGACATCCTCCTCCCTCATGTGGCTCATCCTGACATGACCCTCCAGCATGACAATGCCACCACGCACAAAACGAGCAGTATGACTGATTTCCTACAAGTCATGAATGTCAGTGTTCTGCCATGGCCAGCGAAGAGCCTGTATCTCAATCCCATTGAGCACGTCTAGGACCTGTTGGATCCCCCCCAGAAATGTCCGGGAACTTGCAGGTGCCTTGGTGAAAGAGTGGGGTAACATCTCACAGCAAGAACTAGCAAATCCGGTGCTGTCCATGAGATGCACTGCAGTACTTAATGCAGCTGGTGGCCACACCAGATACTCTTACTTTTGATTTTGTAAATCTTGACAGAGGACATTTCTTTCTTTTTTTTTTTCTCCTGAGTTTACGTATAGGTGGACGGATTGATGGATTGATTATTTTAGTTAATTATTTAAGACATACAGGTAGCTGCCAAAATAAAGGAAGCACAGTAAATGATGGATACAAAGTATATTGAAAGCAGGTGCTTCCATACAGGTGTTGTTCCTGAGTTTAATTAACAACCCATCATGCTTATAGTCATGTATAAAAATGCCTGGTTGCCCATTTAAATTTTCCTACCATGGGATCTGTGACTTTGATAGAGGGGTCTCAAAGGAACATAGGGGGTTTAAAGTGTGCGTGTCAGTCACCAGATCTCAACCCAATTGAACACCCACAAACACCGATGATGGAATTTATTGTGGAAGAATGGTGTTGAATCCCTCAAATAGAGTTTCAGACACTTGTAGAATCTATGCCCAGGTGCAATGAAGCTGTTCTGGCGTCTCGTGGTGGCCCAGCACCCTATTAAGACAATTTGTTGGTGTTTCCTTTATTTTGCCAGTTACCTTTTATATCAACCAGATGTTTCTTTTTTATATATATTTTTTTTTACATGTTTTTAATTGGTGTATAATTTTTTTTCTCCCCCTGACGTGTTCTTCAGTTGTAAAAGACCAGGGAGTGTGTAATATAGACAGTTGCTTTTATTCCCCTCCTATCCACCAGGGTGTAACGCTGAGTTGGGGGGCTTTGCCGGGCTCTTTGATCTCAAAGCTGCAGGCTTTATTGACCCCATCCTGGTGTCTGGGACAGACGGAGTAGGGACCAAGCTCACGGTATGCATAACTTCTCAAAACAGAAACTGTATATGAGACATTGCAGCCAGCCACACTGCATGTTTTGGTGCTGGAATAATGCTAGGGAGCATCATATTCCAGGTACAGGCTTTTCGTTCTTTTTTTTATGTATTTTTGGCCTTGCAAAGTTAGATGTAGGATTGTGTGCATATGTTTTAGCTGTTTCTCAATTACACTGTGATTCCTCACATCCCATCTTCTTGCAGCCGCCTCTGCTGTGTTGGCGGAGAAGGTCCAAGGTCCCTACCCTTAGACTTCCTTCGCTAATGTGTTTTAAGCAGGCGAGGAGAGTTTGTGCCAGGAATCACAAAGACATTAAGATCCTACAACCTCTTCATGACTTCACCTCTGCCTTCTCTAGATTGCCCAGGCATGCCAGCAGCACAGCACCCTGGGACAGGACCTGGTGGCCATGTGTGTCAACGACGTGCTGGCCCAGGGGGCGGAGCCTCTCTTCTTCCTGGACTACTTCTCCTGTGGCCGTCTGGATGTGGGTGTGGCCTCCGCTGTGATCAGGGGCGTGGCCGAGGCCTGCTGTTTGGCGGGCTGCGCTCTGCTGGGTGAGGGGGGGGAGGGCAGTCTGACGTCATCGTTAAGATGCAAGGATGGGGGGGTGTGAGCGTGCGCACTATTTTGTGTGTTCAGGCGGTAAGAAAGTGGAGATGTTGGCTGTTTACTGGGGGTGTAGTGAAAATAACAAAGTAGGGTTTTAGTTGCTACACTGGAAACCATCTGTATTTTGAGCGTGAGCCAGCCGTCAATTTCTGGGTTCTACATTGTGTGTGCGCGCACATTTGCAACTGCATGTATGTGTTTGATCATATATTTGTGTTAACAACTGTGCGTTTTTCCATTCGTTCATCTAGGCGGGGAGACTGCGGAGATGCCTGGCGTGTACGGCCCCGGCGAGTACGACCTGGCAGGGTTCTGTGTTGGGGCGGTGGAGAGGGGCGCCCTGCTACCCAGGCTGGGGGACATCTGCGAGGGGGACCTACTCATCGGGGTGGCCTCCTCGGGGGTGCACAGCAATGGATTCAGCCTCGTTCGGAAGGTCCTGGAGAGGGCAGGAGTCACCTACAGCTCCCCTGCACCTTTCGGGAAACCTGGACAAACTGTGGGTAGGTTAATGAGATCATACAAGCTCTTACACATGTTTCTTTGAGGGAGAATTTTTCTGGGTGTGTCTGCCCAATCTTTCTTCTCTCGTACTTTCTCTTGAAAGGAGGTAAATGGACAGTTTTGTGGTCGTTTATGTTTTCCGTTAAATAGGGTTCATCTTCGTAAGATGTCTTACCTTGTACTATCTTCCTGCCTGTTAGTGGTCTTATTCCAGCTTCTATTGGTCTTTTGTACTGTACTGTTGAATTGTATTATTGTAGAGTTTATCTGGGTCCTAGAAAAGTGCTCTATGAATCCAATGTATCATAATTAAAGTAATTCCCCGTAGAGGTCCCCTTTCCCCGTCTAAAGTCTTCCCCCATGTTAATTGACAGGCGAGGTTCTCCTGACGCCTACTAAGATCTACAGCCGCCTGCTCCTGCCAATCTTGCGCAGCGGCGCCATCAAGGCCTATGCCCACATCACTGGGGGCGGCCTATTGGAGAACATCCCCCGAGTCCTGCCTCAGGAACTGTCCGTTGACCTGGGTGAGAGAGAGAAACACACTTTTCTTATTGCCCATGTTTGGTTTTTAAAGTGTAGTGGTAAACAATGTATATGAGGATGAAACAGTTGTCCATATCGGATACCTGATGCTGTTTTGAATTGTACTAACTGGGCTGTCTCCGACAAAAAAAATCTTAGTTGACTGAATTGTTCTTTCGACCAATCGATTGGTTAAAATGTTTTAACATGTATTTTTCCGTATATAGACACAACATATTTGTTTTCATTAAATCAACTATATGCATTGAGATTGTTTGATGAAATAAGACAAATGCCTCGAGTGCCAGAGATCTAGATAACCAGAAGGGGAAAAAAACATAACCTGAACCAACTATTCTCCTCCCACTCCTGCTGACTTTTGCAGATTCTGCCATTACTCTCCTGAAGTGCCAGTAATAGGCTACAAGAGGAGTCGGCAACCCTTCTCATGTGGAATGCCAATTTATCTTACCATTTTTACCTATCTGTGTGCCAGTTATGGTTTTCATATGCACATTTTTGCGAAACAGTTTCATTTATATAATCGTCTTATCTCAGTCATTGTCATGTGGTTAATCAAAATTCTATGTAAATGATACAAAACTAAAAATGTATTTCTATTGCCAACTATGTACAAATATGTAACTATGTATAAAGCCAACAAATAAACATTGCAGCCTGCAGGTAGAAAATATCCAGATAAAAAAAATATATCCTATAAATCACATTGGTTACACATGGACCTGACTGCAACAAATTGAAACATTGTATCCTCTATTAACTTGGGCCTGGCCTGAAACTTGCTCTAGCAAACTTAAAACGCTGTATAAAATATTCTGGGGCCTCAGTTTCCAGCGCCAGTGAGCTCGGGCCAGACACAGCTGCAGGCTATTTGCGCAAGGGATAAGAAGCAGCGCTTGACTTGGGCAGGAGCTCACCGGAGCGGAGTACCGACACCTCAAATATTCTATTGCTTGAGCTCCAGTTCCTCTTATAGAATATTAGCTCAAAAGCATTGTGGAGCTCTTGCACCTAAATGTAAACAGTACCAGTGCCCAAAATGAGTATCATACCTATTTCAGTCCAAGTCGAGCACTAATAAGAAGTAATTAGGTAGGCCTATTTTATGACGTTTCCATTGGTTCAGTGCATGACATGGTTATCGAAAGAGAGCACAGGAAAGATTTTTCAAATGCATTGAGGAACTGTTGTAATTCTCAAAGGATGTAAAAACAGACTTTGTTTGCTTGCTGTTTTGAAGTGAAGAAAACATTACTTTGAGAAGCTCCGCAGATCATTAGTGGTGGTGCGTTTAAGCCGATCAGAAATACTAGCAGATCCCCAAATCGGCACATTTTATTTGCCTACATTTACGCACAGGCCAGGTAGCCTGTAAGCGCGTCCTTACTCAACATTGACAGGAGTGCTCCAAACAAAAGACAGTGACTAAAACTCGTAAATGGAATGAAATAAAACTTAACTTATTTCTCACAAGTGTAGCATAGGTTGTGCACTCTGTAAACAATGTGTCCCTCCGACAATGAGAACAGGAAGACTGGAATATTAATATTGAACGCATTGAAATAAATTACTGTAAGATTGTAGATTAGGAATTAACGGTAAATGTACTAGTGATTTTATGTAATGGGGAATTGCTATAGGCAAACAAATTCACACAATGAAGTCATAAAAAATGGACGGGGAGAGCGCATTCTGGAGGGAAAAGTGCATTGTTCATCTGGGCGCATGGTCAATCTAACATCTGCATTGGCCATGCAGCATTTACAGTGGGCATGCAGCATTTACAGTGATATGGCCTCAGCAGAAGTTGCTTCTTGCGCTTCGCATTGTGGCGTTGTGGTCAAGGAATTGAGCTTGTATTTATACAGGAAGTACCGCCCCCCCCCCCCCCCCCCCCACCTACCTTCAACCAATCATGTCAATGTGGAGCTATACAGAGCCCTCAGCATTGTTACAAAAATTTGTGAGGTGCATGGCGATGCAGTACAGAGCTCAAATTGGCCAATGCATGCCTCTGGAGGCTCCGTAATTGCAATTGAGCCTCCGACCACACTTTCAGCTCAAGCATAAATTGGCTTTTAGTCTAGGCCCCCGCAATCGATTAGTTCACTGAGATGGGTGTAAATATGTTTTGTTTGTTACTGCTCGACTTAAATAATCTTGGTCGACCAACAGCCTAACGACCAAACAATCAACCAGTCGACTAATTGGGGTCAGCCCTAAACTGCGGTTGGTATTTACTTCATATTGAATGCGTGTGTGAGCTGCTCTGTGTGCTTTGTCCCACCCAGACGCCTCCCGTTGGATCATCCCTCCTGTGTTCTCATGGCTCCAGGAGGAGGGGGGCTTGTGCGAGGAGGAGATGGGGCGCACCTTCAACTGTGGCCTTGGGGCCGTGCTGGTGGTGGCCTTTCCGGATGCCCAGAGTGTTCTGAGGAAGCTCCAAGCCCACGAGGATGCGTGGATCGTGGGCTCGCTGGCCCACAAGCAGCCTGGTGAGAGACGAGCTAAAGTATGCGTAGTGAAACTCATAACAATGCTACAGGAATGATGGGTTCTGTACACTCCCAGGCCGATAGGGAAACAAACTGAAAGTTGTATAGAATCAATCTTGTTAATGAGGAAATGCTCTTCAGATGTTCACATTAAATGTAATTTTTGTGCGCGTGCACACAGTTAACGTGCGCGTGCACACAGTTAACTCACACAGCGCTTGGTGATATTCATCTTTGTCATTTTACTGAGTTTTGTTTGTGTGAAGGGGCCGAGCCGGTGGTGATCAGGAACCTGAAGCACAGCCTGCGTTTAGGCCCCTCTCCCTGTGTAGTAGACCTGGGGCCCATGCAGAACGGAGCATCTCAAGGGGACAGCAGTAGCACCGTCCCCCGCAAGAGGACCAGGGTGGGCGTCCTCATCTCAGGCACAGGTTAGTGTTGTGTATGGTGTGTGTCACTTTCTGAAATTGAAAACACTGCCATGTGTCAACAGATGTGTATAACATTAGTGTTTTTATTACAAGTAAACATGTTCAACTGATGCGCGTGCATGCTCTCATCAGATCTCAGTAGCAGAATTAGCTATATACTGATGGGTTGCTAGGTCAAGCAAACATTTCTAGCCCCAATGACCCCTCAACCCACTGACGAGGCCTGAAAACTAGCACCGCCCAATAGTTTATCGCAGCAAGAGAAGTTGCCACATTTATCCAATGAACCCTTTTCCATAACGTTATCGAGCAAATTATGAAGGAATATCGGCTTAATTTGTAACATAGGCTAAGAAACAAAATGTGTTTTCCCAAGGCTAAGAAACAAAATGTGTTTTCCCAAGGCTAAGAAACAAAATGTGTTTTTCCAAGGCTAAGAAACAAAATGTTTTTCCATCAAAATAATAATTGTGAGCTTAAGAATGTCACAATAGAAAAGATAATTCACCCTTAAACTCGCCAGATAATTTTCCATCAATGGATGTCGAGTTAACTTGTTTTGACTGCTATGATTAAGCAATAAGGAGGAAGGAGGTGTGGTATATGGTCAATATATTACAACTAATGGCTATTTTGTCATACCTGTTGTACACAGCCCTGAATGCTGATTGGCTGACAGCCATCGTATATCAGACCGTATACCACGGGTATGACACAACATGTATTTTAACTGCTCTGATTACGTTGGTAACCAGTATATAATAGCAATAAGGCACTTTGGGTTTGTGATATATGGCCAATATACCCCGACTCAGGCACGCCGCGCGTAAGAACAGCTCTTAGCCGTGCTATATTGGCCATATACCACATCCCCTTTTGCGCATGTGCATAACTAGAGAGAAATCCAACATGAGAGTTTGAGTGATTAAAGTTGGCCAGAGGATCTCTGTGCAAGAAACACTTTGAAAAACGTTTTAAAATGTTAAGTAATGTTAGGCTATTTTCTGTCAATTGTGCCATTTATTATACCGAACAAAAATATAAACGGAACATGTCTGGTGAGTATACAGGCCATGGAAAAACCTGGGACATTTTCTGCTTCCAGGAATTATGTACAGATCCTTGTGACATGGTGCTGTGTATTATCATGCTGAAACATGAGGTGGTGGAGGAATGGCACGACAATGGGCCTCAGGACTTTGTCACGGTATCTCTGCATTCAAATTGCTATCAATAAAATGCAATTGTGTTCGTTGTCCATAGCTTATACCTGCCCATACCATAACCTCACCACCACCATGGGGTATTCTGTTCACAATGTTGACATCAGAAAACCGCTTGCCCACACAACGCCATACATGTGGTCTGCAGTTGTGAGGCTGGTTAGATATATTGACAAATTCTCTAAAACAACGGACGCGGCTTATGGTAGAAAATAGAACATTAAATTGTCTGGCAAAATATCCGTTGGACATTCCTTCAGTCAGCATGCTAACTGCACGCTCCCACAACTTGAGACATCTGTGGCATTGTGTGACAACTGCACATTTTATAGTAGTGGACTTTAGTCCCTGGCACAAGGTGCACCTGTGTAATGATCGTGCTGTTTAATCATCATCAGGTGGATGGATTATCTTGGCAGAAGAGAAATGCACACTAACTGGGATGTAAACACATTTGTGCACAACATTTGAGAGAAATACGCTTTTTGTGCGTATAAAATATTTCTAGGATCTTTTTATTTCAGCTCATGAAAAATGAGACCAACACGTTACATATTGCGTTTTAATATTTTTGTTCAGTATGAATAGCCTACCTACAACTGGTAAAAAGTTATCATGACATGCGCTGCTCTACACACACGCACCACCGGCCTTCCCCATCACTCAGGAATAGCCTGCTCACTGCCTGATAACAGCAGTGAAATAGACACAGTACCAGTCAAAAGTTTGGACACACCTACTCATTCAAGGGTTTGTCTTTATTTTTACTATTTTCTACATTGTAGAATAATAGTGATGACATCAAAACTATGAAATAATACATATGGAATCATGTAGTAACCAAAAAACTAAGCGCAAACCAGATGGTGATGACGTATTGCTGCAGAATGCTGTGGTAGCCATGCTGGTTAAGTGTGCCTTGAATTCTAAACAAATCACTGACAGTGTCACCAGCAAAGCACCCCCACCACCGCCATGCTTCACGATGGGAACCACACATGCATGAGATCATCCGTTCACCTGCTCTGCATATCACAAAGACAGATTTGGGCCTCGGGATCTTGTAAAATAATGTTTAATAAACCACTCTAAAGGGGCCCTATAAAATCTGAGATTCCCCCCCAAATATTTGACTATTTTCCCAAATTATCTTCTCACTTTTTTTATTAGTCACTCTTAAAATTACAATTGTTCATGGAGAAACGACTAAATTCGATGTTTTGAGTCGATGCTTAAAAAAAAAAAAAAAAGTTTTTAATTGCTCATTTTTTTTCTATTGTGCATCTAGCAAGTGAGGAATGTGCCAGTTTAGCGACGGTTCTGTACTGCTGCTGCTCATCTCATGCCAGTTTTCAAATAATAGCTACAAATGATATATGATGATATACTTTTGTCAGGTAAGTCTACTTTGCAGTTAACATTTTAAATAAGAAAAGTATTTCTCTCAACCCACAAGACGGTGATCAGGCTACACATGGAGAGATAAACAAGCGCGTGCACCACACAGAACGACGAGCAATATTGCTGGTAAATAATTTGGAGATGCTGTGTTAGGTTTGGCTTTTTCTAAGCCAATAGTGGCTAACCAGGGGTGGGATAATGTCAGTGTTGCGTTCATTAGATAGTAGCTGTGGGCTTGCGGTGTCTGATACTTGTTTATGACCGTTTGCAGTGGAACACATGAAAATTGCATCTGTTTTAAGAATCGTTTGGCGAGCTACTCATAGGTGGGCAGCGAGCTACTGGTAGCTTGCGATCAACCTGTTGGAGACCCCTTCTGTAGTCCATTGTTAAAGGGATAGTTCACCCAAATTTCAGATGGTTCGTTAGTGTGAAAGTTGTATAAGTAGAGCCAACATATGCGTAGAATTGCAGTTAAGTGGATACTAGTGCCCCATAGCTAATTGCAGTTATACGTTTAATCTTTTATATCAGTGTGCACTGCCTTAAGTGTATTGTGTGTGTGTCAGGCACCAACCTGCAGGCACTGATGGAGCAGACCAAGAGAACGTCCAGCTCAGCAGAGATCGTGGTGGTGATCTCCAACCAGCCAGGGGTCTTGGGCCTCAAAAGGGCCTCTCTGGCTGGCATTCAGACACGGGTGGTTGACCATAAGCTGTACGGTAGCCGGGCAGAGTTTGA
Source organism: Oncorhynchus mykiss (assembly GCF_057628025.1). Lineage (NCBI taxonomy): Eukaryota > Metazoa > Chordata > Actinopteri > Salmoniformes > Salmonidae > Oncorhynchus > Oncorhynchus mykiss. The sequence continues at coordinate 21,490,900 of NC_143028.1, read as the reverse complement.
CGGCACCATTGACCACGTGCTGGAGGAATTTGATGTGGAGGTGGTGTGTCTCGCCGGTTTCATGAGGATCCTCACAGGGTCCTTCGTCAGGAAGTGGAACGGTAGGACCACCCAGCTTTGTGTGTATCAATAGTAGGTTTGTGTGCATTTTCTGTGATGACAATGTATCGCACAGAAAAGGTCCATTAACTTAACTTGCTCTCCCTTGAAGTTACATGGGGAAAGGAATAAGTTACATGGGGAAAGGAATAAGTTACATGGGGAAAGGAATAAGTTACATGGGGAAAGGAATGCTTTTTGAAATGTTCATCCCAGTTGAGCACCCGATTTTGATTAAAAACATTTTTTTAAAGTATTGACTTTTTTGATGGAGCTGGTCTGGAGCGTATTTGGGTACGCTTTCATTCTATTAATAATGCTTTGAAATGTTTGTGTGCACATGTGAGAATAATATATTTTGTGTGTTGTAGGAAAACTGCTGAACATCCATCCGTCCCTGCTGCCCTCATTCAAGGGGGTGAATGCCCAGAAGCAGGCTCTGCAGGCGGGGGCACGGGTCTCTGGCTGCACCGTCCACTTTGTGGCTGTAAGTACTCGGAATAGATCCTGCCTCAGCTCACCAATACTAACCATAACCAGATGTTGGTATAAAATCAGCTCGGATCTGATCTTAAAGCCAAACTTATCCTGTGTTTCCTGGTCTATTGCAGAACATTTGAAAAATTGATGCACATTTAGTTTTGTTATCCAAATCTTGATATCGAAAAGGCTTCCAGAAACCCCAAACAGATTTCTCTGATACATTAGGTGGAATTATAGCCATATTGCCTACACCTATCTAGTCCTTTCAGATACACACGTGCCTAGGGGTTGTCCTGGGACAGGACCCTAGACTTAGACGACTTATCTTTTTGTATCTTTCCCATCATGGTGTTTGAGGTCATCTACTACTGAAAGGGTGCATACCTGGGTATAAAGCCAATGTTAGCGATTTACTGCCACCTGCAGTTATGGAATGTTTTATCATAAGTATAATTCATTGGCTGATCCCTCATGATGGATGGAATTATGTGTTCCTTCCTTCCTTCACCCATAGGAAATCCCACCCAGTTGACTACTTCAAAATGGTGATTCCCTGCTAAAACAGGCTTTTGGGCACAGAGTTGTCTATGGAGAGGACCTAAATATTTTCCTGCTTTCGCAACTTCCTTTTGTCCACAGGAAGAGGTTGATGCCGGGGCCATCATTGCTCAGGAGGCAGTGCCGGTGTTGATGAATGATACTGAGGAGAGTCTATCAGATCGCATCCGGGAGGCAGAGCACCGGGCCTTCCCTGCCGCCCTGGAGCTGGTGGCCGGGGGCGGCGTGAGGCTGGGGGATGACGGACGCATCATCTGGAACCCCAACGCACAGGGCTAAACCTCAACACAATACCACCACACCTGCCCCAACACACCCTGGCCTCCATCCCCAAAATACCTTAACCCCCTACCTCAGAATACATTGGGGCCCCACCTAAAAGCAGTGGCTCTACTGACCTGCATAGTAAATGGATTGCCTTAGTGTAAGCAATGTCTCCCATGACCATACCTCCCTCATCTCGGGTAGCTACAAACTGGTTTCTTCCAGATACATTCCTTGTGCCATTGCTACAATGTCGAAATAACTAAGTAATTCCCCTTGTGCACATTCCATGGGTACTATTATGTAAGAATATTACAGTAGTACTTGCCCTATAATTGTAGGTATATCCTCAACATTGCATGACCAGTCATAGCAAGTCGTAGTATGATTATCGCGAAGTGGGTCACGGTTGTTCTCTGCATATACTTTAACACTTAGCGACAATGCCAAAACTGTTATTTCTGCCTGTCCTTGCATTAAACTTGCGCTGTTGAACAACTGTTTATTTTGTTGTTTATCGGCAAACCAGAAAGACATGTAATGAAAGGCTTTTGACAGTCTTCCCTGCAAATCAAAATCGGTTATGTGACAGGTGTACCAACATACCAAGCGTTCCAACATAAAATATTTCAAATTTACTGAATCATTTAATGTTCGTATTTAGGTTGCACACAACATTCCCTTGTTACAACTGAAAACAACAAATTACCTTTCTCTAGCTCTGTTGTACTTTACCTGCACTCTCCTCCTTGGTGTAGGCATTGTTTAGAAGGATTTTCCACCGACTTATACTAGTCATTTACTTTCAAATTTATAAAGGAGATAAGTGTACACTTCAGGAGAAAGGATGCAGACCTGGGCCACATTCAGCTAGTGCATCCCTTGACGTAATCACCGATTTTAAAAATGACTGTAAAGATGAAAGCTGGTGAAACACTTACGTTAAGGCATGCCCTTGATTCCTCTCATCTCCTCCAAGCACAATGGATCCAAGCTCCGTCCAATGTGTTTTTAGGAGGCGAGGGCTGATGACAAACCGGGATAATTGAGAATGAACCCTGGAAATGTTGCTCAGTTGAGGTTTCATTATTCTTTTGAGGGGATTCGATTAATGCCCCGGGTGAACCTGGTTAGCGTTGATTGCCTCCCGGGCGAAGTCGGCTCAAAACAAAAGTGATGTACACACCCCTTCAAATAAGGTGATTCTGCTATTTCAGCCACACCTGTTGCTGAAGGCTGTATAAAATCAAGTATACAGCCATGCAATCTCCCTAGACAAACATTGGCCTTAATGATAAGCTCTGTGACTTTCAACACGGCACTGTCTTAGGATGCCACCTTTCCAACGAGTCAGTTCGTAACATTTCTGCCCGGCTAGAGTCAAATCAAATGTATTTATATAGCCCTTCGTACATCAGCTGATTTCTCAAAGTGCTGTACAGAAACCCAGCCTAAAACCCCAAACAGCAAGCAATGCAGGTGTAGAAGCACGGTGGCTAGGAAAAACTCCCTAGAAAGGCCAAAACCTAGGAAGAAACCTAGAGAGGAACCAGGTTATGTGGGGTGGCCAGTCCTCTTCTGGCTGGGCCGGGTAGAGATTATAACAGAACATGGCCAAGATGTTCAAATGTTCATAAATGACCAGCATGGTCCAATAATAATAAGGCAGAACAGTTGAAACTGGAGCAGTAGCACGGCCAGGTGGACTGGGGACAGCAAGGAGTCATGTCAGGTAGTCCTGAGGCATGGTCCTAGGGCTCAGGTCCTCCGAAAGAGAGAATTAGAGAGAGCACACTTAAATTCACACAGGACACCGAATAGGACAGGAGAAGTACTCCAGATATAACAAACTGACCTTAGCCCCCTGACACAAACTACTGCAGCATAAATACTGGAGGCTGAGACAGGAGGGATCAGGAGACACTGTGGCCCCATCCGAGGACGCCCCCGGACAGGGCCGATATAACCCCACCCACTTTGCCAAAGCACAGCCCCCACACCACTAGAGGGATATCTTCAACCACCAACTTATCATCCTGAGACAAGGCCGAGTATAGCCCACAAAGATCTCCGCCACGGCACAACCCAAGGGGTGGGGGGGGCGCCAACCCAGACAGGAAGATCACATCGGTGACTCAACCCACTCAAGTGACGCACCCCTCCCAGGGACGGTATGAAAGAGCCCCAGTAAAGCCAGTGACTCAGCCCCTGTAATAGGGTTAGAGGCAGAGAATCCCAGTGGAAAGAGGGGAACCGGCCAGGCAGAGACAGCAAGGGCGGTTCGTTGCTCCAGTCTTTCCGTTCACCTTCCCACTCCTGGGCCAGACTACACTCAATCATATGACCCACTGAAGAGATGAGTCTTCAGTAAAGACTTAAAGGTTGAGACCGAGTTTGCGTCTCTTACATGGGTAGGCAGACCATTCCATAAAAATTGAGCTCTATAGGAGAAAGCCCTGCCTCCAGCTGTTTGCTTAGAAATTCTAGGGACAATTAGGAGGCCTGCGTCTTGTGACCGTAGCGTACGTGTAGGCATGTACGGCAGGACCAAATCAGAGAGATAGGTAGGAGCAAGCCCATGTAATCCCTTGCCTTGACAGGAAGCCAGTGTAGGGAGGCTAGCACTGGAGTAATATGATCAAATTTTGGGGTTGTAGTCAGGATTCTAGCAGCCGTATTTAGCCCTAATTGAAGTTTATTTAGTGCTTTATCCGGGTAGAGCTGCCCCCTTCCACTGTACATGCAGTTGTGAAGTGGAAACATCAAGGAGCAACAATGGCTCAGCTGCGATGTGGTAGGCCACACAAGCTCACAGAACGGGACCGCTGTAGTGCATGCTCTGTCACAGCACCCACTACCGAGTTCCAAACTGCCTCGAAGCAGCGTTAGCACAAGAACTGTTCATTCAAATGCTAGCTATTAAAATCAGACTCAATAACAACATTAGAGGATTAGAAATCCAAGGCTTAAAAACAAAGATGTCCATGTGCCGATGACTCAAGTTTTATATAAAGTCCACAAGCTAGATCCTTGCAATGTCTCATTGAAGATATAGATAACATTTCTGTTCTCTCTGGATTAAAACCTAATTATGATGGGTACAATATTATGTATTGGATCTTTAAAAATATACAACTTGTACATTACCCTGCAGTTTACATATAAAATGGGCTGATGGTGAAGTAGACATTCTCAGTATTCATATCACAAAAAATATAAATAAGCTCTCCACAATGAATTTCAATAGAAAACTTGTAAAAATAGATGACATCCTACAACCATGAAGAGGTAAATACCTGTCTATTTATGGAAAAATTGCCCAGATTAACATCCTTAGTCATATCCCAGTTTACTCACTTATGGCGCTACCTACTCCTGATGGTTCGCTTTTCAAATCACATGCACCAAAAATGTTGCTTTATCTGGGATGCTAAACCAGAATCCATATAATGAATATGAATTGGGTGGGTTGAGAATATTTAAATATAAAAGCACTAAACCTCTAAAAGCTTCACTCATTCAAAGTTTTATTTGTACCCTAAATGGTTCAAGTAGATTACTAAGAAAATCTCATCCATTGTTTAAAAATGGCCTTATTGCCATGTCTCATTTTTTTTCAAACAAGCATTGCAGAGTTGACTTCAATTTCATCCCACTGAAAAGATGGAACAAATATTATGGCTGAACTCAAATGTGCTGGTTGATAAAATACCTGTATTTATGGGAAAGATGTTTGAAAAGGGTATTTTGTTCTTAAATGATCATGTAAATTGGAATGGTGGAGTTATCAGAATTGTATGGGAAGGTCTGCTCAATCCAAGAGTACAACCAATTGATTATAGCATTACCCCAAAAATGGAGGCAGGTGGCAGCGGGAGGTAGGGAACTGGTCTGTCTGCCCTATATAAAGGCTCAAAACTGGCAGAGGAATAAAAATAGCATAAATAGGAAAGTATATGTTTCATTTGAGGACCAGGATGCTGACAACTGCCAAATAGTTGGAAAGAGATTTCTGATGTACTGATTCCATGGTGCAGGGCATGAGTTGATATCTAAAACAACACAAGAGTCAAGACTTCGTGCTTTTCAGCAAAAATTATGATATAGAATTCTTGTGGCATAAAATCATCGACACACTGCAGATTTTGTTTTGAGGATACAGAATCAATAGACTATTTTGGTATTGCCCTCAGGTAGCCTGTTTCTGGTCTCCGGTCCAGGAATGGCTGAAAATGCATAGCATTGATCTAAAATTGACCCTAGAAATAGTACTGTTAGATCTGGAGAGACCGGGTCAGTCAATTACTAATACTCTTAGTAACAATATTTATCTTCAACTTGCAATCTGTGGATTCTATTCAATTAGATAGTTTGAAATTGTACATTAAACATCACAGAATAGTTGAAAGATGTGGGTGGCCAGCAGAGATCAATGGGATGGGTTGGAATGTGGAATTGGAGGCAAGTGGGAGTGGAGTTGCTGTATGGGAGATACATTTTTTTATTTTATTTTAAGTCTAAACATAAAAAGTACATTTTACTGACACTGAGGGGCAGTGTTTTTACAGCTAATGCCGGTTTGCCTGAGGCTGAGGCCGTGCACTCATTCAAATAAACACACACAAGAACACACATGTAATAGTGCCAGACATGCACACAAACATATAGTTAGCATTGCTGTTATGATTTTAGTTGTCCTTGATGTCCTTTGTTTAAAATGTTTATGTTTGTTTTGCTGTTTTCTCCTGTCTTTTCCTTTTTCCTCTAGTCCATGATGGTTGATGCATTGGGGCTGGTTCTTGGGGGAATGGAATTCATTTTATTTTTCTTCTTGGGGGGGTCTTGAATGGTTCAGGGACAGCTATTGGGGAACTGTGGAGGGATCTTGGAGGGTTCGGGTTAAAGTTTTTTGGCCTGGTGGTAGATCTGTCAATGTGCCCTTGAGCAGGGCATTGACCCTGGATGCTTCTGTGTGTCGCTCTGAATGGGAATCTGTTGGATGACTGGTATGAAATGATTTGTCAAGATCGGTGTGGAAGAACTTGACTGGCTTGCACAGAGCCCTGACCTCAACGCCATCGAACACCTTAGGGATGAATTGGAACACCCGACTGCGGTTCAGGCCTAATTGCCCAACATCAGTGCCCGACCTCACTAATGCTTGTGGCTAAATGAGACTGCAGCAATGTTCCAACATCTAGTGGAAATCCTTCCCAGAAGAGTGGAGGCTGTTATAGCAGCAAAGGGGGGGACCATCTCCATATTAATGCCTATGATTTTGGAATGAGATGTTCAACGAGCACGTGGAGTAGGATTCTGCGTTTTGCTTTATACACCTTCCCAATGAAAACTAGTTTGAAAAATCATTACACGCAACCCGCAAGGTCCCCAGTTCAACTCCTGGTTGCGACCTTTTTGTTTTCCAACCTTCCAAACGAATTACATCTAATCACGTTCTAATTGACTGAGCAGCTTTAATAATGTGCAGCATTGACATTGCCATCCCCCCTGTTGGCACTGTGGACTATTCCCTATCCCAGTGCCTAGGCCACGTTTGAATGTTGTTGGTGCCCTTTATCAAAATAAAGGTAACCTTCAATGTTACTGTCAACTAAAGGCAATTACTCCAACGTTCGTAGAGATCACATTCACCATAAACCCTGCCAATTTCAACTCTGCTCAAACATGAAGTATGTTCATAACATTTGAACATCATGTTACACTATGAGTAATGCAGGGGATATTTAACTACATAAACAAATGTCATACCTTGATAAACAGTTGTTCACATCTATTTTAAACAACTTTTTACTTACAACTTTCATATCCACAAAACTGCAGTTGGAGTGGCCTAAGGTGGCGGAGCAGTCTTAACCAGAGACTGAAGAGGAAGCAAGACACCCCACTTTTTTTAAAAATTGAAGTGAAACTAAGCAGACCAGATCCAGATGCTACTGCATTGTCTATGGGAGTTAAGTGGACGGGAACACTTTTCTCCGAATGGTAAGCAGCCTGAGTGAACAATCTTTGGTCTAAACTGCTGCCTCCGTTGCAGCATGTGTTCGAATCCATTGCTATTTCAGCAGAACTCATTCACCCATCTCCCCTCCATCCAAAAAAGCAGAAAATACCAAATTATACCTTTAAAACTGCAGTTGGCATCCCAGGTAGGATTGTGGAAACCACAATGTTGCAATAAACTAAAGGCTCATTTCAATCCGTAGCGCTGAATATGAAATTTAAAGGCAATGTTCCCATGTACGCGGGACTGCATCCACTCACAGTAAACGCTGCATGTTGCCTCAATCGGAAATGATCTCTACATTTGAACTGCGGTATATCGCAGAGCTTAAGCATCATGGATTGAATCGAGCCCTAAAATGAAACGAGTCCAAAGACAATCTTTGGGTCAGTCACTTGCTGACCACACCGCTTGCGTTCCAAAATAAATGTACACGTTAATCAATAATTTCATCCAAACTGTTCACGAGTGTCTGCGCAGCTATGCGCTAAAATAACTATTATAACTATTTTTTGACACGTGACGCGCTGCAAGTCCCGCCTCTTCCATCTCCTCATTGGTTTTTAGGAGCATATACCCATGTGGGTGAGTGAAAGCTGAACTGAGGTCCACACTCCAGTCCAGTTGGTGGTGGTAATGCACCTTAAAGTTGGCAGCCAACCACCATATAAAGTCCACAGAAGACTGAAGGAGGAGAGATTACTTAACTAGGTTTCCCCTTTTATCTGGATTAATTGTGTAGAGAACACACAATTGTGTGTGACTCAATGGGTCAGAGTTCTGAGATCCAGGGAAAAAAAGGACCTTGTGCTTTTCAGGTAAAATAACAACCCAATGTTTAATTTCATCCCAGGACAAATCAGCTAGCAAAAGCAAGGTAGCTAAATGTCCATGAATGTTTCGACCTGTCCCCAAATTAATATAGTTGGTTCAGAGTTCGTTTAGATATTTTAACCTGCGTCTCCGTATGGGGTCTGGTGTGGATGAATAAAATCAACATGCGCGTGCCCGGTGTAGTCTGCATGTCAATTCTACCAGTACAACATGTCTTCAATACTGACACTGACTGGATCCTCTCCCAATACAAACCGGTTCAAGGAGACTTGAACACTCATTAGCATGGACAACCTGTTAGCCTTTGTATAGTGCATTGGGTTAAAGTCTTGAGACATGGTCACTTATTTGACCAATGCTCCCATGAACCCACGGTGGCTTTCACTCAATTTATGTTAAAGTTCAGGTGATCACTCATGGTTGTTGAGATGAAGCTGAAACCGCTGTGGTCGGAGCAGCAGGTTCATGGTCTCCTCTGTGGGTCAGGGAGGATCACGTTGTTCTGTGGAAGCGCAGAACAGACAGGCTCTCTGGACCAGTTCGTCGGGACAGACAAGGCGCTCCCTGCAGGCCAAACTTCCTCAGCAGAATGGTGATCTCCTCTGGTGGAAGAAAGAGGTTACAGTAGGGTAGTGTTCATTAGGTATCAAATGGAAGGAAACGAACTGAATCAGGGAGGAACTGTCTTTTTTGTTGTTGCAAAGACCATCCCACCTACATTCTTCAAGTCAGTGTCACTCAATCATTCTGCACAAATGACAAAACATTCCAAGGACTGGTATTCTAACCCTGGACCTAAACAAGCTATACAGGGTAGACGGCTCTTTTCACAAAGATAGTAAAAAATGTATCAGTGCCAAATAACATCAGGCCGTATGTAATTTATCAATGTAGACTGAGTAAATATAACCCAAGAAGTCAAAAGAGAATGGAAGTGGGAGGCTCACCTGGATTGTTCTCTGCCACAGTGACCAGGTAAAACAACCCCTGATTGGACAGTAGCTTTGGAAGCAGCGGGAAGAACCTGTCCATCACCTCTCGGCCCCACCTCCCACCAGCCCAGGCTGCCTCGATGCCCTGGCTACCCACCTGACAAAAACATACACGCACACTATAAAACACAATTCCTTCACTGTGGTATGGAGAACAACCAAACACTAGTTTAGTTTTCTACCTCTTCTGATGGCGTGACGACATAAGGAGGGTTGAATAAAATAACGTCCACTTTTCCACACAACCTTGGCAAGAGAGAGTCCACCTAAAATGGAGAAGGACAGATGTGAAGTTGGGGTGAACAAATGGAGAGGAGGTGTGTGGGTCTTTCTCATCAGACCTGTGTGTGCCTGGATCAAATGTTTAAGATGAGAGTGCATCGGTCTGCGGGACCCCAAACTGTTCCAAATGTAGCATGCATCGGTCAGAACGGTATGAATCGCCGGTTAACTTGTTTCTTTGCTCGTATTACTTTATTTTTACCTTCTGAAAACACCTCTCGTCCTCTCCTTCAGTGTGGAACAAAGCATGTAACTGTGTCGACAGTTATTGATCCTCAAGTCATTTTTGCATGGCGAACAACAGGCAATACGAGTAGCCTAGTCAATCTGCACATTGTGTGCTGCTTCACGCGCTGTCCAACGAGAGGCAGGATGCGCATCACCTTCAGCATTCTAATGTTTGGAAAATAGCTTGCGCAATATCAGGCTTTATTAGTTGAGTGACAACAATAATAAAGTAAATTACATTGGTTATCAAATGCGCTGTTCAAAATTGTTTTACCGGAATACGGTAGCCTAAACAACCGCCCGAGACACGACTCATCTGGACATATAGCCTACCTGCTGATCGGGGCTTAGGCTACATGATATTTTATTTTTCATTGTTCAGGTCCACCATCAGCAATAGTTTATAGATAGTTTTGCTTTTAACAATCAGTGTACAGTCCAGACCACTTTCCCTTTTCCACATTTTGTTACATTACAACATTATTCTAAAATGGATTAAATAAAATGTTTTCGTCAATCTACACACAATACCCCATAATGACAAAGGGAGAAACAGGTTTAGACATTTTTGCTCATTTGTAACATACCTTAGTTTCATAACTATTCAGACCCTTTGCTATGAGACTCAACATCGTCAGCAGCAGTAGGCCCAGGGCCTAAAATATACATGTTGGTCCACCAGCAACTGTGACAGGTAGATTTAAAAATCTACCAGTCACTCTCAGATTTTTTTTTTACCAACCAAAATAAAATAAAAATTCGCAGACAAATTACACTGATGAGCCTGCTTTGTAATGTTTCTAAAAACAAATGTTTTACTAGTAAGAAGTAATGTGGTATATTGTTTAATTTCATTGCATTTTTTTGTGACCCGAGTCTTTAAACCAAAACATCACAGATTAGACTAATTTTCACCTGCCCCTTTAAGGGCTACGAGGTTACTGTGGTTACATGACTAGAGTCATGTCTGTGCCCGTGAAATTGAGTCTGACTAGTAGGAACATTGTCTTCCCTTCCCTAGCAGTTGAAACAAAAACAGAAAAAGCTAACCTTGCCCCCCCTTTGTCTGATAGTGGGGTGATAGATGTCCAGTTTCCCTTATGGCTCAGCTCAGGCACCGACATCGGAGATGAAGAGGTCCAACTCAGTGGAAAATCTGTCTCCCTCCAGCAGGTGGTGTTTTTTCGTTGTTTCACCCACCATGCACAGAGTTTTTGTATGGGGGTCAATGATTTGGTCAACCCAAAAATATATGGCTTATTTGATCGAATCGAAGTTTCGCAATGCTTAAGTTGTTACGAGTGTATTGATAATAAGTAGGTCGCGTGAAATCCTGGCAACTTTGAGAAAGAACACTTTTTAGAACACTTTATATCGGAGTTGTCTCAAGATGGCTATGCATATTCATGACATGAATTCATAGCATCTCTCTCTCCATTGAATACAGATGGTTGACTTCAACAACCCTCATAGAATATTCAAAAACTGATTACAATAAGGAGATGCATCCACCAATCCAAAGAAAGGATAGGCGGGAGCTAGACAGCCCGCCATGCCGCTTTGAGGACAATTGTTAGGGTGAATGGATTCAAACCAAATCGCTTCAAACCAAAGCGCATCATTCCTGTATCGTATCCCATGTATCTAGCAACGTATCGAATAATCTTGAAAGAGAAAGATGCACATCCCTCGTGTGTGTGTCTCACCAAGTCAGTGATGATAGGCTGCAGACTAACGGCGTTACAGCGAGACGTCTCCAGAGTGCATTGGGCTGCTGCGGGGTTCACGTCGGTACAGCTGGGGAGGACACACACAACAAGTCAAACACATCAGTTAAAACACACATACGAGTCACAAGCCCTCTAGGCAGTTATTTTTATAAAACGTCCTAAACACAGATATAGGCATGTTACTAAAGCACATCCTAACAAACACAGACAGTCAGTCTCTCTCTCACACACACCCTTACTCACAGGTATAGAGCTGTAGGTCCGATCACGGATGCCAGAAAGGCGGACACCACCCCAGAGCCACTGCCCACCTCTAGACACACAGAGGGGCTGGAGAAGAGGGTCAAAGGTCAGTAACTGTATTGTTGACCAGTAACAGGTATCAATCAGGGTGGTGTTCATTAGGGCTCGCAACAGAAAACCTTTAAAGAAGTTTGGCAACAGAAAGCAAAAATTCTTATTGGACCAGTCCAGGAAGCTCCTCTCTTTTCAGTCTGTTTTCTTCTGTTTGGTGCCTAATGAACACAACCAAGGGTCATTTTCACTAGATACCAAACGGATCAAAACGGGACTACCTGAACTACCTGTCCAATAAGAAACTCTCGTTTTTGTTGCAAAATGTTTTGCTATGTAAGCACTAATGAACACAACCCAGGTATTGTGACAAGCTGCTCACCTAATTTTCTTCAGTCTGTCAGCATCCTGCTCAAGGGCATCTATCAAGAGGAAGGAGTCCTCGGCTGGCTCGTACACGTCAGTGAAAGGCCCGCGGCCCGCATGGGAGTACAACGGGGTGGGAAAGGACATCTGGCCCACTGACTTACACACACAGGATGTCAGGCAGGGGACAGCGATGTGCTTGACTAGAAGCTGTACAGAGATGGACACAGAACTATTAGGTAAGTGTTTGTCATCCTAAGGTTGATACAAAGTGCTGGAACTCTGAGACAGGATAGACTTCAGACAATGGGTAGAGGTCAAGGGGTTATTGGACAGTCATAGGAATAAATAACAACTGCACTAAATGAACCCAAACAGTGCCTTGGGTGGCCATAATTCTGAGACCACTGGCCATTGGCATAAATGTGTTTTTAGGGAACACACCAATGACTGGGTTCAACAGAAGTTTGTAACATTTCATGAAGCTGTTAAAAATTCATGACAGTATTTTCACATATGTTCGACATTTTAACAAGCAGTGTTTTTAAGTGCACCAAACGCCTGCAGCCATGTGAAAGTGTGGAACAACAAAAGGATTAGGCTAAGAAAAGTACATTTTCTGGGTGCCATTTACGATGCCTGATGACCATTATACACTCATAAACAACGTTCACTTTCATAAACTGCAAAGCACGATGCTGTGGTTCATAGACCTATTTAAGTAGCTGTGGGGCATAACCTACACTGAACAAAAATATAAACAACACGCAACAATTTAATTACATTTTTCCCATAGGGCTGAAGAATCCAGAAGTAATTAGGACTACAAACTGGTGAGCTCTATACCACAAATAGAACAATGAGACATATTTCACCGCTTGGCGTTTCCACTCACTACCATCGATTAAACATTTGATCTCAATACAGTTTTCTGTCCCCAAAACTAAAATATGCTATGAACAGAGTGGACTAAGTTTTGTAAACGTTTTAAAATCGCGTTATTTAAAAGGAGCGCAAAGGCGAATTGTGTTATTGCACACATGCACTTCACATAGTAGGTGTTCTCTAACGGAAAAATGCGCCAATAGGAGCCTACTACAGTTCGGCCCACTGGCTCATTTCTTCCCATTGGAAACAATTTGGGGTATGTCTTGGTTAAATTATTTAAAAAATGTCTATACCGATGTTATTGGTGCGTTCAAGACAACTCTGAAAAATACGACATACAATTTTGACTCAGTGATCTTCAGTTCGGAAAGTCGGCCGTTCAAAAGGTTTTCCCCAGTTGTCTTTCGTTTTTTCCGATTTCCCAGTTGTCTTGAACGCTCGGAAGTCGGAGATTTAATAGTTGTTTTGAACGCAGCATTAGTCGATGTAGACTAATTTGATGGTGAGAGCTGAATTACCCGTTAGCTAGCTAGGTTGCGAGAATGAGTTTCAAAGATATTGTATTATCACTATGTAATGCATGTACCTGCCAAATTTACCGACACTAAGTGACAATGTTAGATTAAATGTTTATTGCAAGTTACATTTACCTGAAGCTTTTGGTATGATACGTTTGTTTGAAGCCGATGAAGAGGCGCACGTGTAACTAACTAGATGTTTTTCCTGGTTCCGGTTGTTGTAGTGCATTGTGGGAATTGTAGTTCTGATTAGCACACCGTTGCAACAATAATGACGGGAGATTCAGAATGGTCGTGGCATTGGAGTTCGATGCGCCAAGAGTCTGTGTTATTCGTACATAAAAACATTGTGCTAATTTGTACATATAGTACATCATTAATGATAGACTGGGTTGATGGGAGATTTGAAAAAATAAGTGAAGTGTAAGATTAGAATGAGTCAACTAATAGTACTGATGGACATCAGCAGAAGCCTCAAGTCTGCGTGTATATATCAAGTTTGCGTGTTATATGGCCATTATGTTTTATGTGGGTTGGTTAACAACCAAAGAGACTGGTAATATTAATGCATCCAGAGTGTTGGGTTTACACGCCATAACCAGACATGAAGGCACCAGGCGAGTTGTGGGATCATCCTTGTTAACACTGTGTCCTGCTGCTGCATACCACATGACACCCTATTCTACTCATACAGTAGGCCCTGCTCAAAAGTAGTGCACTAAAGGGAATAGGGTGAGATTTGGGACAGAGTGAATCAGTGAACCAGAAAATTCTGAAAAGAGACTACTTCCAAGCATTCCCCTTTCTATATGAATGAAATAGGCCTATCCCAGTAAGCAAAATTACATTGAAAATATTTCTTTTAGACATCTTTTCCAGACATTGACGTCAGGTGGATTTTAGGTGCTGAATGAAAGGTAGAATATTTATTTTACAGCTGTTGACTGTCTATGTATTTTATATGTATTTTACGGATGTTGAAAATACGTATTTTCAGGACGTTGAAAACACTGTACGTATTTACCGGACGATGAAATCCAAGTGCATTTTAGGTGCTGAACGAAAGCAGAAAATACGTATTTTCCAGAAGTTGAAAATATGTCATTTACAGACTTTGAAAATACATCTATAGACAAATTTTAACTGCACATATGTGCCGACATTAAGTCACAATAATAATTTTACAAGCCTCTTGTAGGAAAGAGGAAACTGAAGATTGAACACAGATATTTATTATTGCTCCCATCTGTCACATGTACCTATATTAACCTTTTCAAAAGCTTTGAAACAGGCCACAATGATGTTCAAAGTAAGCCAGCTAATAGATTAAAGCAACAGACCACTTCAACTACAATATAATTCTCAGTAATGGTTACATCTTTTTATTTTCTTGCTATGGCTGTGATATGTTGTTGTTGATCTACCTTAGTTTGAATGCACTGACTGTAAGTTACGTCTGCTGAATAACCAAAACGTAAATGTAAAAACTAAACACCTGCAAAGCATGGTGGTAATTATTCTGATAAGCTCCGCCCCACAAACAAGGACAAATTTGGTCGGTGGGGATCAGATCCAAATCTGAACTAATCATGGATGTCTAGTCTGTTTCATACGTTTTGACATCACATTATGGTACAGTAGAGTACAGTACAGGACAGTAGAGTTTAATACAGTAGACTACAGTACGGTTTAGTTCAGTAGAGTAGGGTACATTAGAGTAAAGTGGGTTACTTTTCTTTACTGTACTCTACTGTACTGTACTTTAATATACTCTACTTTTCTTTACTGTACTGTATACTGTAATGTACTGCACTCTGCTGTGCTCTACTGTACTGTGCTGTCCAAACTTGTGAAACATAGATGTCTATGACTGGTTCAGATTTGGTTCAGTCCGGACCAAATCTGAACCAATTATAGACGTCTATGTTTGGGCTAAATCAAGTCCGGCCGGACCAGACCATATCTGAACCAAAAATAGATGTCTATCAGCAAGTGTGGCTTGCTGATGCTGAGCCTTTTCAACGGTAACACCCTGGACCAGAGCTAGTTTATAGAGCTAGAACACTCAGCCATATTGCCTCAGAACATTAAATGTGCTGTTTAACTCGTTAACGATCTCCTTCGCTCTGAATTATAGACACAACGGGGACCAATAAAAACAGGGCCGTAAAAACATGTAATTTTTGCAAGTGGTGAGTGATAAATCAAACTTGTTTTTAATCTCAAAGAGAGCCATGGATTAATAGGGGCCCAAACACACCAAATGGAGGCTGCGTGTTGAAGGCATGGCATAGATGGGCCGAACACCAATAACAGACTGCAGGCCTATGCTCAGATGTGCTTCTCAGATGTGGCCACGAGGGCGCTAGTGTTAGGATTGGGTGGCTCTATAGGCCCTTTTCATACATTTCTGTGTACCATGAGCTGTTCAATGAAAAGTGATAATGTGCCTGGTTTGAGTTGAGCCCACCTGGTCGTGTCACTAATCTTGCTCAACCTATGCCCATGGCCCTCCCTATCTGTGACCTCTGACCTCCTGGAAACTGCCTGTAACTCTTAGCTGGATTTACGTAACCCTCCTGTTGCTGCCTCCCCATACCTTCAGGCAGGGTGTTACTCTCTACAAGGTGAATCCTAACTTTCACGAAAGCTACATTTTCACTTAGTCAAGGAATTATAACTTCCAATAAGAAGCATTTTTACTTAGTCATGTATTGATATCAATGGGGATGTTACTCTCTACATGGCGAAACCTAACTTTCACTTAAGATACATTTTCACTTAGTCATGTATTCAAATCAAATCCAATTTTATTTGTCACATACACGTGTTATTAAGCAGATGTTATTCCGGGTGTAGCGAAATGCTTGTGCTTCTAGTTCTGACAGTGCAACAATATCTAACAGGTAATATCTAACAATTTCACAACAAATACCTAATACACGCAAATCTAAGTAAAGGAATGGAATTCTGAATATATAAATATATGAACGAGCAATGTCAGAGCGGAATAGACAGAGATACAGTAGATTGTACAGAATACAGTACATACAAATGAGATGAGTAATGCAAGATATGTAAACAATATTAAAGTGATATTATTAAAGTGACTAGTGTTCCATTTATTAAAGTCACCAATGATTTCAAGTCTGTATGTAGGCTGCAGCCTCTCTCTGCTAGTGATGGCATTTAACAGTCTGATGGCCTTGAGATAGAAGCTGTTTTTCATTCTCTCAGTCTCAGCTTTGATGCACCTGTACTGACCTTGATTTCTGGATGATAGCGGGGTAAACAGGCAGTGGCTTGGGTGGTTGTTATCCTTGATGATCTTTTTGGCCTTTCTGTGACATCGAGTGCTGTAGGTGTCCTAGAGGGCAGGTCGTTTTCCCCCGGTGATGCGTTGTGCAGACCGCACCACCCACTGGAGAGCCCTGCGGTTGTGGGCGGTGCAGTTGCTGTATAAGGCAGTTGCTGTACAAGGCGGTGATACAGCCCGACAGGATGCTCTCAATTGTGCATATATAAAAGTTTGTGAGGGTTTTAGGTGACAAGCCTTCTTCACCACTCTGTCTGTGTGGGTTGACCATTTCAATTTGTCGGTGATGTGTACGCTGAAGAACTTTCCACCTTTTCCATTGGTGTCCCGTCGATGTGGATTGGGGGGTCCACGATCATCTCCTTTGTTTTGTTGATGTTGAGTGAGAGGTTATTTTCCTGACACCACACTCACCTCCTCCCTGTAGGCTGCCTCATCATTGTTGGTTATCAAGCCTACTACAGGGGTGTCGTCTGCAAACTTGACAATTGAGTTGGAGGCGTGCATGGCCACGTAGTCATGGGTGAACAGGAAGTACAGGAGGGGGCTGAGCATGCACCCTTGTGTGGCCCCAGTGTTGACGATCAGCGAAGTGGAGGTGTTGTTTCCTACCTTCACCACATGGGCACGACCCGTCAAGAAGTCCAGGACCCAATTGCACAAGGCAGGGTTCAGACTAGAGTTCGACCGATTAATCGGAATGGCCGATTAATTAGGGCCGATTTCAAGTTTTCATAACAATCGGAAATCTGTATTTTTGGACACCGATCTGACAGATTTTTTTATTTTATTATTATGTATTTTTTTACACCTTTATTTAATCTTTATTTAACTAGGCAAGTCAGTTAATTAAGAACACATTCTTACTTTCAATGATGGCCTAGGAACGCTGGGTTAACTGCCTTGTTCAGGGGCAGAACGACGGATTTTCACTGTGTCAGCTCAGGGGATCCAATCTTGCAACCTTACAGTTAGCTAGTCCAATGCTATAACCACCTGCCTTTCGTTGCACTCCACAAGGAGACTGCCTGTTACGCGAATGCAGTAAGCCAAGGTAAGTTGCTAGCTAGCATTAAACTTATCTTTCAAAAACAATCAATCAATCCTAATCACTAGTTAACTACACATGGTTGATGATATTACTAGTTTATTTAGCGTGTCCTGCATTGCATATAATCTGACTGAGCATACAAGCATACAAGTATCTGACTGAGCGGTGGTAGGCAGCAGCAGGCTTGTAAGCATTCATTCAAGCAGCACTTTCGTGCGTTTTGCCAGCAGCTCTTCTTGTGCGTCAAGCATTGCGCTGTTTATGACTTGAAGCCTATCAACTCCCGAGATGAGGCCTGTGTAACCGATGTGAAATGGCTAGCTAGTTAGCGGGGTGCGCGCTAATAGCGTTTCAAACGTCACTCGCTCTGAGACTTGGAGTGGTTGTTCCCCTTGCTCTGCATGGGTAACGCTGCTTTGAGGGTGGCTGTTGTTGTTGTGTTCCTGGTTCGAGCCCAGGGAGGAGCGAGGAGAGGGACGGAAGCTATACTGTTACACTGGCAACACTAAAGTGCCTATAAGAACAACCAATAGTCAAAGGTTAATGAAATACAAATTGTATAGAGAGAAATAGTCCTATAATTCCTATAATAACTACAACCTAAAACGTCTTACCTGGGAAAATTGAAGACTCATGTTAATGAAAAGGAACCACCAGCTTTCATATGTTCTCATGTTCTGAGCAAGGAACTTAAACGTTAGCTTTCTTACATGGCACATATTGCACTTTTACTTTCTTTTCCAACACTTTGTTTTTGCATTATTTAAACCAAATTGAACATGTTTCATTATTTATTTGAGGCTAAATTGATTTTATTGATGTATTATATTTAGTTAAAATAAGTGTTCATTCAGTATTGTTGTAATTATCAGGATTACAAATACATTTTAAAAATCGACCGATTAATCGCTATCGGCTTTTTTTGGTCCTCCAATAATCGGTATCGGCGTTGAAAAAATCATAATCGGTCGACCTCTAATTCAGACTTTGGCCTCGAGCTTAATGATGAGCTTGGAGGGTACTATGGTGTTGAATGCTTAGCTATCGTCAATGAACAGCATTCTTACATAGGTATTCCTTTTGTCCAGATGGGATAGGGCAGTGTGATAGCGATTGAATCGTCTGTGGACCTATTGGGGAGGTAAGCAAATTGGAGTGGATCTAGGGTGACAGGTAAGGTGGAGGTGATAGGATTCTTGACTAGTTTCTCAAAGCACTTCATGATGACAGAAGTGAGTGCTACGGGTCAATCTTCATTTAGTTCTGTTACCTTTGCATTCTTGGGAACAGGGACAATGGTGGCCATCTTGAAGCATGTGGGGACAGCAGACTGGGATAAGGAGAGATTGAATATGTCCATAAACACACCAGCCAGCTGGTCTGCGCTTGCTCTGAGGATGCGTTTAAGGGATGCCGTTTGGGCCGGCAGCCTTAAGAGGGTTAACACGTTTAAATGTCTCGGAGCATGCGCAGACCTGGGAGACTTAATGGGTCAAAATGCAAAGTTAGGAAGTAAGCATTTTCCACAATATGAAGACTCTATATACACAATATTTGAATCTGCCATGCCTTTATGGGCAACTAAATATGTAGTGAATGTCTGAGGATGGTGTTTCTTGAACTTCCTCAAAAAGTGTTATTTTAGCATCCATTGCCACTGGAGGGCAGCATGGATCTTTACAACAAATGAACACAGACCGACCCAGAAATGGATTGTCTGTGTGTGTGTGTGTGTGAACAAGGAAAAACAAGATTGTGTTTACTTTCTTTCGCTCTCCTCTGTTTTGCAAGGATTGGAAGAGGACAAGTAGTGCTTACCCAATAAGCATTTGCCATCATTTTTTTCCATATTTTGTTTTTGTTTTTGGTATGGTCCGGACTGGCCTTGATTTCAAAATCCACTGACATAGATTTTTGTTCCAGTCCAAACCAAATCTGAACCAATCATAGACATCCACTGACGTCCGGTCCGAACTGTACAGTTGAAGTTGGAAGTTTACAAAAGCCTTAGCCAAAATTTTTATCAGAGTAAAAATTCCCTGTATCAGGTCAATTAGGAACACCACTTTATTTTAAGAATGTGAAATGTCAGAATAATAGTAGCAAGGATGATTTAATTCAGCTTTCCCAGTGGGTCAGAAGTTAACATACACTCAATTAGTATTTGGTAGCATTGCCTTTAAATTGTTTAACTTGGGTCAAACGTTTCAGGTAGCCTTCCACAAGCTTCCCACAATAAGTTGGGTGAATTGTGGCCCATTCCTCCTGACAGAGCTGGTGTAACTGAGTCAGGTTTGTAAGCCTCCTTGCTCGCACACGTTTTTTCAGTTCTGCCCACAAATTTTCTATGGGATTGAGGTCAGGGCTTTGTGGTGGCCACTCCAATACCTTGACTTTGTTGTCCTTAAGCCATCTTGCCACAACTTTGGAAGTATGCTTGGGGTTATTGTCCATTTAGAAGACCCATTTGCGACCAAGCTTTAACTTCCTGACTGATGTTTTGAGATTTTGCTTCAATATAGCCACATAAATTTCCATCCTCATGATGCCATCTATTTTGTGAAGTGCACCAGTCCCTCTTGCAGCAAAGCAGCCCCACAACATGATGCTGCCATCCCTGTGTTTCACAGTTGGGATGGTGTTCTTCGGCTTGTAAGCGTCCCCCTTTTTCCTCCAAACATAACGATGGTTATTATGGACAAACAGTTCTAATTTTGTGTCATCAGACCAGAGGACATTTCTCCCAAAAGTACAGTCTTTGTCCCCATTGCAGTTGCAAACTGTAGTCTGGCTTTTTTATGGCGGTTTTGTAGCAGTGGCTTCTTCCTTGCTG
Source organism: Oncorhynchus mykiss (assembly GCF_057628025.1). Lineage (NCBI taxonomy): Eukaryota > Metazoa > Chordata > Actinopteri > Salmoniformes > Salmonidae > Oncorhynchus > Oncorhynchus mykiss. The sequence goes on along the minus strand of NC_143028.1, from coordinate 21,470,142 downwards.
AGCGGCCTTTCAGGTTATGTTGATGTAGGACAGTAAAAAGGTTATTCCATCAAACCTCAAATTATTAGAATAGTACACAACACAGAACAATCAGGAGGTCAGTGGACCAATCCCGCGAAGAGGAATATTCCAAGGTCAGACAGAAGTGGGTCGTCAGATCGCTATGATTGCCAGGAACTTTACTTTTAGTGTCTATTTTTAATTGCTGCGCTACTGGTGCTACCTGTTGATGTTAGGTAAGCAGCTACAGTAGCTGAATGATGTTAACCTCTTCAGGTTTTGTTTAATTAAATGTATTTTATTTCATCTGGGTGCTTGCGTCACCTACTAACACCCTGGTACTACCCGTAGCACCCATTCTCCTCAGTCCGAGAAAACACTGAGAGAAAGGTATGTGTTGCAGATTACTCCTTTTTGTAGAAGTCCATAATGTGAAATAAATAAAACATCCCAAGATTAATGCTGTAGATATGTGAGACTATTGAAACATGTAACTTTGAGAGTTGTATTGTTGTTATTAATATAGTTTACAGAGTGCTAAAAAGTGTTGCTGTTGCTAGCTAGCATGCCTTTCTGTGAAGCAGACGGTAAGCTAAGCTGCCGACTGGTGTTGGCGTTGCATTATGGGAGATGTAGTTTGGGCCCTCTAAAGTCTGAATGGGATAGAGGTGATTTCACGTTGTAACCTGTTTGTGTTGCAGTGATTTTGTACAAGAGTTGTTGTATTTTGGTACTGTCAACACTAAAAGCACCTAGCAATGTATTGGGGATGTGAGACTGGATATGAGTTTTACCTTTCTTCATGCTCCTGTATAGAACAACTTGTCAGATGGTGCATTGGAGACTGATGTGTTTCTGTCCTGTCTTTTCACAATACTATTGCAGGTATGGTTCTATTGTCTAAGAATTAAGATGATACATTCTTTGTATTAAGGACTGGTTATTATTTTATACTATACATTATGGCTTTATGTATGAATGTGATTGTGTGAGTCCGAGAAAACCCTGAGAGAGAACGAACAACTTGTCAGATGGTGCATTGGAGACTGATGTGTTCCTGTCCTGTCCTTTCACAATACATTTGCAGATCGACATAAAAGACAAAAAGAGCTGTGGTGTCGCTCTTCATTTCTTGGTTCTCCTGTGGTAAAGACCGCTACATCGATATAGGACTCGTTTTACTGTGGATATAGATACGTTTGTACCCGTTTCCTCCAGCATCTCACAAGGTCATTTGCTGTTGTTCTGGGATTGATTTGCACTTTTTCGGACCAAAGTACGTTCATCTTTAGGAGACAGAACGCATCTCCTTCCTGAGCTGTATGACGGCTGCGTGGTCCCATGGTGTTTATACTTGCATACTATTGTTTGTACAGATGAACGTGGTACCTTCAGATGTTTGGAAATTGCTCCCAAGGATGAACCAGACTTGTGGAGGTCTACAATTTTTTGTTCAGAGGTCTTGGCTGATTTCTTTAGATTTTCCCATGAAGAGGCACTGAGTTTGAAGGTAGGTCTTGAAATACATCCACAGGTACACCTCCAATGGACTCAAATGATGTCAATTAGCCTTTCAGAAACTACTAAAGACATAACATCATTTTCTGGAATTTCCCAAGCTGTTTAAAGGCACAGTCATCTTAATGTATGTAAACTTCTGACCCACTGGAATTGTGATACAGTGAATTACAAAATAAAATCGTGAAATAATCTGTCAGTAAACAATTGTTGTAAAAATTACTTTTGTCATGCATAAAGTAGATGTCCTAACCGACTTGTCAAAACTATAGTTTGTTAACAAGAAATGTGTGGAGTTGAAAAACGAGTTTTAATGACTCCAACCTATGTGTCTGTAAACTTCCGACTTCAACTGTATTTGGCCCAAACATACTGCAAATGTTCAGATTTGGTCCGAACCGACCTTGATTTAGCTTAAACATAGACGTCTATAATTGGTTCAGAACCAATCATAAACGTCCATGGCTGTGTCTGCACTTGACACTTACATTCAACCTCTTCTATTACAGTACAAAGATTGCATTGAAAAGACAGGTCTAGATGCACAAAAGTCGCAATGTGGTCGGATTTTGTTCAGATCTGGCTGGCCACTTCAGGAGGTGGTCAGTGACACATTGTGTGCTGATTTCTCCACCGAAATCACATACAGTGGGCGGCATCATCAGCACTCTGCCCACAAGTCTCCAGAAAACGTGTGTTTTGGGAGCGAAAGGCATCTTTTTTCCCTTAAACATTGGAGGAAATACTTTCCTAGTGTTTGAGGAATGTGTTTGCTGGCTTCATAAATGCTAGCTGGCTAGCTTATTAGGAAAAATAATGTTTGGCTAGAGTTATGCTAACCTGTTTGCAATCCCTTTCACTTTGCTAGCTAGCTTGCGGGCTAGTTAGAGGTTAACCGGCTATTTAGCTACGGTAGCTACTGCCATCAAGTTGTTGTTGTGATATTATCAGATTTAGCCTGTTCCGCCGTTTTAAGAATTCATACTGGTATTTGAATATATCGCAGGGAAACGGAATCTGGACACAGTAGACACATTCAAATGTAGGGGTAGATGCATGATGTGTTCGGAATTCCATATTCAGACCACCATGATCAGATTACAAAAACTGCATGAACTGTAATGTCGAGACAAGGCCTATGTTTCACAAATTTGGACTTCACAGTACAGCACAGAAGATCACAGCAGGGTACAGTACATTACAGTACACAGTACAGAAAAGAAAAGTAGAGTATAGTACAATACAATACAGCACACTAGAGTACAGTAAAGTAAAGAAACGTAAAGTATAGCGTACTTAACTAAACTGTACGGTACTCTACTCTACTGAATGAAACTATACTGTACTCTATTGTACTGTAATCTAATGTACTCTACTGAATAAAACCCTACTGTCCTGTACGTACCATATTGTACTGTACCATACTCTTCTGTGTTCTACTGTGCTTTACTGTACTAAACTGTGCCCCGCTGTACTGTGATGTTCAAAATTGTGAAACATACAGTGCATTTGGAAAGTATTCAGACCCCTTCCATTTTCCATATTTTCTTACGTTACAGCCTTATTCTAAAATTGATTAAATATTTTTTTCCCTCATCAATCTTCACACAATGTCCCATAATGACAAAGCAAAAAAAGGTTTTTAGACATTTTTGAAAATGTATTAAAAAGTAAAAGTATTCAGACCATTTGCTATGAGACTCGAAATTGAGCTCAGGCGCATCCTGTTTCTATTGATCATCCTTGAGATGTTTCTACAACTTGATTGGAGTCCACCTGTGTTAAATTTAATTGATTGGACATGATTTGGAAAGGCACACACCTGTCTATATAAGGTCCCGCAGATGTCAGAGCGAAAACCAAGCCATGAGGTCGAAGGAATTGTCCTCAGAGACAGGATTGTGTCGAGGCACACATCTGGGGAAGGGTATCAAAAAATGTCTGCAGCATTGAAGGTCCCCATTAACACAGTGGCCTCCATCATTCTTAAATGGATGAAGTTTGGAACCACCAAGACTCTTACCGCCTGGTCAAACAGAGCAATCGGGGGAGAAGGGCCTTGGTCAGGGAAGTTACAAAGAACCCGATAGTCACTCTGAGAGAGCTCCAGAGTTCCCCTGTAGAGATGGGAGAACATTCCAGACAAAAAAACATCTCTGCAACACTCCACCAATCAGGCCTTTATGGTAGAGTGGCAAAACGGAAGCCACTCTTCAGTAAAAGGCACATGACAGCCTGCTTGGAGTTTCCAAAAAGTCACCTAAAGGACTCTCATACCATGAAAAATAAGATTCTCTGGTCTGAGGAAACCAAGATTGAACTATTTGGCCGGAATGCCAAGCGTCACATTTGGACGAAACCTGGCACCATCCCAAATACTTATGTAAATTTAATATTTCTGTTTTTCATTTTTAAAACATTTGCAAGAAATTCTTAAAACCTGTTTTTGCTTTGTCATTATCAGGTATTGTGTGTAGATTAATGAGGGGGGGGGGAAACAATTACATTTTTAGAATAAGGCTGTAACTTAACAAAATGTGGAAAAAGGTCAAGGGTTCTGAATACTTTCCGACTGCAGTGTTGCCTAGACGTCTTTCATTCTTTCAGATTTGGACCTGTTCCGGACCGACCACATTTCTATTTGTTTGGGGGCATAGCTTATTAGAATAATACCCAGCATGTTTTGCAAGTGTTTGTTTTTAATGTCATTAACCTTACTGGTTATTATCCGTTGCCGAATCCAGTGTTAGAAAGGTGGGCCTCTTCAATAACAACGTTGAAACTAGCTTCTTGATAGGAACCATAGCTATGTAGGATTCATCCCACTTTATCTCAGGATAACACCAAAATCTGACCTCATGGCTTTCTGCCAACCCTCCTGCTCCATCACAAGGTGAACGTGTGTGTGTGGGCAGACTTAGAAAACTCCCTACAACTCGGAGCACCGATTAGTGTTTGCTCATCATTCCTGAAGATCTAATTCTCTCTGGGTATTAATACTGGCTTCTTTGGGTGTATTTTAATAATCACTGAATTCCCCAGTACAAACTCAGTACAAGTGCATACCAAGTATAAATCAAGAGGTGAGTGTCAAGGGAGCTTACACAGTATAGCACAAATCAGAACCAATTGGTCTTTAACTTTTACTCCATACATTTCCTGTTAGACTATATCTAAGTATAGCCTGGTATGGATGAGTCATTAGGGGGGAATTTGGCATCAGTACAAAAATCTAATGTTTTTAAACTGACATAGCATAGGAGATACCTTATCAGTGACCATAGAAGGCATGTCTGAAAAGGGGAGACGAGGACTGACATATACCATACTGACCCTTTATGCATGTTTGCATTCAGTGTCTATGACAGCACATCACAAACTCCCTCTCTATAGTGGATGGGTCAGCTGTGAGGATCTCAGTTAGTTAGAAGATGTACAAGTAATACATGCTTATTATTGCATCAAATATCACCCATCATCACATGCATTGGCTATGTTGAAAATAATATGTTGTGTTATTTCTCTGTCATTTCTGTGTCACGATTTGGCCAAACTGCTGTAATCCTTGCTTCGTCATGCCAGCAAAGCTAGGGAAATTTAATTGACTTTAAAGCCAACAGAACTGGAGCCGCCTAAGCAGTGCTCTCTCTAGCACTAAAGCTAATGGGTACAAAACCAACTCTGTATGCTCAGATCTTTGAGACTTTGATTCCCCTCCAGCTCTCTCTCAGAAGTCTGACTGACAACTTTATGAGCGAGGATTAGCCCAGCTTAGGCAACTGGCACTATTGTTCTCCTTCATCTCAGCCAAAGCGTCAAGAGGCTATCGCTAGCTTTGTTGTTGGCTAATACAGTGCAGCATGTTCTGACTGACTGCATACTGTTCAGTTACTCACTTTTCAGTTACCCAGTTACCACCTCTTCTCACGTGACTCAAGTTTTATTTCATGGGGCGACTATTGTTAACCAACCAGTATTAAAATATTTCAAAGGATTTATTTTCTTCAGTGAAACACCACAGTGTAACTGAGGATGTAGTGTAACATTTGGTACAGAGGAGTAAAATGCTAGTTTTATATTGAAGATTTATTGGATCAATCGATGGTATTTATAAGGGGTGTCAGGCACCCCAAAAATCTGAGGGGGCACAAAGTAAATGAGGATAGCTTGGGGTGGTTGGAGAATTTTGTATTTTTCAAAAAACCTAAAACAGCTTTTTCCTGCAATCTAGAGCAGTACAGTATGCTTCATTCCATATAAAAACATGCCTATTTTTCTGCATATCTATGGATACCTCTTCAGCTGTCTGTATCCTTCGGACTGGTGATTCTTATTTTTTTTACCTTTTCCCACCTGAGTTTCAAATATCTCTAACGGTTGCCCCAGTACGAGTTTTTTTTTTAATGCGTGTTATGTCAGAACGCACTCAGTGTTCCAAAATGTGATTGTTACGCAACAAGACAGTTAACCCACGCTGCCCTCAAACCAAGGCACGCTGCCTGCTAGTTATCTAAAGGCTATGTTTCAAATGGTCAATTTCAAATGATTTTCTAACAACAGTTTGAATTGAGGTGTGTTCCCCCTCCTCAACCTGTTAGGGATCGGACCATTAAAAATATATGTTTTGCCTAAAATGACACCCAAGTCTAACTGCCTGTAGCTCAGGACCATGTGCTCTAAACGAGGAACTAGGCATAAAACCTTTTCTATAAAATGTGTTTTGCTGTTTCCCATTTTCCCTATATATACTGAAGAAAAATATAAACACAACATGCAGCAATTTCATTGATTTTACAGTACAACTGAGTTACAGTCTGTTCACAACGTTGACATCAGCAAACCGCTCGCTTAATGGTGCAGGTGAGGCCGTTTGGACCTATTGCCAAATTCTCTAAAACTAAGTAGAGAAATGAACATTCAATTATCTGGAAACAGCTCTGGTGGACATTCCTGCAGTCAGTATGCCAACTGCACGCTCCGTCAAAACTTGACGAGGCATTGTGTTGTGTGACAAAACTGCAAATTATAGTCTTCTATTGTCCCCAGCACAAGGTGTGCCTGTGTAATGAGCATGCTTTTTAATCAGCTACTTGATATGCCACACCTGTCAGGGGGATGGATTATCTTGGATAAATGCTCACTAAAAGGGATGTTGTCACTGGTGTAGAGAGGAGTAGGCAGGAGGCAGTCGCAGGTTTCGAACTACTACATTTATTTAAGCTCAATAGAACAAAGCGGGACGAAACCCAACTCCTGTTGTGCTCAAAATATATATTTGTTGCCAGACCACTGGCTCCAGGTCATCTATAAGTCTATGCTAGGTAAATCTCCGCCTTATCTCAGCTCACTGGTCAATAAAGCAACACCCACCCGTAGCACGCTCTCCAGCAGGTATATCTCACTGGTCATCCCCAAAGCCAACACCTCCTTTGGCCGCCTTTCCTCACAGTTCTCTGCTGCCAATGACTGGAACGAATTGCAAAAATTGCTGATGCTGGAGACTTATATTTCCCTCACTAACTTTAAACATCAGCTATCTGAGCAGCTAACCGATCGCTGCATCTGTAAATAGCCCACCCAATATACCTACCTCATTCCCATACTCATTTTATGTACTTTTCTGCTCTTTTGCACACCCGAATTTCTACTTGCACATCACCATCTGCTCAAATTGTAATTACTTCACTTCACGGCCTATTTATTTCCTTACCTCCTCACGCCATTTGCACACACTGTATATAGACTTTATTTTTGTTTTCTTTGGTGTTATTGACTGTATGCTTGTTTATTTCATGTGTAACTCTGTGTTGTTGTTTGTGTCGCACTGCTTTTTTTTCTTGGCCAGGCCAAAGTTGTAAATGAGAACTTGTTCTCAACTAGCTTACCTGGTTATATAAAGGAAACAAATATATATATTCATAAACAAAAAGGCACAGGACAAACCCAAAGCGCAAAACATAAAATACTCAAGAAATAGTAGGAGACAAAGACAAATGGCAGAGGGAGTATATATACAGTGATAGATTGGGGATTGGAACCAGGTGTGTGTAATGATGACGAGACAAGTCCGGGGTTGAGGATGAGTAAAGGGCATTTTCCAGCAGTAGGTTTGGCAGCAGCTAGAAGGCCTGACCCTGAGCTGGACAAGAGGGGGAGCCAAAGCGAAGGCTGGTGTGACGGTGACAGTACCCCCACCCCCCCCCCCCCCCCCCCCCTTAGGGACAACCCCAGAGACACGGTGCAGGCCAGTCGGTCGGCCGTGACGCCGCCTGTGGGTGTCCCGAATGAGAGAACGATCCAGGACGTCCTGCGCCGGAACCCAGCACCGCTTTTCGGGCTCAGCTTCCGGCAGGGCAGGTAGAGGGACAGGTCCTTCTTAGAAAGCCAAACCCTGTCACTGGAGTGAAATACCGGGGCCACACTGAGGTGACGATTGGCCTGCGCCTTCTGCCGGAGGACAACGCGCTGCAGACGGGTATGCGCTGTGTTCCATACCTCCTCGGTACACCGGAACCAATCATCCACCATTGGAGCCTCGATCTGACTCTGGTGCCAGGATGCCAGGGCTGGCTGATAGCGTAGAACACACTGAAAGGGTGTGAGGTTAGTGGAGGAGTGATGGAGGGAGTTTTGTGCATATTCTGCCTAAGGCAGAAACGCAACCCACTCCCCCAGGCCGGTCCTTACAGTAACTACAAAGGTACCTGATTTAAAAAGTTCCTGATTTACCTTTTCCACCTGCCCATTTGATTGGGGCCGGTACCCGGAGGTGAGGCTGACCGTGACCCCCGGTTGTTCCATGAAGGCCTTCCAGACATGGGAGGTGAACTGAGGACCACAGTCAGACACGATGTCTTCCAGGATCCCGAAGTGCCGGAAGATGTAAGAGAAGAGAGCGCTGCACCGCCTTGATGTTGGATGGAACAGGCCACAACCGTACTGCACTGACCCTCTGCTCTTCCATCTCCACTCCCACGATGGATATCCGATAGCCCAGGAAGGAGACCGCCTGCTGATAGAAAAGGCACTTCTCCACCTTGGCGTACAAGTGATGCCCTATCAGCCTCTCCAAGGTGGACCTGACATGAGAGACATGTTGCTCGCGTATAGTGGAGTACACCAAGATGTTGTCTATGTACATCACTACACAATGACCCAACATGTCTCTAAACACCTCGTTAATGAATGATTGAAACACAGAGGGTGCATTTGTCAGGCCGCAGGGCATTACCCTGTATTCATAGTGCTCGATGCTGGTGCTGAAGGCGGTCTTCCATTCATCCCCCTCTCTGATTCACACCAGATTGTAGGCACTGCGTAAATCCAATTTAGTAAAGTACTTAGCACTGTGCATCTGTTCAATCACAGTGGGTATGAGAAGCTGAACTGAATTTAACAGTAGCCTTATTCAGTGTCCGGTAATCGATACAGGGGCGGAGACCACCCTCCTCTTCTTCATGAAAAAGAAGCTGGAGGCGGCCGGGCGGGTGGACGGACGGCTGAATCCCTGGGCCAGCACCCCCCCTGGACGTAGGCCTCCATGGCTTAGATCTCTGCATGCGAGAGAAGGTAGATGTGCCCCCGCGGGAGGATAGAACCGATGAGGGGGCGATGAGGGGGCAAGCATGTGGCACGAGTCTTCGGAAAGGCCACCTGTAGGTGTCGGTACTCTTCCGGGGCCACCTGGGTGGCCTGCTCCGGACTTTCCACGGAGGTGGCACAGATCGACAAAGAGACACCTCCCCTGACACTCCTGCGACCAACCCAACAACCTCCTCTCTGTCCACGATATACTGGGGTTATGCACCTGTAGCCAGAGGAAACCTAAAACTATGTGGTGTGCAGGAGAGTCTAAGATGAGGAAAGTGATGTGTTCATGGTGGTTGTGAGTAACTGTGAGGGAAATGAGAATTGTGGTCTGGCGCACCAGTCCTGTTCCTAGGGGACGGTTGGCTAGGGCAAGGACTGGGATAGGGAGTTGTAAAGGGACTAGAGGAATGCATAATGATAAGGCCACTGACCGGTCTAGGAAATTGCCTGCAGCATCTGAGTCCACTGGGGCAGGACTCAGTGGAGGGCCAGGATAGTCAGGGATAGTCAGGGAAGGTGACAGGGAGGAGGATGGACTGGGTGGACAGAGAGGAGCAAGGAACCTCCACGCTGGGAAGGTGCAGGAGCGCTCCACGGCCTGTTGCTTCCTGGTTCTCCTTCTGGGACAGGTGTTCCTGGGATTGTCCGACTCCCCGCAGTAGGAGCAGAGACCCTGTTGATGGCGGCGTTGACATTCCTCTAGGTGAGGTGCGTCGTGCCCACCTCCATGGGCTCAGTCTCCCTGGAGTTTCCTGGAGAGTGAACAGCTGCAGCTAGTTAAAGTCAGTCTGGCATTATACTGTAGAAAGGAGAGAGGAGGAGAAGAAGAGGAGGAGAAAGAGAGAGAGAGATGTGGGTGGAGGGGGCTATCATGAATCACAAAAAATGTGGCCTACATTCACCAGATGACCAATAAAAACAGTGACTGAGTTGTTTAGCTCCTAATCGCCCCCAAGTGGTTCTCAGGCTATCACTATCAAAGGTGGGAGAATGAGTAAGATGACACTGTGTGTCTTTGGGGAGTTATGGGAGTTAGTAGCCAACCAGTGGGAGTGTGTAGAACAAACAGCAGATTTTTCTTGCATTATCACCTCACACCTCCACTCCTCCTTTAGGGTCCAATCACAACTCTCTGCAGTGACACACACACACACACACACACACACATACACACACACACACACACACACACACACACACACACACACACACGTGTGTGTGACACTGCAGAGAGTTGTGATCGGACCCTAAAGGAGGTGTGAGGTGATAATGCAGGAAAAATCTGCTGTTGGTTAAAGAACAGTGACTGTGTGTGTATGTTTTCAAAGATGCATGAGATGCAGAGAGAACTGGCACTCAACACATCCACAATGAGGTGATTACTAATAATACAGTACATCACAAATGTCCAGTAATAGCAACATCCTTTTCATTTCATCTGTCACTGATGAACTCTCCCTATTTATACAGATGGACTAGAGATGCCTTTTCCACGGCAGCCTCAGTCGTTTGATGGGGAGACCATGATTGGGTAGGTTTAATCTGACCTGTTCAAAATTCAACATAGTACCTGTTTGTGTGTCAGATAATACCTATCCTAACTGCCATTGGTAATAGAAAAGGTTTACTAGGAACAACTTTTACTTGTATTGTCTTTTTTTAAATTATTGAATTGAATGGTATCAGTCAATATGGGAAGATAGAAACCAGTATTCTGCACCAGGATCAGGGAACTCCTGTTGTATATGGGACACCTCACAGGAAGGTTTGACCACTAGGACATTTTTGCAAGACACAACTTTACTTGTATTGCCGTTTTTATTATTGAATTGAACGGTATCAGTAAATATGGGAAGGGAGACGCCTTGGGGTATAGGAACTCCTGCTGATTACGGGACACCACACAGGAAGGTATGACCACTCTGACATGTTTGCCAAGGCAGCCCCATTACCAACAGACAAAATGCAGATGGGCACAGTATCTGTATCGGCTGGGAATGAAAGATGAAAGGTGTACATTGTTATATTATCAGAACACTGCTTCTATGGTATTATGTGAAGGGTTGTTTATTCTATATTGTTTACAAGATAAACAATGTGCTTAATATTAGGAAAGTTGAGAAATAAATATAGTTGGCCTAGCCTATAGAAAGCTGATGGGATCCTCTGCTTTTAGTAGAGGCCATCACTCTGTTTTCTTGCGCAATTGCATAGACTATAGAAATGTTGCGCAACACGAGCTCATGGGCTCTCATTAAGTGTTTGATTAGATTTTTTGAAAGCATTTGCATTGATGTCCTTGTAATTAGAGGGACAATAGAGTGCTGAGTGCCAGGCAGTTAGCAAGTTTGGTAGGCTATGACTAAACAGTCACGTGGAATTTGACTGACTTTGTGACTCATGACCGCCGGTGTGGCGGTAATACAGTCTAAGCAACAGCCCTAATTAGGACCTGTGCCGTATCCCTGTGTAAGGTAAGGTCGTACTCTACGGATGTTGTAGAGCATGAACCTGAAGGAGCGGGTCACTACTTTGATGTTTACAGAGAACAACAGGGTGTTGTCCAGGGTCACGCCAAACTTCTTTTCACTCTGGGAGGGTGACACCGTGGAGTTGTCAACCGCAATGGAGAGGTCTTTGAGCGGGCAGGCTTCCCATGAGAGGAAGAACAGTTCTGTCTTGTCGAGGGTAAGCTTGAGGTAGTGGACAGACATCCAAGTTGAGATAACTGCCAGGGACACAGAGATAAGTGTCGCCACCTGGGTATCAGAAGGGGGGAAGGAGAAAAGTAGTTGAGTGTCATCCGCATAGCAATGATAGGAGCGACTATGTGAAGATATGACAGAGCCAAGTGACTTGATATGTAGAGAGAAGAGGAGAGGGCCTAGAACCAAGCCCTGGGGGACACCAATATTGAGAGTACGTAGTGCAGACACAGATCCTGTCCATGTCACCTGGTAGGAGCGGCCTGCCAGGTAGGATGCAATCCAAAAGTGTGCTGCCCCTGAGACACCCAGCCCTGACAGGGTGAAGAGGATGATCTGATGGTTCAAGGTGTCAACAGCAGCAGATAGATCTAGCAGGATGAGAACAGAGGAGAAAGAGTCAGCTTGTGCAGTGCGGACAGCCTCCATGACACAGAGAAGAGCAGTCTCGGTTCAGTGACCTGTCTTGAAGCCTGACTGTTTAGGGTCAAGAAGATCGTTCTCAGAGAGTTAACGAGAAAGTTTATCAGAGACGGCATGCTCAAGTGTTTTGGAAAGAAAATAAACAAGGGATACAGGTCTATAGTCTTCGACGTTTGATGAGTCGAGTGTTGGTTTCTTGAGGAGGGAAGCAACTCAGGCCATTTTGAAGTCAGACGAGATGCAGCTAGTGGTCAGGGATGAGTTGATGAGGGAATTGAGGAATGGGAGAAGGTCTCCAGAGATGGTCTAGAGAAGCGAGAAGGGGGTCGAGCGGGCAGGTTGTCGGGCGACCAGATCTCATTAGTCGCAGGATGTCATCTGGAGAGAGGGGAGAAAGAGGTCAAGGCGTAGGGTTGTTCTGTGTGAATGAGACCAGAGGACTCATTGGGCTCAGTGAATGAGTAGCAGATGTTGTCAACCATTTTTTCAAAGTGGTTGACAAAGTCATCCGCAGAGAGGGAGAAAGGAGGGGGTGGAGAATTAAGGAGGGGGGAGAAGGTGGAAAATTATTTCCTATGGTTAGAGGCAGAAGCTTGTAAAGTGGTAGATAGTGGCTTTAGCAGTGGATATAGAGGAAGATATTGTAGAGAGGGGGGAGTGATGAGATGATAGGTGATCCAGAAGTTCAGTTTTCCTCCATTTTCACTCGGCTGCCTGCAGCCCTGCGCTGTTATCTCGCAATGTTATCTCGTCACTCAGCCACGGAGCAGGAGGGGAGGGCTGACCCGGCCGGGAGGGAAGGGGACAGTGTGAGGCATAGGATGCGGAAAAGGAGGAGAGAAGGAGAGGCCGAATCAGGAGAAAGATTTAGCAGAAGTAAGAGTTGGTAGGATCGAAGAGGAGAAGTAGTGGGAGAGAGAGAGCGAAGATTGCAAGGGAACATGACCATCTGGGTAGGGGCTGAGTGGTTAGAGTTGGAGGAAATGGAAACAGAAAAGGAAACAATGTAGTGATCAGAGACCTGGAGTTGGGTTGCAGTGAAATTAATAGGTGAGCAGCCACTAGTAAAGATGAGGTCAATCGTATTGCCTGCCTTGTGAGTTGGAGGGGAATGGGAAAGGGTGAGGTCAAAAGAGGCAAGGAGGGGAGAGAGAGAGAGATACCGAAGGCAGACTTCGGGAGTTTGAAGTCGCCAAGTACGAAGAGCCATCGTCAGGAAATTAACTTATTAAGGTGTCATCCTCATTGAGGCACTCTCCAAGGGCACCTGGTGGGCGATAGATGACAATAATGTTAAGCTTGAGTAGACAAATGACAGTGACAGCATATAATTCAAATGAGGAGATGGACGGGTAAGAGAGGGAGAAACTAGAACATCTCCACTTAGGAGAAATGAGTAGACCTGTGCCCCCACCGTGGCGACCAGATGCTCTCGGACTATGAGAGGAAATGTAGTCAGATGAAAAAAGAGCAGCTGGAGTTAGCTGGGGTGATTCATGTCTCCGTCAGGGCCAAGAAATCAAGGGACTGAAGGGCAGCATAGGCTGAGATGAACTAATCTGTCTGCTATTTTCATAGCAGATCTATCCCCAAACAAAAACCTAAAAGGTCAGTAGTAAGTCTTTAGCTAGCTAAACGCAGAACAATTAAGGTGGAACAACATTGCTGTGGACAGATTCTGAGGAGAAACAGAGAAATTATCTAAGAGAAACTGAAGATGGACCACAGGAAAATTGAGGTGGAGCACGCCCACAGGACTGGAAAACTCATCGCAGGCCCAGGTGACAGGCCCAGGCCAATAGTGGTCAAGTTCCTGGCGTTAAAGGACACGGTAGCTGTTCTGGAAAGTGCCAAGAATTTGAGATGAATTTACTGTACAGCTTCCTCAATGAGGACTATCCTGAAGCTGTGCGCCAGAAGAGGAAAGAAGTCATCCAAGCCATGAAAGCTGCCAGAGCACGTGGCGAGATTGTTTACATCAGCTATGACAGGCTCATTGTCCACCATCCATCCCAAAAGCCTGGTGGGATGAGAGAGCTAAGCCTATGGGGTTCCTAGCTTCAACCGCAGCACACAGACACACACTTAAACACACCAACAGATTAATGGACTTTTTTCCCCCTCTTGCTTTTTGTTCTTTCCCATTTGATGTCTATCTCTGATAAGCTAACCAGGAAAGGGATGAAAATAGCCCATATTAATATGTAGTCTTAGAAATAAGCTTAATGAAATCAATAACTAGCTAACATCAGATATCATTCATACAGTAGCCATTTCTGAGACTCACTTAGGGCGATTCCTTTGATGATACAGCAGTAGCAATACAATGATATAACGTCTATAGAACAGACAGGTGCTTATGGGGGAGGTGTTGCCGTATATAAGAGCAATAACCCTAGATCTCATGTCAAGTGTTATTGGAGTGTTGTGGTTGCAGGTACACCTGCCTCACCTAAAGCCTATTATTTTGCTAACAGTCAGTATATAAATAACGTGTGTGAAATTCCTGATAGTGTATGTGATGTAAATAAAGAAGTCTACTTTCTTGGTGACCAGAATATTGACTGGCTTTCATCAAGCGGTCCGCTCAAGAGGAAGGTTCTTACTGTAACCAGTGCCTGTAATCTGGTTCAGGTTATTAAATCAACCTACCAGGGTGTTTACAAACACTACAGGAACAAGATCATCCACATGTATCAATCACGTTTTTAGTAATACTGTAGAACTTTGTTCTATAGCTGTATCCGTACCCATTGGATGCAGTGATCACAGTATCGTGGTTATATACAGGAAAGCCAAAGTTCTGAAAGCTGTGCCTAAAATGACATATAAGAGATCATTAAAAAAAGATTTTGCTCTGACTCTTATCTGGATGTTGTTAAAGTATTTGCTGGTCTGATGTGATTAATAAGGAGCATCCAGACGCTGCACTTGACAAATTTATGAGTATGCTTCTTCCAATTATTGATTAACATGCACCTGTTAAGAAACGGATTATTAGAACTCTTAAGGCTCCATGGATTGATGAGGAATTTAAAAACTGTATGGATGAAAGAGATGGGGGAAAAAGAAGGGCAATTAACTCTGGCTGCACATCTGACTGGCTGACTTACTGCAAACATAAATTATGTGACTAAACACAACAAAAAGAAGAAGAAACTATTATGAAGCCAAGATCAATATTATAACTTGGGAGTACTTTAAATGAAATTATGGGCAGAAATACAAATTCAACTCCATCTTTCTTCAAATCAGATGGCTTATTCATCACAAAACCATTTGATGTTGCCAATTATTTTAATGATTACTTCATTGGCAAAGTGAGTAAACTCACAAACGAGCAGTGCGCCATTGTATTCATGCATAACAAAAACTAATAAAAGAGAAAAAGAAAAGCATTGCAAATTTGAATTTTGTTGTGGGAGAGGTTATTGTGGGAGAGGTGGATTTTTTTGGTTTTCAATCAATAATGACAAACCTCCTGGCATTGACAACTTAGTGAAGATGTTAGCTGACTCTATAGCCACTCCTAGCTGTCATATATCTTTGATCTGAGCCTAGAGGAAGGTGTTTTTCCTCAGGCCTGGAGGGAGCCTATCAGCTTGCTACCAGCTTTAAGCAAACTGTTCGATTTTTTGGGGGACCAAATACAATGCTATTTTTCTGTAAACAAATTAACAACATACTTTCAGCATGCTTATAGAGAAGGGAACTCAACAAGTACTGCACTGACACAAATGACTGATGATTGGTTGAAAGAAATGTATAATAAGAAGATTGTTGGAGCTGTACTGTTAGATTTAAGTGCAGCTTTTGATATTATTGCCCATAACATGTTGTTGAGAAAATGTATGTGTTATGGCTTTTCAACCTCAGAGCGATCTGTTTAATAGAACTCAGAGGGTTCTTTAATGGAAGCTTATCTAATGTCAAACATGTAAAGTGTGGTGTACCACAGGGAATCTCTCTAGGCCCTCTACTGGCATTAAACAAAGCACGTGTGTCCATGTATGCTGATGATTCAACCATATACTCATCAGCAACCACTGCTAATGAGGTGACTGAAGCCCTTAACAATAATAAACTGGGCCTGAACATCTCTAAAGCTAAGAGCATTGTATTTGGTACAAATATTTCTCTAAGTTCTAGACCTCAGCTGAATCTGGTAATGAATGGTGTGGCTGTTGAACAAGTCGAAGAAACTAAATGACTTAATGTTACCTTAGATTGTAAACTGTCATGGTTAAAACATATACAGTGCCTTGCGAAAGTATCCGGCCCCCTTGAACTTTGTGACCTTTTGCCACATTTCAGGCTTCAAACATAAAGATATAAAACTGTATTTTTTTGTGAAGAATCAACAACAAGTGGGACACAATCATGAAGTGGAACGACATTTATTGGATATTTCAAACTTTTTTAACAAATCAAAAACTGAAAAATTGGGCGTGCAAAATTATTCAGCCCCTTTACTTTCAGTGCAGCAAACCCTCTCCAGAAGTTCAGTGAGGATCTCTGAATGATCCAATGTTGACCTAAATGACTAATGATGATAAATACAACCCACCTGTGTGTAATCAAGTCTCCGTATAAATGCACCTGCACTGTGATAATCTCAGAGGTCCGTTAAAAGCGCAGAGAGCATCATGAAGAACAAGGAACACACCAGGCAGGTCCGAGATACTGTTGTGAAGAAGTTTAAAGCCGGATTTGGATACAAAAAGATTTCCCAAGCTTTAAACATCCCAAGGAGCACTGTGCAAGCGATAATATTGAAATGGAAGGAGTATCAGACCACTGCAAATTTACCAAGACCTGGCCGTCCCTCTAAACTTTCAGCTCATACAAGGAGAAGACTGATCAGAGATGCAGCCAAGAGGCCCATGATCACTCTGGATGAACTGCAGAGATCTACAGCTGAGGTGGGAGACTCTGTCCATAGGACAACAATCAGTCGTATATTGCACAAATCTGGCCTTTATGGAAGAGTGGCAAGAAGAAAGCCATTTCTTAAAGATATCCATAAAAAGTGTTGTTTAAAGTTTGCCACAAGCCACCTGGGAGACACACCAAACATGTGGAAGAAGGTGCTCTGGTCAGATGAAACCAAAATTGAACTTTTTGGCAACAATGCAAAACGTTATGTTTGGCAGAAAAGCAACACCCTGAACACACCATCCCCACTGTCAAACATGGGGGTGGCAGCATCATGGTTGGGCCTGCTTTTCTTCAGCAGGGACAGGGAAGATGGTTAAAATTGTTGGGAAGATGGATGGAGCCAAATACAGGACCATTCTGGAAGAAAACCTGATGGAGTCTGCAAAAGACCTGAGACTGGGACGGAGATTTGTCTTCCAACAAGACAATGATCCAAAACATAAAGCAAAATCTACAATGGAATGGTTCAAAAATAAACATATCCAGGTGTTAGAATGGCCAAGTCAAAGTCCAGACCTGAATCCAATCGAGAATCTGTGGAAAGAACTGAAAACTGCTGTTCACAAATGCTCTCCATCCAACCTCACTGAGCTCGAGCTGTTTTGCAAGGAGGAATGGGAAAACATTTCAGTCTCTCGATGTGCAAAACTGATAGAGACATACCTTTTGCACGCCCAATTTTTCAGTTTTTGATTTGTTAAAAAAGTTTGAAATATTCAATAAATGTCGTTCCACTTCATGATTGTGTCCCACTTGTTGTTGATTCTTCACAAAAAAATACAGTTTTATATCTTTATGTTTGAAGCCTGAAATGTGGCAAAAGGTCACAAAGTTCAAGGGGGCCGAATACTTTCGCAAGGCACTGTATACATTTAATGGTTGTAAAGATGGGGAGAGGTCTGTCCATGGTAAAGAAATGCTCTGCTTTTTTGACACCACACCCCACAAAGCAAGTCCAGAAGGCTCTAGTTTTATCTTATCTTTATTATTGTCCAGTCATATGGTCAAGTGCTGCAAAGAAGGACCTGCTGTAGTTAAACTGCAGTTGGCACAGAACAGAGCCACAAGTTTTCATGTACATTGTAATCAAAGGGCTAATATCAATACTTTGCATGCCAGTCTCACTTGTACACAACACCGACACACACACGTACCCCACCAGACATTCCAACAGGGGTCTTTTCACAGTCCAGAACAAATTCAAGGAAACAAACAGTAATATAATGAACTCCCTTCCATCTAATATTGCGCAAGTAACCAGCAAACCTGGTTTAAAAAAAAATAAATAAAACACCTCACCTTTCTAACACATTACTGTCGGCTAATGGGGATCCTAATAACATCAACAAATAAACCGAGCGTCATTCTGCTGCTCAACAGTATAGCTTCCTTCCACAAGAGCTCACCCGGGAGTCGATTTCGGATCCTCTGTCTTGGAAACACACGTGACCTTCATCTTGATACACCTTAGCAAGCTGTGCCACCGAAAACCTAGCAATTCGGGGGTGTGGGGATATTTCAACCAACAAGTGAATTTAACCAACACAACTCAGTTGCACATGCATGATCAATTTGAGGCCTGTATTCAATATAACTAGTAGGTTACTATTTCGGGACACAAATTCTAAGAAGGATCTGATTAGAGTAAATATTGCTATCATTGCAAAGGTCTTCTGTTGGCAGTTGGCACATTTTACACCACAACTTAATATAAAGTGTTACAGTGTGATCAAAGTCAAACTGCTAAAGCAAAGGATACCAGAGAATGGAAAAGGAAATAGCAAGGTCGTTATAGGATTTTCAGATATTGCTGAAGACACAGGAATTAGAAGTAAGGGAGTTGAAGTAGTTATTCTAATCATGAGTCATTTTTGGAGATTCATATACATGTTTCAAACACGTTATTTTAATAGAAGTCACTGTGGCTGCTACAATTAAAAGCTGAGTCATTACTTGTGAGTGTAATTTAGAATGGAGGAGAGGAAATAGGAGAGGAAATGGTACCTAAAACACACACACAATTAGATATTCCTTCTCTGATGAGAGCCAGGAGCAATGAGAATATTTTATTAGCAGAGCTGTGGTACACTACCACACACAGGACACACACATATGTGCACCCACGTGAGTGCAAGCACACAAAGATGTGCGCACAGATACACACACAATCCACCACCACTCCCCACACACACATGGACTAATATGTGGCAGCAGGTAGAACCAGCAGCCGGTTCGAATACCAGAGCCGACAAGGTGAAAAATCTTTCGCTGTGCCCACAACATCAATTAGAGATGACAACATGTAAAGAGGGAAGATTTATAGGTGTCTCCAGGTGATTTGTTGACCACACATACATGGCGAGTAGCCTTGGATAAGACCTGCACAGTTACATTGGCTCCTGAACAATACCCACGGCCATATTGTTTGACTTCACAGGCTAATCATGCACTCTTCTGGCATACATTAGACCCGGGTTTGAAACCAGATGCTCACACTTGCAGTTCAGTGTCTCAATCGAAATGTCAGCGCGATTGACTGTCCACATGCCAGAATCTAGACTCAGGCGGTTCGCCAGTATTAATCAGGTTTTGATTGCATAATCAAGACGACTCATGTAGATCTCTCTCATAACTGAGTATACCACATTTTAGGAACACCTTCCTAATATTGAGTTGCACCCCCCTCCGTCCTTTTGCCCTCAGAATAGCCTCAATTAGTCGGGCTATGGACTGTACAAGGTTTCGTAAGTGTTCCACAGGGATGCTGGCCCATGTGTCTCCAATGCTTCCCACAGTTGTGACAAGTTGGCTGAACGTTCTTTGGGTGGTGGACCATTCTTGATACACACAGGAAACTGTTAAGAATGAAAAACCCAGCCTGCGTTGCAGTTCTTAACACAAACCGTTGTGCCTAGCACCTACTACCATACCCCGTTCAAAGTCACTCCAATCTCGTGTCTTGCCCATTCACCCTCTGAATGGCAAATGTACACAATCATTTTATTCAATTGTTCCAAAGCTTATTTAACCTGTCTCTACCCCTTTATCTACACTGATTGAAGTGGATTTAACAGGTGACATCAATAAGGGATCACAGCTTTTCACCTGGATTCACCTGGTCATGGAAAGAGCAGGAGTTCTTAATGTTTTGTATGCTTAGTGTATATTACATCTGTAAACATGCACACCCGTACACCCACACAAACACACACACAAACACAACGCCGATTGACAGTATTTCATTAGATGAAGACGAATGGGGTAGTTAGGTAGGTTTACGTTGTATTTTGCTGACCAAAGCCCTTTGCCTGAGCTGCCATGTTGTTGTGGTCTGTGGTCCTGTTGATTCGGGTTCCAGCCTCACCCCAGCCCAGTGAGGAACAAGGCCCTAGGGGAGAACATGTGTTGGCCAAATGTGCCCCCAGTGAACTACAGGCAGGGTGCTAAGGCAGCACGCTGACGCTGCAGCTCCGCTACATCTCATGAAAAAGAATAAGTGAGGAAAGGAGTAGTGAGTTATAAGTTAGCCAAGTTCCACTGGATAAAGTAGCATAGCTGCTATATGAACAGTGTTGCTAGGCTAGGTGGTTTGGTGATAAAGATTCAGAGCCTTACTTATGGTGGTTCTGTTGACTCAGTTGGTTAAATAAGCAGTTAGAAGTTAGCCAAGAGACACAAAATAGTTGCTCTACAGCCAAAGTGATGCTAGGCTAGGGATTTTGTGACCTTATAAGGAATTTAGTTGTCTGCTTGGGTATGGTTGACTGGGACCCCACACATGTTTTCCTGGGAAGGAGTGAGGAATCAAGGATCAGTTACCCGAGCGCCACTTTGAGGTAATATAGCATAGTTGCTGTACTGTTAATATTTAGCTAGGCTAGCAACTAGCTAGCTTGTTACATCTCATAAAAAAGCAGAGAATTAGTAAGGAACCATGGAGCAGGTAGCAAATAGCCATTGAAATAGGATAGCATAGTTGCTATACAGCCAAAGTGCTGCTAAGCTAGCAGTTTGCTGATGACCTTAAAGGAGGTTGGTTGTCTGATTGGGTGTATGGTTGACTGGGTCCCCACCAATATTTTCTGGGTAAGGAGTGGGGAACTAAGGAGCAGTTAGCCAAGAGTAACTGTGAGAAGGTAGTCTAGCATTTGCTGGTGACCTGGGTCTAAGTGTTTTGACTAGATGGTATACAAAAGTGACTTTTCGTAGCAGATTAGGAGAACTTAGGCAGCAGGTCAGGAGAATTAACGTAGCAGGTTAAGATAATTGGGTTAAGGTTAGGAAAAGGATTAGGGCTAGCTAAAATGCAAAGATTCTCCCTGAACATGCAACTTTTGACTTCAGTTTGACATAAGCTGCATCCCATCTAGCCATGACTGGATCTGAGGCGCAGTTAGCAATTAGCCAAGAGACAGTGTAATAGCTTAGCATAGCCACACAGTCAAAGTGTTGCTAGGCTAATGGTTTGGTGACCAAAATTCAGAGCCTTACTCATAGTGATTCTCATGACTCCGTTACTAGCAGTTAGTCAAAAGCCACTGGCAAAGCATTGTGCAGCATTGCTGTTCGGCCAAGGTGTTGCTAGGGTAGTGGTTTGCTGGTGAGCCTACAGGAGGTTGGTTGCCTGCTTTGGTGCATGGTTGACTTGGACCCCACCAGAGTTATTCCTGGTTAGGCCGTGTGGTCAGCAAATGTTGTTGTTTTTTCACCCATCTACACAAATGGCAAAGTGAAGACATATATTTTGAGAAATGTTTGCAAATGCATTGAAAATGAAATACAGAAATATCTAATTTACATATGTATTCACACCCCTTTGCTATGACACTCCAAATTGAGCTCAGGAGCATTCAATTTCCTTTGATCATCCTTGAGACGTCACTACTACTTGATTGAGTCCACTTGTGGTCAATTAAATTGTTTAGACATGATTTATAAAGAAACACACCTGTCTACATAAGGTCCCACAGTCGACAATGCATGTCAGAGCAGAAACTATGCCATGAAGTCCAATAAACTGTCTGTAGATCTCCGAGATAGAATTGTGATGAGGCATATATCTGGGGAACTGTGTAAAACAATTTCTGGAGTGCTAAACATTTCCACGAGCACAGTGGTCTACATCATTGAGAGAAGAAAATAAATATGGAACTACCCAGACTCTGCCAAGAGCAGACCGTTCGACCAAACTGAGCAACCGAGCAAGAAGGACCTTGGCCAGGGAGGCGACCAAGAACCCAATGACCACTATGACAGAACTACCGAGTTCCTTGGCTGAGATGGGAGAACCTGCCAGAAGGACAACAGTCTTTACAGCACTTCAACAATCTGGGCTTTATGGGAGAGTGGCCAGACGGAAGCCACTCCCGAGAAAAAGGCACATGACAGCACTCCTGGAGTTTGCAAAAAGGCAAGTGAAAGACTCTCAGAGCTTAATGCAAAAGATTCTGTGGTCTAATGAGACCAAGAAATTACTTTTTGGCCTGAATGCAAAAAGCTATGTCTAGAGAAAACCACGCACATCTCATCACTCGTCTACCCCCTCCTCTACTGTGAAGCATGGTGGTGGCAGCATCATGCTATGGGGATGCTTTTCAGCGGCAGGGACTGCGAGACTGGTAAGGACAGAGGGAACAATGAATGGAGCCAAATACAGGGAAATGCTTGATGAGAACCTGTTCAGAGTGCAAACGACCTTAGACTGGGGTGAAGATTTATGTTCCAACAGGACAATGACCCCAAGCATACAGCCAAAGCAATGCTGGAATGGCTTCAGAACAAGAATGCGAAAGTCCTTGAGTGGACCAGCCAAAGCCTAGACTTTAATCCCTATTGAAAATCTTGGGAAAGACTTGAAGATTGCTGTTCACCGCCGCTCCCCATCTACTGTATTAACAGAGCTTGAGAAAATCTGCAAGGAAGAATGGGGGAAAGATGTGCAACGCTTATACAGACCCAAACGACTCAAAACTGTAATCGACGCCAAAGATGCTTCTACAAATGATTGACTAAGGGGTGTGAATAATTAGGCAAATGAGATATTTCTGTGTTTCATTTTCAATGAATGTTCAATCATTTCTAAAACATGTTTTCCCTTTGTCATTAGGAGGTATTGTGTGTAGATAGTTGATAATTTTTTTTGAATGATTAGCACAACAAAATGTGGAACAGTTACAGTGTTACGGTTAACCTTAGGAATAGGGATCTTCTAGTCAAATATCAACTGTGATCCATGCACTGCCTACTGTATTTATTTGACCTTTATTTAACAAGGCAAGTCAGTTAAGAAGAAGAAGTTTGTATTTACAATGACGGCCTACCCCAGCCAAACCCTCCCCTAACCTGGATGACGCTGGGCCAATTGTGTGCCGCCCTATGGGACTCCCGATCACAGCCGGTTGTGATACAGCCTGAGATCGAACCCGGGACTGTAGTGACGCCTCTAGCACTGAGATGCAGTGCCTAAGACCACTGCGCCACTCAAGATCTGTATATACTGTACTTCTCGATGGACTTGTGAATATCGGGTCTTACCATTCATTCCACTCTGAGCGGACACTGTTAGACATGAAGATGGACCTGTTTGATTTTGCTGACGTGTCGGGGTCCAGGCGCAGAGGGATCGGCTATTTCTGCCTATACTCTCTCAGGAGGAAAACGATGGTGACTTTTCTCCCCAAAACGAGCCATCAGTATGGCGAGAGCAGTGTCCCGCTGCGCAACAGAGTCAGCCCTACCAAAGTAAACATGCGAGCCATCGATGTTCAAACTGAAAAAGACAAGGAGAGAGGGGAGTCTTTCTCTGCTTTCCTCTGACTCTACAACTCCTGTGTGACCACCCAGTGCCAAGAATAGGAGCAGGCTTATAAAACGTCTCATTCACGCACGCACGCATGCACACACACGCACAAACACACGCCAATGTCTCCCCCGGGGAGCAAAACATTTGCATGTAGGAGCAGTGTGTGTGTATCTGGCTTTGTGACTTTGGACATGGGAGATAGGTAATCTCTCTCATGGTCCCCGGTCTCAGAGAGATGTCATACACTACTGATTTATGGTGGTGTCACCTGACAAACCTCAGGCCTCTAGGAAGTGTGTGTTTGTGTATGTGTGTGTGTATACATGCGCATGCATGTGTGCGCACATATGTGTAGAATGTGCATTTGTGTGTACTGCAGCAGGGATTGGCATGTGTATGCACTATGTGTGCATGCATTTGCGAGTGTATGTGTGCTCGCAGGTGGCAAGCTGGTGTTTGTGTCCCAATGATCAATCATTCCCCTAAGTACAGTATATGGAGGATCCAGAATCCAGCAAGCGAGTTTCTGCATTTAGGCCTTAATCCTACTCTGGAGGTTCAAAGAAGCCCTACTCTGGCCAATGGAAAACAATTAAAGGAATTGTCAGGCTGTGCGGGGAAAGAGTGCCAAGAATGGTTTGAAAAGCACCCAAAGTTATTTTTGCATTCCTTCTGGAGAGCTGAGAGTAGTATGGTAAGGTGGTTTTGGGAAAGATGTGTGTCTCCGGGCTGGAGATTATTATATTTCTGACCCCTTTTCTCCCCAATTTCATGATATCCAATTGATAGTTACAGTCTTGTCCCATCGCTGCAACTCCCGTACGGACTTGGGAGAGGCGAAGGCCGAGAGCCATGCATCCTCCGAAACACGACCCTGCCAAGCCGCACTGCTTCTTGACACGCTGCTCGCTTAACCCGGAAGCCAGCCACACCAGTGTGTCAGAGGAAACATACCCTACAGGTGGCAACCAAAGTCAGCGTGCATGTGCCCGGCCTGCCACAAGGAGTCGCTAGAGAGCGATGGGACAAGGACATCCCGGCAGGCCAAACTCTCCCCTAACCAAACCCTCCCCTAATTGTAAGCTGCCTCACAGCCCGGGATCGCTGCGCCACTCGGGAGGCCGGCCTGGAGATTTGATGAATTCCCCTCACCACTTCTTTCACTCGCCTGTGTTTGCTCCTTTCTAGATGACTACACACGCTGACAGGCAATGGTGTGGGTGGGTAGAGTGGGTGGGGAGTGTGGCCTGGCTGTCAGCGGTTGGGTGTGTGTCTGTGTCGTTTCTCTCACGGTATGTGTCTGTCTTTCAATCTGTCTGCCTCTGCGCTGCAGTAGAACCGAATATGTAGTCTAATGTAGTCTCTGTATCAAGAATGTATCAAACTCCAACAGTCTCTTACTCCGAACTTAAGTATCAGACCTTCCCCTATAAAATCAGCATTCACTTTCCACACTGCCCAAATGCACTCACGGGTGTAGCTGAGGGAGAGGGGAGTGGGGGGTAGCTAGGGGAGAGGAGGGTTTCGGACAACATGTTTAGCCTGGTCTAACCACACTTTTGAGCTACTGCCAAGTGTGTCACTCACTTGGGAAGGAGCCGCCATCACTGGTATACTGTATCAACAACTGGAGACCGCATTCAAGGTAACCTACTCAAGTTCACGTACACTGATGGACCGTCTATATCTGGGTTGCATCCGGTTATATGGACCAACATCACATGTGCACTAGCAGTCAGTGTGCACAGGGAGCAGTGCAGCAGCGACAACGTCATCCAAAAACATGGCAGACATGGTTAAAAATATCAATACTGTATCTTCGGCTGTGAGTGATGGAACATTTTCTGGCCCCAGAGACAATTATTTGAATAATTCAATGGGATGATTTGTGCGCAACGGTGATGTCTGCCAGTTTTCGGGGTCTGACTTCTCTATGTGGCCATCTATGGAGATGTTCTTTACGGGCTGGGTGTCAGTTAAACTGAAGTACTGAAGCAGAACTGTAGGAGCAGTCAACACCGCGCTCAAAACCGTCTAGAGCGGAACCCTGGCCTCTTGGCTGTCTTACACTGCCTGGGCTGTGTGTGGGAGAAGGAGAGGATTGGTGAAGGGAAAAATATGGAAAGGGGATGGAGGGGGAGAGGGAAAGTGTTGGTGGGTCACTGAAGCTGGGTTAATGTGCTTCTCTTGTCTGGAAGGATGACTGTAAATTGGAGGAGCGGGAGAGGGGGTGAGAAGGAGGAGTGGGGAAGTGTGCAAGTGTGTATTTTCATTTGCAAGTGTGTATTTTTTTATGCATATGGGAGACACATTTAATGTGTGTGTGCACTTTTAAGGACATAAATCATAATGTATTTGAATCTATATATCTGACCTGTTGACTTTTTACACATTTTGTTACGTTACAGTCTTTTTCTAAAATGTATTAAATTGTTTCCCCCCCCCCCTCATCAATCTAGACACAATACTTTTATTTGTATTTATTTATTTCACCTTTATTTAACCAGGTAGGCCAGTTGAGAACAAGTTCTCATTTACAACTGCGACCTGGCCAAGATAAAGCAAAGCAGTGCGACACAAACAACACAGAGTTACACATGGAATAAACAAACAAACAAAGTCAATAATACAATAGAAAAAGTCTATATACAGTGTATGCAAATGAGGTAGAATAAGGGAGGTAAGGCAATAAATAGGTCGTAGTGGCGAAATAATTACAATATAGCAATTAAACACTGGAGTGATAGATGTGCAGAAGATAAGTGTGCAAGTACTGGGGTGCAAAGGAGAAAAATAAATAAAAGTATGAGGATGAGGTAGTTGGATGGGCTATTTACAGATGGGCTATGTACAGATGCAGCTATCTGTGAGCTGCTCTGACAGCTGGTGCTTAAAGTTAGTGAGGGAGATATGAGTCTCCAGCTTCAGTGATTTTTGCAGTTTGTTCCAGTCATTGGCAGCAGAGAACTGGAAGGAAATGACACCAAAGGAGGAATTGGCTTTGGGGGTGACCAGTGAAATATACCTGCTGGAGCGCACGCTACGGGTGTGTGCTGCTATGGTGACCAGTGAGCTGAGATAAGGCGGGGATTTACCTAGCAAAGACTTATAGATGACCTGGAGCCAGTGGGTTTGGTGACGAATATGAAGCGAGGGCCAGCCAACGAGAGCATACAGGTCGCAGTGGTGGGTAGTATATGGGGATTTGGTGACAAAACGGATGGCTCTGTGAAAGACTGCATCCAATTTGCTGAGTAGAGTGTTGGAGGCTATTTTGTAAATGACATCGCCGAAGTCAGGGATTGGTTGGATAGTCAGTTTTACAAGGGTATGTTTGGCAGCATGAGTGCTTTGTTGCGAAATAGGAAGCCGATTCTAGATTTAAGTTTGGATTGGAGATGCTTAATGTGAGTCTGAAAGGAGATTTTAATACCCCTTAATGACCAAACAAAAACAGCTTTTTGGACATTTTTGCAAATGTATTACTAATAAAAAACAGAAATATAACATTTACATCAGTATTCAGACCCTTTACTCATTACTTTATTGAAGCAACTTCGGCAGCGATTACAGCTTCAAGTCTTCTTGGGTATGACGCTACAAGCTTTTCACACCTGTATTTGGGGAGTTCCTCCCATTCTTCTCTGCAGATCCTCTCAAGCTCTGTAAGGTTGGATGGGGAGCATCGCTCCACAGCTATTTTCAGGTCTCTCCAGAGATGTTCGATCGGGTTCAAGTCCAGGCTCCTGCGGGGCCTCTCAAGGACTCCTGTGTTGTCTTGGCTGTGTGCTTAGGGTCCTGAGCGCCCAGTCTGAGGTCCTGAGCGCTCTGGAGCAGGTTTTCAGCAAGGATCTCTCTGTACTTTGTTGCGTTGTTCCGTTCATCTTTCCTCAATCCTGACTAGTCTCCCTGCCGCTGAAAAACATCCCCACAGCATGATGCTGCCACCACCATGTTTCCTCCAGGTGTGACATATGGCATTCAAGCCAAAGAGTTCAATCTTGGTTTCATCAGACCAGAGAACCATGTTACTCATGGTCTGAGAGTCCTGTATCTGAGAGTGTGTGTGGGTGTGTGTGTGTTTGCATTTAACCACTACCAGACCTACTCCAGATGTGCAACAGTTGGACCATCTGGACAGTGCACACTCACCAGGTTTGGGCTCCACAGATGGACAGAGACAAAAAGTCCCGGTAAAGAACAGTTCACACATAACCACCTCAGTGATAAATGCTAAGATACTTAAATGGATACCACCAAGTCTCTCATCATTCATCACAAACCGCGACCTGGGTGTCAAGGATAAGTCAAACATGGCTTTCTTCTATTTGGACTCGACAACACAATACTTACAGTGTAAGCTTTAATGTAAACACACTGTTTCACTGCACTAAAAATCATATTGTTGACTTACTGTATACCCCTGTTAACTATTTTGAATGAACAAGTCCTGCCGTATAAATTAGGTCAGATTCCTATTAGACCTATGAGATGGATCATATTGGGGATATGATATGATATGATAAAACTTCACTCTTACCCAGCTAGCAAATTATGCTTGGTGAGCGTGTGGTTGTCCTATGGTTATTGATCCCACAACTTTTGGGAATGTTGCTGGATAATTGATTGGCTTTGGAACATTCTCAGCACAACCTGACAAAGAAAACTGTATTTTCTTGGTATTTCATTACTTTAGCCGGCTCGCCAGGCTCCCGTGCCTCAACTGGCTCCTCAGGCTCCCGCACATCAGCGGTTTTGCGCCCTCTCGGGCTTGTGTGGTGGAGGAGATCTTCATGTGCTACACTCAGCCTTCTCTCAGCGTACTAAGTTGGTGTTCTGTTGATATCCCTCTAGTGGTGTTGGGGCTGTGCTTTGGCAAAGTGCATCGGGTTATATCATGCCTGGATTTCCCTGTCCTGGGGTATCGTCGGACGGGGCCACAGTATCCCCCGACCCCCCTCCTACCCCACCACCCGTCTCATTCTCCAGTATCTATGCTGCAATAGTCTATGTGCTGGGGGGCTAGGATCAGTTTGTTATATCTGGTGTAATTATCTGGTGTCCTGTGTAATTTTAAGTATGGTCCCTCTAATTCTTTCTCTCTCCCTCTCCTCCTGGGGGAACCTGAGCCCTAGGCCAATGCCAGGACTACCTGGGCCTGATGACCCCTGGCTGTCCCTAGTCCACCTGATTGTGCTGCTGCTCCAGTTTCAACTGTTGTGCCTGTAGCTATGGAACCCTGACCTGTTCACCGGACATGCTACCTTGTCCCGGATCTGCTGTTTTCGACTCTCACTTGCTCTCGCTTTCTCTCTCGCTCTCTCTCGCTACCGCACCTTCTGTCCCGACCTCTGAATGTCCGGCTATGAAAAGTAAACTGACATTTACTACTTTAGGTACTGACCTATTGCACCCTCTACAAGCACTGTGATTATTATTTGACCCTGCTGATCATCTATGAATGTTTGAACATCTTGAAGAACAATCTGGCCTTAATGGCCATGTAGTCTTATAATCTCCACCTGGCACAGCCAGAAGAGGACTGGCCACCCCTCAGAGCCTGATTCCTCTCTAGGTTTCTTCCTAGGTTCCTGCCTTTCTAGTTTTTCCTAGCCACCATGCTTCTAGATCTGCATTGCTTGCTGTTTGTTTGTTTCCTTTGAAATGGAGTGTTTGAATATACTAAAAATAACAGCTTTGTATGCGTTAAAAAACATGATACGCTAGCGCCATCCTGGTGGTGCAGTGGACTAATTCCATGGATAGAGAAAAAAAAGATTATAGGTTTGAATCTCAGTCACAATAAAAAATAAATGTTTGGCATGATTAATGGATTCAAAAAAGTGAGCCCAAAATAATCTAAAAGTGTTAATAAAAGCCTTATTGAAACATTCTGTGAAAGTTTTAAGGAAGTTATTAAAAAACATCCAAATAACCTATAATTTCCGTTCTAAGAGCATTAATAAACTTTCAAGGAACCAAAGTAAAACGTTCTCAGAACCTCTCTGCAAACATTTTCACTTCTGTTCTCAGAACGTTTAAAAAAAAACATTCAGTTTTACCTGTCAGGAAACACATGACTTTGTTCCCACAACCTATGTGAAACCAAAACCATACGTTCCAACAACTTCCAAGGACCCAAATGTGCTAGCTGGGAGGGCTCTGTCAAAAGTACTGTCACTAAGGGAATAGGGTGACATTTGGGATGCAGACGCAGCAAGCTACAATATATGCAACACAGTCCACACGTTAACAGTATCATGGTCACTCTGTACCAAGGCTTGGCAGTGCTGCTGGTCGTTTGGCCATTGGGTCTGAAAGCAGGCTGGTGTTTTGTAACACTAGCCTCCATTTATATGAAGGCATCACTACCTGGAAGAGCTGATGGGAGTTATAATCGTTATCTGATACCGTTGTGAACAGGATGAATGACTGCCAGCCAGCGTGCCTGTGTGTGAGTGTGTGCATTCGCTTCAGTGTGTGTGTGAGCATGTGTGTGCCTCCGAGAGAGTAAGTATTTTGGGGGAGTATAATGTCGTTGTAGGTCAGGATTGGGGATTTTCCATGGCTCATGGTTCTGCTGGTATAGCCTGTGATTTCCGGAGGTGGCACGGAGCTGATCCGAATGTGTCACAGGGATCGGCTCATCAGGCCTGTGGTGTGTATCTGGCATGGCTGTAGTGAGCCCGCCATAGAAACAGCCCATAAACACAAGGCTGCGGCCAGTGCTCCCCACGCCAACGGCTACCACGCCAACCACCACATGCCATGGCCCACCACAACGCCACCACACACACACACGACTCTCTACTGTCTGTAGACACTGCAGCAGCAGCAGCTGAGGCTCATTTGCGGTTCCATGCAGTCAGGCCGTAAAGTCCGTCCCTTAAGTGTGTGTCCTCTTCCAAGAGATTTACTGTTTTGCTTTAATTCAATATTCAGCGGAGGGACTCATCCAGACCAAGATGGTGCAACGTGTTGCTGAAATTCGACTCGGTGTTTGACTCGTCTGACGTCCATAGGACGAAATGTTACGGTAATCTAACGCATGAGGAAATTGGACCACGACTGGGATTTTTTCGAGGAGTTTTGGTAAACATGTTCCAGTGCACGCACGTGCGCACACACACACACACACACACACACACACACACACACACACACACACACACACACAATGAAGCAATGATGGAAAATGTAGAGGGGTCGAAGCAGCCTTTTAAACTCACAAATGATTGATGATAGATAAGAGATACAATCAGATGACTAATCAGGAACTCATTTTAATCGAATTGTGAAATCTGTGTTTTGTCGTTGTATATTGTTGCTGAAATATTTTTGCTTAAAATTCCCTTGTCTATATTTCTCTCCAAACTGAACTGATCAACCAACAACACTTGGATCCCCTTAATGTGTCCTTTCTCTGTAGTATGCACTTGTACACTACTCCCCATACATCTCAAAACATTGGTGTAGGCATCGGCTGCTAAAGGGATTTTGATCCATAAATCTTATTCCAGTCCTTTCAAATCATCAAGGGGAAGTGAACAAGTGTATACCTTTTGCCTGGACCCGAGTCTGGAGGAGGCAAGACGAATGACAAGTATAGACCCAAAACTGTCTGACCCGATGGTCTCTAAATGATAACGAATTCCACTATGATCACAAGGAGAATTCGTTCAGGCTGCAGCAGTAACAAATCAAATCATATTGTATTGGCCACATACACATGCCTAGCAGATGTTAATGCGAGTGTAGCGAAATGCTTGGGCATCCAGTTCCGACCGTGCAGTAATATCTAACAAGTAATCTAACAATTTCACAACAACTATTTTATACACACAAAAGGGATGAATGTAAAGGGATGAATAAGAATATGTATATAAAGATGAATGAATTAGCGATGGACGAACGGCATAGGCAAGATGCAGTAGATGGTATAGGGTACAGTATATACATATGAGATGAGTAATGTAGGATATGTAAACATTATATAAAGTGGTATTGTTTAAAGTGGCTAGTGATACATTTATTACATACATTTTGGATTATTAAAGTGGCTGGAGTTGAGTCAGTGTGTTGGCAGCAGCCACTCAATGTTAGAGATGGCTGTTTAACAGTCTGATGGCCTTGAGATAGAAGCTGTTTTTCAGTCTCTCGGTCCCAGCTTTGATGCACCTGTACTGACCTCGCCTTCTGGATGATATCGTTTTGGCCTTCCTGTGACATCGGGTAGTGTAGGTGTCCCGGAGGGCAGGTAATTTGCCCCTGGTGATGCGTTGTGCAGACCTCACTACCCTCTGGAGAGCCTTATGGTTGTGGGTGGAGTAGTTGCCGTACCAGGCGGTGATACAGCCTGGCAGGATGCTCTCGATTGTGCATCTGTTAAAGTTTGTGAGTGTTTTTTGGTGACAAGACACATTTCTTCAGCCTCCTGAGGTTGAAGAGGCGCTGCTGCGCCTTCTTCACCATGCTGTCTATGTGAGTAGACCATTTCAGTTTGTCCGTGATGTGTACGCCAAGGAACTTAAAACTTCCCACCTTCTCCACTGCTGTCCTGTCGATGTGGATAGGGGGCTGCTCCCGCTGCTGTTTCCTGAAGTCCATGATCATCTCCTTTGTTTTGTTGACATTGAGTGTGAGGTTATTTTCCTTACACCACACTCCGAGGGCCTTCACCTCCTCTCTGTAGGACGTCTAGTCGTTGTTGGTAATCAAGCCTACCACTGTAGTGTCGTCTGCAAACTTGATGATTGAGTTGGAGGCGTGCATGGCCACGCAGTCATGGGTATAGGGAGTACAGGAGAGGGCTGAGACACCCTTTTGGGGCCCCAGTGTTGAGGATCAGCGGGGTGGAGATGTTGTTTCCTACCCTCACCACCTGGGGACGGCCCGTCAGGAAGTCCAGGACCCAGTTGCACCGGGCGGGGTCGAGACCCAGGGTTAGAAGGACGAGTTAGAAGGGTACTATGATGTTAAATGCTGAGCTGTAGTCGATGAACAGCATTCTTACATAGGTATTCCTCTTGTTCAGATGGGTTAGGGCAGTGTGCAGTGTGATTGTGATTGTGTCGTCTGTGGACCTATTGAGGGGGTAATCAAATTGGAGTGGGTCTAGGGTGTCAGGTAGGGTGGAGGTGATATGGTCCTTGACAAGTCTCTCAAAGCACTTCATGATGACGGAAGTGAGTGCTACGGGGCGATAGTCATTTAGCTCAGTTACCTTAGCTTTCTTGGGAACAGGAACAATGGTGGCCCTCTTGAAGCATGTGGGAACAGCAGATTGTGATAAGGATTAATTGAATATGTCCGTAAATGTACCAGCCAGCTGGTCTGGCATGCTCTGAGGATGCGGCTGGGGATGCCGTCTGGGCCGGAAGCCTTGCGAGGGTTAACACGTTTAAATGTTTTACTCACGTTCGCTGCAGTGAAGGAAAGCCCGCAGATTTTGGTAGCAGGCCGTGTCAGTGGCACTGTATTGTCCTCAAAGCGAGCAAAGAGGCTGCCACATACCTCTCGTGTCTAAGCCGTTGAATTGTGACTCTACTTTGTCTCTATACTGACGCTTAACTTGTTTGGTTGCCTTGCGGTCGAAATAGCTATAATGTTTGTATTCGGTCATGTTTCTGGTCATGTTTCTGGCGCTTCCTGTTTTAGTTTCTGCCTGTAGGCTGGCAGCAACAAAATGGAGTCGTGGTCAGATTTTTCGAAAGGAGGCGGGGATGGGCTTTGTATGCTACGCGAAAGTTAAAATAACAATGGTTTTGCCAGCCCAGGTCGCGCATTCGATATGCTGATAAAATTTAGGGAGTCTTGTTTTCAGATTAGCCTTGTTAAAATCCCCAGCTACAATAAATGCAGCCTCAGGATATGTGGTTTCCAGTTTACATAGAGTCAAATGAAGTTCTTTCAGGGCTGTCGATGTGTCTGCTTGAGGGGGATATACACGACTGTGATTATGATCGAAGAGAATAATAATAATGCAGTTGACATTTGATTGTAAGGAATTCTAAGTCAGGTGAACAAAAGGACTGGAGTTCCTGTATGTTGTTATGATCACACCACGTCTCGTTAATCATAAGGCATACACCCCCACCCTTCTTCTTATCAGAGAGATGTTTGTTTCTGTCGGCACGATGCGTGAAGAAACCAGGTGGCTGTACCGACTCTGATGACGTATCCCGAGTGAGCCATAATTCCGTGAAACAAAGAACGTTACAATCTCCGATGTCTTTCTGGAAGGCAACCCTTGCTCAGATTTTGTCTACCTTGATGTCAAGAGACTGGACATTGGTGAGTAGTAAATCATGTTTTATGTGCATGTAGGCCTATTAGATAGTTTTAGATACAGTGAATATGCACAGTTAATAGACCGTTTGTGTATTGCATCCTGGGCATGTGTAAGTATATGAAGTAAGTACTGTAAGTCAACTTGAGTACACAGACATGGCCGGGTATCAGAGCAAGGTTTGTTTGTCCAATCGTGTAGCCTGGCCGAGGGGGGACTGCACACTGTCTTAACACACTGTCTTCACTAAACATAATTAAGGAGGCTGTGAATTTTTTCAGCTTTTTGTTAAAAATCGCGCAAAATTTCAACGTCCTGCTACTCATGCCAGGATTATAGTATATGCATATGATTAGTATGTGTGGATAGAAAACACTCTGAAGTTTCTAAAACTGGTTAAATAATGTCGGTGACTATAACAGAACGTGTGTAGCAGGCAAAATCCCAAGGAAAACTGTTCACAAAAAAAAAAAAAAAAAAAAAATCCCTCCGCCAGTTTCTGTATTGTCTATGGCAAGTGAAAATAGATAGCGACCAGTTTACAGTTCCTACAGCTTCCACACGATGTCGCCAGACTTGGCAATTTGGTTGAAGTTAATCCTTGGTGAAATGAGGAATAGGTACTTCCTGTCATCGAGTACACCGGAGGAAGTTATGGAAGAGAGAATATGGACCATGATTTCAAGACTTGCTGCTATTGAATACAGATCGCCCTGTGATCAATTTGATCGATTATTAACGTTTACTAATACCTAAAGTTGGATTACAAAAGTAGTTTGAAGTGTTTTGTCAAAGTTTATAGGCAACTTTTTTAATTTAAAAAAATGACGTTGCGTTTTGGAAAGCAGTTTTTTTCCTGGATCAGACGGGCTTCATAAATGGACATTTTGGGTATATATGGATGGATTTAATCGAAAAAAAGACCCAATTGTGATGTTTATGGGACATATATGAGTGCCAACAAAGAAGCTTGTCAAAGGTAATGAATGTTTTATATTTTATTTCTGCGTTTTGTGTAGCGCCGGCTACGCTAATTATTTTGTTTACGTCCCCTTTAGGTATTTCGGGGGGTTGCATGCTATCAGATAATATCTTCTCATGCTTTCGCCGAAAAGCATTTTAAAAATCTGACGTTGGCTAGATTCACAACGAGTGTAGCTTTAATTGAGTACCCTGCAAGTGTGTTTTAATGAAAGTTTGAGTTGTATCGAGTACTATTAGTTGTCACTCTGAAATTTCCACTGATGTTGATCCCTGTACAGGGACAGCAGCCATAAGTAAACATAATAAAACTCTGACCTAGTTTTGGAAGAGCAACGAAGCGGGAAGCGAGCAGAAGGGCATAGCTACTTTGCCCAGACAGGGCTTGTTTGAGGATCAAAATTTGTGGCAAACCCCCCTCCCACTTTGCCTCCCCCTCCTTTCACCCCATTGACTACAAACGTGCCCCCATCTCCTCCCCCGTTTTCCAGCGTCCCAAACCCCACCCCATCCCTCCCTCCATCCCCCCTCCATCCCCCCTCCCTCTTCCCATTGCCCCACATCCCTTATCCTCACGAGGCTCACACACAGACCCGGCCTCAGGTCACAGCTCGTTAGAGTGGCGGCCATCGTTGTTTTGGTTTCTTTACCCAATGTTTTGATGGTGCAGGAGTTGACTGCAGGACCCGTGCAATTTCTCACCTCCCCTGTCGATTACGGAAAGCCCCTTCATTGTCATACTATAGCAAAGACCACCGGTCTGATGGAGATGTGCCATTAAAAAGAAATACAGAAAAACACACACACATTTCTTCCCCTCTGAAAAAGGGAGACAAAAAGTGATTCAGTTACAGTATATGTAGGATGTTCCGAAAATTAGTTTGGAAATCAGGGCCGTTGTCCTAATGACCCAAATCTGTTTCTATATCAGCAAACCACACACTGTAGTTATGAGACTCTTGAGCTGTAGTTATGAGACTCTTGAGTTGCTCTTGACAAATAACCAATCACATCCCACTCATCTTCATGAGTGATTTGGAAAAACACTAGGAGAGTCATTTTCCCAAAACTTTTACCCAGTCTGTAGGATTGCTGGGAAAACAGTTTCCGTAATTCCATCAATGTGAGAGGGGATTTTCAGATTTTTATTTGACTCACTGAGACCCAATGATAAATGCCTCACATGCCTCCGTATTTTATCCTCCCACCTACACACACACCCACCCATGTACTTTGACAGCAACACACACTCTTTCCAAAACCGTTACTCTCAGGCCCGCACACGGGCACACACACCACACACACACACACAGTGTCATATCTGCTCCTGCCACACTCTCTAGTGCTCATCCGGTGTTTCCTTTACCAGCTGCCACTCCCCCAGTGCTCTCTCCCTCTCCCTCTCTCTGTGTGTGTGTGTGTGTGATTGTATGGGCGGGGACAGGTGTGCTGAGTTCATAGCTGATCCCCACCAGCTGCAACCTGTTCCATAATCAAGACCTCTACAAATACTCAGTCCTGCCACTTCCACACTGCCAGATCGTAATCTCTGCCCAGTCAGTCCATGTTTCTACCCGTTTGTTCCTGTGTGCCAGTTTTCCTCTCCAATGAAGTTCTGCCCGCTCTGACTCTGATCCCTGTCTTCAGTCCGACTTCTCGTCAGTCCTGCTACTCTGTCCTGGATTCCCCACTCTACTCTCCCTTGGATTCCCCTGCGGACCTGCTTACCCTGTCCCCACACCTTTCGCTCCAGCCTCAGCCTCCGCACCTGGTTTCCAGCAACCCGCCCGAGCTTCCCCTGACCTGCACTCAATCTTCCCCCCGTGTTTCAATAAATACCTTGGTTACCTTATCCCAGTCTCCTCGTCCGAGTCTGCTCTTGGGTTCACCTGTTATGCTCCACGTGACACACTGTGTCAACGCTGGCAACACTTCCCATGTTCCCCAGAGTGGTCAGTGAGTTGAATGGACCTGTCACTCCCCAGCCGGGAGTTACAGCCATAAGCATCGTAAGTCACTGTGGATAAGGGCTGTCTGCTAAGCCAAATAGCCTCTCAGTGCACCATAAAATAAAAATCAGTCCGACATTCCCCCGGCTTCGGCTCAGAAAGAAAAAGTTTCCTGGCTAAGACAAGTGGAGGGGGATTTTTCCGATACCTAGTTTTTTAGAAGGGCCCGATTTCAAAACAGAGAAACCAAATCTCCCCCCAAACATTTGTGTGACTAAATAAAAACTGATCTGATCGAATTTGAAATCCATTTCAGTGACATACTTCTGAAAACATACTGTACCAGGCCTCGATTTTTTTAAATCATAGACAGAATGATTGTGGTATGGAGTAGTACAGTTTTGGACAGGCAGTATAGGGCCCATAATGCTTAGAGGGGTCCTTACAAGGCTTTCTAACACTCCCGTTTCTGTCCAGACACTGTACTTACTCCTTACTGTAAAAAGCAGACCTGAAAGGTAAACAATCATCTGCCAGCAACGCATAAAAAAAAAGATTTGACTAAGTCTACCCAGGCTCCCAGCACTCCACACACAGCTATTTGCGTGTGAAGGACATGAAGACATAGTGTAGTTCCAGGCCTTCCAGTTCTGTTTTGACAACATTCCCGACTAAACGTGCTATTCAGAGCATGTTACTGTAAGTCCTGTGACCCATCTCTCTCTCTCTATCACTCCCAATGCTGCTCAGGGCGGTCTCTGTCTTCCTCTCTCACTCCTACTCTCTCTTTGTCTCTCTCCCTCCTTCCCATGCGGCTCAGGACTGTATGTTGTTGTAAGGTTTAGAGGGATGTGTTCAGCTTCTCTCTCTCCTGAACTTTCGGGGCTCGCTTCTCACTCAGAGACCACCACTGAACCCACTGAAGGAAAGCTCTCCCTTGTTATCGCTTTCTATATTTCTATGTCTCATACCCAGCCCCAACACCTTACCCATTGGTAGCTTCATATCCAACTTTATATAGACCAAAAACCCTAAAATATGGTATAATTAAGCCATAAGTCCCGAGTAGGTGTGGTATATGGTCGTGGAGTGCCTGGATACAGTCCTAACCCCATAAATAAAATGAGACAGCGAAAGGGGATTTGGACTGAGAATCAAAAGTATAAACTTATTTTAGTGGTTACCCACTGGGCAAAAACAGGTTGAATCAACATTGTTCCACTTCAATTCAACAACAAAAAAGCTATCTGATGACATTGAATCAACGTGGAAAACTGATTGGATTTCAAAAAATTTGTCAACACAAGGGAATGATGTCTTTCTTTCAACTAACCCTGAACCTAAATCCAATGACGTGGAGACAGTTTTGTTGATTGAATTCACGTTAGTTGGCAACTCAACCAAATGTAAATCAAAACTAGACAAACTGATGTCTGTGCCCAGTGGGTAGGAATGACTAGGCAGATTTGTAGCAGCACACACTGCCTTATCCCTCCCTCCTTTCCTCTTTCCCTTCCTCACTCCCTCCCTCCATCCCTAGTAGAAGGTCAGCTGCTCTTGTTTCTAGGTTAATATAAATCTCCTCCACTCTTTCTCCCTTTCCATCTATTACGGTGTCACAGCCCTCCCTTGCCCTCCTCACTCGTGCCCGCCATCTCTAACACAACAACAACAGGACCAGCATGCACTCTGTCTGCTCGTTGCCAATGGCAGTGTCAGGAGCTGCAGCATGATGAATCATGGTTCCATTCTTCTTTAGCAGCCAGGCTTTGTTTTCCTGGGGCCTCTTCTTCCCTCTCTCCATTGGCACATCACCATGTTAGTGTCAGCACGTGGCAACCCTCCCCACCCTCACTCATCCTCCTGCAACTGTTCCCCTCTTTCTCTCTTTTCTCCCCTCCCTGTTTGATTCCTCGATGGAAAATAAAAAGCAGATGACGAATGCATGGCATACTGGGTCCAAGCACCAGGCCCTAACTCAGTTGCAGATTGTAGCTCAATAAGGTCAACGTATACCTAAGCAGCGCTGTGTCATATCCGGTAGTCCACACTTGTAACAAAACTTTTATCAATGGACAATTTCAGGTAATCACTCCCTGTTCCAGTTCATTTTCTGCTGTTTGGTGCCTAATGAACAAGACTCTGAAGTCTATAGTTCACCTTCACTGGTTAACAATGCATGCAGCCTGTGTGTCTGAGTTGCTGGAACTTAGGGATAGATTCAATACGTAGCGTGAAAGATCTGCGTTATAGCACAATTGGAATTTAAAGGTAAATTCCGATTGAGCCGACTTACATATGCATTAAACTTCAATTTGCGCTACAGCACAGATCTTCCACACTACGGATTGAATCTAGGCCTTAGTCGACATGAGTGCATCTTACAGTGCAGTTTTCCACTGCCGCCCAATGTCTCATGGGGCAGGTCTTTATTCCGTGAACCCATTGGAATCACTGTACCTTATACTGTTAGAACTTATTGTACCTGATATGTGTGACTCTGGCACAGTACTTTAGGAAGGTATGAACATTCTATACATTCTCAGGTTAAGATACGCTTAATCCTCAACAGCAATATCCAATGGTGACAAGAATGTCACAATGGTGACAAGAATGTCACTATATACAGTATGTGTGTATATACAGTGCCTTGCAAAAGTATTCGCCCCTTAGTGTTTTGACTATTTTGTTGCATTACAATCTATAATTTATATATATATTTATTTGGATTTCATGTAATGGACATGCACAAAATAGTCCAAATTGGTGAATTGAAATGAAAAAAATATACTTTTTCCCCAAAATTCTAAAATTCTAAAAGCGGAGATTGGAGTATCTGCCCATAGGACCATACACTCCATACACTTTAAGCCGTACACTACACAGAGCTGGGCTTTACGGAAGAGTGGTCAGAAAAAAATAAGCAAACATGTTTGGTCTTCGCCAAAAGGCATGTGGGAGACTCCCCAAACATATGGAAGAAGGTACTCTGGTCAGATGAGATTAAATTGAACTTTTTGGCCATCAAGGAAAACGCTATGTCTGGGGCAAACCCAACACCTCTCATCACCCTGAGAACCCCATCATCGGCAGGGACTGGGAAACTTTAAGGACTGATGGATGGCACAAAATACATGAAATTCTTGAGGGAAACATGTTTCAGTCTTCCAGAGATTTGAGACTGGGACGGAGGTTCACCCTCAAGCAGGACAAGGACCTTAAGGATACTGCTAAAGCAACACTCGAGTGGTTTAAGGGGAAACATTTAAATGTATTGGAATGGCCTAGTCAAAGCCCTGACCTCAATCCAATTGAGAATCTGTGGTATGACTTAAAGATTGCTATACACCACCGGAACCAATCCAACTTGAAGGAGTTGGAGCAGTTTTGCCTTGAAGAATGGGGAAAAAATCCCGGTGGCTTGATGTTTATAGAGACATTCCCCAAGAGACTTGCAGCTGTAATTCCTGCAAATGGTGGCTGTACAAAGTATTGACTTTTGGGGGGGTGAATAAGCAAACTCAAGTTTTCATTTTTTCACAATAAAAAATATATTGCATCCTCATAGTGGTAAGCATGTTGTGTAAATCAAATGACACAACCCCCCCCAGGTTGTAAGGCAACAAAATAGGAAAAATGCCAAGGGGTTGAATACTTTCGCAAGCCACTGTACAGTATAATTATCTAGGTCTAGTATCTAGGTCTAGAACAGTAGTACCTAGGTCTAGAACAGCCTTGTCCTAACACCACCATCTTAATAGGCCAATCAGGTGTGTAACAAGGCTGTGAGCCTTTCCTGGGCCATCCGGTCCAGCTCCCTGAAACCTCTGCAACAGATCTGTCCGAGATATCTACCCTGGACAGATGAAAGTGATCTACCCGTAAGTAGGCTATAAAACGGCAGGAAGGAAAAGGCCTCGGCTCGAACGTCAAAACAATCCTAGAATGCCTCCCATCCCATCCCTATCCTTTTCCTCCCACACCTCCAACCCTATTCAACCCTCTTCTTTGGAACAAATGGGGGCAGGAAGCTATTGTGAAGGGTGGAGCCCCTTGTGGCATGTGAGTCGGCTGACAGTTCATGAGAGGAAGGACGTTTGCCCCCAGAGGGACGTCCAATAGATGCTTGCAGCTGGGCGGTCACTAAGTTATTGGGGTCACCGTCGTGATGACTACTGCCTTCACACTTCACCCCCTGTCCTCTACTGGGGGGGCTTTTGATAAAGTAATCATATAAAACAAGAAAGGGGTGTGGAGGGGGAGTCAGAGGAAGAAAAGAAAGAAAGGAAGCTGTTCCGCTGTTCTGCTCATCGGAAAAAGCTACAACGGGAAGACATTTCTCCTCCTCTCTCTCTCTCTCTCTCTCTCTCTCGGTTTCCCACCCACCTCTTCCATGTCATCATTGTGTGGTTGTGCCAATGATTGCTATTTGCCTTGCCAAAAAAGCGGATGCTATGCTAGCCAACTGAAGAGGATTTCCACAAACGTGCATCGCTGAGGTCGTATTTCACTCTGTGGGATTACAGCAGCACGTTGATGGTGATTGTAGTTCCATCGATTGTCAGGGTTAGAGTGCTAATTAGAATGCCTGCTGCGGCAAACTCTTGAATTACGTTACACCAGTTTGCTACTGGGGGAAAAATAAAGCATTCAATATTAAAACTAACTACGTAGGTGGACAATTCCCTTTCCCATCACACCTCTGCACTGGGCTATAACGTTACACCATCAAAGGAATTCTCCCATAGCAGACTATTGCTCTGAGCCATAAAATAAGTGAGGGAGAAAAATGCTGAGATGACAGATTTCAGCCTGGTCTTTGTTTCGATTCGACACTATTGGGTGGAGGCAGCTAGAGCTGTACGGGTTTACCGTTTGGCACTTGGCAGTGGCCGTTCAAGTAAGTGGTCCATCCCAAATGGCACCCTACTCCCTATATAGTGCACTACTACCTTTTGGTCCTGGTGAAAAGTAGTGCACTATATAGGGAATAGGGTGCCTTTTGGGATGTAGCCTCTCTCTTGGGGGTGGAAGAGTTTGACGTAATTTACTGGATGGATGGAGCGTTTCCAGCAGGCCGGTGAGGAGTGTCACCAGAAAAGGGGCCACATACAGTAAGTCCCTCTCGCTCCTGCCAACTACCACACGACTGTGACGCATGGGACTGTCAGCACCTTTAGAGAAATAAAAGATACCGCTCACCGTCTGCTGTTTCTACTACTTATCTTACCAGGTCCCTTCTTGCAAAATTGATTTTCTCTCAACCAGACGAACCTGGACAAACACAGGTTTTATTAAAATATGCAAAAAATCTATTGGTAATACCGACAGAACATTTGGACCAACATGGTCCTCATCAGGTCAAAGAAGCAAACGGTGAATGTTTGGCATGGCCTTTTTCTCCAGTGGTTTTTCTGTTTGTCCAGTTCCAGTGCAGAGTTGAATGTGTGTGAAACGCTCTCCTTTCTCCTTTCCCTGTCAACACCTCAACCACGGCAGGGAGCTGAGAGAGGAGTAGGCCTGGGTTTATTAAATACTATTCAAACAATGTCAAAATACTGAGCATTTGCTCAAGTCTGCCTGGAGCGTCAGACTATTCTATCCGTCCACTGAGCAAAGCAAGCTCAACCGAGCACAGGTAAAGTATTTGAAATTAGTTCAAATAGTATTTGAGCCTAGGTCTGGAGAGGGATGCCAATTCGGGCCGACAGAAGGCAGCGGAGGAGGTGGAGGTACATAGGGAAGGCGAGGGATAATCAAGCCAAAGGTTTATCTTAGCACAGGAGAGTTTTAGCGGTTGTTCATGGCACCCTATTTGTTGAAGATCATCCTGAAGCTGCCTTCTTACAATCACAGGTCAAATCAGAGGACACAGCTATTTGTGCTGTTGTCGACTCTTATTATAATTATTATCTCTATAGACCCTAATCAAGGTAAGTTTTCATGGGCCTATTGATTAGTTATTGTCCAGATAAGGCACACATGGGAAGCAACGTTGACTATCTCCTAGAGTAGCTGTCGATCTAGTATCTAGCCTGTATCTCAACCTATAATAAGCCAACATCAGGTAACAGGTCATTGTGGGTAACAACCACTACACAACCACTACACAACATTGCAGATAAACATCTGTATCATGCATTAAGGGAGTATTAACCAATTGAAACAAATTGCTTGCCGTTGAAATAGGGTCTCTGCTCTCAATTTGGAGGCAGCTGCTGAGGATTGCTCTCTTATCTCCAGAAACCGGTTTGAAACATATCTGAGGTAGTATCCGGTTGCTCTCTTGTGGAGATGGTTTGTTTTAGTCTTTGCCCTCCGGAGGAAGTCATAAGTACACAGTTTTAATATGTTTGATAATGCTGATACATTACCGGTATAAGGACACCTGCTCTTTCCATCAACTAGACTGACCAGGTGAAAACAGGTGAAAGCTATGGTAGTAGGTGCCAGGCGCACCGGTTTGTGTCAAGAACTGCTGAATTTTTTGACGTTCAACAGTTTCCCGTGTGTATCAAGAATGGTCCACCACCCAAGGAACATCCAGCCAACTTGACACAACTGTGGGAAGCATTGGAGTCAACATGGGCCAGCATCCCTGTAGAATGCTTCCAACATCTTGTAGAGTCCATGCGCCGACAAATTGAGACTGTTCTGAGGGCAAAAGGTGGGGGTGCAACTCCATATTAGGTGTTCTTAATGTTTAGTTCACTCAGTGTACATTAACTCATGGCACATAATGAATTAGTTTACAAAAGATTAACTAACTATTTGATGAGGGTCCAGAAACAGTTTACAGACCCCCTAGTGAAGTCTCGCCAAGGACGTTTGTGTAAGAGAGACAGGTGTTTCAGTGAACTATGCTCATGTGATTATAACCTTGCCTGAGACCAGAAGACTTGCATTCGCTCCCCAAACAAATGCCTAGGCTTTAGTTCAAAGGGCTAAAATAGTATTGTAGTGCAGGAGAACGGGGCTTCAGTGTTTCAGTGAACTATGCTCATGTGATTATAACCTTGCCTGAGACCAGAAGACTTGCATTAGCTCCCCAAACAAATGCCTAGGCTTTAGCTCAAAGGACTAAAATAGTATTGTAGTGTAGGAGAACGGGGCTAGAACCCAGCCGTTCATGTTAGTAGACTATGGACCAAAGTCTGAGAGGAGGATACCATTTAAGACGGCGATGGCGGTCTGCAAAGTAAATCCTTGCTCCCTTCAGAACTGCTGACATCGATACTGACAGCATTGATTAGCTGGAGAGCACTGCTGCCCAAACAGAAGCTGACCTCTATGGAATGCACACACTGGTGAGACTGCTTCTCGCCCGGAGCCGCTCCAGACGCCATGACGGCTCTTCGACGCC
The DNA here is from genome assembly GCF_057628025.1 of Oncorhynchus mykiss. Taxonomy (NCBI): domain Eukaryota; kingdom Metazoa; phylum Chordata; class Actinopteri; order Salmoniformes; family Salmonidae; genus Oncorhynchus; species Oncorhynchus mykiss. The sequence continues at coordinate 21,425,585 of NC_143028.1, read as the reverse complement.
CAAAGCGTGAGCCATTCGGTTCCTCCGTTTCCCTAAAGCCAATGGGACAGAAGGTGACGTCAGTGACAAAAATCAGACTCTCTCTCTTCCTGCTGACGTTTCTCACGTTAGAGTTAGGGTCTTTTTTTTTCATAGGATATTTCCCACAGTCCCATAGTCAGGGTGAGTCAGCAGCCTTTCGCTGGTAGTTTCCCTCCAAGGCTGAAGTAAGGAAGGAAATATGACGTGAATTGTTGGTTTGATTTAGCCTTTTACAGGAAGCTTGACTTTGTCGTAATAAAATGGATGAGAATGACTGGTTATTGGCTCACTGATTGAGCAGGTTGATGGTATTTCACTCCCTCTTTTAGGACATTACCAGACACAAAAAGGCATGTATGTATGCACACATACACCTGGTTGTTAGTCATAGGTCTTTCTTTCTTTTTCATGTTGTTTTTTTTGCAATGCCAATAGGGCAAGGTTATGGCCAAGAAAACCTTTTCAGATGTTGCATGACTGACCAAACCCTGACAGGGAAGGGCATGAGGGCAAGAGTGAGGGAACCAGGAAGTGTAACATTTGGGAATGGGGAGCAGACAGGAAATGCATCACAATGACTTTTTTTTGTGGTGCAGGCAGCATTGATGCACCTCAAAATGACTCTGCAAAACCAGTTGGAAGTAATGGCCTAGTTGGAAGCGAATACTGGGCGTAGGGTGTAGTTGTCCCTAGATTGATCGTGGGTCAATTTAGCACTTCCCCCACCAATGGTTACGGTTAGGATTGCGGGAGAGAAGCTGATCCTATATATCCAAAATTGAAAAAATATTTGATTTGTTCAACACTTCATTTGTTACTACAGGTCAAGGTACTGACTCTAGGTCCGGGAATGACCGGAACTAGAAACTACATCTGTGGACGTTGAAATCGAGGCCAGGGTGGACGGACCAAATATCTAAGTTTTTTTCAATGTCCATGGACGTTGGTGTCGGAATGTACTCACTAGGTAGGATAGTCAGCATTGATGAGATGTTGTTCATAATATCGAGGAATGGGGTCACTGACAGAATATTTCTGAGGCCAGTCCGAGCTTGTAAATACTATCCATTAGGACAAGAAAATGTCCCCCGTTAATTTGCTAGCCCGTCATATAGAGATTCAGTACTGTCGCTGGGAAGACATTAAACACGACTTATCGGTTCATTGAGCCAGATCGGAAGATGTGAGGATTTCTGGGGCTAGAAAAGAGCTGACTTGAGAGCTGAGCTGTTAGTGAAAGATTATCTACTTGATGTGGAGATTTTCTTAGTGGAAGGAAATTAAGTGGCGGGAGAGCCCTCTTGATCTCCCATTGTTTCCTTGACCTGTAATGAGCGTGTGGAATACGAGACGCCTGTGACGTGGCGGAAGACAATTTTGTAGCCCGGAGATTGGCAGTGACCCCTGACCTTTGTGTCTCGTATGTTCATGAATTTCATTCCTCCCCTCTCTCCACTTTTGGCTGTATCATTTCACGAAGGAAAAGTAAACACACTTTAATTTGGTGCTTTGTCATGCAGGGAGTTTGCTTGAATAACGGATTACTGTGTTTTTAATTTGGTAAGAGCTCGTGCTAGCAACACCGAAGTCATGGGTTCAATTCCCACAGGGATCACCTACACATATTTCTCTGATTGAACAAGCCAGCCTGTCAATCCTACTTTGTATAATAAACCTCACTTTGTCTGATAAAAGTATATGAATGCATGTGCGCATGCACACACACACACACACACACACACACACACACACTATTCCTCACCACCAGTTGTCAGTTCTAGGAGCATTCATCCAAAGCTTGTTTCAGCCAGATCGCCGTCTCAGCCCAAGTCATGGCAGGCAGATAAATCAATCTTCATTAGCAAGACTGTAGCAATCCCCAAGGAGGTTCACACGAGCGAAAATCACAGCACTGGACCAGATAGATACATGGTTGACTGCTTTGATGAATTGACAGTAAGCTCCATTGTCTTCCAAGTAGGGGCAGCGAGTTCATTTGACGCATTCGATTAGAGGCTTACTCAACCAAAACATCAGGGAAATCAGACTCTTTAGACAGTTGTTAATAGTGAGAGCAATAATCTGCAGGTGTGCTTGAAGTAATGGAAAAGTTAGCAACTCAAAAGAACATTATACAGTAGCTTCATGATTTATATGCAGGGGTCGGCTTCTATGGAGGCACTTTGAATGTCCTTTGAGCTAGCAAGCTAAGAAGCTAAAGCTAGCAAGCTAAGAAGCTAAAGCTAGCGAGCTAACAAACGTGAAAACACGTTTGACCTTTTCGTAGATAATAAATCCAACGTGAAATGTGATAACTAGGCATATGGTATCCTTAACTAGATAGGGTGGCGTACAATTGGCCCAGTGTTATGGCCTGGGTAGGCCGTCATTGAAAATAAATATTTTTATTAACTTACTTGCCTAGTTAAAAAAAAAAAAAGCATCGGAAAAGTTGATCCATTCTTCTCCGGCTAATAAAGAATCTCTGTCCTTATGTTCTGAATCATGCTTGTAACATCGTTATTTGTATTTACTTAATCCTTATTTTACCAGGTAAATTGACTGAGAACACATTTTCATGTACAGCAACATCCTGGGGAGTAGTTACAGGGGAGAGGAGGGAGATGAATGAGCCAATTGGAAGCTGGGGATGACTAAGTGGCCATGATAGTACAGTATGAGGGCCAGATTGGGAATTTAGCCAGGACACTGGGGTTAACACCCCTCCTCTTACGCTAAGTGCCATTGTATTTGATATAAACTCAGCAAAAAAAAGAAACGTCCCCTCACTGTCAATTGTTTTTATTTTCAGCATACTTAACATGTGTAAATATTTGTATGAACATAACAAGATTCAACAATTGAGACATCAACTGAACAAGTTCCACAGACATGAGACTAACAAAAATGGAATACTGTAGCCCTGAACAAAGGGGGGGTCAAAATTAAAAGTAACAGTCAGTATCTGGTGTGGCCACCAGCTGCTTTAAGTCCTGCAGTGCATCTCCTCCTCATGGATTGCACCAGATTTACCGTTCTTGCTGTGAGATGTTACCCCACTCTTCCACCAAGGCACCTGCAAGTTCCCGGACATTTCTGGGGGGGAATGGCCCTAGCCCTCACCCTCCGATCCAACAGGTCCCTGACGTGCTCAATGAGATCCGCGCTGTTCGCTGGCCATGGCAGAACACTGACATTCCTGTCTTGCAGGAAATCCCGCACAGAATGAGCAGTATGGCTGGTGACATTGTAATGCTTGAGGGTCATGTCAGGATGAGCCTGCAGGAAGGGTACCACATGAGGGAGGAGGATGTCTTCCCTGTAACACACAGCGTTGAGATTGCCTGAAATGACAACAAGCTCAGTCCGATGATGCTGTTACACACCGCCCCAGACCATGACGGACCCTCCAGCTCCAAATCAACCCCGCTCCAGAGTACAGGCCTTGGTGTAATTCTCATTCCTTCGATGATAAACGTGAATCCGACCATCACCCCTGGTGATACAAAACCGTGACTCGTCAGTGAAGAGCATTTTTTGCCAGTCCTGTCGGGTCCGGCAACAGTGGGTTTGTGCCCATAGGCGACTTTGTTGCCGGTGATGTCTGGTGAGGACCTGCCCTACAACAGACCTACAAGACCTCAGTCCAGCCTCTCTGAGCCTATTGCGGACAGTCTGAGCACTGATGGAGGGATTGTGCATTCCTGGTGTAACTCGAGCAGGTGTTGTTGCCAATCCTGTACCTGTCCCGCAGGTTGTGATGTTTGCATGTACCGATCCTGTGCAGTTGTTGTTACATGTGGTCTGCCACTGCGAGGACGATCAGCTATCCGTCCTGTCTCCCTATAGCGCTGTCTTATGCGTCTCACAGTACGGACATTGCAATTTATTGCCCTGGCCACATCTGCAGTCCACATGCCTCCTTGCAGCATGCCTAAGGCATGTTCACATAGATGAGCACTGATCCTTGGCATCTTTCTTTTGGTGCTTTTCAGAGTCAGTAGAAAGGCTTCTTTAGTGTCCTAAGTTTTCATAACTGACCTTAATTGCCTACCGTCTGTAAGCTATTAGTGTCTTAACGACAGTTCCGCAGGTGCATGTTCATTAATTGTTTATGGTTCATTGAACAAGCATGGGAAACAGTGTTTAAACCCTTTACAATTAAGAAGTTATTTGGATTTTTACGAATTATCTTTGAAAGACAGGGTCCTGAAAAAGGGACTTTTCTTTTTTGCTGAGTTTAGTAGCCTATGCTTCGGAGGGTGAGGGGCAGGTAGCCTAAATAGCACACACACTTGCAAAGATTTTCAGCTTGCAAGCAGACACTGAAATACGTTTCTAAGTAACGAAGTAAGGACTTTGCATAGGCACTTTGTTGCGTTTTTATGTGGGACTAGAAATAAAGAATGTTATTAACTGGTTCCCATACTATTACAATAAGGGTTCTATTCCGGGAACAGTGTGGATCACTTTTGTTCTCGGTACCGTTTTGATTCCTTAAAAATGTAGTTATTTGACGGTTTTCGGTTCTGTTACCTGAACCGGTTCCAACCCCTGTCTGTAAGGTTTCAAAACATCAAAAGTAACAGGCGTCGTTGAAGAAACTTTGAGTGACGGACGCTGGCTTGTCTCGTATCCTGTTGAGACAGTGGTATGCTTCCCATGGAAATTGAGTTTCAAGCATTGCAGACTGTATACAGTGGCTTGCGAAAGTATTCACACACCTTTGCATTTTTCCTATTTTGGAATTCAAATGGATTTACGGGGGGGGGGGGTACCTTCTTCCATATGTTTGGGGAGTCTCCCACATGCCTTTTGGCGAACACCAAACATGTTTGCAAATTTTTTTTCTGGCCACTCTTCCGTAAAGCCCAGCTCTGTGGAGTGTACGGCTTAAAGTGGTCCTATGGACAGATACTCCAATCCCCTCTGTGGAGCTTTTGCAGCTCCTTCAGGGTTGTCTTTGGTCTCTTTGTTGCCTCTGATTAATGCCCTCCTTGCCTGGTCCGTGAGTTTTGGTGGGCGGCCCTCTCTTGGCAAGGTTCATTGTAGTGCTATGTTCTTTCAATTTTTTAATCATGGATTTAGCGGTTCTCTGTGGGATGTTCAAAGCTTCTGATATTTTTTATAACCCAACCCTGATACTCTACACCTTTTTCCCTGACCTGTTTGGAGAGCTCCTTGGTCTTCATGGTGCCGCTTGCTTGGTGGTGCCCCTTGCTTAGTGGTGTTGCAGACTCTGGGGCCTTTCAGAACAGGTATATATATATATATACTGAGTTCATGTGACAGATCATGTGACACTTAAATAAAATCTAACTAATTATGTGACTTCAGAAGGTAATTGGTTAAACCAAATCTTATTTCGGGGCTTCATAGCAAAGGGTGTGAATATGCATATGCATGCACCAGTTTTCCGTTTTAAATTTTTTGAAACAAGTAATTTCTTCCATTTCACTTCACAAATTTGGACTATTTTGTGTATGTCCATTACATGAAATCGAAATAAAAATATATTTAAATTACAGGTTGTAATGCAACAAAATAGGAAAAACACCAAGTGGGGTGAATACTTTTACAAGGCATTGTATGTGTACACCATTAGATCTCAAGGTTAATCACAATCTCTTGAATTTGAACATACACACCCGACATTAAAGAGTTTAGTGGGGATCTCTGACACACTGAGGAGGATTTTATTCTGACACTTTGGCAACTGCCCCTGCAAACAGTGTTGTTTACTTAGCTAGGTGATGCAAAGACCCGAGACTTAGAGCTAGAACACAGCTGAGCGGGAAACTGGGTCAGTTGGCCCGTTGCCACACCAGCCGGCGCCGATAGCAACAATCACCTGGCTTTTTAGTTTGAGTCTCCATATTAAGGGTCATACATAGGATGCGAGGACCACCTTTTGAGTTGGTTGGGGAGGCGGATGGGGAACGCTCTCTCTGAACCGTGTTTGAAAAATGGACTTTAACAAAGCTCTTTTGTTTAAACACCGTTCTACAGTGGCTGAACGACCCCGAAATAACTTTGTCTTCAACTCGATGCCCTCAGGATGGCTGTGGTGGTATACTATTGGTGAGGTGATCAGAGCGGGGCCCCTGCGGTGTTTTTGTGTGTGTTTGCATGTGAGTGTGTATGTGTGTGTGCATGCATGTGTGTATGTGTGTGTGGGTAGGCCACATAGCCAAGCTCTCTGAGAGGCTCCTGTTCCAGCTTGCCGTCATTCAGGTCTGCTGGCCTCGTCAAGGAGAGGAGTGTGGGCGGTTTCACGGAGGAAGGAAATCAGCGTTGCTCAGGGCCTCCTGACTCAGCATGGCGTCCACACTCTCTAGAGAGCACCACACACTTTCACACACCCTTTTCCACCTGGTTCCAGATGACCACCATCATCGTCTGTCCTTGTCATGACCGAGTTGAGTGTGGTGAAGAGTTTATTTCCAGACCATCCTTTCAGTATCCATCTCAGGGCCATGCTGATTGCACTGCCAAAGTATGGTTTCACCCCACCGGGCACAGACGTCAGTTCAACGTCTAGTTTTGAGTAACATTTGGTTGAGCTGTCAACTAACGTGAATTCAATGTGAAATCAACGAAAACAGTTCACCCTGTCATTAGATTTTGGTTTAAGTTTTGGTGAAAAAAATATGAAATTCCTTTAAGTTAATTACTTTTTGCAAATCCAATCAGTTTTCCACGTTGATTCAACATCATCAAACATATTTTGGGGGTTGAAATGACGTGGAAACAACATTGATTCAACCACTTTTTGCCCAGTGGGACTCTGATAAGCAGTTAGGAAAGCCGCAGAGGTCAAAAGCACTGCGCACTGCAGTGATAAGGCAGCAAGCACTACAGCCTGGGCTGTGATCACGAGGCCCCATTGGACAGCGCACAATTGCCCCAGCGCCATCCGGGGTAGGGGAGGGTTTGGCCGGTGGGGCTTTCCTTGACTCATCGTGCTCTAGTGTGTTTCCTCGGGCCTGGTTAGTACTGGGACGGGAGACCGCCTGGGAATACCAGGTGCCATAAGCAAAAAATAATAATAATAAGGAAAGGAAAGCCAACAGCCCAAAAATAAAAAAAATTATAATAATAAGGAAAGGAAAGCCAACAGCCAGGGTGTGTGCTTGTGTGCACGTGTGTAGGTTGAGAATGTGAAACAGAACAGAAAGAGATTAATAGAAAGGAAGTCAGTGACTTTGTCAGCGTATTTGTGTGTGTCTGCACGTGTGTGTAAGTAGAGTAAGGGTGAGCGGAGGTTTGTCACGCTGTAAACCCATCAGAGGGTAGGCGTAAGGGGCGCACCAGGGCCCTTCAAACTGGTTCTCTGTCTGTCCTGTTTCCACCACACTATTATGAGTCTAGCAGAACCCAACCATGAATCCTAAGTTTACCAACCATCCAACCGTTTACCAACCAACGACAGAAAGAGAGAGATGGGGAGGGAGAGAGAGAGAGAGTGGAAAGAAGAAAAAATAGATAAAGAGGGAAGGAAGGAAGAGAGAAATAACAGTCATAGAAAAAACGTGAGAGTGGGATCTAGAAAGACCAGGTCCATCGGGGAGGGATGAGTACTGATGGATAAAAGGGACAGAGGATAAGAAGCTCTGTGATTAGTTTTACGGCCCAGACTGGTCCGACCGGAACTCAGTACACACACACACACACACACACACACAAAAACCTCCAATGGAAATAATATAGGTTAGTGGGTTGCTGCTCTGGGCCTGTACTGGCTAGATCCCTCAGGCTTGGAGAATGTAGTATAGACATAATAACCATCTCCTCTCACTCACAGGCCCCAATGCTCATCTGAGCTCACTTGTCATCAGGATGGATGTTGTTTGAGTTTCCATAAACACAAGGATGCAAATAGAGTGAGAGAGTGAGGAGCTTTACAGAAATCTTGGCCAAATTACTTGGTTCTGTAGAAAATCGATTTTCCTATTCATGACAGCTCCAGTTCCCTCGGCATCCCTCAAACCCGTGTGACCAACTGAGTTTGAACCCGGGTCCCCTGTGTACCATAAGACTGTGTTAGCCTAGAAACCACCTCCATTATGCTGACACAAACACAAGCTATTGGTTAAGACAAAAAGCCTACACCATCCAGCTTCCATTCTATGCCTATTGGAGATAGTGAGCTCTGGGGTGAAGTTTGCCCCTATCTAGGATCAGCTTCCCCTCCCCAAACCCTGAGTTGGGAAAATTCAAAACTGACCCGAGATCAGCGTCTATAAGCAACTTCACCCTACTCCACAGTGTATCTGGAGGTGAAGTGCTAACAGTCGAACTTGGCCCTCCCTTTTAGATATCACCTCTCTGAGAGAGAAACTCAAGAAGGGTTGCAGCTTGTTTCTGAACTCTAGGTCAACTGCAGCACTCAATAGGAGACACTCATGACCTTAGTATCATCAAGTACTTTAACATAATGCTACAGTGAGGGAGAGCTGGGATATGAGGTTGAGAAAAGATGGGTTTTGTGTTTCACCTACCGTCTTTACTCACTAAGAGAAGAAGCTATGTTCACCTACTATAATAATAATGTTCTCGCATTTAGTTCCCCATTAGCAATTGCCATATGGCAATTTACAAAAGTACATTTTATATTTAAATTCGGCTAACTGAATCCTATGGTGTAATTGACAGTTCTTTGACTTGCCAATAATATAGTACTAGCTATAAACAAACACTAAGGTTCATTCTGATAATTATCTTCTAAAGTCTGACGGAAAGTCTGTATTTGTATAAGACGTGAAAAGAGCAATAACTTGGCAGGATGCACTCTGGAGTGAATACTAACCCAACCAACAATGACAATACAAACACATTCAGAGAGCTTTATCGTTGACTTTTTCCAGCTAATAGCTTGTCATTATAATGATTTATTAAATCCCCCAGCCAGAAACAAACCGCACTAAATGTATAAACATTCATTAGGGACTGAAAAACACAATTAGCGTTTTAGCAGCGTTAATACGTGCTGATGAGCAAACAGCGCAATAAAAGTCCAATCGAGACATCTCGTGCAGAAGCTTGTTTCGAAGCCATTTATGTGATACATGCCAATTTTGCAGAACATTGAAACACTAATCTGCTGTGATCTCATGTACTATACAATACAATACAAACATGAAATGTCACTGCAAGTATCAGGGCCCGTATTCATAAAGCAAGCATCTCAGAGTAAGATTGTTTTTAGAGGATCAAGTCCCCACTGTCCATTCATTATAATCTTTATAATCTAAAAGGCAAAACTGATCCAACAATCAGGACTCCTATTCTAAGACGATTGGTGAATATGGGCCCTGGTCCACTCTGAGTTTTTGCAAAAAAAAATACATCAATCTCAATGTTCACACTCAGAAGCATCCTCTAAAACTCTGTCAAACTCGAATCTGTAGGCATGCAGGGTCTGCTAGCTTTCACTTTCTAAATTATATCCCTTTAATTGATCAATAAGGTGCAAGGGAGGAACGAAAACCTGCACACACTAAAGATCAGGTTTGACATGTGCTCTTACAGATTTGGGTCACGGGCCATGGTGGGCTGTTGCGTAATTGTGTGGTGTATGGTCTACGAGGGTTAGACCTAATGAGTACCCTAGTTCCTGTACCCCATAATGCCGACACCATCCCTCGGTCTGGGTCACTTTTATGTAACCCTGACATCAGCCCTTGAACCACATGAACCACACACTGAAACATTCATGGCTACCAAATCGCCATTCGCAAAATGACCCCATAACTATTCATTGCTCACCCTTTGAATGTGCGCACACACCTGTGTCCCATCGATTCTTCCTATAAAAATGCTAAAGACTCAGCTCTATTTGGCATCGTTGACCCATTTGACACTTATTCCCTCCTCTCAACCAGCACAGCCTCCCCTGCTGGCCTGGTGCAGTACTGTAGTTTGACCTGGTTGACAGCTAGAGCGCAGACGTGTCCAGACATGCCTAGTTGAGAAATATTGAGAGGCTACTGTCTCAAAGGCCCTGCTAACTTGTTCTCCAACGTTTATGGGAGGTAACCTACTATTTTGTGTTTTCCCATCAGGTTTCAATTTTACTTACCATTAACAAACTGAGTGTTGGTTTGGGACATTGAAGCTTGAGTAAGGCTATGAAGGCTATGATTTACTATAGGCCTAGTAGCCTGTACGATAATCATTTCTACAATTTTGAAATAAAACAATCTTTAAGTCACGTTCTGTGAGAGGAGTCAGCTGAACACAATCGAAGTGCGACAGCACGAGACAGAAGAACAGGTCATGTCTTGTCAATTATAGACTTCTGCAGTCTGCAGTGTAATTTGCTGTTTGTTTTAGATGGTGTCCAACAAACTGTATTCTAGCCAGGCCCACTGAGCTCATACCCATATATGAGCACAACAAAAAATGTGTACACACACACACACACACACACACACACACAGAGAGAGAAAGAAGCATACCCTGTGGTTCCTGTTTCATTAGCGAGTCTAAGCAACTAGCCCGTCTGGTGGTGGCTCTGATGCGGTTCTCACACCAGAAGCGGCTACATCCTACAGCTACACGGTTCAATTGCCCACGCCTCGTATACTGTTAACAAAGGGTGGCTGCTCCCACCGCTCCTCGCAGTCTCTCCACACAACCCAAACTAGAAAGTTAGGAGTCAACAAAAAAACGCCACTTTGATGGACTTCCTCGAATATAAGAGGATGCAGACATTAAAGATATTCCAGCCCTGCATCAAGGGACACATTAAAGTCTTAATCCCGAGAGAGAGAGAGAGAGAGAGAGAGAGAGAGAGACATCAACATCAACCTTTATGTACTAATCCTCTGACACAGGCCCTATTGGCTGGCCTCCCCATTATAGGATTCATCCAAAACCCTATCTAGAGGATTATGGGTAATGAGGGAGAAGAGAGATGGACAGAGAAAGAAAGCTGCTGATAGAATGATGGTTTGAACTTTTCCAGGAACCTCTGGGTCGATGCCGACTTTCAGTCAGAAAATAGCAGTTGTTCATTTCAGCTAGTCAAAGTTCAGAGATGTTTGAGTCAGAATTTGTAATGAAATTATGGAATTATCAATGCTAGATATTCTATAGTTAGAACTCCTTGATTAAAATAGATTTAGATTAAGACTTTTCTTCCATCTAGAAAGTTGTTCCATATATTTTGTGTTCAGAGTAATTTGTCTTTTTAAAATCCATTTATGGAATAATCAAAGTTAGAGGTTTTTGAACTGCTTGGGGAAAATTACAGTTTTTTGTTGAGGTGAAGCTTGTCGTCATCTTGAATGTTCTTCCATACTTTTTCTGTAGGGGGCAGCATGGTTCTTCTGGAGAGTTTCTGGGGGTTGGATGGTCCCCTCTACAAAAAAATTGACCTGGGCTTCGGGTTACAGGAGCAGACAGACATCCCTCTCTCGCCGCAGACTGCTTCTTGACAGCACCCACCCGCTGTTTGTGCCAAAGCCAGAACGAAGCAACCCACATCAGCACTTCCAGCTTTCCTGCACATTTCTGAGGATCCTTGTGATTCTCGATCCAAATTCTCATTGAAAGCTCAAGCAAAACACTCACAGATGAGCCTAATGACTCTACATGCAGGGCTTGCTACCAAACTTCTCTGAAGTTGAGAAATGTTGCATTTCAAAGCAGATGGATTGTTCATTTCGAGATTAACTTGAAACTCCTCAGATTTGGGGTTTAGAGTAGAAGAGAGGCCATATTTCCTCCAACAATGGAAAAGACAAACTGAAATGACACTCTTCGGTTTCACCAAGCATCTAGACAAACTGTACTGTTCGATGCTGGGTTTGTTAGGTGTTCATCAAATATTTTTTCTAGTGCGTCCGTCAGCAGGTGAACATTCTTACTGTGTTGATCTGTGCTCTTTCCTTTTAGACTCTAGTACATGGGTGCTTGGCAGCAGGCAGGCCTGCTGAGGGATGGCCGGCAGGTGGAAAGCCCAACAGCCGGTAGGATGCGTAGCTGCCTGTCCAAAATTCAGCCAGGACCTGCCCCAGACATTGTGTAGCCTACACGTTTTGCTTCTTTCAAACTCTGACCTGAGCCCCTAATACATTGAGTTTACATATATAATGTGTACGAAACATTAAGTACACCTGCTCTTTACATGACATAGACTGACCAGGTGAATCCAGATGTCACCTGTTAAATCCCCTTTAATCAGTATAGATGAAGGGGAGGAGGTAGGGTACAGAAGGATTTGAACCGGGTATGGTAGTAGGTGCCAGGCGCACCATTTTGAGTGTGTCAAGAACTGCAATGCTGCTGTTTTTTTTAAGCTCAAGTTTCCTGTGTGTGACAAGAATGGTCCAGCACCAGCCAACTTGACACAACTGTGGGAAGTATCGGAGTCAACATTAGCCGGCATCCCTATGGAACGCTTTGGACACCTTGTAGAGTCCATGCTCCAATGACCTGAGGCTGTTCTGAGGGAAAAAGGAGGCGCAACTCAATATTAGGAAGGTGTTCCTGTTTTGTACACTCAGTGATGTTTTTGTCAACTATTGCTTATTTTTTTATTTTTTTTCAAATTGCCTCATCATAAGTTATATGATTGTTCTGAGACTATTTGAATTAGATAATTGACATTAAGGCAACAGGTCAAAAGTGAGTGGTTGGAGGGTAAAGGTCAATACAGGTTGAGTTCTTACATCGGAGCCGGGCAGTGGTTGCCTTTCAGAGCGGCCAGAATCAGTCACTCCAAGAATGTAGAGGGAGAAAGGATAAAGGGAGAGAGAGGGAGGGACGAAGAGAAAGATAGTGAGAGGAGAAGTGGAGAGTAAGAGAGAAGCCTGCTCTATCCACACATCGAGAGAGAGAGAGAGAGAGAGAGAGAGAGAGAGAGAGAGAGAGAGGAGACATGGACAGCATCAATGTCAAAAAAGGCCAGCTTGGATTCGAGTCATGGTGTGGAGTCTTATCACATTGCCAATGTCTCCAAATTTTAGGGATAATACAAGGAAAAGGATTGGAATGGGGCGCCAGATTGATCATTTCATACATTTTTCACATAACATTTCAGTTTCATTCAGGTAGAGAGAGAGAGAGCAAGAAACAGAGGGAAACAGAGAGAAACAGACAGAGTGGGGTGGTTAAATGTAAGGTTAGATGCAACAGCCACAGCAGTGAGACCCCCAATGACTGCAAAAAAAACTATCGGTCCCTAGAGGGATCAATTTGGCTTTGCCTTCATTTAGCTTGGTAATTATTTTGAGGAATGTCTGGTTTATTTGAGATCAATACGATAAAGTTCAGCTCTGCCAGCATGTAAAGAATAGCTTTGCAAATATACTGATTTTGTCTTTTTGTGCAGCCTATAGGCTATCTCAGTGGTAGATAAATGTACGTTTTTGACACACATATGGGTATTCGTTTGAGTTCTGTCAGTTGGAGTCCGAATGTGCCAGTTTATTACAGGGATGCGGACATGCAGAGTGTCGGACTAAAAGCAATGTGTGTGTTTTCGCAGCACATCGACTTTTACTAATGTTTGTTATTCAATGTCACGCCATTGCACCTGGATCTCGGTACAGCACATTCGCAGCAGGGCTGAAAAATCTACTTCCCTTCACTGATCCCATCAAGATTCCGCCAAAGTCTTTCACTCAAAATGGCACTCGTCAAGCTTTACAGAAACACTGTAGCGAAAACGTCTCAAATCAAATTGTATTGGTCACATACACATATTTAGCAGATGTTATTGCAGGTGTAGCAAAATGCTTGTGTTCCTAGCTCCAAGAGTGCAGTAGTATCTAACGATTTACAACAATACACACAAAAGAACAGAATTAAGAAATATATAAATATTAGGACAAATAATGTCGGCATTGACTAAAGTGCAGTAGAATAGAATATTGACATGTGCGATGAGTAAATCAGTATGTAAATATTATTAAAGTGACTAGAGTTCCATAATTATAGTGGCCAGTGATTCCATGTCTATGTACAGTTGAAGTCGGAAGTTTACATACACCTTATCCAAATACATTTAAACTCAGTTTTTCATAATTCCTGACATTTCATCCTAGTAAAAATTCCCTGTCTTAGGTCAGTTAGGATCGGCACTTTATTTTAAGAATGTGAAATGTCAGAATAATAGTAGAGAGAATTATTTATTTCCTTCATCACATTGCCAGTGGGTCAGAAGTTTACATACACTTAATTAATATTTGGTAGCATTTCCTTTGAATTGTTTAACTTTGGTCAATTGTTTCAGGTAGTCTTCCACAAGCTTCCCACAATAAGTTGGGTGAATTTTGGCCCATTCCTCCTGACAGAGCTGACCTAACTGAGTCAGGTTTGTAGGCCTCCTTACTTGCACACGCTTTTTTAGTTCTGCCCACAAATTTTCTATAGGATTGAGGTCAGGGCTTTGTGATGGCCACTCCAATACCTTGACTTTGTTGTCCTTAAGCCATTTTGCCACAACTTTGGAAGTATGCTTTGGCTCATTGTCCATTTGGAAGACCCATTTGCGACGAAGCTTTAACTTCCTGACTGATGTCTTGAGATGTTGCTTCAATATATCCACATAATTTTCTATCCTCATGATGCCACATATTTTATGAAGTGCACCAGTCCCTCCTACAGCAATGCACCCCCACAACATGATGCTGCCAACCCGTGCTTCACGGTTGGGTGGTGTTTTTAGGCTTGCAAGCCTCCCCCTTTTTCCTCTATACATAACGATGGTCATTATGGCCAAACAGTTCTATTTTTTGTTTCATCAGACCAGAGGACATTTCTCCAAAAAGTACGATCTTTGTCCCCATGTGCAGTTGCAAACCGTATTCGTATTCATTTTTGGGCAGTTTAGGAACAGTGGCTTCTTCCTTGCTGAGTGGCCTTTCAGATTATGTCAATATAGGACTCGTTTTACTGTGGATATACATACTTTTGTACCTGTTTCCTCCAGCATCTTCACAAGGTCCTTTGATGTTGTTCTGGGATTGATTTGCAAAGTACGTTCATCTCTAGGGGACAGAACACCTCTCCTTTCTGAGCGGTATGACAGCTGCGTGGTCCCATGGTATTTATACTTGCGTACTATTGTTTGTACAGATGAACGTGGTACCTTCAGGAATTTGGAAATTGCTCCCAAGGATGAACCAGTATTGTGGAGGTCAACAATGTTTTGTTGACCTCCACAGGTCTTGTCTGATTTCTTTTGATTTCCCCATGATGTCAAGCAAAGAGGCATTGAGTTCGAAGGTAGGCCTTGAAATACATCCTCAGGTACACCTCCAATTCACTCAAATGATGTCAATTAGCCTATCAGAAGCTTCTAAAGCCATGACATCATTTTCTGGAATTTTCAAAGCTGTTTTAAAGTCACAGTCAACTTAGTGTATGTAAACTTCTGACCCACTGGAATTGTGATATATTGAATTATAAGTGAAACAATCTGTCTGTAAACAATTGTTGGAAAAATTACTTGTGTCATGCACAAAGAAGATGTCCTAACCAACTTGACACACCATAGTTTGATAACAAGAAATTTGCGGAGTGGTTTAAAAATTTGTTTTAATGACTCCAACCTAAGTGTATGTAAACATCCGGCTTCAACTGTACAGACAACATCAATGGGCGAAAATCTGGTGCTTACCGGAATAAAAGAGGATGAAGGTGAAGAGCCAGAGAGAGTAGTGAAATAATTCATGTTTAAAGCACTGCAGATCCCAGGCTACACTGTCGACCAAATTAAACCTAAAATACGTACATCGATTTGGACAGAGAGAACAGCGATTGCATCCTTTAAAGACAGTGTTGTGGTTAAAAACCAGGGCAAAAGATTTGCCGACTTTAAATTGTGGGAATGACGCAAAGTACTGTATCCACTCTCAATTAAATAATAAAATATAACAATGAATATAGAAATTACTTGCGTCATGCACAAAGTAGATGTCCTAACCGACTTGCCAAAACTATAGTTTGTTAACAAGAAACTTGTGGAGTGGTTGAAAAACTAGTTTAAATGACCTAAGTGTATGTTAACTTCTGACTTCAGCTGTATATAGAGCAGCAGCCTCTAAGGTGCAGGGTTGAGTAACAGGGGGGTAGCCCGCCAGTGATGGCTATTTAACAGTCTGTTAGGCTTCAGATAGAAGCTGTTTTTCAATCTCTCAGTCCCAGCTTTGATGCATCAGTACTGACCTTGCCTTCTGGGAGATAGGTGGGTGACCAGGCCGTGGCTCGGGTGGTTGATGTCCTTGATTATCTTTTTGGCTTTCCTGTGACATCGGGTGCTGAAGGTGTCGGCCCTCCAGGACGTTGGGCAGACCTACCACCCTCTGGAGAGCCCTGCGGTTTCGGGCGGTGCAGTTGCCTTACCAGTTGGTGATACAGCCCGACAGGATGTTCTCAATTGTGCATCTGTAAAAGTTTGTGAGGGTGTTAGGGGCCAAGCTGAGTTTCCAGTTGCACAGGGCGGGGTTCAGACCCAGGGCCCCGAGCTTAATGATGAGTTTGGAGGGTGCTATGGTGTTGAAGGAAGAGCAATATTCAATGAACAGCATTCTGACTTAGGTATTCCTCTTGTCCAGATGGGATTGTGCAGTGTGATGGTGATTGCATCGTCTGTGGCTCTATTGGGGCGGTAAGCAAATTTATGTGGGTCTAGGGTGTAAGGTAAGGCAGAGGTGATATAATCCTTAACTTCTTGAGTGTAGGGGGTAGGATTTTCGTTTTTGGCAAACAAATGTACCCATTTGAAACTGCCTATTTCTCAGGCCCAGAAACTAGAATATGCATATCAAATCAGGATAGAAAACTCTCTAAAGTTTCCAAAACTGTCAAAATATTGTCTGTGAGTATAACATAACTGATATTGCAGGCGAAAACCTGAGGAAAATCAAACCAGGAAGTGGCTTCTATTTTGAAAGCTTCATGTTCCACAGCCTGCCTTTGCTCCATTTAAAGGGATAACAACCAGATTCCTTTTCCTATGGCTTCCTCAAGGTGTCAACAGTCTTTAGACATAGTTTCAGGCTTTTCTTTTGAAAAATGAGCGAGAAAGATCACATCGCATCAGTGGATAGCTGGGTGTTCGCAGAGTTTGCTTGCGCCACAGAGTGGGGCAGCCATTGTCTCTCCCTGTCCTATTGAAAAAGCGACAGTCCCGGTTGATATATTATCGATTATATATTTTAAAAACAACCTAACGATTGATTATAAAAAACGTTTGACATGTTTCTGTGGACATTACGGAAACTATTTGGAATTTTCGTCTGCAATGTCGTGACCGCTCGAGCCTGTGGATTTCTGAACATAACGCGCCAAACAAATGGAGGTATTCTGGATATAAAAATAATCTTTATGGAACAAAATGAACATTTATTGTGTAACTGGAAGTCTCGTGAGTGCAAACATCCGAAGATCATCAAAGGTAAGCGATTTAATCTATTGCTATGTACTTTGCTGCTAGGTGTTTGTAATATTTTGTCTACTGAGAGAGATGTTCTTACATAAACGCTTGTTATGCTTTCGCCGAAAAGCTGTAAACTATTTGTGAAAAGATTAAATAAAATTGTATTTTTAAAATTAGAGAATTGTTTTCATAAGTAAAATATGCTCACTCGTTGGCCACGAATAGGCATTGGTTGGAAAAGATGAACCAACCCCTTTTCTACAATTCTATAAGAGTCTCTGTGACTCAATTCACGGCAGACTAAGCCAACCTCAGCGTGAGCTCTGGTTGCGAATGGTTGAACGACTACAACCTAAACATTGTGTTCCCAATGACGTAAGGACTGATGTCCATACATTTAAAAGGGCGAATTTCATCGTGGAGGTGACAAGATCGCCATGCTGGAAGGATGAATTTCAACAATACCAGCCAGAACGACAGCGTACTACGTATCCGTTGTACCACACCGCGACAGGGTACTACAACGTATACCTTCTACCACACGACGACAGACTACAACGTATCCGCCAATAAATATTCTTCAAAGGACAAAGGAGAGCTCTGCTGGGCAACCCAGCTTTCCATCTTCGACTAATCTATCGAAGCGCAGCTCAGAGTAAATATATTTTTTGCATTTTCCTTTTCCGAATGGGCGGTTATTTAGAATGCATAAGATTCTGTATTTACGATAGCATAGCTTCATAAGGTCCGATAGAGACCTTCCTCAGTCTTCCCGCTCTTTCATTCAAACCCAACCCCCTTTCTTTGTGTAACCAGCCGTCATTTCGGTTTCGTCCGCTAGGGATGTTTTCTTTTATGACATAATTAGTCATCAATATATGACCCATCCTGTGTATATGTAATTCTGTGTGACTATTTAGGTATTTAGTAAATAAATAAATAAACCAAATTTTGCATTGCTTATTCAACTTGTTGTTAGCCAGGGTTCGTGAAGATAACCAAGAATTTTACAACGTTCAGATGAGACTGAATAAGGTGACGATTAATAATTGACTGCTATAGATATAAAAGATTACCAGGTCTTTAAGAGTTTATTCAGAAGACAACAACTCTATTAACATTCTTCCGTGGTGCCCTGACTTCCTATTTAATTACGTTTACATGATTAGTATAATCAGGTAATATTAATTACAGAGAATTTAGTTTATAAAATAGCATGTCATATCATTTAATCAATAGTATAGACACGGCAGTGTTCAAGGAGTACTTGTTGGGACAGATGACTTACGACAACATTAATCTTACCTCCTGATCTTTGATCTAGGTCCTCCTCCGTTAGCAGACATTGTCTGAAGGGATGATATGGACATTCGTGACCTTGACCATCAGTGATTTACTGGATTGGCCCCAGAAAACAAGGGGTTAAGCCCCAACAGCCCAGAAGAGTGTCAAGGTGTCAAGGCAAAGGAAGCTGTTTGATGTGTAGTGAACTGAGCTTCTATTGATGTTCAGTTCGCCGTCAGTTTTGAGATAGGCATTTCACCCAATGGTGACTTAGACAGATATGTGCTTTGACCAGTGTTGTAGTGGCCCACATTTCGTACAGATGCCTAGTGTATGTAGCAGAGGCAAGCTAGTCACTAGCTGCTAGTTGTCTTGCTCCATCGAGTCACCGTCCTGTGCTGACACTCCCGGAGTTTGCCTCATGTTATGTTTGAGGCATTGTATCATATTCTGATGTGGACTATTGAGATGAGCTGTAGTGGTAATAAATGCTAACTTAAGCTAATAAGGCTTATTTATTGTAATAGGTGCATACACGCTAATAGGTGTAATTTTCCTTCCACATGCTGGGGCAGAGAGGGTAAGCCATGGGTCTCTCCAAGCTACATGCAGTTGTCATGACTGGCCTGTTCGGGTCAGGTTACCGTGGATCACAGTCCTACATAGACATCTCTCACTGCCGCAGAGAGGGTTTTTTATGACACCTCATGCCCATTGTCAATCTTAAGGCAGCAGACGAATCCTTTTTCCTCAGTATGGAGGATTGGAATGTATGATGCAGTACATGGACTTTGGGACAATATATTTCCTCAGCCAAAATGATGGTAATAACGATAGACGGAATATGAAAATTAATGTAGTTTTTGTTATGTTATTAAAAGTTAAATGACATTGTAACTTGAAGTGCTTTCAGAATATGCACATGATGTTTACATATTGTACATTGTGTGGAAAATGTCCAGATCAAATATAATGTTTTTGTAAAGATGAAATGTGAAGTTAGTTGTCAAAACTGGATCTGAGTAAAATTATTGCCTTGTAACTAGATACGCGCCAGAGAACTTGCCATAAAGACGGAAACGCCCCCTATAACACTTGTGAGTTAAGAAATGTTCAATTCAGACGAGGTGACGACGCACTGCAGCCAATGTCTACGAGTAGTCGCAACCCCAAAACACAACAAGAGGTTTAAGAAGACAAAGGAACCTCTTAACAATAAATACATGCTACGGTTGAGTAGCTGTACCTGTATCTAAGGTGAATTCAAGCAGGACCACCCGGTTATTCTTGCCAAGGAATCGTGTGTCTACACTGCTTTCATTCCCAAGCTGGAACCATCTACAAGGCTGACCGTCCTCAGAAGACCCCTCTTACAGAACGAGGGCGAGGAAACAGGCCACTAAGAGAAAGGCATCGTGTGGACAATCCGAGACTTTAACAAAAGAGGTGCCACCATTAGAGGAGAAGGCGGAACTCGATCCATGAAGAGATACCCCAACAGATACCTTTGACAAGTAATTACATCATTATATTCTGACCCATAGAAACGGCAGTTCTGGGCAAGGTGTTAGGGCTGAACTAAGCATAGTTTACAAATGTATCCAATAGTGCTTTCCTCTAATGCACTCTCTCCCTCTATATCCCCATTTTGTGTAACATGTGTCATATTGTGTTGGCCCGCTAGGGACCTGTTTCACTGTTCTAATCAATAGTTTAGACTTTTTTTTGTGTATGTGTATCTTATAATATAGCTTGACAGTAAATAAATAATCAACTCAATTGGTGTGGTAAGGAATTATTTGGTGAGACTCTGAATTGTGCTGATTTACGAATGATGCGACATTCAGGATGAGCCTACAGTCGTGGCCAAAAGTTTTGAGAATGACACAAATATACATTTTCACGAAGTTTGCTGCTTCAGTGTCTTTAGATATTTTTGTCAGATTTTACTATGGAGTACTGAACTATAATTACAGGCATTTCATAAGTGTCAAAGGCTTTTATTGACAATTACATGAAGTTGATGCAGAGTAAATATTTGCCATGTTGACCCTTCTTTTTCAAGACCTCTGCAATCTGCCCTGGCATGCCATCAATTAACTTCTGGGCCACATCCTGACTGAAGGCAGCCTATTCTTGCATAATCAATGCTTAGAGTTTGTCAGAATTTGTGGGGTTTTGTTTGTCCACCCGCTTCTTGAGGATTGACCACAAGTTCTCAATGGGATTAAGGTCTGGAGAGTTTCCTGGCGATGGACCCAAAATATCGACGTTTTGTTCCCCGAGCCACCTAGCTATCAATTTTTCCTTATGGCAAGGTGCTCCATCTTGCTGGAAAAGGCATTGTTCGTCACCAAACTGTTCCTGAATGGTTGGGAGAAGTTGCTGTCGGAGGATGTGTTGCTACCATTCTTTATTCATAGCTGTGTTCTTAGGCAAAATAGTGAGTGAGCCCACTCCCTTGGCTGAGAAGCAACCTCACACATGAATGGTCTCAGGATGCTTTACTGTTGGCATGACACAGGACTGATGGTAGCGCACACCTTGTCTCCTCCGGACAAGCTTTTTACCTGATGTCCCAATCAATCGGAAAGGGAATTCATCAGAGAAAATGACCCCAGTCCTCAGCAATCCAATCCCTGTACCTTTTGCAGAATATCAGTCTGTCCCTGATGTTTTTCCTGGAGAGAAGTGGCTTCTTTGCTGCCCTTCTTGACACCAGACCATCCTCCAAAAGTCTTCGCCTCACTGTGCGTGCAGATGCACTCACACCTGCCTGCTGCTATTCCTGAGCAAGCTCCGTACTGGTGCTGCCCCGATCCCGCATCTGAATCAACTTTAGGAGACAGTCCTGGTGCTTGCTGGACTTTCTTGGGCGCCCTGAAGCCTTCTTCACAACAATTGAACCGCTCTTTTTGAAGTTCTTGATGATCCGATAAATGGTTGATTTAGGTGCAATGTTACTGGCAGCAATATCCTTGCCTGTGAAGCCCTTTTTGTGCAAAGCAATGATGATGGACGTGTTTCTTTGCAGGTAACCATGGTTGACAGAGGAAGAACATTGATTCCAAGCACCACCCTCCTTTTGAAGCTTCCAGTCTGTTATTCAAACTCAATCAGCATGACAGAATGATCTCCAGCCTTGTCCTCGTCAACACTCACACCTGTGTTAACGAGAGAATCACTGACATAATGTCAGCTGGTCCTTTTGAGGCAGAGCTGAAATGCAGTGGAAATGTTTTTTGGGGGATTCAGTTAATTTGCATGGCAAAGAGGGACTTTTCAATTAATTGCAATTCATCTGATCACTCTTCATAACATTCTGAAGTATATGCAAATTGCCATCATACAAACTGAGGCAGCAGACTGTGAAAATTAATATTTGTGTCATTCTCAACTTTTGGCCACGACTGTAGAGAAAATTAATTAATTAGCAACTGCTGTACAATTGATACTCTGATATTATTTTAGTTAATTTGGGAAACGGGAACTCTTCTTGATGCACCCATCCTGTTAGCGGGATCATTTTCATCAACATCTGTTGATTTGTAGAGCGCCAAATTCAAATTAAATTACTAAAAGTATTTCATTTTTATGAAATCACAAGTGCAATATAGCAAAACACAGTTTAGCTTGTTGTTAATCCACCTGGCGTGTCAGATTTCAAAAAAGCTTTTCGGCGAAAGCATACCAAGCGTCTATGTAAGGACATCTCTCTCATCTGACAAAACATTACAAACAGCTAGCAGCCAAGTACATTGGTCACGAAAGTCAGAAAAGCAATAAAATGAATCGCTTACCTTTGATGATCTTCGGATGTTTGCACTCACGAGACTCCCAGTTACACAATAAATGTTCCTTTTGTTCCATAAAGATAATTTTTATATCCAAAATACCTCCATTTGGTTGGCGCGTTATGTTCAGAGATCCACAGGCTCGAGCGGTCACGACCGGGCAAACGAAAATTCCAAATAGTATCCGTAAAGTTTGTAGAAACATGTCAAAAGTTTTTTATAATCAATCCTCAGGTTGTTTTTACAATATATAATCGATAATATTTCAACCGGACAGGTAGCTTCTTCAATAGGACAGAGTGAGAAAATGTCTGCTCCAAGCTGTTGCGCATGCAAAACGCTTCTGGCACCCAGCCATCCAATGACGCGATGTAATCTTTCTCGCTCATTTTTTAAAAGAAAAGCCTTCTGGTTGAATCTGGTTGATATCCCTTTAAATGGAGCGAAGGCAGGCAATGGAACAGAGAGCTTTCAGGAAAAACAGCACTTCCGGGTTGGATTTTCCTCATGGTTTTGCCTACAATATCAGTTCTGTTATACTCACAGACAATATTTTGACAATTTTGGAAACTTTAGAGTGTTTTATTATATGCATTATATGCATATTCTAGATTCTGGGCCTGAGAAATAGGCCGTTTCATTTGGGTACGTTTTTCATCCAAACATCAAAATACTGCCCCCTACACTCAACAGGTTAAAACAAACTTTTCCCATGGTTCCCCAGGTTACTGAATTAATGATTATCTTATTAATTATACGTAATTTTAAACATAGTTAATTATTCTGTAAACAGAAATTGTCAGATTAATGATACCAATGTTACGACATAGTAGGAAACAGAGATATTATATGAGCAATCGTTTAGGGGTTGGAGGAGTTCAGCTCTGTTTGCATCCAGCCAGGCCAGCTGTCTCATTATCGCCTTCAGAGTTGGCCATGTTTGGTTCCAAAGAGTGAAAGGGTCATGCACACTAACACCTACCCACATGGGCTAACACGTGCAGGCATAGTCAGTCATGTGGAGTAACCAGGGAGGCTGAGCCTTAAGCGGCTGACGTGGGCAGGGTCAGGTGATTAGGGTCCCCTTGGCCCCCGGGGAAACCCTCTTGACATCAAAACACTTGTGGGGCCCGCAGAGTGTTTTCATACCAGCTCGGGTTACGGTAAAAAGGGGGAAATTGGAACCACAGGAGGAGAAGAAGGAACACACACACACACTGTACCGGGATGACACCGGTAACTCTGTTATGTGCTAAACTACTTCCAGAAGACACATGTGTGTATGTAATTATGGTTTCTGCACAAGGCAATGTACTGTATAACCCTTCATCATTGACCCTACTACAACTACAGTACAACCAGAGCAGCCACCATAAAGAACACAGGTGACTGTAGCTACTGGAGTGAGGTGGAGCAGACATGGACTGAGTAGAGTGAATTTGCCTGTAGACAATGATTATGGGTCAGTTAAGTATTTTCTCCCCCAAGTTTAGGATTGGGGGAGGGGAACCTGATCCTAGATCTATACCTAGGGGTAACTTCACCCCAGAGCGACATGGACAGGCATGTTTTAGTTCTGTATCTGTAAAATAAAGAAGACCTTCCCATTTTCTACCACTGTGTATATTAAGAGTTACTGTAAAACCAGTGTAATAACCGGTCTATGTGATTGAACTTGATCAAAGTCAAAGTCAATGTGAAATACACACACACGGAGAACATTCCAGTGAAATCCAGTCGTTCACTGCACCCCGCATGGAATACAGTAGGTCTCTTTCTTTTACTCATTCATTATTTATTTCTTTTAATCCTTATACAGTACCAGTCAAAAGTTTGAACACACCTACTCATTCATGGGTTTTTCTTTATTTTTATTATTTTTATTTTTATTATTGTAGAATAATAGTGAAGACATCAAAACTATGAAATAACACATATGGAATCATGTAGTAGCAAAACAATTGTTAAACATATCAAAACATATTTTAGATTCTTCAAAGTAGCCAACCTTTGCCTTGAAGACAGCTTTGCACACTCTTGGCATTCTCTCAACCTGCTTCACCTGGAATGCTTTTCAGACAGTCTTGAAGGAGTTCCCACATATGCTGAGCACTTGTTGGCTGCTTTTCCTTCCCTCTGCGGTCCAACTCATCCCAAACCATCTCAATTGGGTTGAGGTTGGGGGATTGTGGAGGCCAGATCATCTGATGCAGCAATCCATCACTCTCCTTCTTGATCAAATAGCCCTTCCACAGCCTGGAGGTGTGTTGGGTCATTGTCCTGTTGAAAAACAAATTATAGTCCCTCTAAGAGCAAACCAGATAGGATGGCGTATCGCTGCAGAATGCCGTGGTAGCCATACTGGTTAAGTGTGCCTTGAATAAATCACTGTCAGTGTCACCAGCAAAGCACCCCTACATCATCACACCTCCTCCTCTATGCTTCAAGGTGGGAACCACACATACGGAGATCATCTGTTCCTCTACTCTCCGTCTCATATATACATGGCGGTTGGAACCAAAAATCTGAGCAAAGGATATTTCCACCGGTCTAATGTCCATTGCTCATGTTTCTTGGTCCAAGCAAGTCTCAACTTCTTATTGGTGTCTTTTAGTAGTGGTTTATTTGCAGCAATTCGACCATGAAGGCCTGATTCACGCAGTCTCCCCTGAACAGTTGATGTTGAGATGGGTCTTCCTTTCCTGTAGCGGTCCTCATGAGAGCCAGTTTCCTCATAGTGCTTGATGGTTTTTGCGACTGCACTTGAAGAAACTTTCAAAGTTCTTGGAATGTTTCGGATTGACTGACCTTCATGTCTTAAAGTAATTATGGGATGTTGATTCTCCTTGCTTATTTGAGCTGTTCTTGCCATAATATGGACTTGGTATTTTACCAAAAAAGAGCTATCTTCTGTATACCACCCCTACCTTGTACCAACACAACTGATTGGCTCAAAAGCATTAAAAACAATTCCACAAATGATCTTTTAACAAGGCACACCTGTTAATGGAAATGTATTCCAGGTGACTACCTCATGAGGCTCGTTGAGAGAATGCAAAAGAGTGTGCAAAGCTGTCATTAAGGCAAAGGGTGGCCACTTTGAAGAGTCTCAAATAGAACATCTATTTTTGATTTTTTTTTAAACACTTTTTTGTTTACAACACGCTTCCTTCCATATGTGTTGTTTCATAGTTTTGATGTCTTAACTACTATTACAATGTAGAATATAAAGAAAAACCCCTTGGAAGGAATAGGTGTGTCTAAACATTTGACTGGTGCTGTAAATGAAATAGAGGAGAAGGGCAACCGAGAGCCAACCTACATCTGTGGCAACAAACAGAGGACGAGCACTGCGTTTCGCCACGCGCCGTTTCTCGAGAAGCCACTGCTTGTTTTCCCTCGACCTGCACTCCATCAGTGGGAGTCTAAATGAAGAGTCCACTGCCGTTTATTTTACAGCACTCTAACAGGAATGCGTGCAGGGGGATACGTGCAAGAAATGGCCATCGGATTTGATTAAAAAAAAATAACATTGAGCTTTTTACCCCAAGTGTGTGTGGGAGGCGTGAGGAAGAGGTCTTTAAGCGACAATGATAATGTTGGGTACGGCAGCACGTTGAACCCGTCTGCGAAATGTCTAAATGTCTGAGGTTGAACGGGGTGGAGAGGAGGTGGGGGAAAATAATGGCAAAAAGGTGAGTGGAGAGCCAAAGCAAACACAGAGTATTACAATGGACCCCCTCACAAGCTTGCTGGCGAGGCGAAGGTAACCGAGCGGCAGGAAGTGGTTCTCAGGTGTCACGGGGGTTAATTGTGATTTGCTGTTATCTTTGAAAGGGGACCCCTTCTCCGCCGCCTCCATACGGCCTGGTGCTAGCCAGCTGAAGAAACAACACAGTAATATTGTAAGTTATGAACACACTTGCATTGGACTGAGACACACATGCTTGCTTACTTGCACACACACTTAAAGCAAATGCATGCACACATGCATATACAGTACACACACTAATGCACGCATGTACAGTACAGTTCAAAAGTTTGGGGTCACTTAGAAATGTCCTTGTTTTTGAAAGAAAAGCAAACATTTTTGCCTATTAAAATAACATAAAATTGATCAGAAATACAGTGTAGACATTGGTAATGTTGTAAATGACTATTGTAGCTGGATATGGCAGATTAAATAATATAAAAAACACACATTTTGTAAATATTTAGAATATAATATTTTACAATCTATTGCCCTTTTTGTATTCTCTTGCTTTTTCCCCACCTCTCTCTCTCTCTTCACACACACACAAGTGCATGGACGCACAAGAATGCATGCACACAAGCGCACACATGTACACACACAAGTCTGACGAGCCCGAAGCGAATGATATACTGGTTTCTCAGGAACAGACCCAGATCCCTGTGAATTGCATGAAGAAGAGGCGGAGAAAAATTGTAGGCGATCGAATAAACCTCCAATTGCTTACAATCTGCTAGCAAATGTGCAATCTTTGGAGAATAAAATAGATGACCTACACGGAAGATTAAACTACCAACGGGGCATTCAAAACTGTAATATCTTATGCTTCATGGAGTCGTGGCTGAACGACGAAGCTATCAACATACTGTTGGCAGATTATATGCTGTACCGGCAGGATAAAACAGAGGCGTCTGGTAAGATAAGGGGCTATGTATTTATGTAAATACCAGCTGGTGCACGATATTTAAGTAAGTCTCGAGCTATTGCTCTCCTGAGGTAGAGTATCTCATAATAAGCTGTAGACCACACTATCTACCTAGAGAGTTTTCATCTGTATTTTTCTAAGCTGTTTACATACCACCACAGACTGAGGCTGGCACTAAGACAGCATTGAAGGAGCTGTATTCCGAAAAGATACAACTATTTTACATAGGTTTAAAGATTAACTTCTTGTGAATCCAACCACGGTGTCAGATTTCAAAAATGCTTTACGAGGAAAGCATACCTTACAATTATTTGAGAACATAGCCCAGCAGAAAAATCATTACAAACAGTAACCAGCCAAGTAGAAGAGTTACACAAGTCAGAAATACAGATAAAATGTATCACTTACCTTTGATGATCTTCATATGTTTGCAGTCAGAAGACATTCATTTATTCAATAAATGTTCCTTTTGTTCGATAAAGTCTCTCTTTATATCCGAAAACCTCCGTTTTGTTTGTGCGTTTTCTTCATTAATCCACAGGCTCAAACGCAGTCACAACAGGCAGACAAATTATCCAAATTGTATCCGTAAACTTCATAGAAACATGTCAAACGATGTTTATATTAAATCCTCAGGTTGTTTTTAGCCTAAATAATCGATAATATTTCAACTAGACAATAACCTCGTCAATATAAAAGGTAAAGAAGAAAGGCACATTCAGACTGCTCTTACTCCCTCATTTTTCAGAATACAAGCCAGAAACAATTTCTAACGACTGTTGACATCTAGTGAAAGGCATAGGAACTGGAACAATTTGAGTCCCAAGTCAATGGATACTGTAATGGCATTGAATAGAAAACTACAACAAACAAAACATCTTTCTTCCTGAATGGATTTTTCTCAGGTTTTCGCCTGCCAAATCAGTTCTGTTATACTCACAGATATTATTTTAACAGTTTTGGAAACTTGTGTTTTGTTTTATATCAAAATCCTATCCTCTGGGCCTGAGTAGAAGGCAGTTTAATTTGGGCATGCTTTTCATCCAAAATTCCAAATGCTGCCCCCTACCCTAGAGAAGTTAATGCAGGGAAACTTAAATATTTTTTTCCAAATTTCTATTAAATGTGCAACCAGAGGGGAAAAAAACTCGGGACCACCTTTACTCCACACACAGAGAAGCATACAAAGCTCTCCCTCGCCCTCCATTTGGCAAATGTGACCATAATTCTATCCTCCTGATTCCTACTCACAAGCAAAAATTAAAGCAGGAAGCAGCAGTGACGAAATCAATAAAAAAGTGGTCAGATGAAGCAGATGCTAAGCTACATGACTGCTTTGCTAGCACAGACTGGAATATGTTCCGGGATTCCTCCGATGGCATTGAGGAGTACACCACATCAGTCATTGGCTTCATCAATAAGTGCATTGATGACGTCGTCCCCACAGTGACCGTATGTACATACCCCAACCAGAAGCCATGGATTACAGGCTACATACGCACTGAGCTAAAGAGGACCAAGCACGCCCACATTCTCAACGACTGGGCTGTAGTGGTGCAGGTTGAGACCTTCAAGCTCCTTGGTGTCCACATCTCCAACAAACTAACATGGTACAAGCACACCAAGACAGTTGTGAAGAGAGCACGACAAAACCTATTCCCCCTCGGGAATACAGCTGCACCACCGAGAACATCCTGACTGGTTGCGTCACTGCCTGGTATGCCAACTGCTCTGCACAAGGCAATATAGAGGGTAGAGCAAACGGCCCAGTGCATCACTGGGGCCAAGCTTCCTGCCATTCAGAACCTCTATACCAGGCGGTGTCAGAGGAAGGCCCTAAAAACTGTCAAAGACTCCAGCCACCCTAGTCATAGAATCTTCTCTCTGCTACTGCACGGCAAGCGGTACCAGAGCTCCAAGTCTAGGTCCAAGAGGCTTCTAAACAACTTCTACCCCCAAGCCATAAGACTCCTGAACATCTAATCAAATGACTACCGAGACTATTTTCATTTGCATAGTCACTTTAATAACTCTACCTACATGTACCGGTGCCCCCGCACATTGACTCTGTATCGGTACCCCTCTGTATATCGTCTCGCTATTGTTATTTTACTGCTGCTTTTTAATTTCTTGTTAATTTTATTTCTTATCCATATTTTTTTTAACTTCCCTCTTGGTTAGGGGCTCGTAAGTAAGCATTTCACTGTATTTGGCGCATGTGACTAATGTGACTGTATTTGATTTGACATACACACTCGTACGTACACACATTTGTTCTTCAGAATATTTTACAATGTATTACCCTTTTCGTATTCTCTCACTTTCTTTTTTCCCTCGCTCTCTCTTCACACACACACACACACACACACACACACACACACACACACACACACACTACAGTATGAACCCTCTGTCCCCGGCAGGGTAGCATGGACTAGCCATAATGACGGCCCCTGTGTGTGGTGTGTTAAGACAGCCTGCCGAGGGAAATTGCTGCCCTTGCACCTTGCATTCCTGGGTGGGGTGTCGGGTGGCGCGAGGGCCCTCAGCGGCTTTCCAGATTCGAAGTTTACTCTCAACAATGACTTCTGCGGATTCTGTAGCGTGAGGAGAAGGAATTTTGTCGATGAAGAGCCCATTCTTCGGAGACAAAGACAAAGGAACCGCATAGTCAGAGGACTATGTGCAAAGTCAGGGGAAAACAGCCAGAATTTACAATTCACATTCATTTGTTTCTGGAATTTGAATTCCACCCATTCTTTATGGTAGAACCATGAGCTAAATAGAAGTTGAACTGTCAAATAATGTCTGATGAATAGGCATCACTTTTGTTCTGAACATTTTTTTGGTGAAGATGCTTGAATTACGATACTGAAGAAAGATGTGATGAAATAATGCGAACACAGCAACACAAAACTTATCAGAAAAGTGCTCTCCCCGCTACAGCTTGAGATTGATGATACAGTTGCTAAGAGGGGCAGAGGGGTGGCAGTTCTGTCTTAAGGCCAAAAATCTGTATAATGTACTGTACATCTTCACAACAACAAGTGTTCAGGGAAAAAAAAATATCAATAAACACTTGAAATAGCATCTCTTTCGTCACTCTCTCCCTACCCTGACCCCTCTTTAGCTCTCTACCTCGCCCTCTCTCTCTGTCCCTTTCCCCCTCACCTCTCTACCTACCTCCTTTCCCCCCCCCCTTACCTCTACCGTCCCTCTCTTTCTCTCTCTCTCTCTCCCTCTCTCTCTCTCTCTCTCTCTCCCTCCCTCAGGCATGGTGATTTAGGAGCGACAGGCCTTTGGCCACTGTGCTGGCTCCTCTCCTCCACTAACGTCTGCGTGGCTCTCCTTATCGGGAGATTCTCGTAGCTTATTTGGCCCATTTTTCACCCCACAGTGGTACAATTACATAACACTGTTTACACACAGCGAGAAAATCAGACATGGGTTCAAATACAATTAGAAATGGTTAAGAGTTTGGTGTAACCTGCCTAGAGTGCCAGATGGACGTGGTTTGCAACTTTTGGGACTATTCTATTGGTCCAATAAGCCAGGCAAGCTCGATCGAGAACCGATACAGTGATTTTAAAAGTAGTTTCGAATAGCGCTTAAAACCCAGATCTGACGGAGAGAGGGCCGCATTCTCATGTCATCGCTCAGGTAACAACAGGGGACCCTGTGGAGTGGAGCACTGTATGGGGAAAAGAGAGGATTGTGAGGCGGAAGATATCACAACTAACTCTGGCTGTGTATGAGCCACCGTGTTTATAGGTCACTTAACCCTGTGAGGCCCGGGTTGACCCCTATTCATAATGTTGCAAAAAGACGAGACACATTTACGTGCCAGTCTATATTTTAGCTGTCCCGCGGGGTCTGGGTATGGAGATGAAACATGGGTTGGGAGTGGACTGCCTTGGGAGCACGTGGGCACACTGTGTGAGCACATGGCCATGCATGTAACAGAAAGAGAGAGAACATGTATAAGTGTGTGAATGTGTGTGTTGGTTCATTTGGGCTTGTGTCTTCCTAAGTGATGATTAAGTGCCTGGACATGCTAGTTCCTATGGAGGTGTTTATGCGTTGCTTAGAGTGCTTGCGACTGTGCTTATGTGCGTGCGTGTGGTACAAGTTATCTTTGACTCTGGGCCTCATCAGAGCCTCTCTCTGTTGATGTTTTCACTCTGCTCTGCTTTCCTTACCTCCCTCACCTGCTTAATTGATTGCCGTGATTTACGCAGTAATTATCTAAGCGTGTGTTTCTTGGGAATAATGGTGTTTTGACTGCGGGAGAGGGCAGGCTCAGATGAATAAATGGATTAAGTGCGACACTCAAGGGAGGAAGGTTAAGGTTCACAGAAAGAGATGGAGAGAGAGGAGATAGGGAGAAAGGTGTTGGGCAGAGAGAGGGAGTATGAGGTGGAGAGAGAGGTGTAGAGAAAGTCAGAGTGGAGGAGAGAGGACAGCTGAAAAGGTTACAGGCTCTTGCTTTTACAACATGCCATTATTTGTCTTCTCAGCCATGTCTAGGCCATAATTAAAATTGAATTCAAGCCAGATAGCCTTTATTGAAATTAAATCTGTTCCATTGGTTGACGATGTAACGTTAGTTGCTAGCTAGGCTTCCGGGTGCGCAGCATCGCATTAGTGGAAACCAACACTGTTCTCAGGGCAGTCCTCGTTGTAGCGGGACAATTGTAGCATTTTAACCAACCCCAACCATTTCTCTAACCTTAACCTAATTCTCCTAACCTGCCACATACATTTTCTTAACCTGCTGCTTAATTCCACCTAACCTGTGCTACGAAAAGTCACTTCTGCCAGTCAAAAGCGGCAAACCTGTCCTGAGAACAGTCTTGGTTTCCACTAATGCAAACAGAAGTAGAACGTTATAGCTATGTCTATTCTTACCTTGACTGTCTGTATTAGCTACTCTTTGACCATAGTATCTCCAATATTATTTTGACTCTCCCCCCAAATAATACATATGTGTCCAGGCAATGCTATTCTGCACGAAGATGGTTGTTAACTGATGTTAAAGCATCTTTGCAAGATTTATCCTGACAATTATGTAAGTAATTAACAACTTAGCGAATTGAAATGCAAGCAACAGGTGATGAGATCAGATACAGAAAGTATTACAATACCAAAACATAAACATAACAATATTTCACTCAAGTAAACTTTCACCAGCATGTAATACAGTCATCAGTAATACAATCACATTAACATAAAATAAACAAGAATACAAAACAAAGATTATTCACTTTATTTTAAACGAGGATGTAATGGAGAATGTGTCTACTTACATGCCTCTCAGTCCATTCACCAAAGACGGCTACAGTAGAGGCAGAGATAGTAGAGTATAGTAGAAAGAATTGTAGAGTTACAAGAGAAAAGTTTGGGGGAAAGATCCCCTGGTAATTCACCCTCCTGTAGCTTATCAATCAGCAGGCAGTGTGAAATAGGCTTTTAGAAGTGTTGTCTTTATCTTTATAATTATCGTTAATGCCATCTTCGGTGTGCTTATCAATGCACCTTTTTCCCACTCCTATTGCTCCTTGTGGAACAGCTTGTTGCCCCCCCCAAAAAAACAATTAGGTTTTCCAATGCCTTGCAAAGAAGGGCACCAAAGATGGGGTAAAAAAAAAAAAAAAAAAGCAGACATTGATTTGTGCTTGAGCGTGGTGAAGTTATTAATTAAACTTTGGATGGTGTATCAATACACTCAGTCACTACAAAGATACAGGCATCCTTCCTAAGGAAACCGCTCAGGGATTTCACCAGGAGGCCAATGGTGACTTTACAGTTACACAGTTACAGAGTTAAATGGGTGTGACAGAAAACTGAGGATGGATCAACAATATTGTAGTTACTCCACAATACTTACTAATTGACAGAGTAAAAAGAAGGACACCTGTACAGAATACATGCATCCTATTTGCAACAAGGCATTAAAACAATACTGCTAAAATTGTGGCAAAGCAATTAGCTTTTTGCCCTGAATAGAAAGTGTTATGTTTGAGGCAAATTCAATACAACACATTACTGAGTTCCACTCTTCATATTTCCTGGTACTGGTGGCTGCATACTGGCGCATACTGGCTGCATCATGTTATGGGGATGCTTGTAATCATTAAGGACTGGTTTTTCAGGATAAAAAAATAAACAGAATGGAACTAAGCACAGGAAAAAGAAGAAGTCAGAAGTCAGTGAATGTTCCGGAGTACCAGAGTTACATTTTTGACCTCAATCTTCTTAAAAAATCTACGGCAAGACCTGAAAATGGTTGTCTAGCAATGATTAACAACCAATTAGACAGCACTTAAATAATTTTGAAAATAATAATCTACATGTGAAAATCTCTTAGAGTCTTACGCAGAAAGAAACACAGCTATAATCTCTGCCAAAGGTTATTCTAACATGTATTGACAGGGGGTTGAATACTTATCTAATCAAGATATAAATGATTAGTGTATTATATTTTTATTAAAAAAAATCAAAAATCCTCCGTCCCAGTTTATTCAAGTTAGATAATCTTTGGATGCCGACCGCATTCGGACCATTGGAAGACATACCTTGGACAAAAGCCTATTCCTGCGCTTTCCCGCGATCGATCAAACATATTTGGTGTGTCATCATAGTGGACTCTGACTTGTGGTCAGACTCGCTGAGCTGGAACAATCTTAAACTTGCATATTTTTTCAATGCTGATTTGCATGTTATTGAGACAATAGAGAATTGTCAAAGATTGTTTTTTGCAAATATCCTTTCTGAATATAAAAGTAATCCTCAAAGTAATCATCTAGTTTTTCAAAAGTAGCTGTAATCTGATTACAATATTTTTGCTGGTAATGTAACAGATGACAGTACTGTATTTTTGTATTCCTGACTTACATGTAATGTCCATTACTCCACCATCCCTAGTTGTTTAGCAACAAAACCGACGCGTGTGCTATGGGGCAAAACAGACAGGGTTGCCTTAATTAAACTGCTGACAACATGTAAACTATATTTAGTCTCCAAATGTTTATGGAAAATATAAATACAGTGGCTTACGAAAGTATTCACCCCCCTTGGCATTTTTCCTATTTTGTTCCCTTACAACCTGGAATTAAAATCGATTTTTGGGGGGGTTTTCTATCATTTGATTTACACAACATGCCTAACACTTTGAAGATGCAAAATATTTTTTGCTGAAAACTTGAGCGTGCATAACTATTCACCCCCCCAAAGTCAATACTTTGTAGAGCCACCTTTAGCAGAAATTACAGCTGCAAGTCTCTTGGGGTATGTCTCTATAAGCTTGGCACATTTAGCCACTGGGATTTTTGCCCATTCTTTAAGGCAAAACTGCTCCAGCTCCTTCAAGTTGGATGTGTTCCACTGGTGTACTGCAATCTTTAAGTCATAGCACAGATTCTCAATTGGATTGAGGTCTGGGCTTTGACTAGGCCATTCCAAGACATTTAAATATTTCCCCTTAAACCACTTGAGTTTTTCTTTAGCACTATGCTTAGGGTCATGGTCCTACTGGAAGGTGAACCTCCATCCAAGTCTAAAATCTCTGAAAGACTGAAACGGGTTTCCCACAAAAAATTCCCTGTATTTAGCACCATTCATTCCTTCAATTATTACTAGTTTCCAATCCCTGACAACATGCCCACAGCATGATGCTGCCACCACCATGCTTCACTGTGGGGATGGGGTTCTTGGGGTGATTAGACGCGTTGGGTTTGCGCCAGACATATCATTTTCCTTGACGGCCAAAAAGCTTGATTATAGTGTCATCTGACCAGAGTACCTTCTTCCATATGTTCGGGGAGTCTCCCACATGCCTTTTGGCAAACATAAATAGTTTTTGCTTACTTTAAGCAATGGCTTTTTTTTCTGCCCACTCTTCTGTAAAGACCAGCTCTGTGGAGTGTTCGGCTTAAACTGGTCCTATGGACAGATACTCAAATCTCCCCTGTGGAACTTTGCAGCTCCTTCAGGGTTATCTTTGGACTCTTTGTTGCCTCTCTGATTAATGCCCTCCTTGCCTGGTCTGTGAGTTTTGGTGGGTGGCCCTCTCTTGGCAGGTTTGTTGTGGTGCCATATTCTTTAAATTTTTTAATAATGGATTTAATGGTTCTCTGTGGGATGTTCAAAGTTTGGATATTTTTTTGTAACCCAAACCTGATCTGTACTTCTCCACAACTTTGTTCCTGACCTATTTGGAGCGACTCCTTGGTCTTCATGGTGCCGCTTTCTTGGTGGTGCCCCTTGCTTTGTAGTGTTGCAGACTCTGGGGCCTTTCATAACATATACTGAGATCATGTGACAGATCATGTGTCACTTAGATTGCACAGAGGTGGACTTTATTTAATTAATTATGTGACTTCTGAAGGTAACTGGTTGCACCAGATCTTATTTAGGGGCTTCATAACAAAGGGGTTGACTACACCACTTTTCTATTTTAAATTGTAAGGATCCACCCCCTTTAACATTTTTTTTTGCCTATAATGACATACCCAAATCTAACTGCCTGTATCTCAGGCACTGAAACAAGGATGTGCATATTATAGATCTGGTAAAAAATATTTTTTTTTGTACCATCTAGCCGAGGTACAATTTAGATTTTGGCCACTAGATGGCAGCAGCATATGTGCAAAGTTTTAGACTGATCCAATGAACCATTTCCTTTCTGTTCAAAATGTTGTATCAAGCCCAAATGTGCCTAACGTTTTTATTAATAACTTTTCATGTTTAAAATTGTTCACTTTCTTTAAACAATAGCATGGTATTCTTTCACTGTAATAGCTACTGCAAATTGGACAGGGCAGTTAGTTTAACAAGAATGTAAGCTTTCTGCCAATTCCACTTACAACCTCATGATAATCGTATTAGCCTAAGCTCAACCGTCCCGTGGAAGGGACAGCAATCCCAAAGAAGTTCTAAACAAGTTATTCTTTCATTTCACTTCACCATTTGGACTATTTTGTGTATGTCCATTACATGAAATCCAAATAAAAATACATTTAAATTGCAGGTTGTAATGCAACAAAATAGGAAAAATGCCAAGGGGGATGAATACTTTTGCAAGGCACTGTATACCTGGCTAAAAGGTGAGCCACTTTCATTCTACCGGTTATCTCGAGTTGAACTCAGAGTTGACCAAAGTTAACTCGTCAAATCTGATTTGTAGTTTGAAGCCCTCTCTGTTGCCATCTCCTCTGTCCCACCACTACAGTACTGTGCTCCCAGTTCAACCCCAAAAACCTGGTTGCTTTTTTATTGGTCACATACACATTTTCAGCAGATTTTATTGCGGGTGTAGCGAAATGCTTCATAGTAGAATAATATAGAATATAGAAACGACGGTAGAATAATATAAAATACAGTATATACATATGACATGAGTAATGCAAGATGTGTAAACATTACTAAAGTGACTAAGATATAGTAGAATAGTAGAGAATACAGTCTATATATAGTATGAGATGAGTAATGCAAGATATGTAAACATTATCAAAGTGACTTGTGTTCCAAGTCTTAAAGTGGCCAGTGATTTCTAGTCTTTGTCTATAGGCATCAGCCTCTAATGTGCTAGTGATGGCTGTTTAACAGTCTGATGGCCTTGTTTTTCAGTCTCTCAGTCCCAGCTTTGATGGACCTGTACTGACCTCGCATTCTGGATGATAGTGGGGTGAACAGGCAGTGGCTCGGGTGGTTGATGTCCTTTATGATCTTTTTGGCCTTCCTGTGACATCGGGTGCTGTAGGTGTCCTGGAGGGAGGGTAGTTTTCCCCAGGTGATGCGTTGGGCCCGACAGGATGCTCTCAATTGTAAAAGTTTGTGAGGGTTTTAGGTGCCAAGCTAAATTTCTTCAGCATCCTGAAGTTGAAAAGGCTCTGTTGCACCTTCTTCACCACACTGTCTGTGTGGGTAGTCCATTTCAGTTTGTCAGTGATGGGTACGCCAAGGAACTTTGGGGTGTTTCCTGAAGTCCACGACCATCTCCTTTGTTTTGTTGAGTGAGAGGTTATTTTCCTGGCACCAGACTCCCAGAGTCCTCACCTCCTCCCTTTAGGCTGTCTCATCATTGTTGGTAATCACGCCTACTACTGTTGTGTAATCTATAAACTTGATGATTGAGTTGGAGGCGTGCTTGGCCACGCAGTCATGGGTGAACAGGGAGTACAGGAGTGGGCTGTGCATGCACCCTTGTGGAGCCCCAGTGTTGATGATCAGCGAGGTGGAGGTGTTGTTTCCTACCTTCACCACATGGGGGCGACCCATCAGGAAGTCCAGGACCCAGTTGCACAAGGGGTTCAGACCCAGGGCCTTAATCATAATTATGAGCTTGGAGGGTACTATGGTGTTGAGTGCTGAGCTATAGTCAATGAACAGCATTCATACATACTGTGGGTATTCCTCTTGACCAGATGGGATAGGGCAGTGTGCAGAGGGATGGCGATTGCATCGTCTGTGGATCTATTGGGGCGGTAAGCAAATTGAAGTGGGTCTAGGATAGAGGTGATATGATCCTTGACCAGTCTCTCAAAGCACTTCATGATGACAGAGGTGAGTGCTACGGGGTGATAGTAATTTAGTTCAGTTACCTTTGCTTTCTTGGTTACAGGAACAATGGTGGCCATCTTGAAGCATGTGGGGACAGCAGACTGGGATAGGGGAATATTGAATATTCCAGCCAGCTGGTCTGCGCATGCTCTGAGGACGAGGCTGGGGATGCCGTTTGGGCTGGCAGCCTTGCGAGGGTTAACGTGTTTAAATGTTTTACTCACGTCGGCCACGGTGAATGAAAGCCCAGAGTCCTTGGTAAACGGGCTGTGTTGGTGGAACTGTGTTATCCTTAAAGTGTGCAAAGAAGGTGTTTAGCTTGTCCGGAAGCAAGACGTCGGTGTCGGCGATGTGGCTGGTTTTCCTTTTGTAGTCTATGATTGTCTGTAGACCCTGCCACATACATCTCATGTCCGAGCTGTGGCATTGCGACTCCACTTTGTCTGTATGCTGACGGTTTGCCTATTTGATTGCCTTGCAGAGTGAATAACTACCCTGTTTGTATTCTGCCATATTCCCAGTCACCTTGCCATGGTTAAATGCAGTGGTTAGCACTTTCAGTTTTGCTTTAATGCTGCCATCTATCCACGGTTTCTGGTTAGGGTAGGTTTTAGTAGTCACAGTGGGTACGACATCTCCTATACACTTCCTGATAAACTCAGTCACCGTTTCAGTGTGTTAATCCAAATTATTTTTGCAAGCGACCCGGAACATATCCCAGTCCACGTGATCAAAACAATCCTGAAGTGTGGATTCTGATTGGTCAGACCATCATTGAATAGTCCTTAGCACGGGTACTTCCTGTTTGAGTTTCTGCCTATAGGAAGGGAGGAGCAAAATAGAGTCGTGGTCAGATTTGCTGAAAGGAGGGCGGGGGAGAGCCTTGTAAGCATCCTAGAAATTTGAATAGCAGTGGTCGAGTGTTTTACACACGCGAGTACAACAGTCGATATGTTGATAGAACTTCGGCAGCCTAGTCCTCAAATTTGCTTTGATAAAATCCCCTGCTACAATAAATGCAGCCTCAGGATATGTGGTTTCCAGTTTGCGTAAATGTAAAAAAAATCCTTGCCCGGAGCTCATCAATTTTGTTGTCCAAAGACTGAACATTAGTGAGTAATATACTCCGAAGCGGTAGGTGGTGTGTGCGCCTCCTAAGTCGAACCAGCAGGCCGCTCCGAGTGTCTCTCTTTCACCGGTAATGTTTTGGTTCAGCCTCTGGAATGAGTTCAATTGCCCTGGGGAGAGCGAACAAAGGACCTGCTTCAGTGAAGTTGTATTCCTGGTCGTAATGCTGGTAGTTCTTGTAAGTTACCGCCGCTCTGATTTCCAGTAGTTCTTCCAGGCTGTATGTAATGACACAAGTCATTTCCTGAGCTAATGATGTAAAACATTGTACATAAAAAAAACAAAATACCGCAAAGTTTCCTAAGAGCTAGTCGCGAGGCCGCCATCTCTGTTGGCGCCAGGGTTAATTACTATGCCAGGATTCTGCCGTCCCAGACAACATTTTCACGTCATAGGCAAATTCTCAGGTCATAAATGATTGTTGGACGTCTAGGCTCTTCAGTCTGAGGTGAGCCAGGTACTTAGGTTTGCCAATTTATGTACCACTATGTTGGTGGTAGGTGCCGACAAAGTTCTGGCAGTGTCAGAATTTCTTTGCCTTTATCAGGTGGTGTGGCTGGTGTTATGAGCCGATCCCGGTGACTGACCAATAGAAACATGGCCGACACTGAGTATGCACACAATAATATGATTATTGGGAATAGTCAGATTAATAAAATTGTTTCATTTAAACATCTGCATGCTGTGCAAGAAGAACAATTTCCCTAATAATATTGTTGACATGACACATCTAAAATCAGGCTACCTGATAGGATTTTGAATCATGCACAATATCAAATCCAAATAAATGTTCCACCACAGTAACCTTGTAACTTTGGGGAAGCCTACTGATTCTGAGTTCAGACAGTTGGATGTGAAAACTGTTTCTGAGATGCATAAATCTACTTTCAGTTTTTCCGAACTCACTTCACTCACACATGAGCATAGAGAAAGGCTTGCGCTGCCGGTTTTGGCACAAGCACAGATCAAATACACCACTGTAGTCGACGTAGCCTATGTCGGCTGACGTAGCCACAAAGGCCAATCGCAGAATGTGAGGACAGAATGTGACAACAGAATCGTACAATTTGGCAAGGTTAATATCAAGATTTTAATTTGGCAACATCGCACAGTGTGACGTGAAATCATAAAAGACTGAATCCGAAGTAGAGTTTACAAAGGCCTTTAGCATCACTGAGATAGATGTACTGTAGCATGAGGTCATGAAGACAGATGAAGGCATGCTTACCTCTATTGTGGCTTTCTGTGCCTCTAGCTCTTTCTTCTATTTGTTTATGTGCCCACTCCTGAAAGAGAGTTTTCATTACAGTCCATTGAATTTTACCCTCCAGCGGTCTCTAATAATGGTCACATTGTTGGACCATACACTACTCTCATACAGCATTAGATTGTAACACTGTTCACTACATTAGACAAACTCTGATTAGCCAAATTTTGCCTGCTGAATGTGTGTGTTGCACCTGGAACTGAGGCCAGT
Organism: Oncorhynchus mykiss; assembly: GCF_057628025.1. Classification (NCBI taxonomy): domain Eukaryota; kingdom Metazoa; phylum Chordata; class Actinopteri; order Salmoniformes; family Salmonidae; genus Oncorhynchus; species Oncorhynchus mykiss. Next base: position 21,385,253 of record NC_143028.1, on the reverse strand, counting down.
CAGTGGGCATGCCCGGTCTGTGGGTGTTCTTCCACCTGTGGCTTGTATTAATGGTTGCCAAGGGGAGACAGGCTTCCGCAAATATTTGACCAATACAAAATGTATCTTTCGTCTCTCTGTGTTTTCATACATTCTATTTTTTATTCAGAATGCCCCTCTTTCCACAGGTGTTATTACTACCTCTGAGGGTTTAGAGCTTGAGGTTTGTCACCTCATACAAGTACTCGAGAGTATGGCTAGACGGTGCACTTAGGACTCTGCACTTATGTAGTGTTGTGTTGTCTCTCTTGTTGTGATGTGTGTTTGTCCTATATTCATATTGTATTTTTATTTATTTTCTAATCACAGGCCCCTGTCCCCGCAGGAGGCCTTTTGCCTTTTGGTAGGCCATCATTGCAAATAAGAATTTGTTCTTAACTGACTTGCCAAGTTAAATAAAGTTTAAATTTAAAAAAATAATATAAAAATTAAATTCTGCAACACACCTATCATAATGGCTCTAATTTTACATTTGGCCTCACCCAACTCTCCCAGTCATACTATCTGAACAAACTTGACTGTGTATCAGGGTTCCCCAGCAAATTTGACCCGCGGGTTGTTATTTTCCCCCTAAGTTTTATGAGCACATAATTTGTATTTATTTTTTAAAATGTGAATCTTATTAGGTTCGAAATGATTATGTTTTTGTGAAATACTATCTGTTTGGGGTACTTGCAGTCAATTTGCAGTGTACAAATGGTTTATAATTATAAAACGGGTTGTTTGGATCCTGAATGTTGATTGGACGAGCAGTGTCTCAAGAAGTACTACATCGGCCATCACAGGCACACTATACCTGCTAACAGTTGCACTATGCCTGCTATAACAGTTCCATCTGTATTATCAGTGCGCCTTCATATCATCATGTTCATGTTGCTGTCCAAATCATCTCTTGTATTTATCTCAAATTGCACATTATTTCCCCTTGAATCTAATCTAGCATTTGGTTTGGTAAAGCGAGGGTTAACATACGCCTCGCTGTCCGCATTGTTTGACTTTTGAATTTCGATATCTGTACCATACATACAGAGTGAATGGAGGCCAGATGAGATGAGACAACTTTTTTTGAGCCAGGTCAAATCACGCATCAGCTTCATTATCATGGATAAATCCAAGTAAATGCCAATTGGAAAAACTAAAACGGTAATGTACTGTCATTCCAGGTGCAATGTTTGACCTGACTGAGTTAGCTGAAGTTGGCTAGCTATCTAGCTAGAGACAAGAAAGTTATCCAGCCTGCATAGCAACCATTTTTTGTTGACTGGCCAGTCATTTGGCATAGATTGGTTGGCTGACAAGGTCGTGTCTCACGACTTCCGCCGAAGTTGGCTCCCCTGCCTGTTCGGGTGGTGCTCGGCGGTCGTCGTCACCGTCCTACTAGCCGCTACTCATCCCTTTTTCGTTTGTCTGTTGGTTTTGTCTTATTAGTTTCACCTGTGTATTTTTGTTTAATTAGCTTCCCTATATGTAGTAGTTTGACCCGCCCTTGTTTTGTGCGGGATTGTCTTTTGGTGCGTGTGTACATATTAGGTCGTGGTGTATTTTGCTTTCTATACTGGACACCCTGTGGTTTTGGGTTGTCTGGCATAGTGTCCTGCGCCCTGTATTGTATTGGGCTTATCAGTTTGGTGTGCAACAGTAAAGCACTTTACTCCGTTACTCTCTCTCTGCGTCTGATTCCTGCACACACACCTAGTCCCGCGTGATATCGTGAGAATGATGCGCACGCATAAATGTGCTCATTGTGCAAATGTAAAAGTATTCATCCCCCTTAGGATTTTTCCTATTTTTTTTTGAATAACAACATGTCATTTAAATGGATTTGAAATGGACATGGACAAAATAGTCCAAATTGGTGAAGTGAAATGAAAAAAATTACTTAAAAATGAAAAAAATGTAACAAAAATTTAAACAAAAAAATGGTGCATGCATATGTTTTCACCCCCTTTGCTGTGAAGCCCCTAAATAAGATCTGGTGCAACCAGTTACTTTCAGAAGTCACATAATTAGTTAAATAAAGTCCACCTGTGTGCAATCTAAGTGTCACATGATATGTCACATGATCTCAGAATATATACACATGTTCTGAAAGGCCCCAGAGTCTGCAACACCACTAAGCTCTCCAAACAGGTCAGGGACACAGTTGTGGAGAAGTACAGATCAGGGTTGGGTTATAAAAAAATATCCCAAACTTTGAACATTCCACGGAGCACCATTAAATACATTATTAATAAATGGAAAGAATATGGCACCACAACAAACCTGCCAAGAGAGCCCACCAAAACTCACGGACCAGGCAAGGAGGGAATAAATCAGAGACACTCCAAAGAGCTGGGCTTTACAGAAGAGTGGGCAGAAAAACAAGACATTGACAGTAACTGACTGTTACTTTTGATTTTGACCCTCCCTTTATTCAGGGACATATTACTCCATTTCTGTTAGTCAAATGTCTGAAGAACTTGTTCAGTTTATGTCTCATTTGTTGAATCTTGTTATGTTCATACAAATATTTACACATTAAGTTTGCTGAAAATAAACGCAGTTGACAGTGAGAGGACGTTTTCCTTTTTTTGTTGAGTTTATATACAGTACACTACCATTCAAAAGTTTGGGGTCACTTAGAAATGTCCTTGTTTTTTTTATTTATTAAAATAACGTCAAAATTGAGCAGAAATACAGTGTAGACATTAATGTTGTAAATCACTATTGTAGCTGGAAACTGCAGATTTTTTATGGAATATCTGCATAGGCATACAGAGGCCCATTATCAGCAACCATCACTCTTGTGTTCCAATGGTATGTTGTGTTAGCTAATCCAAGTTTATCATTTTAAAAGCTAGTTGATCATTAGGAAACCCTTTTGCAATTATGTTAGCACAGCTGAAAACTATTTTTCTGATCAAAGAAGCAATAAAACTGGCCTTCTTTGGACTAGTTGAGTATCTGGAGTATCAGCATTTGTGGGTTCGATTACAGGCTCAAAATGGCCAGAAACAAAGAACTTTCTTCTGAAACTCATCAGTCTATTCTTGTTCTGAGAAATGAATGAATGCTATTCCATGTGAGAAATTGCCAAGAAACTGATGATCTCGTACAACGCTGTGTACTAGTCCCTTCACAGAACAAAAATAAACGATTAAGATGGGCAAAAGAACACAGACACTGGACAGAAGAACTCTGCCTAGAAGGCCAGCTCCCGGAGTCACCTCTTCACAGTTGATGTTGAGACTGGTGTTTTGTGGGTACTATTTAATGAAGTGGTGAGATAAGATACCTTATGTCAGACCAATTTGCAATTGACTGTAATAGCCCCACATTAAAAGCACGTGAAGGTGAGTTGAGAAGACAATTAGAAATGTTTGTCTAAAAATGTAAAAAGCTAACATTGGCTGTTAATTACATTTTTTTTTTCATATGGTTAGGGTTGCGAGAATATTCAGATAGTAAAATGGGTTCCTGGCCCAAAAAGGTTTTCGAACCCCTGGGCTAGGTCAAATGTAGGGTTAAAGAACGGTTTCTCGGACACAGATTATAACCAGTCCTGGACTAGAAAGAATTTAGGCTAGAGACTTTCAATTGATCTTGCTTTTTAGTTCAGGACTAGGCTTAATTTGTGTCCTCGTGGAATGATAACATGTCTTACATGAAAAAACACATGTACATTGTCAAGTACATTAATTAGGTAAACCTACTCTAAGAGTATGTATTAGGCTGTTTGAGAGAAAGTTTGAATCCAAATCAACCAATCCAATGTGAGTACAACAGTTGTTGAAGTGCAGTAGATGTATTTGATGTATTTGATTGAACCTTTATTTAACTAGGCAAGTCAGTTAAGAACAAATTATTATTTACAATGATGGCCAAACCCAGACAATGCTGGGCCAATTATGCACCTCCTTATGGGACTCTCAATCACAGCCGGATGTGATGCAGCCTGGATTCGAACCAGGGACTGCAGTGATGCCTCTTGCACTGAAATGCAGTGCCTTAGACCACTGCGCCACTCAGGAGCCCCAAATAAAGCTACCGTATTCTAGCAGTAGTCAAGCTGCTTATGCTGAAAAGTGCATAGGTCAAATTAGTTTATTTTCAATTAAAATACTGTATATTAATTTTTTATACAGCTCTTAGAGAGTCTGGTTGAGCCCTGAGGGGTTGCCATTTTGGGGAGATGGGAGGAGAGATCCCGCACAGGCTACCATGATTAATGCGAGTTGTCAAACATGGTGGAAAACAAAATGATAACAACTCAATGCGATTTGACAGAGGATCCGCCCGCTATCTGCCTTATGGCCAAAAAAGCACCTCAACTCAAGTTTTCTTATGTAAACAACCAAAACAGTCCAGTCGTGAGTTCCAAGAAGGTCCACTTTGAATCAGGCCAAGTGTTTGCTATTGACCTTGGCACAATGTTCTCGAGTAGGGATAGCAAGTCAAAGGGTGAGCTGTCACCACGTTTGCTCTCTCTGACGAAGGTTGTTTGACCAAAGGCTTAGCTTGATGTATCTGACACTTGCATTGAACTCAAGTCTGCACCCGGACATCTGTATCAAGCCAGGTATTGTCGCCTGCGGTATCAATATGAAATGCAGCATGCACTGTATAATTTGATAGTGTAGTATGGAAACACATCATGTGAGGTACAGAACCGCAATCTTATTTTGTGATGTTCTGTAACTCAGGTTTGAGGTTAATTCAGTCCATTCAGGGAGTAAATTCAAATTCTTAAATTGAAAATTCCTCCATTGTTTTCCATGAGGATTTTCTCAATTCAGGTCACTTTCAGAACTGACTAGATTGAAAATGGAACTGACCCCTCAATCTTGCTGTAACCCTGTCCCGCTGAATTTGCTCCCAGGTGTTTTTGTTCTTTTTGTTGTGTGATTGTGTCATCAGGTGTACTTTAGAAGATGACAAAGTATCTTGAGAGAAGAAAAAACAAGGTCTTCTGGGAGTCAAGGGCCCAGCGGAGATCGTCTTCCGGAGGACAGTCAACGTGGGAGAGAGTCAGAGGACAAAACACCCCACCCTCCAAAGACCCAACCAACCAGCTTGGCTTCAACACTCGTGACTCGGGACAAGGGTGAGGGGGCTGTTGTCGGAGTCAGTGAGGGGTGGTGGGAGTGGGCGGAGGTTATGATGCATCCAGGGACATAACTTGCGTGTCACGGAACACTGGATAGACTCTTGTTTGCCTGCACATCCCTCATCCCTCTGTTTTTATCTGTCCATGTGTTATTTTGATCATGGCGTCCATTCCTTCCTGGCTCCTGATTTCTGCCGGGAGGAGCAGCAGCTGGGATCCTTCTAAAAATGGGAATCGCCACAGATGCTCGCTCCGACTTATTTTCCCTCTGGATGTGAGGGAACGAGGTGGCGTTCCAACACAGAGTGGAAAGATGTGATTGCTTCCATTTGGGGGAGAAAAAAAGTCAAATTCCTGACCCTCCCCCCCAATTGGGGAATTTAAACATTGTATACTATTTCCTGACCCTTGCTTTAGAGTGTCACTGTCATGGCCTTTCACTTCAAGACTTTCAGTCAATGGCTTGCATCCCAAATGGCACCTTGTTCCCTGTATAGTGCACAAGATAGCCTAGCGTTTAAGAGCCCACATGGCTCTGGTCAAACAGTTGTGCACTATGTAGAGAACAGGGTGCCATTTGGGATGCAGACAATTGTTTTAACTGTCATAAGGTTGATGTTTAAATCCAGTGACATCGGTCTCACTTGATTCCTGTTTATATACACTGTGATGTCATACACAGCCACACTAACACAAACATCAGTTAAAGTACTTAACAGCAGTGGCGGTCGGTGCCGTTTAAGATGAGGGAGGACAATTTTTTTTTTCATGAGCATGGCCTTATTTCTATTACAGCATAATGGATGACTGCCATTCACCCAGTTCAATGTAACAGCGAGAGGTTTAGGCTATTACACGATACTAAAATTTGCCCTATACCCATCATGAGGTTGCTACAACCTAGCCTGTGATTGAAAGTTTAGAACGTAGGTGCACACAGGTCGAGATAAACATTTTAGGTGACAGACAGTGGCACATGGACAGAGAGTAACGCATTCAATACCGCCTTGCCCATGCTTGCTTGCATCTAGCTGATCTATGGTGTAATCATTAGCCCAACAGTTGCAAACCAAAGTTTATTTTGGACAAATTCATGTATGTTTATCCCCATTTCGTTACGTTTGCTTCCGTTTAAGATTTTTTTTTTTACAGAATCGGTGGAATGAATACACCCCTGATCACACGTAAACACACTTAACTTTCATAATAACCACGTTGTATTTCTTCTTGCATCTATGCGCTCTCCTCCTCTCACCGTTTCCCTTCACCTGAGGACTTCAATGCACAACACATCAGCTGTATGTGACCAGGCAAAAACAACTTTCCAAGCCAGACTATATCATAACTACTACACACAGCCTACATCATTGCCACCATATTAGATTAAGTAATGTCTTAGTCAACATAGCTAATATAACTAATGCATTAGTAAACCAGCCACAATCATGCAGTAACCTTACAGTGTACAGCCAGAAAACAGTTTAGCACTTACACCAGCGGGCCTCAGTGGCAATAAATTAATGAAACTAAAAGACTTGGTAGAGTTCCAGTGTTTGTGCCGGGTGTTTGAGCAGGCTAAACTAGCTAGCTGCATTTGTTAGCTAAGTGAAAGTAAAATAAAAAAAATACAACCAAATCTCTCTCTCTCTCTCTCTCTCTCTCTCTCTCTCTCTCTCTCTCTCTCTCTTGCTTCTCCATCATTTTGGAAGAAATTAGTTTGTTCAAAACTGTTCAACTATTGTCTCTCTCTATCTTTGAGTCAACTACTCACCACATTTTTTTGCACTGCACTGCTAGCTAGCTGTAGCTTATGCTTTCGGTAGTAGATGAATCCTCTGCTTGGGTGGACAACATGTCAGTTCATGTTGAAAGAGCTCTGATAGGTTGGAGGATGTCCTCCGGAAGTCGGAAGTTTACATACACTTAGGTTGGAGTCATTAAAACTTATTTTTCAACCACTCCACACATTTCTTGATAACAAACTATAGTTTTGGCAAGTCGGTTAGGACATCTACTTTGTGCATGACAAGTCATTTTTTCAACAATTGTTTTAAGACAGATTATAGAGATAATAGATTATATTGTTTAGAGACAGACCCACAATGGGTCAGAAGTGGGTCAGAAGTTTACATGATGTCATGGCTTTAGAAGCTAATTGACATCATTTGAGTCAATTGGAGGTGAACCTTTGGATGTATTTCAAGGCCTGCCTTCGAACTCAGTGCCTCTTTGCTTGACATCATGGGAAAATCAAAAGGAATCAGCCAAGACCTCAGAAAATAATTATTGACCTCCACAATACTGGTTCATCCTTGGGAGCAATTTCCAAATTCCTGAAGGTACCACGTTCATCTGTACAAACAATAGTACGCAAGTATAAACACCATGGGACCATGCAGCCGTCATACCACTCAGGAAGGAGACGCGTTATGTCTCCTAGTGATGAACGTACTTTGGTGCGAAAAGTGCAAATCGAACCCTAGAACAAGAGCAAAGGACCTTGTGAAGATGCTGGAGGAAACAGGTACAACAGTATGTATATCCACAGAGTCCTATATCTATATAACCTGAAAGGCCGCTCAGCAAGGCAGAAGCCTCTGCTCCAAAACTGCCATAAAAAAAGCCAGACTGCAGTTTGAAACTGCACAATGGGGACAAAGATCATACTTTTTTGAGAAATGTCCTCTGGTCTGATGAAACAAAAATAGAACTGTTTGGCCATAATGACCATCAACATGTTTAGGAGGAAAATTAAAACCTACCCCAGTTTTGCATTCACGCAAAACTGAAAGCGCGAACCCCCGCATTTAAACATGGCAAGGTGACTGGGAATATGGCAGAATACAAACAGGATAAACATCAGTATAGAGACAAAGTGGGGTCGCAATTCACTGGTTCAGACATGAGACGTATGTGGCAGGGTTTACAGACAATCACGGACTACAAAAGGAAAACCAGCCATGTCACAGACACTGTGTCACGCTCTGACCGTAGATTGCTTTGTATGTTTCTATTTTTAGTTTGGTCAGGGTGTGATGTGGGTGGGTATTCTATGTTTTGTCCTATGTTTGAATTTATATGTGTTGGCCTGGTATGGTTCCCAATCAGAGGCAGCTGTCTATCGTTGTCTCTGATTGAGAACCATACTTAGGTAGCCTGTTTTTCCATTTTGGGTTATGGGTGATTATTTTCTGTTCAGTGTTTTGTTGCACCTTACAGAACTGTTCGTTTGTCGGTTTGTTGTTTTTTTTGTTCAGTATTCATCTTGATCAAAGTTATTATGAATACGTACCACGCTGCACCTTGGTCCTCTCCTTCTTCCACCTACGACTGACGTCTTGTTTCAAGACAAGCTTAATGCGTTCTTTTCTCACTTTGAGGATAACACAGTGCCACCGACGTGGCCCGCTACCAAGGACTGTGGGCTCTCCTTCTCCGTGGCCGACGTGAGTAAGACATTTTAAACGTGTTAACCCTCGCAAAGCTGCTGGCCCACAGACGGCATCCCGAGTATTCGCAGACCTACTGGCTTTTGTGTTTACAGACATATTCAATCTCTCCCTATCCCCAGTCTACTGTCACCATATGCCACCATTGTTGTTGTACCTAAGCATGCAAAGTTAACTGAACTAAATGACTATCGCCCCATAGCACTCACCTCTGTCATCATGAAGTGCTTTGAGAGACTAGTCGAGGATCATCTTACCTCCATCTTATGGTCCTCCCTTTTCTCCACTGAGGAGCCTCCACTGCTTAACACAGTACGTTCACCTTTAAAGGTTAGCTAACCTTTTGAAGAACATACTCCTGATCATTTTAGGTCAATGATTAATATGGGCTGTCTTTGCCAGACGTGGACTAGGGCCTTTTCTTCATTTTGGAAGTTTTTAACCTAGAGTGCCCAAGGGTTTACACGATCATGTAAATCATTACGTTTATGACTCCTGTTTTTAAGTGGAAAATGCACTCTATCTCAAGGGATGTTATGTTTTGGTGGTGACTCAAGCCAGTTGTACGTCAGGAGTTGCCCAACGGTAATCTAGAACCCTGCAGTGCACGGTTATGAGCCTGTCAAGGACAAAGATAAATAGTCATAAACATTATAGGCACACAAACACACACTAATGTACACTCAAACTGAGCCAAACCTATTAACTTATAATTTCTTCACACATCAAACACACACACAATCCTTGCTGGCCAAACACTTCAGCCAATTTCTGGTGTGTATATGTGTGTGTGCATGCATGCGTGTGTGAGTGTTTGTGTGTATCAGTATTAAGACTTTCGTACTGTTATGCCTTCTGAAGTCACACCCCAGCTGGGGCTTGTTGGCACTGTGTATCTCATTCACCCTGGGACTCCAAACTGTTTACAGAAAGTACCCTGCTGGTGTCACTAAACCACCACCACCACCATACCCTTTAGAGGGACAGTCATAGGCATGCCAGGGAGGGGGAGGAGGGTGGGAGGGGTGGGAGTAGATAGTTCCAGGAGCCATTTCCTGGACTCAAGGTCAAATTGTCAAAGGTTACAACACGTGGTCATTGACTGCGTTCCAAATGGCACTCTATTCTCAAGATAGTGTGCTGCTTTTCACCAGACCCTTTGGTCAATAGTAGCGCCCTTCATAGGGAATAGGGTGTCATTTGGGACACAGGCAGATTTGCTTAACACTGCTCAAAAATAGATCCAGCCCCAATCCTGATAAAAAATTGTACACCCTGGGTGGGCTTGCTCTGATCCCTGGAAAATGCCATTAATCACTGGACACATTCGTTACTATTTGATAGCTCTGGTCCAACCTGGTCCCATTGGTCTTTATACAAATATCATGATGGAGGAACTTTCGCGTTTAATATACCCATCCAATCAGATATGATTTTGCTATAAATTACCCTCTCAAAAGTCTGTACAAGCCTAGTGTTGCCGCCACACCTCATTTAGATGCCTCAGAGTTTATTTTGCGAGCGGCATGTGTTCTGTTAGATATCTAAAGGAGACTAAAGTCAAATATGATCATTGTTCTGTACCTGGATGTCTCTTCAGTCATTTCTCATTCAAGTCAAGTCATCATCAAAGGGTTAAACACGTGGGGAAATCCAAGTGCCAAACAGAGTAGGAGTACCACCCTATGACCAATCCACCCTAATAATGCTAGTGACATCATGAGATGACTGACACCATCCTACAAGCCCACAACCTGACGCACCTGGATGTCTCTATTCAATACCAAGGAAGGGGTGGCACAATTTAGGGAAGAACGCATTTTACAGGAAATGACTCTTTGATTAACCCAACTAATGACGTTAACGATGCTATGGCTCATTGGAGCACAACAGACCAAACCCCCATAATCCCGCTGGGAGTGACTCAGCAGCCGGTCGAGAAGGGAAGGGGGCGTCCCCAGACTCTTCCACACATTGTTCCCTCTGTTTCCTTGGGCAGAGGAGAGACAACTCCTACTAACCCTCCACACACATGCACACACACACATATGTGAACACACCACCCAAGCAACCACATGTCCCATTGTGCTTCGCTACACATGTCCCTCAAGCATTTCGCTACACCCGCAATAACATCTGCTAAACACGTGTATGTGACCACAAAAATTTGATTTGATTTTTAGTCACTGCTGGTGACCATCTGAGAGTGGGTTTGGTTGTTATAGATTGCCCAACACTGTCAAGTCCAGTCAAAAGTTAGGGATTTATAATACAAGGTTAAATAACCCTTTACTGTACAGTCATGGCCAAAAGTTTTGAGAATGAAACAAATATACATTTTCAAATTCTGCTGCCTCAGTTTGTATGATGGCAATTTGCATATACTCCAGAATGTTGTGAAGAGTGATCAGAGGAATTGCAATTAATTGCAAAGTCCCTCTTTGCCATGCAAATGAACTGAATCCCCCAAAAAACATTTCCACTGCATTTCAGCCCTGCCACAAAAGGACCAGCTGACATCATGTCAGTGATTCTCTCATTATCACAGGTGTGAGTGTTGACAAGGCTGGAGATTACTCAGTCATGCTTGGAATCATTGTTCTTCCTCTGTCAACCATGGATACCTGCAAAGAAACACATGCCGTCATCATTGCTTTGCACAGAAAGGGTTTCACAGGCAAGGATTGCCAGTAAGATTGTGCCTAAATCAACCATTTATCGGATAATCAAGAACTCCCAGGAGAGCGGTTCAATTGTTGTGAAGTAGGCTTCAGGGCGCCCAAGAAAGTCCAGAAAGCGCCAGGACCTGATATTCTGCAAAAGGTACAGGGATTGGACTCCTGAGGACAGGGGTGAAGTCATTTTCTCTGATGAATCCCCTTTCTGACAGATAAAAAGCTTGCCCGGAGAAGACAAGGTGAGCGCTACCATCAGTTCTGTGTCATGCCAACAGTAAGGCATCCTGAGACCATTCATATGTGTGGTTGCTTCTCAGCCAAGGGAATTGGCTCACTCTCAATTTTGCTTCAGATCACAGCCATGAATAAAGAATGGCACCAACACATCCTCCAAGAGCAACTTCTCCCAACCATCCAGGAACAGTTTGGTGACGAACAATGCCTTTTCCAGCAAGATGGAGCACCTTGCCATAAGACAAAGTGATAACTAAGTGGTTTGGGGAACAAAATATCGATATTTTGGGTCCATCGCCAGGAAACTCTCCAGACCCTAATCCCATTGAAAACTTGTGGTCAATCCTCAAGAGGCAGGTGGACAAACAAAATCCCACAAATTCTGTCAAACTCCAAGCATTGATTATGCAAGAATGGGCTGCCATCAGTCAGGATGTGGCCCAGAAGTTAATTGACAGCATGCCAGGACGGATTGCAGAGGTCTTGAAAAATAAGGGTTAACACTGCAAATATTGACCCTTTGCGTCAACTTCATGTAATTGTCAATAAAAGCCTTTAACACTTATGAAATGCTTGTAATTATACTTCAGTATTCCATAGTAACATCTGACAAAAATTTCTAAAGACACTGAAGCAGCAAACTTTGTGGAAATTAACAATTGTGTCACTCAAAACTTTTGGGCATGACTGAGGCTCCCTTTTTATTCAAGTTTTATAACATCTACAGAACATTTGGAAGTATTCAGACCCTTTTTCCACATTTTGTTACGTTACAGCCTTATTCAAAAATGTATAAAATATTTTTTTCTCCTCATCAATCTACACACAATGACCCATAATGACAAAGCGAAAACAGTTTTTTATAAATGTTGGCATATTTATTAAAAAAATACAGAAATAGCTTATTTATATAAGTATTCAGGCCCTTTCCTATGAGACTCGAACTTTAACTCAGGTTTATCCTTCCTGTTTGGCCCTGTCTGGGGGTGTCCACAGTGTCTCCTGACCCCTCCTGTCTCAGCCTCCAGTATTTATGCTGCAGTAGTTTGTGTCGGGGGGCTAGGGTCAGTTTGTTATATCTGGAGTACTTCTCCTGTCCTATTCGATGTCCTGTGTGAATTTAAGTGTGCTCTCTCTAATTCTCTCTTTCTCTCTTTCTTTCTCTCTCTCGGAGGACCTGAGCCCTAGGACCATGCCTCAGGACTACCTGACATTATGACTCCTTGCTGTCCCCAGTCCACCTGGCCCTGCTGCTGCTTCAGTTTCAACTGTTCTGCCTTATTATTATTGGAACATGCTGGTCATTTATGAACATTTGAACATCTTGGCCATGTTCTGTTATAATCTCCACCCGGCACAGCCAGAAGAGGACTGGCCACCCCATATAGCCTGGTTCCTCTCTAGGTTTCTTCCTAGGTTTTGGCCTTTCTAGGGAGTTTTTCCTAGCCACCGTGCTTCTACACCTGCATTGCTTGCTGTTTGGGGTTTTAGGCTGGGTTTCTGTACAGCACTTTGAGATATCAGCTGATGTACGAAGGGCTATATAAATAAATTTGATTTAATTTGATCCTCTTTCCACTGATGGTCCTTGAGATGATCGGTGACCCCCACCCCCATCCCCCACCACTGGACGGTTGAGCCAACATGTGATTAGCATGAGGTTGTAAGTAACACTAATATTTCTAAGGACATAGACACATCTGATATGGGCAGAAAGCTTAATTATTGTTAATCTAACTGCACTGTCCAATTTACAGTAGCTAATACAGTGGAAGAATACCATACCATTGTTTGAGGAGAGTACACAGTTATGTACTTGAAAATGTATCAATAAACCAATTAGGCACATTTGGGCAAACATGATGCAACATTTTGAGCAGTAATGCAATGGTTCATTGGAAATATACTCCTTTTACTCTCTGTTCCGAAAGCATCAGACAACCAGTTCATATAGCCTTTAGCCGTACCCTTATCCTACTCCTCCTCTGTTCCTCTGTGATGTAGAGGTTAACCCAGGCACTGCAGCCCCCAGCATCACTCCCATTCCCCAGGCACTTGTTGACTTCTGTAACCATAAAAGCCTTGGTTTCATGCATGTTAACATTAGAAGCCTCCTCCCTAAGTTTGTTTTATTCACTGCTGTAGCACACTCCGCCAACCCGGATGTCCTAGCCGTGTCTGAATCCTGGCTTAGGAAGGGCACCAAAAATTCAGAAATTTCCATCCCCAACTACAACATTTTCCAACAAGATAGAACTGCCAAAGGGGGCGGAGTTGCAGAGAGAGCCTGCAGAGTTCTGTCATACTATCCAGGTCTGTGCCCAAATAATTAGAACTTCTACTCTTAAAAATCCAGCTTTCCAGAAACAAGTCTCTCACCATTGCCGCTTACTATAGACCCCCTCAGCCCCGAGCTGTGCCCTGGACACCATATGTGAATTGATTGCCCCCCATCTATCTTCAGAGTTCGTACTGTCAGGTGACCTAAACTGGGACATGCTTAACAACCCGGCCGTCCTACAATCTATGCTAGATGCCCTCAATCTCACACAAATTATCAAGGAACCTACCAGTTACAACCCTAAATCCGTAACCATGGGCACCCTTTTAGATATCATCCTGACCAACTTGCCCTCTAAATACACCTCTGCTGTCTTCAACCAGGATCTCAGCGATCACTGCTGAAAGAAGTGCTTTCCTCAGCATCACTTAAATAAGCATGTCCCATTCAAAAAATGTAGAACTAAGAACAGATATAACCCTTGGTTCACCCCAGACTTGACTGCTCTTAACCAGCACAAAAACATCCTGTGGTGTTCTGCATTAGCATTGGATAGCCCCTGTGATATGCAACTTTTCATGGAAGTCAGGAACCAATATACTCAGTCAGTTAGGAAAGCTAAGGCTAGCTGTAGCATCCTGTAGCATTAATCCCAAACAGTTTTAGGACACTGTAAAGTCCATAGAGAATAAGAGTACCAGCTCTCAGCTGCCCACTGCACTGAGGATAGGAAACACTGTCACCACCAAAAAATCAACGATTTTCAATAAGCATTTTTATATGGCTGGCCATGCATTCCACCTGGATACCCCTACCCCAGCCAACATCACAGCAACCCCTGCAGCAACTTTCCCAAGCCCCCCCCCCCCCCCCCCCACACACACACACACTTCTCCTTCACCCAAATCCAGACAGCTGATGTTCTGAAATAGATGTAAAGTCCGGATCCCTACAAATCAGCTGGTCTAGACAATCTGGACCCTTTCTTTATAAAATTATCTGCCGGAATAGTTGCAACCCCTATTACTAGCCTATTCAACCTCTTTCGTATTGACTGAAATCCCATAGAATTGGAAAGCTGCCACCGTCATCCCCCTCTTCAAAGGGAGAGACACTCTAGACCCAAATTGTTATAGATCTATATCCATCCTGCCCTGCCTTTCTAAAATCTTCGAAAGCCAAGTTTACAAACAGATCACCAACCATTTCGAATCCCACCTTACCTTTTCGACTATGCAATCTGGTTTCCGAGCTGGTCATGGGTACACCTCAGACATGCTCAAGGTCCTAAATTTTAACATAACCGCCATCGATAAAAGACAATACTGTGCAGCCGTCTTCATCGACCTGGCCAAGGCTTTCGGCTCTTTCGTTAATCACCGCATTTTCATCGGCAGACTCAATATGCCTTGGCTTCTCAAATGACTGCCTCGCCTGGTTCACCAACTACTTCTCAGATAGAGTTCAGCGTGTCAAATTGGAGGGCCTGTTGTCCCGACCTCTGGCAGTCTCTATGGGTGTGCCACATGGTTCAATTCTCGGGCTGACTCTTTTCTCTGTATATATCACTGATGTTGCTCTTGCTGCTGGTGATTCTCTGATCCACCTCTACGCAGACACCACCATTCTGTATACATCTGGCCCTTCTTTGGACACTGTGCTAACAAACCTCCCAATGAGCTTCAACGCCATAAAACACTCCTTACGTCACCTCCTAATGCTTTTAAATACTAGTAAAACTAAGTGCGTGCTCTTCAACCAATTGCTGCCCGCATCCTTCCACCCGACTAGCATCACTACTCTGGATGGTTCTGACCTAGAATATGTGGACAACTACAAATACCTAGGTGTCTGTTTAGACTTTAAGCTCTCCTTCCAGACTCACATTAAGCATCTCCAATCCAAAATGAAATCTTATTTCGTAACAAAGCCTCCTTCACTCATGCTGCCAAACATACCCTCGTACAACTGACTGTCCTATCCGTCCTTGACTTTGGCGATGTCATTTACAAAATAGCCTCCAACACTCTACACAGCAAACTGGATGTAGTCTATCACAGTGCCATCCGTTTTGTCACCAAAGCCCCAGGTCTGTGACCTGTATGCTCTTGTTGGCTGGCCCAAACTACATATTTGTTGCCAAACCCACTGGCTCCAGGTCATCTATAAGTCTTTGATAGGTAAAGCTCCGCCTTATCTCAGCTCACTGGTCACCATAGCAACACCCACCCGTAGCACGCGCTCCAGCAGGTATATTTCACTGGTCATCCTCAAAGCCAACACTTCCTTTGGCTGCCTTTCCTTCCAGTTCTCTGCTGCCAATGACTGGAATGAAGTGCAAAAGTCACTGAAGCTGGAGTCTTGCATCTCCCTCTCTAACTTTAAGCATCAGCTGTCAGAGCAGCTTACCGATCACAGTACCTGTACACAGCCAATCTGTAAATAGTACACCCAACTACCTCATCCCCATATTATTACTTACCCTCTTGCTCTTTTGCACCCCAGTATCTCTACTTGCACATCATCATCTGCACATCTATCACTCCAGTGTTAATTCTAAATTATAATTATTTTGCGTCTATGGCAAATGTATTGCCATGGAGTTTTCTATTTTGTTATTGACTGTGTGTTTGTTTATGTGTAACTCTGTGCTGTTGTTTTTGTCGCACTGCTTTGCTTTATCTTGGCCAGGTCACAGTTGTAAATGGGAACTTGTTCTAAACTGGCCTACCTGGTTAAATAAACGTGGGAAAAAACTATTGGATCAGTCTAAAACTTTGCACATACACTGCTGCCGTCTATAATCTAAATTGCGCCTAAACTTGAACAAAGATAATGGAACAAAAAAATGCATGTTTTTTCATTTTATTATCTTTTACCAGATCTAATGTGTTATATTGTCCTACGTTCATTTCACATTTCCACAATCTTCAAAATGTTTCCTTTCAAATGGTATCAAGAAATACGCATATCCTTGCTTCAGGTCCTGAACTGCAGGCAGTTAGATTTGGGTATGGCATTTAAGGCAAAAATTGACAAAAAACGGTCGATCCTTTTAAACAATTTGCTTGGAGTCCACCTGTGGTAAATTCAATTGATTGGACATTATTTGGAAAGGCACTCACCTGTCTATGTAAGGTCCCACAGTTGACAATGCATGGCAAAGCAAAAACCAAGCCACGAGGTCAAAATTGTCTCTAGAGCTTCCGAGACAGGATTGTGTCGAAAAACAAAATGCCTGCAGAATTGAACGTCCCCAAGAACACAGAGGCCTCCATCATTCTTAAATGGGAGGAGTTTGGAAAAATAAAGACTGTTCCTATAGCTGGATGCCTGGCCAAACAGAGCAATTGGGGGAGGAGGACCTTGGTCAGGGAGGTGACCAAGAAGCTGATGGTCACTCTGACAGAGCTCCAGAGTTCCTCTGTGGAGATGGCAGAACCTTCCAGATGGACAACTATCTCTGCAGCACTTCACCAATCACACCTTTATGGTAGAGTGGCCAGATAGTAGCCACCTCTCAGTGAAAGGCACATGACAGCCTGCTTGGACTTTGCTAAAAAGCACCGGAATTGTTAGATTCTACTGCACTGTTGGAGCTAGGAACACAAGCATTTCACTACACCCACAATAACATCTGCTAAATATGTGTAAGTGACCAATAAAATGTAATTTAAAGAACTCTTAGACCATGAGAAACAAGATTCTCTGGTCTGGTGTAACAAGATTGAACTCTTTGGCTTGAATGCCAAGCGATACGTCTGGAGGAAACCTGGCACCATCCCTACGGTGAAGTGTGGTGGTGGCAACCGCACAAGTTGAGGACTTGTGAGGCATCTGTTTCTCAAACTGGACACTATAATGTACTTGTCCTCTTGCTCAATTGTGCACCTGGGCCTCCCACTCCTCTTTCCATTCTGGTTAGAGCCAGTTTTCATTGTTCTGTGAAGGGAGTAGTACACAGCGTTGTACGAGATCTTCAGTTTCTTGGCAATTTCTCGCAGGGAATAGCCTTCATTTCTCAGAACAAGAAATGTTTCTGGACATTTTGAGCCTGTAATCGAACCCCCCCTCCCCCAAATAAAAAATTATATATATATATATATATTACATTCCCCACCCCCAAGATCCCTCCCCCCAATGCACCAACAACCCAAAAAATGGGCAAAAGAGACAGAAAGCAGAAAAAAAAATCATAACAGCAAGGCCAACTGAATATGTTTACATGTATTTGTGTCTGTGTATGTGCACATGTGTGCATTTGAATATGCATGTGTACAAACAGCTGTAGGGCATAACATGCTGACCAAACAGGACACGCGTGTGCGTCATCGAGGGCACGTTGATTTTGCTCACCCACACCAAAACCGATCAGGACACGCAGGTTGAAATATAAAAAGCATCGAAAAGCATTCAAAATGTATGGCAATTTAGCTCTCTAGCTTGTTGTGGCTAACTAATTTGCCCTTAGATATTGTCACCTGTGCTCCCGCTCCGACCTCCAGGTCACCAGGCTGCTCGTTATAGCGCACACCTGTCACCATCGTTACGTGCATTAGCACATTATGACACTCACCTGTACTCCATCACTTCCTTGATTACCTACCCTATATATGTCACTCCCTTGGGTATCTTCCCCAGGCATCATTGTTTTTGTTTCCAGTCTGTGCGTTCTACGTATTTCTTGTTTTGTTCATTTGTTTCTTAAATCATGCACTCACTGAACTTGCTTCCCGACTCTTAGCGCATATCTTTACAGAATGACACTTCACCAAAGGGAAGTGTCAGGGGATGGTTTTTGTGTGTTTTTTGTGTTGGAGTTGATGTCGGGTTCAGGTGTCCAAACCGGAGCTACCTGGGAGGTCTCAACCGGTTTGTCGGCTTCCCATGCCTCAGCTGGCTCGACGGGTATCCATACCTCAGCGGGATCGATAGGCTCCCATGCCTCAGCTGGGTGAACAGGTTCCCGTGCCTCAACCGAGGCAACCGGGGAGATCTCAGCTGGCTCATCAGGCTCTCACTCCTGATCCCCGGGATCATCCCTGTGGTTGGCGTCCTGCGGCTGGAGCCGAAATGAGCCGGGGAGGGGCTACTTTCACGTATGCTCTCTATCCCTACCCTCAACCTACCCCACCTATCACTGCTGACCACCCTCTTAGGATTTCTACACACCATATACAGTTGAATTCGGAAGTTTTACATACACCTTAGCCAATTACATTTACACTCAGTTTTTCACAATTCCTAACATTTAATCCGAATAAAAATTCCTATTTTATGTCAGTTAAGATCACCACTTTATTTTAAGAATGTGAAATGTCAGAATAATGGTAGAGAGAATAATTCATTTCAGCTTTCATTTCTTTCATCACATTCCCAGTGGTTCAGAAGATTACATACACTCAATTAGTATTTGGTAGCATTGCCTTTATAATTGTTTAACTTGGGCCAAATGTTTCGGGTAGCCTTCCACAAGCTTCCCACAATAAGTTGGGGGGAATTTTGGCCCATTCCTCCTGATAGAGCTGGTGTAACTGAGTCAAAATTTCTATGCGATTGAGGTCAGGGCTTTGTGATGGCCACTCCAATACCTTGACTTTGTTGTCCTTAAGAAATGTTACCACAACTTTGGAAGTATGCTTGGCGTCATTGTCCATTTGGAAGACCCATTTGCGACCAAGCTTTAACTTCCTGACCGATGTCCTGAGATGTTGCTTCAATATATCCACGTAATTTTGTTACCTCATGATGCCATCTATTTTGTGAAGTGCACCAGCCCCTTCTGCAGCAAAGCACCCCCACAACATGATGCTGCCACCCCCGTGCTTCACTGTCGGGTTCTTCGGCTTGCAATCCTCCCCCTTTTTCCTGTTAACATAACGATGGTCATTATGACCAAACAGTTTTATTTTGTTTCATCAGACCAGAGGGCATTTCTCCAAAAAGTACGATCTTTGTCCCCATGTGCAGTTGCAAACCATAGTCTGGGTTTTGTATGCCGGTTTTGGAGCAGTGGATACTTCCTTGCTGGGCGGCCTTTCAGGTTAGGTCGATAGACTTATCGTTTTACTGTGGATATAGATTATTTTGTAACTGTTTCCTCCATCATCTTCACAAAGTCATTTGCTGATGTCCTGGGATTGATTTGCACTTTTCACACCAAAGTATGTTCATCTCTAGGACACAGAACGCGTCTCTTTCCTGAGTGGCATGACAGCTGCATGGTCCCATGGTGTTTACACTTGCGTACTATTGTTTGTACATATTAATGTGGTACCTTCAGGCGTTTATAAATTACTCCCAAGGATGAACCAGACTTGTGGAGGTCTCCAATTATTTTTCTGAGGTCTTGGCTGATTTCTTTTGAATTTCCCATGATGTCAAGCAAAGAGGCACTGGGTTTAAAGGTTGGCTTTGAAATACATCCACAGGTACACCTCCAATTGGTCCAAATTATGTCAATTAGCCTATCAGAAGCTTCTAAAGCCATGACATCATTGTATTTAATTTTCCAAGCTGTTTAAAGGTACAGTCAACTTAGTGTATGTAAACTTCTGACCCACTGGTATTGTGATACAGGGAATTAATTACAAGTGAAATATTCTGTCTGTAAACAATTGTTGGAAAAATTACTGTCCTGCACAAAGTAGATGTCCTAACCGACTTACCAAAGCTATAGTTTGGTGGTTGAAAATGAGTTTTAATGACTCCAACCTGAGTGTATGTAAACTTCCATCTTCAACTGTATCTTTCAAATATATGTGATGTTTAACACACCATTTGAATCTATCTTATCAAATAGAATCCACAGATTTTGAGTTGAAGAAAAATAATTTTACTAAGAGTATTAGTAAAACTTTTGAATAAGTGAAACTTTTAGAGTACAGTACTTAGTTAAAAAAATGGTGTATATGTATCAATAAAGGAGTTAGTTATACACAATACTTGTATGTAGCTGTAGCCAGTTACACAATTTTTTTATGAAACACTACAGTAGTTAGACTCAAGTATTTATTTAGCACTACAGTAGTTACATATTTATATAAATGTTTTATTGAGCAATACAGTAGTTAGATATACGCAATTATGTATTTAGCACTACACTAGTTAAAAATACACAAGTATTTTATTTAAGACTACAGTAGTTAGATAGACACAAGTATTTCATGTAGCGGTACAGTAGTTATACACAAGACATTAACAGAAATGTAATGTGCTTAGTGGGGAAAATGAGAGAGAAACATCCGACCATGTCCTTTCCCCCCTCTAGAACCAGGATGTACTTGAGGTTTGGACAGCAGAGCATTTGATGGTTGAGTGCAGTAAATGTAGCTTGTTAGATAATGTTGTGGAAAATTATTTCATTATTGATGCAGCGCAGCAATGTGAAAAGACGCAGACATCACTGCATAGTCCTACTTCACATACACAGTGGATACAATGATACATGTCTGGTACTTATGCACATGCTTACACTTCTGCCTGGCGGTCAGAGCACTGGTTCTAATCCCTGACTCGACAAGGTGAAAAATCTGTCGTGCCCTTGAGCAAGGCACTTAACCCTAAATGCTTCTGTAAGTCATTCAGCATAAGAGTGTCTGCTAAATGACTCAAATATAAATGTAAGCTTGCATACATACACACAAAGGCATGCGCACATATGTGCACACACACACACACACACACACACACACACACTGCAGGAATTTGAAGGCTGTTTTCCTTGTAAGAACAGAGGCATTTACTTCAAAATACACTTCCCTTTGTGTATTTTCTTTTAGCACTGTTTGAAATAAACCCATCGTGTTCAAGAATGTGAAACAAAAGTTTTTTGTTTCACAAACCCAGAATCAGTGATAACTAGATTCATATGGGCCCAGCTCCCCTCCAACAGAAAGTAAAGGAAAAAAGACCTTAGCCCACAGATATCCCTTCAGTCTCAGTAATTTATAAGCAATCTAAATATGGGTCCATTAGTTTTAAAAATGTTCCGCAGAACCCTTGTTTCACTGTTTTTGGGTCTCGGCGAGGCCTAGGAAAACAGAGTCCTCCAATCGCTTTCACCTGCCCCAGGAAACCCACTGGCTCCCTCTCCTCATATCCCCCTAAGCATGACTCCAGATGGCCAAGAAAGAGACAGACATTCACCAGCAAACGCATGACTGCTCCAACTCCAACCTCTCTCCCTGATTTGGATAGAGGCCGATAGGAGTAGGGTGAAGTTGCCCCTAGACCAGGCCTGGGCAACTCCAGTCCTCGGGGGCCTGATTGGTGTCACAGTTTTTCCCCAGCCCCAGCTAACACACCTGACTCCAATAATCAACTAATCATGATCTTCAGTTAAAAATGAAATTTGTTTAAATCAGGTGTGTTTGCTAGGGATGGGGGAAAAGTGTGACACCATTCAGGCCCCCGAGGACTGGAATTGCCCAGGCCTGCCCTAGACACTGATCTTGGGTCAATTTTGCATTCCCCCCGACAAATGGATAAGGTTAGGATTGAGGGAGGGAGGGGAAGCGGATCCTAGTTCTGTACCAAGGGGAAACTAGAGACCTTTACATGTGCAGAGTGCAGCGTGCACTAGTCAGTGAACACTAGACTTGGAGGTAGAGAGTTCACTGACCCATTAGAAAATGTATTATTTGGACACGTGAATTGTTGGCTAGAGTCATGGTTTCTTAGGGTTCAAAGGTCTAGGGTCAAATACCTGTTATGGCAGGAGGCTTATTTAGCATTCAACCCTGTAGGGCAGAAAGGAGACCTGACTAACATCCCAATGGCTTCATAAATGAAAGATTACAATGCACTGTCCTTAAGTTGAGGTTTGAATCATTCCCATTAATTTTGATGTACCTTTTAAAGGATCCCAACTTTCTCTGGAAACTTTCCAAATCCAAATAAAACCTCAATGGACACCTCGTTGTGTTGGTGAATGTGCATCTTGGGCTAGTATTAGCACCATTGGTGGTAAGCAAGAGACTTCCTGCTCTCTTGAGCAAGGTGTCTGGGATTCCAGGCAGCATCACAGGACCCGTGACCTTGACTCAACCAAAATCTGGACCAATCGCCTCTGGAGCAGCAATTACTTTGTTGTGATTGACAGGTCATCGATCCGCTACCTTTTGACTACGTCCCAAATGGCACCCTTTCCCTTCATAGTGCACTACCTTTGACCAGGGGAAATAGGTTTCTGGTCAAATGTAGAAAATAGGGTGTCATTTGGTACAAACCCCTTGACTGTTGGCTGGGCACGGTGGTGAATAACAGCCCACTACTCTCTTCAGGACTAGAAGAATGTCAAGAAACGGAGCCTCGACTCCACCAGTCCATTCCAAGCCATACAAAACCCTTACACAGACCTCCCTTTACTCCCCTTTCTCACTGAAATAACTACTCGGAGCCAACAGGGGCGACTGAGCACCGAGTCACAGGAATGTAGAGGTTCTGCACAGCGAGTAGAGATTGGTGGCAAGGTTTCTACACTATGCTTGGGCGGTATCCAGATTGTCATACCTTCATTCCAACCTTGTTCCATCCTGGGATATTCGGCAATACCGGCAGTGAACAAGCTATTTTCAAACCTCACTGAGCCTCTGTATATCTAAAATCCCATAGAGAATGCTAACTAAATGCTAACTGGCGCATTGCAAACATTTTATACAGTCTCTAACCTAAACTATTTGTAGAACAGACATCCCAGCTCATAAAGTTAGAAAGGAAACAATGAGACTTTTGCTGCACACACAAAACAAATATTAGACAGCAAGGCTCTTGATCCAGGCGGGGATTCTCTGCTGTCACCAAGCAAAGCTTGATTTTGGAAGAAGCCAACCACTTAGCTAGATAGCTAATTAGCTACTAAATTAGCAAACCAAATGCAAAACTGGAGAGCATCTGGCACATTTTAGACAGTTAACTTAATAGTTAAATATATTTAGTTGTGAATTCCATACTGTAACTAGATCACCTGGCGTGTGCTCTCGTTCTTGAGTGCTTGTAAACAAACACCCTGTGACTTAGGACAATATGTAAGCTTCATAATGATGGGATTCGATTATTCTTGGCTGGGTGCCCGGGAAGGCGTGTTTTGCACTAGGTGAAAGTGGACTGCATTTGTTTTGCCTCTTGGGCGTGACAAAAGTGACATAGGAGCATGTGTAGTAATTAGTAGGATTGCCTATTTACTCTGTTCCATCTGACTGTGCAATCCACTGTCTCATCTGCCCAGCCAAGCAATTTATAGACTTGAGCTCCACTATAAAAAGCATCTAGACATTATCTCACATTTCTTTTAGACTAACATTTCATTTTCAACAGCAGAGATGTGTATAAACATTGCTGTCTGTCTCTCTGACATTTGCAACATTGTTTCAATATTCAAATTCGATCTCCAGCTGTCCCATAGTAGTGAACGCGTCGGGAGTCGGGTGAGACAGACAAGCAGGCTGTGTTTTTCTGCCAGTCGTAATCATGAGCTGGCATCATTTTTATCGATATATACAAAGAAATGTCACCTGAAAAAAGTTCCAATGAAATGAAGTGCAGCTAGTTTGCAGTCTTTCCAGCTACAGTTTGAAATGATTGTGTTAGCTGTGTTGTTGGCTAGCTCCTCTGAAAAACAGTGTCCTGATGAGTGAGTATATTTTCTATGCCAGGCGAAACCGCGCCTCATTAGCTTATTGTTATTGATGTATCCAAATAAATGTCACTAGAAAACTGCTTAAACATATGCAAATGTGACTAGTTTGCTGTTATTCTGGCTTCTTTTTGACATGACTTTAAGTTAGTCGTAGTTGGCTAGCTAGCAATCAAGGGATAAGAATGTTGCCAGCCTGTATGGCAATGGAACATTTAGAACGAACGACTGGGTCGAGTCCATAGATACAGAACAAAAAGACTGAATGACTTAACCTATAGAACTTATGACCAGCTGGCTTCGTTAGCAACCCTAGATTTGTTTCTGGGCTATATCATGGGGAAGAATGAAATAGTATGAATAAATTAATCAAAATAACATTTTTTATGAAAATATGTCAATCATTTATAAAAAATGTCTAAAAACCTGTTTTGCTTTGTCATTATGGTGTATTGTGTGTAGAGTGATGAGGGGGAAAAAACTATTCTGTCCCTTTTTGAAAAAGGCAGTAATTCAACAAAATGTGGAAAAAATCAAAGGGTCTGAATACTGTAGTGCCTTGCAAAAGTATTCAACCCCTTGTCGTTTTTCATTATTTGTTGCATTACAACCTTTAATTTAAATATATATTTATTTGGATTTAGTGTAATGGACATACACAAAATTGTCCAAATTGGTGAATTGAAATGATAAATAACTTGTTTCAAAAAATACAAAATGGAAAAGTGGTGGGTGGGTGCATATGTATTCACCCCCTTTGCAATGAAGCCCGTAAATAAGATCTGGCGCAACCAATTAACTTCAGAAGTCACATAATTAGTTAAGTAAAGTCCACCTGTGTGCAATCTAAGTGTCACATGATCTCAGTATATATACACCTGTTCTGAAAGGCCCCAGAGTCTGCAACACCACTAAGCAAGAGGCACCACCAAGCAAGTAGCATCATGAAGACCAAGGAGCTCTCCAAACAGGTCAGGGACAAAGTTGTGGAGAAGTACAGATCAGGGTTGGGTTATAAAAAAATATCAGGAACTTTGAACATCCCACGAGCACCATTAAATCCATTATTAAAAAATTGGAAGAATATGGCACCACAACAAACCTGCCAAGAGAGGACCGTCCACCAAAACTCACAGACCAGGCAAGGAGGGCATTAATCAGAGAGGCAACAAAGAGACCAAAGATAAGGAGCTGCAAAACTCCACAGCGGAGATTGGAGTATCTGTCCATAGGGCCACTTTAAGCTGTACACTCCACAGAGCTGGGCTTTACGGAAGAGTGGCCAGAAAAAAGTCATTTATTTTTGAAGATAATGAAGATACTAATACTTTTTTAATGAAAATGTGTCAATCATTTTTTGAATATGTTTGTAGCCTATTGAATAAAAGTGATAATGCCCTTGAAGCCGGTGATTGGAGGATATATTGTCACAGTTGGCTGGCACTCTACTTTGTCTCGGGCCTAACAACACCCGTGCCAATATGTACTCTAAGCACCGGCTTCTTGGGCATTATCACTTAATTGTTCATTACTTTTGAAATGTACAGTAACAGAATTCAGAGTATTTTTCCTGTATACCAAGTCAGAACCGTAGTATAAATAAAGGTGGCATAATAGCATAATTCATTTGATGATACAGCAGTAGCAATACAAGGATATAACATCTGTAGAAGAGACAGAAATGCTTATGGGGGAGGTGTTGCTGTATATATTCAGAGCCATATCCCTATAACGCTTAGAAATGATCTTATGTCAAGTGTTATTGAAGTGTTGTGGTTGCAGGTTCACTTGCCACATCTAAAGCCTTTTCGTTTGGGGTGTTGCTATATGCAACAGTCAGAATCTAAATAAAATGTGTGAAACGCTTGATAGTGTATGTGATGTAAGCAGAGAGGTCTACTTGTTTGGGGACCTGAACATTGACTGGTTTTCATCAAGCTTTCCGCTCAAGAGGAGGCTTCTTAGAGTAACCAGTGCCTGTAATCTGGTACAGGTTATTAATCAATATACCAGGGTGTTTACAAACACTACAGGAACAACATAATCCACACGTATCGATTACATTTTTTGTAATACTGTAGAACTTTGTTCTAAAGCTTTATCTGTAACCATTGGATGCAGTGATCACAATATAGCGGCTATATCCAGGAAAGCCAAAGTTCCGATAGCTGGGCCTAAAATGGCGTATAAGAGATCTTACAGAAGATTTTGCTGTGACTCTTATGTGAATGATGTTAAAAATATGTATTGGTCTGATATGATTGATGAGGAGCATCAAGTCGCTGCACTTGATGAATCAATTGCTTCTTCCAATTATTGATAAACATGCACCTGTTAAGAAACTGACTGTTAGAACTGTTAAGGCGCCACGGATTGATGAGGAATTGAAAAACTATAAGGTTGAAAGAGATTGGGCAAAATAAGTGGCTAATAAGTCTGGATGGATGTCTGACTGGCTGACTTACTGCAAATTGAGAAATGATGTGACTAAACTCATCAAAAAGAAGAAACTGTAATATGAAGCCAAGATCAATGATATAAAGAATGATGAAAAAAAAATGTAGAAATTATGGGCAGAAAGACACATTTCATGGAATCAGATGGCTTATTATTTAATTGGAAAAGTGGGCAAACTTAGGCAGGAAATGCCAACAACAAACAGTGAGCAATTGTATTCAGGCATAAAAAACAAATAATGAAAGAAAAGCATTGCAAGTTTGAATTTGTAAAGTTAGTGGGAGAGGTGGAAAAATGATTGTTTTTGATTAATAATGACAAACCTCCTGGAATTGACAACTTAGATGGAAAGCTACTGTGGATGGTAGCTAACTCCATAGCCACCCCTATCTGTCATATTTTTTTATCAGAGCCTAGAGGAAAGTCTTTGTCCTCAGGCCTGGAGGGGAGCCAAAGTAATTCCGCTACCCAGGAGTGGTAAAGCGGCCTTTACTGGTTCTAACAGAAGACCTACAGTTGAAGTCGGAAGTTTACATACACTCAGGTTAGAGTCATTAAAACTCATTTTTCAACCATTCCACAAATTTCTTGTTAACGAACTATAGTTTTGGCAATTCAGTTCGGACATCTGCATGAAGCATGATTTTTCCAACAATTGTTTACAGACAGATTATTTCACTTAAAATTCACTGTATCACAATTCCAGTGGGTCAGACGTTTACATACACTAAGTTGACTGTGCCTATAAACAGCTTGGAAAAATCCAGAAAATTATGTCATGACTTCAGAAGCTTCTGATAGGCTAATTGACATGATTTGAGTCAATCGGAGGTGTACCTGTGGATGTATTTCAAGGCCTACCTTCAAACTCTTTGCTTGACATCATGGGAAAATCAAAAGAAATCAGCTAAGACCTCAGAAACAAATTGAAGACCTCCACAAGTCTGGTTCATCCTTGGGAGCAATTTACAAACGCCTGAAGGTACCACGTTCATCTGCACATACAATAGTATGCAAGTACAAACACCATGGGACCACGCAGCCGTTATACCGCTCAGGTAGGAGACGTGTTCTGTCTCCTAGAAATGAACGTACTTTGGTGCAAAAAGTGCAAATCAATCCCATGACAACAGCAAAGGACCTTGTGAAGATGCTGGAGGAAACAGGTACAAAAGTATCTGTATCCACAATAAAACAAGTTCTATATAGACATATCCTGAAAGGCCGCTCAGCAAGGAAGAAGCCACTGCTCCAAAACCGCCATAAAAAAGCTAGACTACGGTTTGAAATTGCACATGTGGACAAAGATCGTACTTTTTGGAGAAATGTCCTCTGGTCTGATGAAACAAAAACAGAACTGTTTGGCCAAAATGACCATCATTATGTTTGGAGGAAAAAGGGGGAGGCGTGCAAGCCGAAGAACACCATCCCAACCATGAAGCACGGGGGTGGCAGCATCATGTTGTGGAGGTGCTTGCTGCAGGAGGGACTGGTGCACTTCACAAAATAGATGGCATCATGAGGTAGGAAAATTATGTGGATATATTGAAGCAACATCTCAAGACATCATTTAAAGTTAAAGATTGGTCGCAAACGGGTCTTCCAAATGGACAATGACCCCAAGCATACTTCCGATGTTGTGGCAAAATTGCTCAAGGACGACAAAGTCAAGGTATTGGAGTGGCCATCACAAAGCCCTGACCTCAATTCTAAAGAACATTTGTGGCCAGAACTGAAAAAGCATGTGGGAGCAAGGAGGCCTACAAACCTGACTCAGATACACCAGCTCTGTCAGAAGGAATGGGCCAAAATTCACCCAACTTACTGTTGGAAGCTTGTGGAAGGCTACCCAAAATGTTTGACCCAAGTTAAACAGTTTAAAGGCAAATACTAATTGTATGTAAACTTCTGACCTACTGGGAATGTGATGAGGAAATAAAATCTCAAATAATAAAAAAAATATTTTAAAAATAATTCTCTATTTTGACATTTCACATTCTTAAAATAAAGTTGTGATCCTAACTGACATAAGACAGGGAATTGTTACTCAGATTAAATGTCAGGAATTGTCAAAAACTGAGTTTAAATGTATTTGGCTAAGGTGTATGTAAACCTCCGACTTCAACTGTATAAGCTTGCTGCCAGCTCTTATCAAACTGTTGTAAAAAATTGTGTTTGACCAAATACAATGCTATTTCTCTGGAAACAAATCTAAAACAGACGTGCAGCATGCTTATATAGAAGGGCACTCAACATGTACTGCACTGACACAAATTGATAATTTTTTATTTAACCTTTATTTAACTAGGCAAGTCAGTTAAGAACAAATTCTTAATTACAATGACGGTCTACACCTGCCATACCCGGTCGACGCTGGGCCAATTGTGTGCCGCCCTATGGGACTCCCAAACTCGGCTGGTTGTGATACAGCCTGGATGCGAACCAGGGTGTCTGTCGTGACGCTTCAAGCACTGAGATGCAGTGCCTTAGACTGCTGCGCCACTCAGGAGCCCCAGTAATAATTTGACTGTGGGAGCTATACTGTTAGATTTAAGTGCAGCCTTTGATATTATTGATCATAACCTGTTGTTTAAAAAACGTATGTGTTATGACTTTTCAACCTCTGCCATATGGTGGATTCAGAGCTATCTATCTAATAGAACTCAAAGGCTTTTCTTAATGGAAGCTTCTCTAATGTCAAATATGTTGCAGTCTGTTTTGGACTGGGTGGCCAGTAATAAACTGGTCCTGAACATCTCTTAACTAAGAGCATTGTATTTGGTACAAATCATTCCTTAAGTTCTAGACCTCAGCTGTATCTGGTAATGAATGGTGTGGCTGTTGAACAAGTTGAGGGCACGAGATTACTTGGCGTTACTTTAGATTGTAATCTGTCATGATAATAAACATATAGATTCAGCGGTTGTAAAGATGGGGAGAGGTCTGGCAGTAATAAAGAGATGCTCTGCTTTTTTTGACACCACACTCCAAAAAGCAAGTTCTGCAGGCTCTAGTTTTGTCTACTATTGATTATTGTCCAGTTGTGTGGTCCAGTGCTGCAAGGAAAGACCTAGTTAAGCTGCAGCTGGCCCAGAACAGAGCGGCACGTCTTGCTCTTAATTGTAATCAGAGGGCTGATATAAATACTATGCATGCCAGTCTCTCTTGGCTAAGAGTTGAGGAGAGACTGACTGCGTCACTTCTTATTTTTATAGAAACATTAATGTGTTGAAATTGTTTGCATAGTCAACATACACACAGCTCTGACACACACACTTATCCCACCAGACATGCCACCAGGGGTCTTTTCACAGTCCCCATACCTAGAACAAATTCAAGAAAGCGTACAGTATTAAATAGAGACCTAATTGCATGGAACTTCCATCTCATATTGCTCAAATAGACAGCAAACCTGGTTTTAAAAAACAGATAAAGCAACACCTCGTGGCACAACGCCTCTCCCCTATTTGACTTAGATAGTTTATGTGTATGCATTGATATGTAGGCTACGTGTGCCTTCAAAAAATAAATTATGTAGTTCTGTATTTGAGCTGTTCTTGTCTATTGATGTTCTGTATTATGTTTCATGTTTTGTGTGGACCCCAGGAAGAGTAGCTGCTGCTTTTGCAACAGCTAATGGGGATCCTAATAAAATACCCAACATACCAAATACCAAATGAATCACTATTCGATGATTACATTTCTCTAAACAGGCTATAGGTTACATGTGCACCACCAAGTCAGAACAGTAGGCTAAGTTAGAAGGGGGAAAGGGACCAAATTATTTGGGTGAGGCACATGAGCTACTAACAGCTTACTATGCAACATACACTTAGTATTACCCTGACATATTACATAATTTATGCAGCAGCATGCAATACATTTTTGGACTCACCTTGTTGCGCTGTGCTCACTTGAACAGGAAGGTGGCGCAGAGGTCTTTGGGGGAAAATTTTGTCATCAAAGTCTGGCATTCTCTGGATTTATGCTGCTTTGAAGACAACTGGAAACTCAGAAAAAAACTAGGTTGAATCATGGCGTCAGTGATCTTTAGTTCTGAGTTCTAGAAAGAGGCCCAAGTTCCAGACTTGGAATTCCAGGTTGGATAACCGTTCACAATGTATTTTCCCAGTTGAAGCTAGTATTTTTTTTCAGAGTTGTCTTGAATTCTGATTTCCCTGTTTTGAGATTCCAGTTGTTTTGAATGTGGCAGAAGTCATGCTGGATGGACAGCATGGCCAATGTATTCAAACTTTGCTGGCCCATGGTGTTAAATGTTAATCCTTTATCCTTTTAGGCTTGGAAAAGAGACCCTTAAACCCAAACTTCGACCACACACACACTCCACTGAATAGCAGGCTAGGGATTGCTTTGCAGTGCTCGCAGTTAGCCACTGATTCATTCTAAACCACTCATTGTTGAATTTGCAATTTTCAACTTGTTGCGTAATGTTTGTGTCCAATGGCTGATGAGCACTGTGTTATCGATAATTTATCTTCATACCAGTAGATTGTTGATGTAATTCATGATGATGATTGCTTGCTAACTAAGATTTTGAAAGTATGATGTTGACATGATCAGTCCAATCAAAGCTACAGTAGATGTAATGTGATTTGACATAATTTTATCTGTGAGCTTTCTTGGATTGTCTCTCGCAGTAGATTTTGCAGTGACGTAGTGTCCCCATGAGTGACAGAACAATGAGCCAATCACGGCGCAATTAGAGAACATTACCAACCCCTACGCTACATATTTTTTGCTGGCTGCCCAGTTTCCATCATGACCCTTTCATCCAGATCAGGGTCTGCCCACGTAAAGGATTGACAGTAGAGGGAGCGGGAGAATGTGCCAACTCAGCAGATAACGTGTGGAGAAGAAGGGAGGGAGATGTGAGCGAAAGGTCTAGCTTACACCTTGCCCAGTAGTGTTCTCTCTTCTTCACACAGCACACATCACACTGCACACAAGGGAGATGCCGCTAGCAGGAATCTACAGCCTTGTATAAAAGAGCTGATGCACACAGTTGGAGGAACAAGTGATGCACAGTGCCCAATTTATACAGCATACGGTAGTTACAGCCAACTATAAGGTGAGAAGAATGACCTTGCCAGTTACACAGAACATTGTGCATCATCATGCAAATACTTCACCTTTTGAAGTTGCTACCACTGTGTGTGTGCACCACCTAAGGTATGACACCTTGCTGTCCATTGCATTACTCTAGTGTGGTCTATCCTGTTTTTTTGTACTTCATCTTAACTTCCATCTTATCTTTTATATTTTATTTTCACTTCAGAACAAATAAGATTGAAAATATGATGCCATTGTACAGTTGTGGCCAAAAGTTTTGAGAATGTCACAAATATTAATTTTGACAGAGTTTGCTGCTTCAGTGTCTTTAGATATTTTTGTCAGATGTTTTGATGGAATACTGAAGTATAATTGCAAGCATTTCATAAGTGTCAAAGACGATTATTGACAATTACATGAAGTTGATGCAGAGTCAATATTTGCAGTGTTGACCCTTTTTTTCAAGACCTTTGCAATCTGCCCTGGCATGCTGTCAATTAACGTCTGGGCCACATCCTGACGGATGGCAGCCCATTTTTACATAATCAATGCTTGGAGTTTGTCAGAATTTGTGGGTTTTTGTTTGTTCACCTGCCTCTTGAGGATTGACCACAAGTTCTCAATGGGATTAAGGCATGGGGAGTTTCCTGGCCATGGACCCAAAATATTGATATTTTGTTCCCCGAACCACTTAGTTATCACTTTGCCTCATGGCAAGGTGCTCCATCATGCTGGAAAAGGCATTGTTCGTCACCAAGCTGTTCCTGGATGGTTGGAAGAAGTTGCTGTCGGAGGATGTGTTGGTACCATTCTTTATTCATGGCTGTGTTCTTAGGCAAAATTGTGAGTGAGCCCACTCCCTTGGCAACCCCACACATGAATGGTCTCAGGATGCTTTAATGTTGGCATGACACAGGACTGATGGTGGCGCTCACCTTGTCTTCTCCGGGACAAGCTTTTTTCCGAATGCCCCAAACAATCAGAAAGGGGATTCATCAGAGAAAATGACTTCACCCCAGCCCTCAGCAGTCAAATCTCTGTACCTTTTGCAGAATATCAGCCTGTCCCTGACGTTTTTCCTGAAGAGAAGTGGCATCTTTGCTGCCCTTCTTGACACCAGGCCATCCTCCAAAAGTCTTTGCCTCACTGTGCGTGCAGATGCACTCACACCTGCCTGCTGCAATTCCTTAGAGAGCTCTATACTGGTGGTGCCCCGATCCCGCAGCTGAATCAAATTTAGGAGACAGTCCTGGCGCGTGCTGGACTTTCTTGGGTGCCCTGAAGCCTTCTTCACAACAATTGAACCGCTCTCCTTGAAGTTCTTGATGATCCGATAAATGGTTGATTTAGGTGCAATCTTACTGGCAGAAATATAATTGCCTGTGAAGCCCTTTTTGTTCAAAGCAATGATGACAAACCTGTTTCCTTGCAGTTAACCGTGGTTGACAGAGAAAGAACAATGATTCCAAGCATTCTTTTGAAGCTTCCAGTCTGTTATTCAAACACAATCAGCATGACAGAGTGATCTTCAGCCTTGTCCTCGTCAACACTCACACCTGTGTTAACGAGAGAATCACTGATATGATGTCAGCTGGTCCTTTTGTGGCAGGGATGAAATGCAGTGGAAATGTTTTTGGGGGATTCAGTCAATTTGTATGGCAAATAGGGACTTTGCAATTAATTGCAATTCATCTGATCACTCTTCACAACATTCTGGAGTATATGCAAATTGCCATCATACAAACTGAGGTAGCAGACTTTCTGAAAATTAATATTTGTGTCATTCTCATTTGTGTCATTCTATATATATATATATATATATATATATATATATATATATATATATATATATATATATATATATATATATACAGTGCCTTGCGAAAGTATTCGGCCCCGTTGAACTTTGCGACCTTTTGCCACATTTCAGGCTTCAAACATAAAGATATAAAACTGTATTTTTTTGTGAAGAATCAACAACAAGTGGGACACAATCATGACGTGGAACGACATTTATTGGATATTTCAAACTTTTTTAACAAATCAAAAACTGAAAAATTGGGCGTGCAAAATTATTCAGCCCCTTTACTTTCAGTGCAGCAAACTCTCTCCAGAAGTTCAGTGAGGATCTCTGAATGATCCAATGTTGACCTAAATGACTAATGATGATAAATACAATCCACCTGTGTGTAATCAAGTCTAGGTATAAATGCACCTGCACTGTGATAGTCTCAGAGGTCCGTTAAAAGCGCAGAGAGCATCATGAAGAACAAGGAACACACCAGGCAGGTCCGAGATACTGTTGTGAAGAAGTTTAAAGCCGGATTTGGATACAAAAAGATTTCCCACGCTTTAAACATCCCAAGGAGCCCTGTGCAAGCGATAATATTGAAATGGAAGGAGTATCAGACCACTGCAAATCTACCAAGACCTGGCCGTCCCTCTAAACTTTCAGCTCATACAAGGAGAAGACTGATCAGAGATGCAGCCAAGAGGCCCATGATCACTCTGGATGAACTGCAGAGATCTACAGCTGAGGTGGGAGACTCTGTCCATAGGACAACAATCAGTCGTATATTGCAGAAATCTGGCCTTTATGGAAGAGTGGCAAGAAGAAAGCCATTTCTTAAAGATATCCATAAAAAGTGTCGTTTAAAGTTTGCCACAAGCCACCTGGGAGACACACCAAACATGTGGAAGAAGGTGCTCTGGTCAGATGAAACCAAAATTGAACTTTTTGGCAACAATGCAAAACGTTATGTTTGGCGTAAAAGCAACACAGCTAATCACCCTGAACACACCATACCCACTGTCAAACATGGTAATGGCAGCATCATGGTTTGGGCCTGCTTTTCTTCAGCAGGGACAGGGAAGATGGTTAAAATTGATGGGAAGATGGATGGACCCAAATACAGGACCATTCTGGAAGAAAACCTGATGGAGTCTGCAAAAGACCTGAGACTGGGACGGAGATTTGTCTTCCAACAAGACAATGATCCAAAACATAAAGCAAAATCTACAATGGAATGGTTCAAAAATAAACATATCCAGGTGTTAGAATGGCCAAGTCAAAGTCCAGACCTGAATCCAATCGAGAATCTGTGGAAAGAACTGAAAACTGCTGTTCACAAATGCTCTCCATCCAACCTCACTGAGCTCGAGCTGTTTTGCAAGGAGGAATGGGAAAAAATGTCAGTCTCTCGATGTGCAAAACTGATAGAGACATACCCCAAACGACTTACAGCTGTAATCGCAGCAAAAGGTGGCGCTACAAAGTATTAACTTAAGGGGGCTGAATAATTTTGCACGCCCAATTTTTCGTTTTTTTATTTGTTAAAAAAGTTTGAAATATCCAATAAATGTCGTTCCACTTCATGATTGTGTCCCACTTGTTGTTGATTCTTCACAAAAAAATACAGTTTTATATCTTTATGTTTGAAGCCTGAAATGTGCAAAAGGTCGCAAAGTTCAAGGGGGCCGAATACTTTCGCAAGGCACTGTATATATAGTATACAGTTGAATTTGGAAGTTTACATACACCTTAGCCAATTACATGTTAACTCAGTTTTTCACAATTCCTGACATTTAATCCTAGTAAAAATGTCCTGTCTTATGTCAGTTAGGATCACCGCTTTATTTTAAGAATGTGAAATGTCAGAATAATAGTAGAGATAATTATTTATTTCAGCTTTCATTTCTTTCATCACATTCCAAATGGTTCAGAAGTTTGCATACACTCAATTAGGATTTGGTAGCATTGTCTTTATAATTGTTTAACTTGGGTCAAATGTTTTGGGTAGCCTTCCACAAGCTTCCCACAATAATTTGGTCAATGTTGGCCCATTCCTCCAGACAGGCTGGTGTAACTGAGTCAGGTTTGTTGGCCTCCTTGCTCGCACACACTTTTTCAGTTCTGCCCACAAATGTTCTATAGGATTGAGGCCAAAGCTTTGTGATGGCCACTCCAATACCTTGACTTTGTTGTCCTTAAGCCATTTTGCCACAACTTTGGAAGTATGCTTGACATCATTGTCTATTTGGAAGACCCATTTGCGACCAAGCTTTAACTTCCTGATGTCTTGAGATGTTGCTTCAATATATCCACATACTTTTCCTACCTCATGATGCCATCTATTTTGTGAAGTGCACCAGTCCCTCCTGCAGTAAAGCACCCCCACAGCATGATACTGCCACTCCCGTGCTTCACGGTTGGGATGGCGTTCTTCAGCTTGCAAGCCTCCCCCTCTTTGATCCAAACATGACGATGGTCATTATGGCCAAATAGTTATATTTTTGTTTCATCAGACCAGAGGACATTTCTCCAAAAAGTACGATCTTTGTCCACATGTGCATTTACAAACTGTAGTCTGATTTTTATAGTGGTTTTAGAGCAGTAGCTTCTTCCTCGCTGAGCTGCCTTTGAGGTTATCTCGATATTGGACTCGTTTTACAGTGAATATAGATACTTTTGTACCTGTTTCCTCCAGCATCTTCACAAGATCCTTTGCTGTTGTTCTGGGATTGATTTGCCCTTTTTGCACCAAAGTACGTTCATCTCTAGGAGACAGAACGCATCTCCTTCCTGAGCGGTATGACGGCTGCATGGTCCAATGGTGTTTATACTTGCGTACTATTGTTTGTACAGATGAACATGGTACCTTCAGGAATTTGGAAATTGCTCCCAAGGATGATCCAGACTTGTGGGGGTCTACAACTGTTTTTCTGAGGTCTTGGCTGATTTATTTTGATTTTCCCATGATGCCAAGCAAAGAGGCACTGAGTTTGAAGGTAGGCCTTGAAATACATCCACAGGTACACCTCCAATTGCCTCAAAATATGTCAATTAGCCTATCAGAAGCTGACATCATTTTCTGGGATTTTTCAAATGTGTGTATGTAAACTGAAATTGTGATACATTGAATTATACGTGAAATAATATGTTTGTAAACAATTGTTGGAAAAAGTCCTCAGTGACTTGCCAAGAACTATAGTTTGCTGAGTGCTTGAAAAACTATAGTTTGTGGTTGCAAAACTAATAGTTTGTGGAGTGGTTGAAAAAACAGTTTCAATGATTCCAACCTAAGTGAATGTAAACTTCTGACTTCAACTGTATATATCATATACTGTTCATCATTTTTGTTACTGTCATGAAATATAATCCCACAATAGTGAGCTGGGAACGAACAAAGAGACAGGGAGAATTGTGGATGGATAGAGGGAGAGAAAAAGGGAGAAAGCGAGAGAGAGCGCTACGTCCAGTGACCCAGATTTGTGCTAGATTGATGGACTGTGACAGTGCGGGCAAACAAACCAACACTGTCAGGGAGAGAGAGGGAGGTAGAAGGAGAGGAGAGAGCAAGAGAGAAAGAGAGAGAGAGAGAAAAAGAAAGAACATTGGATGAGAGCGGAATGAGGGGAACGATGGGTGACTGGGCATGATCAAACAACTCTGGACGGGATGGGACAGGACAGGATGTGGACAGAGTGGGTTAGGGGTGAACTTTGAGACATGGCAGAGAGATGAATGATGGGCCATGAGATTCGCAGCCCGGGGCGGGCAGATGAAGAGAATTGGTCATTCTCGAGTCTCTGAAAATAGGACAAGTTCTGGGGGGGAGAACACCATCTGCTACTCAGGGAACTAGGTACAGTAACTTGCCCCGAATTGCACTTGAAAAGTGATGTGTATTGGAGGGACGGGGTGGTGGGAGGCTGGGTGTGAATCGTGAGAACAAGGCAAAGTTGTCAAAATAAAACGAAACGACTACGAAAGTCAGGAGGTCACAGACAGGTAACCAGGGGGTCAAACAGGGATCTAAGAGAGGTTGCGTACAGTTTGGCGTAAACAGACTGCAGTACATCAGAGAGGTGTCAGCGAGCTGGGCCCGGGTAAGACCGGAAGGTGTAAAGGGGGCTTTTGTTAAAAAAAATGACACTTTTATTCTTCAGAGAATAACTCATTTACACTTAATTTCACTCAGCTGTTATTATTAATGTGCTTTGAACGTTGGCGGAACATCAACAGAACTCAAATGTACTCACTGGGGGACTCTTTCTACTGTCAGTCTACAAAAGACAGTTATCAATTCTGGAGACAATTCAACTCACAGACATGCAATGCATTCGGGATGCAACGTGTCTGTTTGCAATCAACTGATGAACCGTATACATAATAAACCTTAATTGCTCAAAGGAGTTTCTCTGAGCTGTGTTTTATTTTCACCATCTCTCCAGTAGCCCTGTGGAGACTTTCCGCTCTAAATACCCAAGAATTACATCCACATGCATCAATTTAACTATTTTCCCTGGGACTGGCAAGGATATCTGCCGTATGTCTGTAACCCACTTTTTTTTCTGAAGTCATATAGGACACGTTTCGGAAAACATCTGAGTGCCGTGTTGTTTGTTTGTATATGAGTGTGTGTGTGTGTGTGTGTGTGTGTGAGTGTGTGTGTGTGTGTGTGTGTGACCCTCCTATGCTGCAAATGGCTCTCATCTGAGAGGGACAATGAGTGGCAGTCCGGGGCACTGGCCTGGGGGGAGCCAGCTGACTCTGTCCCCCTCTCTTCCTAGCCGATTAGTCTTCCTGCAATTCCTTGAAGACCCTGGCTGGAGGCCATCCCTGGAGAGAGACATGGTAAACTTGCAGGGTGAATAACAAAAAAATCTAAAATATCTGCTAAAACAGAAGCTGACAAAGACGCCAGAATGGCGCTGACTTACATGTCTTTCTTCCTTTGGTTCCCTCTCTCTCATCCCCCTCTCTGCTGTCTCTTCTAACACAGCCCTATATAATTCCTGTAGCCATTCAAGAGCCTCCAAGTGCTGGCAAGAGCAGAAAACATGGTTTCAATTATCTACCAATGATGTTGTTTTTTACCAACTAGGAATCTGGGGAACGTGCTGTTTCCACTGCTGTTAGGTGGACATATCCGGTTCAGTCTCTCGCTCCTAGGGTGTGTCCCAAATGTCACTCTATTCCCTATATGTAGGAAATAGTGTGCCATTTAGGACACATACCTTAATGACATCCCTGTTGCTTCGAAGGAACCCGATCAAGCAGATATGGAAAGAGAGCTTCCAGTATTTGCCACCCCCATTCAATTTGATTGTGAAAAAAATATTTTAGGGAAATGCAGCCTTTCATTGACTTCTAGGCTAGTTGATGGATCTATT
Source organism: Oncorhynchus mykiss (assembly GCF_057628025.1). NCBI lineage: Eukaryota > Metazoa > Chordata > Actinopteri > Salmoniformes > Salmonidae > Oncorhynchus > Oncorhynchus mykiss. The sequence goes on along the minus strand of NC_143028.1, from coordinate 21,346,147 downwards.
CTCTTCTGCATTCCACAGAGTGTAATGAATATAATTGTTTTTGTGTGATTTTCTATTGATTTATTATACTCATTGATAAAGGTCTTAACGGGATAGTTCACCCAAATTACAACATTGTTTAGATGCGTCATTACCCTGAAAGTAGTCTATGGGACAGGAGAGACGAATACATGGTTTTAATATGTTTATTCAGGGACTGTCTAACTAATTGTGTAATTTGAGTTGGTGTGAACTATCCCTTTAAGGAATACACTACCTGCAGTAATAGTCACACTTTTTCAGCGGGGAACCCATTTTTCCCACAAAAATGTATTGCGACTCCACCCCACCCCTCTACAAATACAATGGCCCAACCATAATATCTGTAAATTTCTATTTTTTAAATCCGCAAATAACCTTTAATTCATTGCATTTTCATCTTTTAGCAAAATGAAAAGAAACCAATAAATACACATGTAGCAAAGACTGCAATAATCTCACGTGTAGAAAAGACTGCAATCCACAGTTTGTATTTGTTTAGGAACTTAGGAACTTATTTGCACTACCCAGAATCAGATTAAGTCACGGATACAATTTTTATGTCTCTGCGTGCAGTTTGAAGATAATTTAATTTAAAGCTCAATTGCTGGAAGTCTCTGGGTACAGTCGCCAGCTCCTCTCAAAAGTAGGAAAATAGACCTTCTAGACCTGCTTTAAGCGGAGCTGGCTTGTCACGGTCATCATATGGAAGAGACCAAGGAACAGCGTGGTAAGTGTACATTATTCTTTAATCAAAGAATGAATACTGGACAAACTATACAAAACGAACTGTGAAGCTAATATGAGAAGCGCAGATGGGCAACTAAACAAAGAATAAGAACCCACAAAATACCCAAGGAATATGGCTACCTAAATATGGTCCCCAATCAGAAACAATGATAAACAGCTGCCTCTGATTGAGAACCATTCTAGGCAACCATAGACATATAAACACCTAGACTTACAAAAACCCCTTGACATACAAAAAACCCTAGACAATACAAAAACTAAACAAATCACCCTCGTCACACCCTGACCTAACCAAACTAATAAAGAAAAGTAAGATAACTAAGGTCAGGGCTTGACATGGCTACTGTATCAGAATACTTCCAGGAGTTGTTCTAACGATAAGCTAACTTCAATTATCTTCAAACTGCACGCAGAGACATAAAAATGGTATCTTGATCTGACTCTGGGTAAGTTTAAAAACTGCCTAAAGCCCCAAATCTTGCAGTATCCCTTTAAGGAATACACTACAGTTTATAGATTGGTGTAAAGCTCACATGTAGCAGGGATTGCTAGCACGGCATTTTGTGGATTGTGGGTTTTGATGTTGCATTCTCTCTTGATGTTCTCAACAATTGTTTGTTTGTGGCAAGAGATTTGACAGGATTCCATGTTTTCCTACACAAATGTTTACTTTCATGTAGAAATGTGTCTGCTCGGCTGGGTTTACTGACAAGAAAAACATCCAAACATCCTGTATTTGATTTAAAGTCACTCAACCTCTTTTTGCAAATGTTGTTGATTAACTCTTTTTTTTTCTCATTCTGAAACTTTTATTCCTCATCTCAGTTTAATTACATTTCATTTATTAGTGTCTATTTTGTCTATGTGCTAGTGGTATTTGTACAGTGTGGAAATCTTTATCGTGGTACAGTGCTATTTTCAAGGAGAAGAGCAGAACTTATGTAGCCTGACCGCCTGTCTGTGCTTTCATGACATTCTTGTCACTTATTATCATGTCAAATATGTTCATGTTTGGCTTGACAATGACAGCAATGGAGTTGGCAAGAGCATTGTCAGAGCTGGGACCAGCTAGGGATTATAGATCTGGGACCAGGCAAGGATTTATGAAGGGATAAGGTTAACAGAGGTAGGCATTGGAGAGCACTGCCGGTTTGACACAAATGTTTTGCTTGTCAGGGCGCACACATGGGACTCCATTACTGTTCCCAGACTAGCTTTGGCCCGCTGCATTGTTCCATACTCAGACAATTCACACACACACACACACACAACCTGCTGTATCAAGCCTGCCGGACCCTCCTGTCCCGACGAAGACAGAGAATGGAATACTTCTAGATGGGGCCAAGCATGCATTTTTTTTTTATGGAGAAATGATCTAATTTGCTGGTACATAATAATGTAGCCTATTAATTCCTTTATTGTAAATGTATCAGAGATTACGAAGTGCAGACTGGCACCCTATTTCTGACGTAGTGCACTAATTGTAGTAGAGCTCATGGGCCTCATTTATAACCGTTGCGTAAATGTCACACTTAATCTGCGTGCTCCATTTCTAAAAAGAAACGGTCTGTGTAAAAATATTGAGATTTATTATCTTGGATCACACCTTGGCGTTCACATTAACAATAAACGAACATGCCCCAAGAACATCAAGAATGGATTTTTTTCTTTTCTTCTTCAGATTATTGTGTTTCTGTCACATGCCTTGGTATAGGCTCTGAGATTAAATAGGCTTTTGATGTCGCGTTCCTGTCACACAGCAATACTGTAGCCTATACTCATACTGTCAAATCTTTTACATAATCTACCAGTCTGTTTACTGTGTCGGCAGAATGTTTTACTCTTTTGCAGTATTATGAGGTATTTGGCAAAAGTACTGTGACAGTTTCTGAAAGAGAAAACGATGGCAAATGGTTGTGGACCTATCATCAGAATGTTTGAAATTATGCTGGACTGCACACACATTCTAAAACATTGTCTAGGCTACTCCATTTATTTTTTATTACAGTAGGCAACAAACAGGAGTCGCATACATACTAAGTAAAATGGTCTGCAAAGTAAAAGATCAATAGTCTGCAAGTTCTGCAATTGGACTGTAGGCCATAAACCGGATGCCTATGGGATCATAAAGCAAAACTTGAAATACATAGCCTATCTATTTAACAAGCTACTAGCAGGGTTGGGGTCAATTCCATTTCAATTCCACTCAATTCAGGAAGTACACTGACATTCCAATTCCAATTCTCTTCAATGTTTGGAATTGGAATTTGGTTTACTTTCTGAGTTGACCTGAATCGAAATGGAATTGACGCCGACCCTGGTTACTATGCCCAATTCAATTAGAGATGGGCATGCTAACTTGTTGTATGGCTACATTGGAGATACTAACTCAACACGGACCAGAATATCTGAGGAATTTTTTCTGCAATGGTTGTGAAAATAAAATAAATAGGAATAGATTCCTCTGTCTAATTATACCTGTACTTGCCTGCTTGCAATACAATACAATGCCGCTCGAAAATGTGCGTAAATATGATCTAAAGTTTGCATTGAGGAAAGGACGTTCTCACACGATAAGTTTCGTTTTTAGAAATGCCAACTTTTGCAGAGAAACTGGCGCATACATGTTTTGGGGTTATTTTGTGCATACACAACGTTTATAAGTGAGGCCCCAGGTCAAAAGTAGAGAATAGTAGAGAATAGTGCCATTTACCTCTAGTTTAGAGAGAGTTCATGAGATACAGAGTCACCTCGCTAATGACAAATACATTTATAAGGACATTTTAAAAAACAACCTACTTTTATTGCATTTGAAAAAATGTGTGCATCGTCCCACCATCCCTTGGTGTCTGCAAGTCAAACTTTCATGACAATGTGCAAGAGCCATTAAGACAGTTGATTTAAGGTTATAGGAAAATGATCGGGCTCAGACGGTAGAGAAGACTGGTGTGGAACTATCTGGGATGTGAGTTGGCTGCTGGGTCAGTCAGTGGGTGGAATGGGCTACTAGCTAGCTGCTGAGCTTGTGAGTTTGCCTACATAAAACCAGGGAAGTGGGTTGGTGGATGGTGGTGGGAGGTTGCGCACGTGAACACCTCCTCATCCAAATAATCGCTCCAGCCTGTCTCACAGCTGTGAGAGCTAGCACGGGCCCCTTGGAGAAAGGAGCTGGAGGCCCCCCTATCTAAACAAAGTGGGCCAGAGGAGAGGGACGGGAGGAGGGTGGGGGGAGGTGTCAAGGACCATGGGAAATCTGTAATCCTGTTGTGGCATGCTCGCCTCAAAGAAAGCAAAGTCCCTCCCCCAAATCCCTCCTCTTTGCTTCAAACACGGCCATACACAACTACACACAAAGACATTCAAATATAGAGCATGATACTGTCTCGTACATCCTATATACTCAACCACCTGGCAGCCTCACCTGAAGGGTCAGTGTGTGAGATGAGCCAACTTGAAACCAATAGCAAAATAGCACAAATCAACTGTTCTTGTTCGTAGACTTCGGACATACACTGAGTGTACAAAACGTTAGGAACATCTGCCCTTTACATGACATGAATGAATCCAGGTGAACGCTACGATGACCTATTGATGTCAACTATTAAATCCACTTGAATTAGTGTAGATGAAGGGGAAGATACAGGTTAAAGAAGGATTTTTAAGCCTTGAGACAGTTGAAACAAGGAGTGTGTATGTGTGCCAAGACAAAAGATTGAAGTGCCATTGAACGGGGTCTGGTAGTAGGTGTCAGGCGTACCGGTTCGAGTGTGTCAAGACGATGTTGGGTCTTTCACGCTCAACAGTTCCCTGTGTGTTTCAAGAATGGTACACCACCCAAAGGACATCCAGCCAACTTGACACAACTGTGGGAAGCATTGGAGTCAACACGGGCCAGCATCCCTGTGGAACGCTTTCAACACCTTGTAGAGTCCATGCCCCGACACATTGTGGCTGTTCTGAGGGCAAAAGGGGGTGCAACTCAATATTAGGAAGATGTTCCTAAAGTTTTGTACACTCAGTGTACAGGCGAACAAAGGGACGTCATTAAACCTCTGAGCTGGTCCATGCAGCAGGGAAAGATGGGGATACGGTGTCCATGGTATTCTCTGACACCATACCTCGGCACATGTTGCACCAGATACACGGTTCTCATCAAAATGGTGGAAATCCGGCCTAGTGCCATCACCCCCCCCCCCCCCCCACCCCCACCCCCCACTGTGTGTGGAGTTCATACGAAATTCCTAATTCGACACATTTCTTCTTCCCCCATTTCACAAAGACAGGAACAAAAGGGATGGTACGGTTTCATTTTTTATCTTCTTATAAGGGCATAGAAGTTCCTTGGGAGCATTAAAATTGACCGGGCTTCTGATTGAAGGTTAACATGCTCTTAACTTTCCCCCCAAAACATGTGCTGCTAAATAAACATTGCTGCAAGGATACAAATTATGGCCTTGGCGAACATTCGGAGACAAAAAAAGTAATGAAGCGAAAGGAGTCCATCACTTTTTCCATCTGCACAAAACCAATACATTTTTTTACAAGCATGTGTTATTCTTTCTCATTTGTTTTGAGGGGCAGATGGAATATGTGAATTGATCACCTCTGTTTACACTTGGGGGTAGAAGAAAGCCTTGGCATCGCGCAAACGGTCTCACTTTCAAAAGTGTAAGAGCCTTTTGGCAACTGGCGAGGTGTTGGCAGTTGGAGTTTCACACTTAATGAGCTTGTCGAGCTCGCAGTGTTGGCACAATACTGACATTAAGGGTTTTGACTGTATCAGGGCCCAATAGTATTGTGGACATGCCCTTGGGAACGTGACTGATCCCTGCTGTGAAAGAAGGGCATTCCCCCTGATTAGCTCGCCAATCTCTAACAGACATGACGGCATCATTATCATAACTTACGGACCTTGACATCTCTACTAATGCAACTTCATCCTTTTTTTTAGGAAAATGGAAATTAAGTGTAATTGGATAAGATGGCGCCAGAGAAGGCGGCCAACGTTTTACGTGTCCCTAACCAGTTGTGTTTTTTGTTTGTTTCTTTGCCTTCCTAGTAACGTATTTTTTTAAACTTATTTTGTACATAATGTTGCTGCTACCGTCTCTTATGACCGAAAACGACTTCTGCACATCAGGACTGTGATTACTCATCACGGACTGGCAGAATTATTTTTTCCCGTTAACGAGTCTGATGAGCCCGACGTGAATGATATACTGCTCTCTCGGGAACAGGCCCAGATCCCTGTGATGTGGGTGAGGAGAAGGCAGAGAAAAAGGGGCCAAAGGGCGATCGAATAAACCCCACTTCCTTCCATTCTGCTAGCAATCTTCACGGAGTTGGCTGAAGGACGACACTATTAACAAACAGCTGGCTGGTTATACGCTGTACCGGCAGGATAGAACAGCGGCGTCTGGTAAGATAAGGGGCGGTGGACTATATATTTTTGTAAATAACAACTGGTGTACGATATCTAAGGAAGTCTCAAGATATTGCTCACCTGAGGTAGAGTATCTCATGATTAGCTGTAGACAACACTATCTACCTGGAAAGTTTTCATCTGTATTTTTCATAGCTGTTTTACATACCACCACAGACTGAGGCTGGCACTTAGACCTCCATAAGCAAACAAGAAAACGATCACCCAGAGGCGGCATTCCTAGTAACCGGGGACTTTTATGCAGGGAAACTTAAACTTAAACTTTTACCAAATGTCTATCAGCATGTTAAATGTGCAACCAGAGGGGAAAAACTATCTCTAGATACCTCCCTCTGGAACTGGATCTTGGACGTTCTGAATGAACACCCCCAGGTGGTAAGGGTAGGTAACAACACATCTGCCACGCTGATCCTCAACACAGTGGCCCCTCGGGGGTGCGTGCTCAGTCCCCTCCTGTAATCCCTGTTAACTATTGACCCCATGGCCAGGCACGACTCCAACACCATCATTAAGTTTGTCAATGACACAACAGTGGTAGGCCTGATCAACGACAACGACGAAACGGCCTATAGGGAGGAGGTTAGAGACCTGCCGTGTGGTGCCAGGACAAAAAACCTCTCCCTCAACGTGATCAAGACAAAGGAGATAATTGTGGACTACAGGAAAAAGAGTACTGAGCACGCCCCCATTCTCATCGACAGGGCTGTAGTGGAGCAAGTTGAGAGCTTCAAGTTCCTTGTTGTCCACATCAACAACAAACTAACATGGTCCAAGAACACCAAGACAGTCGTGAAGAAGGCACGACAAAACCTATTCCCAATCAAGAGACTGAAAAGATTTGACATTAGTCCTCAGATCCTCAAAAGTTTCTACAGCTGCACCATCGAGAGCATCCTGGTTGCATCACTACCTGGTATGGCAACTGTTCGGCCTCTGACCGCAAGGCACTACAAAGGATAGTGTGAACGGCCCAGTACATAACTGGGGCCAAGTTCCTGCCATCCAGGACCTCTATACCAGGCGGTGCCAGAGAAAGGCCCTAAAAATTGTCAAAGACTCCAGCCACCCTAGTGGTAGAATGTTCTCTCTGCTACCGCACGGCAAGCGGTACTGGAGCGCCAAGTCTAGGTCCAAGAGGCTTCTAAACAGCTTCTACCCCCAAGCCATGAGACTGACCATCTAATCAAATAGCTACCCAAAAAATGTGCATTGACCCACTCCCATCTCCGCCTCTTTTACACCTCTGCTACTCTCTGTTGTTATCATCGATGCGTAGTCACTTTAAAAACTCTACGTACATGTACATATTACCTCAACTAACCAGTACCACCGCACATTGACTCTGTACCATTAACCCCCTGTACATAGTCTCACTATAGTTATTTTTCATTCATTACTTGTTACTTTTATTTCTTATTCTTATCCATATTGTTTTAAACTGCATTGTTGATTAGGGGCTTGTAAGTAAGCATTTCACTGTAAGGTCTACACCAATTGTATTCGACGCATGTGACTAATAACATTTGATTTGATTGACAATACAACATTTACATATCAACATGTCATCCTCCATTTATTCAATCATATGCCATTGCCCACTTTGCCAGCAATAAAGACCACTTGAGAAGGAGAAAGAGGAACTAGACCATGGAATAAGTCATGCGGTAGTAGTGGCTCCTAAACTAACGACAACTCTTACTGTCTCTGCGCACTTGAACTTTGAGAGAAGACTCAGATATCTGCTGTAGACCTGGAAGGTGTTTCAAAGCCGGGGAGAAAGTCTTAAAACCGTGAACAGAGACGAGGAGAGTTAATTGAGAGCACATCACTTCCAGATGGCCTACAAAACACTGGTGAGATGATTAAAACAGCTAGAAAACAGTGTAAACCCCTCACAATTAAGATGTTGATAGCTGCCATATGTACAAGACCAGATTGATTCGCTTTTCATTTGCTCTCTTGGTCTGTTCAACCTCCCTTCCACTCCCACCCTCTACCTCACATCCACCCCTCCATCCCATCCCAACCACACCACAACCACCCTGGGAATGCAGCCTTCCCCATTACTATTATGACAAAACACGGGATACAGGTCACACACGCGCACTCCAAACGAGGAACGGCGGTAGAGACGTGGAAAGACAAAGGGGGTCTGGAGCAAAGCAAAAATGAGAAGTGCAAATGAGATAGAGGACAGGGTAGTGGGAGAAGACCAAGGCGAAAGCAGGAATGGGGAGAAGGAGAGGAGAGATGGTAGAGGGACATGGGAAGAAAAGATGGACCCTCAAAGATCAAGATCCCAAAGGCAAACTGACTATTACTGAAAAGGAATGGGTGTCATACGACTATGCTGCATCCATGCATTTGTTATGATGACCAAGACTGTCTCACTCTGTCTATGGTCTCGTCCACTACCCACTAGCCTTCTTTCTCACTCTCTCTCTCTCTCTCTGTTGAAACGTCTGGTCTCCGAGAGCTTCAGAAGGGGGCTTGAATTGATCCAAGAGTCGGAATATTCAATGCTTTATCACATTAGTCAGGATCAACCCTCTAAACTACCGCTTTGCTGATTTAACTCAAAACGAAGTGCCATGTACCAAGTACTATAAGAATGCCTAATGTTTTGCATACTGTTCAGGGTCCGTATGTATTGTCTCAGAATAGGAGTGCTGATCTAGGATCAGGCCCCCCCTGTAAATGCAATCTCACTATTGTGATCTACAAGGCAAGACTGATCCTAAATCGGTACCAGGCACAGCACCAACCACCTACTGGAGCCATGCACAGCCATTCTAGCTAGAGTCATGGAAAAATATGCCCCCCTCCCTAAAAGAGCACATTTTCAGTAATCATTTAGGATTTACTGTGCTAAACAGCAGATCAGTGAATGAGACAGAAGGTAATCTAAATCGGCCGATTGTCATTCATTTTTGCAGCTCTGAACTGTCCATCACTGGATGGCAATGGGGCCCGGGAAAGGGTCCCGATCGAAGAAAAATAAAATCCTAAAGATGGGAAGATGACCTGTGGGAGACTGGATCCGTGGGCAAAGGGATTTATGGTAATGGAGAGATGCAGCTAGATGTTTATGGAGTCCATATTAGGACAGCCTCAATCTCAGCAAGAGTTGATAAAAATGTCAGTCAAAGGTCAGGTCAGACAATTGAACATAGTTCCGCTGTGTAAAGACAATAATAGAGGTAGACCGATTATGATTTTTTTTCAACGCCGATACCGATACCGATTATTGGAGGACCAAAAAAGCAGATATCTATTAATCGGACGATTAAAAAAATTGTATTTATAATAATGACAATTACAACAATACTGAATGAACACTTATTTTTATTTAATATAATACATCAATAAAATCAATTTAGCTCAAGTAAATAATGAAACATATTCCATTTGGTTTAAATAATGCAAAACAAAGTGTTGGAGAAGAAAGTAAAAGTGCAATATGTGCTATGTAAGAAAGCTAATGTTTAAGTTCCTTGCACAGAACATGAGAACATATGAAAGCTGGTGGTTCCTTTTAACATGAGTCTTCAATAATCCCAGGTAAGAAGTTTTAGGTTGTAGTTATTATAGGAATTATAGGACTATTTCCCTCTATACCATTTGTATTTCATTAACCTTTGACTATTAGATGTTCTTACCTTAGTCATTGCCAGTGTAACAGTATAGCTCCCGTCCCTCTCCTCGCCCCTACCTGGGCTCGAACCAGCAACACAACGACAACAGCCACCATTGAAGCAGCGTTACCCATGCAGAGCAAGGGGAACAACTACTAGAAGGCTCAGAGCGAGTGACGTTTGAAACGCTATTAGCGCGTGCTAACTAGCTAGCCATTTCACTTCGGTTACACCAGCCTCATCTCGGGAGTTGATAGGCTTGAAGTCATAAACAGCGCAATGCTTGACGCACAACGAAGAGCTGCTGGCAAAACGCACCAAAGTGCTGTTTAAATTAATGTTTAAGCGCCTCCTTCTGCCTACCACCGCTCAGTCAGATACTTAGATACTTGTATGCTTGTATGCTCAGTCAGATTGTATGCAACGCAGGACACGCTAGATAATATCTAATAATATCATCAACCATGTGTAGTTAACTAGTGATTATGATTGATTGTTTTTATAAAATAAGTTTAATGCTAGCTAGCAACTTACCTTGGCTTACTGCATTCGCGTAACAGGCAGTCTCCTTGTGGAGTGCAACGGGACAGAGGCAGGTCGTTATTGCGTTGGACTAGTTAACTGTAAGGTTGCAAGATTGGATCCCCTGAGCTGACAAGGTGAAAATCTGTCCTTCTGCCCCTGAACGAGGCATTTAACCCACCGTTCCTAGGCGGTCATTGAAAATAAGAATGTGTTCTTAACTGACTTGCCTAGTTAAATAAAGATTAAATAAAGGTATAAAACAAAACAAAAATAAAAAATAAAAATAAAAAAATAAACAAATCGGCGCCCAAAAATACCGATTTCCGATTGTTATGAAAACTTGAAATCAGCATTACATTACTGTTTACTGAATAATATGGCTTTCCATATTGACACTGGAATTTACTTGAATCTGCCATGGTAATGCTATTTGTATTTGTTTACAAACTACTGCCCGCACGCACGCACACACACTTACACACACCACACACACACATACACACTCACATGTTTTACTATCCTCGTGGGGACCAAACAATTGATTCCAATTCAAAATCCTATTTACCATAACCCTAAACCTAACCCTTTACCCTAATTGTAACCCTAACCCTAAACCCAACCCCTAAGCCTAAAATAGTCTGATTACTCTGAGCCTTTAGTCTCCTTTGATGGCCAAAAAGGTTGCTAGATGGTGTGTGAACTAGGGAGCCAGAGCTACTTTGTTGACAAACAGAAAAATGGATACATTGTTGACAAACAGAAAGCTCTCTATTTCGCATTTGCGGAAATAGAGCGCAACAAAAATGAACCACAAGCATTTGTATTGGCAGAACTCAAACTAGGTCACAACAATTAGTTGTAACCTCTTTTCTCCTCTTCCCTCGTTTCCTCCCACCTCTGCACCCAGGGAAAGTAACGACAAATGACCATCTTTTGAGTCTATATATACCTTCAAAAGCTGAGGTTCCTCCTCTATTACCCTGGGAAAAGAAAAAGACGTTGTGAAACAACCATCTTTTTCCTATTCAAAGTGGTGGCGCCCCTAAAACAATGCTTGCTGTTTTTTTGTTTTGTTTTGCGGGCTGTATAATCTGCGCATTAAGTCGTAGAACAATGGCTCTCAAAGTGAACCATTTTAATATTGATTATTGTTCGCAGGCCTCGGTAAGTGCTCCTACGATGATGGAGCCCAAGGGGGCAGGGGCCCTCAGTGTAACCAAAACCAGACCTGGTACAGATCTCAATGGAGACCAGGCCCAGAGAGCCATCCCCAGTCCCTTCCCATTAACACAGAGTGTGTGGTTCACTCAGCAGCAACATCAAAGGCCCTATCCCCTCCTCTCAGCTGACTCAGAATATAAAGTCTGTGTTTGTGTGTGTGTGTGTGTGTGTGTGATGTGTGTTTGTGGGGGGAGTCGTGTGTGTGTGTGTGTGTGTGTATTGGGGAGGGCGGCGGTTGGACGAGGGTGGTTGTGTTTGTTTGCGTGTTTGTATGTGTGTCTTTGGCCAGTCGCCCATAGAGAGGTTGCATCCCAAATGGCACCCTATATAGAGCACTGCTTTTGACCGGAGCCCATAAGCCCTGGTCAAAGATAGTGCACTATAAGGGAATATGGTTCCATTTGGGATGCCAGAACACACAAGTACAGACTAACACAGAGAGTAGGTAGGGAGGGGTAGGAATAGGAGGAAAAAAAGGATAGGGGGAGAAGTGGAGAGGGTGAGTAGCTGGCGCTAGGAGGGAGGCCCTGTGGTCCTGGCGGGTGGTGTGTTAAATGAGTCTCTCTCACACACACACACACACACACACACACACACACACACACACACTGCTGCCTGCCAGTCCCGCGGTGTGTTCACAGAGTGTCCCTCTGAGGGCCTTTATCTGTGGGGCTGGCAGCGCTTCAATGGTAGCCTTATCACCCTAATGGACACTGGAGGAGAGGCCCCTGCATGGGCGCTGACAAGACAGACACACACACGTACACACAAGGACACACACACACCCACACACTGCTCTCCGCCTATCACCTTGTCCCTCACTAAAGCCAAAAGTTTCCCCCCTTCCTATCCCCAGTCCTACTGATAGTAGGATACAACACACAAACCAGCCTCTCTATCTCGCTCTCTCTCTCCCTCACTCGCTTCCTCTGTTGGTGAAGATGGAAGCGGGGCCTCTTTGATCTACTCTAACTGCAATCCAAGTTTTCATCAATCCCCCCCCCCCCCTCCATCACACACACACCCCTTTCACTTTCACCTCCTTGCCCGAGGTTCAGTGTTGCTCAGGTAGAAAGGGCCTCATCTTCTCTTCCCACAGTCCAATATCCCCAACAATCACATATAGGGCAGAATCGTAACTTCCTATATTCCCGTTTAACTGGTATATAATGCATTGAAGTCAATTGAAGACAAGAAAACCTCAGTTATGCGCACGTATGTCAATATAGAATATGTGCTAAAGTGCACAAAATACACTTCTTTACATATCATATCAAATAAGGATTCCACGCGTAAATGTACTGTAGGCTTTTCACTGATACTGTTAATGTACATCCAACCGGAGGGAGTTTGTTTACGATAGTACTTCCTCCAAGTCCCAGTAGACTCTCTCACAGGGACGATGACCTGACTTCCTGTAAGCCTGAGAGCATGCTCCTGGGTGGTCAATCGGGTCACCAAAGCGGAGGAGGAAGAGGAAAAAGAGAAGGAAGTGAAGAAGGGGTAAACTGTTGTGTTATGAACTCACAATGAGTGGGGAAGGAGGGAGAGAATTAGAGGCCCTGTGGATGTGTTTCTCCGGAAATTTGGGAGAGATGAGGGGAGGACGGGGGAGAGGAGACCACGGAGACACTCAGTCACATCTTGTTTACCCCTGTGGCAAACAAATCCCCCCTCTCCCCATCTGGAGTCCAGTGGTTAGTGGGGGGAGGTGGAGAGAGAGGGAAGGAGTAAGAGAGACAGGGCGTGTGGGAGGGGGAGAGTTAGGGTGTGTGAAAGGGAGGGAAGGGGGATAGGCAGGGAGAGTGGGAGGGAGGGAAGGGAAGGAACTGTGTCAGAGAGAGGGAGGGAGAGAGGAAAGAAAGAGTCTGGGAGGGAGGAAGAGAGAAATGGGGTACTAGGAAATGCTGTTGAGAAATGCTTTCCTGCAAGTGGAGTAAGTCCTCTTGATCATGTTGCACGCACGTGCCGCTGATTAACGTCACTTCCAAAGCAGCCATGTAGGAAGCTGAATATCACATTCAGTCACAGCAACATGCAATGAAGTCACATGCTATTCAGATTCCAGCTCAGGTTCACAAAGTAGCTTCTTACTGCAACATTTTTCCCAAAGCGTGAGGCTGTGTCCGAAATGACCCAGAGCACAAACAACGACCTCTAACCCTTTCTATTGCCATTCAGACTTGCTCCCTGTCCTTTTGGAGAGGCATAGAAAGGGTTAGAGGTCATTGTTCATGTTCTGGGTCATTCGCTTCCTGTATAGTCACTGTTCCCTAGTGCACTTCATAGGGAATAGGGTGTCATTTGGAACACACACTTACGCTTTGGGAATTTATTTTAGTAAGAAGCTACTTTGTCTCCCTGAGCTGGAATCTGAATAGCATGTGACTTCATTGCATTTTTGCTATGATTGAATGTTATATTCAGTTTTCTGAATGGCAAAATAAAGGGTTAGAGGTCATTGTTTGTGTTTTGGGTCATTCACTTCCTGTAGAGTCACTGTTCCCTATGTGCCCTGATCAAAAGTAGTGCACTTTGCTATGATTCAATGTGATATTCAGCTTTCCACATGGCTGCTTGAGAAGTGACATGATTCAGCTGCACGTGCCATTTGGGACACAGCCCGAGAACCACTATAGTCAGCAAGTGATGTCTACACGGTCCTCTTGGAATGGCAGTAGAAAGGGTTAGAGGTCGTTGTTTGTGTTCTGGGTCATTCACTTCCTGTGGTCACTGTTCCCTGTTAATTCCTTATTTACTGTATCCATTACTTGATCAAAGTCTGGCCTTTTTGTCCCTAATGACTCTGCGTTGAAAACATTCCCTCAGAGATTGACGTGCTGATTGTAAGTCTGATGATAAGAATGATGAGATTTACTATCCTTGTCATTAACTTAGTGAAAAATTATGAAAAGGGAGCGAACATTTGGGCATTTGCATCCACTCCTAATGCAAGACTGAAGATTTCCCATCAACAAAAAAAGTTTCACAAAAAAGCCTGTGTGACTGGGCAGACATTTGAGACACTAAGAAACGGACTTGTGATAACTTTCCCTGAGATTTGTGATGACGTTGGTTTGACGTTTCTGTGACGCTGCTGTGATAGCAGGATTGTGTGGATCCGCAAATGTAACTGTTGTAACTAACCCGATTGCCTGAGACTCAACAGACAACGATATTCCCAGACCCCAATTCTACTGTAATTGTCAGTGCCATCACTAGTATTTTTGTTGCAGTTTTGGTGAGATTTTAGAACTTGGCACAATCTCAAAGTTTCCATGCCTGCAATCTATTTTCATTAAGCCCATGCCTTTCCAACGGACAGGGAGCATTTCTCAATCTTTGTCGACAAATTAAAAGCATTAGACAAATGGAGTTACTGACTTATTTTGTATTGGTTTATCTCAGTTATCATACAATGACAATGGGAACACTTACAGTATATTGCTTGTGTTTTACTTTTAACACACACACACACACACACACACCCAAACCCCATACACCGAACACACACCTTTGTCTGATGTGTGTGAGACCCCCTCCCCGCCCTGACTGTGGTTCCCGATGGCGGTTGCTCTGGAGTGTCTCATGTTAGGAATTATCTCCCTCCTCTCTCATCTGGTTATTGTGTTCTGCTAATCTCTCCTCTCATATCTCCTCATTGTACTCCCTAATCTGGCCACGCTCCCCTTTGCTACATTTCTGTCCTCTCTTTCTTTCTCTCTCTGTGCCTCTCTCTCTCATTCCTAAAAGGGAGGGTGATTTGATCCTGAGGTCTTTCATCTTCAAGGACCCTGAGTCATGCGTGTGTCCGCCTCACCTCTACCTCACTCTGTTTCCCTCCTCTCCCCTCCTCCCCACCTCTACCTCACTCTGTTTCCCTCCTCTCCTCCAGTACAGTCTTCTGTTCTCCTCTCCCCTCCTCCCCACCTCTACCTCTCTCTGTTTCCCTCCTCTCCTCCAGTACAGTCTTCTGTTCTCCTCTCCCCTCCTCCCCACCTCCACCTCTCTCTGTTTCCCTCCTCTCCTCCATTTCAAAGTCTTCTGTTCTCCTCTCCCCTCCTCCCCACCTCTACCTCTCTGTTTCCCTCCTCTCCTCCAGTACAAAGTCTTCTGTTCTCCTCTCCCCTCCTCCCCACCTCCACCTCTCTCTGTTTCCCTCCTCTCCTCCAGTACAAAGTCTTCTGTTCTCCTCTCCCCTCCTCCCCACCTCCACCTCTCTCTGTTTCCCTCCTCTCCTCCAGTACAAAGTCTTCTGTTCTCCTCTCCCCTCCTCCCCACCTCCACCTCTCTCTGTTTCCCTCCTCTCCTCCAGTACAGTCTTCTGTTCTCCTTTCCCCTCCTCCCCACCTCTACCTCACTCTGTTTCCCTCCCCTCCTCCAGTACAAAGTCTTCTGTTCTCCTCTCCCCTCCTCCCCACCTCTACCTCTCTCTGTTTCCCTCCTCTCCTCCAGTACAAAGTCTTCTGTTCACCTCTCCCCTCCTCCCCACCTCTACTGCTCTGTTTCCCTTCTCTCTCAGGTTGCTCTGTTTTCCTCTGTTCTTCTCTCATCTTCTACCCTCCTCTATACTCCCCAAAACCCCCCCCCACCCCCCCCCCACCCCCACCCCTCGAGCGGATTTTGAAAGCCTGATTCTGGTACTACTCCCATTGCTCTTTGACTTTTACCTGGCTGAGCCAGTCTGTCGTTCAACCTGCCTCTCTTTTAAAAACCAACAATAACAGCCTGCTTCTGTGAAATATAGGAGAATGTGATGACTCTACTGTCCTCATGTCACCTCAATGACTACACTGAGACCAGTCATATATTATTTGTAGAATATGGTATAAAAAGTATGTGTTCTTTGTGAACATTTTACATAAGAGAAACAAGTTTGTAGTTTCCCGAAATAGGTGTGTGCTGAGCACAGCTACGATGCACAGTGACACTTGCTCGGCACTTCAAGTGAAATTTACAGCTGTCAAATTTACAAATGTACAGCGACAACCTTTTCAAGTAGGTACGTGACGGTGTCAATTCAAGTCCCCTCGCTCTTCCCAACACAAAATCCTCACTAATACAATCAAAGCACTTTCAAAACAACTATCGACTTGACCTCTCTGGCCCAGCCGCTTCGTGGATCAGAACACCGGGTGACCGCAGACTGGCAGCCGACAGTACTGTACTGTACTGTACTGTACTGTGATGCACGCTTTCCTTTGTCCCCGTAGCTGATATCCCTAACAGCATCCATTAAACACTTTGGCCCCGGGCCCCAGGTTTGTCCAGCTGCTCCGGAGGAGAGGCTAGCACCATGGAGAGGCTGGAGAAGCTGGAGGAGACTGGAGTATGACCATGCTGCTGCCAGTAGTATGTCTTGTCACTCCCCCAGCACTGAGGATGTATCAGTGCCCCCTGGTGAACGAGTTGGGAATGACAAGTGATCAAGTTCTTGGGAAGATACCTCCTCCGGTCCACCTTAAGAGATTCTGGAGTGCAGTTCAGATCAAAATGCTGAAGGTGGCAGTGATGCATCACTGGATAGTCCTGTTTAGAAAGAATGTGAAGCTCAGGGGAGGGTCTTGATTTTAAGGTGGTCTGTTTGCGTTGTGTCTTTACTGTTCATATGGCTGCTAGTAGTCAGTGTCTGAGGTCTGAGGATAGTATGACTTGTTTGGATTATAGTGTACAGCTTCTGTGTGTGTGTGTGCGTGGGTGAGCATGTGTGTGTGTGTGTGTGTGTGTGTGTGTACAGTATGTGTGTATATAGTATGTGTGTTTCCATTGTTGTGTGTGTGTGTGTGTCAGTGTATGTGTTATGTATAGATCAGCATGTAGCAGAGTGTGTATACAGTATATATTGTGTATCTGTTTGTGTGTATTACTCTGTGTCTGTGTGTGTGTGTGTTACTTTGGGGTGACGGCTGTGTCTTGGGGCAGCGTGTACGAGCTGACACAGGGAAAGCAGATTACAGACTGTTTGTTCGGTTCGGTCCGGCCGGAGTGCTGCTGTGGTCTCTCTGACTGCCACCAGCCACACCAGCTTTAAGAGACCAGTGGATTATTACAACACCACGGCACTGCCGCCCTCGGCTTCAGGCTCCAGCTAACTACATGACTACTGAGCTAGCACTCTAAGGTACAAACGTTGAGCTAACTGTGGATCATTCAGGTTCTTCTCACGGTACAGGACAGTATAGTACAGTATAAGGCTATGGCCTGGCCGTGCAAACACATATGGGCTCTCCCACAGTGATCACTCATGTGTGACATATTGTCTGTCTGTGAATAAAACATGAAGTAGGCAGAGCAGGAGGAAGGTTCAAGTTTGCTGCATGTTTTGAATTGTAACTTGATGTGGTTTGTGTGTTTGTTGGTGTGTGTGTGTGTGTGTGTGTGTTGTGTGTGTGTTTTTGCGAATAAGTTCCTATACCATGTTATAAGCTTCTATACTGGGATGGTGTATACTTGTATGTTGTAAGCACAGTCACCACTAACACCCATTGTGCCTTAACTACCATTGCACGTCACTTACCTCTATGTAAGTGTTCACTAATACCTGACCTTTGACCCCCAGAACCCTGCAGTTCAGGGGATTCTATGGAGCCGTGTCTGTGTGATTACGGCAGCCAAAACAGCGACAGTAACTAGGGCCCACAAAATGAGGAGAGAGAGGAAAAGTGCCCTCAGAGGTCAAACCTGGGCTTGGCTGACACTTGGGGTCTTTGGGTTCAACGAATCTAGGTCACAACACTAGACTACATCAAACACAGCCAGACTCTGTCGGTCAGAGACGGCTCCCTCTTTCAACCTGTGTTTGTGTAAATCACTTCTTACTTATATCGCCCCTTTCTCTTTCTTTCTCTGGTATGTACTTAAACAAACATACACATCTAAGCGCACTGTGTGTTCACGCGCACGCACACATGCACGTACGCTCGCACGCACACACACGCACACCGACACATTAGAGGATGGCAAGCACACACAAACACATAGGGCAATAGATCTAGTTGCCAGAAACTAAAAATAGACTGCTAAATCTCAAAGACCTGGGATGGGTGAGGGCAGTGTTGGTGTGGGTGTCGATTTTACCCTCAAGGGTGACAGTGTTTGCTGTGATTGTCACCTCTGTGACACCAGGTAGTTTACATGTGCAGCTCTAGCCATATAATGGCCAAAGTAAAGCTATGGAGGGGTGAAGATGTAGCCAAGCAAATGGCCGGGACCTATAAAATGTTACTGAATGATTTAATGTTGAAAAAAACCTGCAGTTTTTCAGCAGGCTATGTATGATTATATTATGGCTAAATACATCTTGCAAAATGCAGCTACATTTGAATGCACGCGCACACACACACACACACACACACACACACACACAAACACACACACACACACACACACACACACACACACACACACACACACACACACACACACACACACACACTTCCTTCAGGTGAGCCAGGCAGTCTCCACACTCCTGGGGGAAATGGCAGTATTTCCTAATGAAGGTGGCAGCAGCAGCCTGCATCACACCGATGATGACAAAGTCCTATGGCTAAACAAGGGAGGATGCGAAGAAAACCACACACACCCCGAGACAGGAAGAACAAGAAGAAAAGATCCTCCTGAGCCCCTGATGGGAAAAACAGGTGGGTGGCTCTGCTTGTGTGTGTGTGTGTGTGTGTGTGTGTGTGTGTGTGTGTGTGTGTGTGTGTGTGTGTGTGTGTGTGTGTGTGTGTGTGTGTGTGTGTGTGTGTGTGTGTGTGTGTGTGTGAGTGAATTGAAGCGATGTGTGTGTGTGTGTGTGTGTGTGTGCATGTGTATGTGAAAGAGAAAAGAAAACAAGCTCTCACAGTCTCACTGCAGAATCTGACATTTGTCCATACATATCACATTTTGAAGTTTAAGTTTAGGCATTAATTCTGAATGGTTAAGTTAAGGGTTAGGGTTTAGGATAGGGTTCAAATAAAAAACAACTCCACGGTTGAGTTTAGGCATTCATTCCGAATGTTGTTTTTTTTTAAACAAAAACATAAAAAACAAGAGCCTGGCACTGGGATTGAACATACGACCCTCGGACTCAGAGCGAGTGGTTTACGCCCATCCACCACACCCTAGCAAAACCCAAGACTACTAGATGGTAATAGCGTTCACCGTTGTCCCTAGTGGACAGTTTTGAAGTAATCTCCTGACGTCCTGCTTATCTGGACAGACGTTGAATTTCAGAGTGGATCTTGAGCGATTTGGCAGAACAGAGAGTGCAGTGTGGTAGGGAGGAAGGGTGAAGGCTGCATAATAGTTAGACTCTGTGAGATATTGGTCTCTTTAAAATGTTCATGCAAGTATTTATTCACGAGCAAGATGTGTGTTTTTGTGTTTCATTATTCAAGCACTTTCAATCAGCATCACCTCATGCAGTTAGTTGTTTGGTCAGTTGTGTTTAAATTGACTTGTTTGGTATTGGCTCAGTTTTCTATGGCATTTCATTTCACAGGAGTACCTAATTAGTTTATTGCTCAAGCCACAGCATAAAACAGCTTGGTTTTAGCACCTTTGAACAGCCAATCTGTTTTGTTGTTTTATCTTGCTCTATTACACAATAAATTAAGTATTTTCTTAATACACTTTTATTCTCAATCCGATGTCAATTGATACACTTATCTTCCTCTATCTTATTTACTACAAAACATAGAAACACGCAATTTTCACATATGTTGATATTGGGGTGATGATGGAGATGATAAATATGAATTAGAACATTTTAGATATGTCCCTTTAAAAATATATATATATAACCTTTATTTAACTAGGCAAGTCAGTTAAGAACAAATTCTTATTTACAGTGATGGCCTACACCGACCAAACTCAGACAACACTGGGCCAATTGTGCCCTATGGGACTCCCAATCACGGCCGGTTGGGATAGAGCCTGGATTTGAGCCAGGGTGTCTGTATTGAAACCTCTAGCACTGAGATGAAGTTCCTTAGACTGCTGCGCCACTCGGGCAATGGGAAATGTCCCTTTTAAGGCTTAGAGAGGAAACAAAAAATGAAACTGTGTAAATATATAAGTATACAGTGCATTCAGAAAGTACTCAGATCCCTTTACTTTTTATTTTTGTATTCCTCTACACACAATACCCCATAATGAAAAAGAGCTAACAGGTTTTTTTTGACATTTTTGCAAATGTATTAAAAATAAAAACAGAAATACCTTATTTACATAACTATTCAGACCCTTTGCTATGAGAATTGAATTTTGCTCAGGTCCATCCTGTTTCCAATGATCCTCTTCGAGATGTCTCTACAACTTGATCCAATGAAGGGAAATCTTAATGCTATAGCATACAATGACATTCCAGGCGGTTCTGTGCTTCCAACTTTGTGGCAAAAGTTTGTGGAAGGCCCTTCCCTGTTTCAGTGGACAAAGTGAGGTACATACAGAAATGGTTTGTCGAGATCGGTGTGGAAGAACTTGACTGGCTTGCACAGAGCCCTGACCTCAATCCCATCAAACACCTTTAGGATGAATTGGAATGCCGACTGCGAGCCAGGTCTAATCGCCCAACATCATTGCCCGACCTCACTAATGCTTTTGTGGCTGAATGGTGAAGGTCAATACAGGTTGAGCTCTTACATCAGAGCTGGGCAGTGGTGTTTGCCTTTCAGAACAGCCATAGTCAGTCACTCCAAGAATGCGGAGGGAGAAAGGATATAGGGAGAGAGAGAGTGAGGAAAAGAAAGACAGAGTGAGAGGGGAAGGGGAGATGAAGAGAGAGAGCTGATCTATCCATACGTCTCCGTAGCTGAGAGAGAGAGCGACTACTGTATGTGCTGAAGTAAGACATGAGTAGTCTGGAAGAATGCTAGATGCAATATAAAATGTAATCTATGTAACCCCAAAAGTAATTAATTATCATTAGAGGGCCATAAACAATAATTAGTCATGCTGCATGTTTCTAGAAAGATCTTGAACTCACCTTTCTGGTATTTATTTGTATAAATTGCTGAGGTGTACTCACATTTGAAGACGCATTCTCAAGTACATAGCACAAATATGATGAAAATAAGAAAATCATGTTTTTTTTCAACAAAATTGGGGGTATAGGGTTTAAAATGATTTAAATGTTTTCAAAATGTACATCATGCAACAATATCAAAGATTTTACTGGGATACAGTTCATATAAGGAAATCAGTCAATTTAAATAAACAAATTTGGCCCCAATCTATCGATTTCATATGACTGGGAAAACATACAGTAGGTGCATCTCCTGGTAACATATACCTTAAAAAAAGTTAGGGTGTTGATCAGAAAAACAATCAGTATCTGGTGTGACCGCCATTTGCCTAATGCAGCGTGACACACACTCCTTTGCATAGAGTTGATCAGGCTGTTGATTGTGGTCTGTGGAATGTTGTCCCACTGCTCTTCAATGGTTGTGCGAAGTTGCTGGATTTGTCGGGAACTGGAACACGGTGTCATACACATTGATCCAGAGCATCCCAAACATGCTCAATGGGTGAGTATGAAAGCCATGGAAGAACGGGGACATTTTCAGCCTCCAGGTATACAGATCCTTGTGACATGAGGCCGTGCATTATTATGGTGAACCATGAGGTGATGGCGACGGATGAATGGCACGACAATGGGCCTTAGGATCTCGCCACGGTATCTCTGTGCATTCAAATTGCCATCAATAAAATGCAATTGTGTTTGTTGTCCGTAGCTTATGCCTGCCAATACCATAACCGCACCGCCACCATGGGGAACTCTGTTCACAACGTTGACATCAGCAAACCACTTGACCACACAACACTATACACAATTCTCCTGCGTGGCGGTTGCTTTCGAAGGTTAGCAATTGCCCACTGAATTCGGTTACAACGCCGAACTGCTGTCTGGTCAAGACCTTGGTGATTACGACAAAAACGCAAATGAGCTTCCCTGAGACGGTTTCTGCCAGTTCGTGCAGATATTATTCGCTTATGCAAACCCACATATTCATCAGCTGTCCAGATGGCTGGTCTCAGACGATCCCGCAGGTGAAGAAGCCAGATGTGGGGGGCCTGGGCTGGCGTGGTTGCATGTGGTCTGTGGTTGTGAGGCCGGTTGGACGCACTGCCAAATTCTCTAATATGACATCGGAGGCGACTTATGGTAGAGAAATGAATATTACATTTTCTGTAAACAGCTCTGGTGGACATTCCTGCAGTCAGCATGCCAATTGCATGCTCCCTGAAAACTTGAAACATCTGTGGCATTGTTTAGTGTGACAAAACTGCACATTTTAGAGTGGCCTTTCATTGTCCCCAGCACAAAGTGCACCTGTGTAATGATCATGCTTCTTGGGATGCCACACCTGTCAGGTGGATGGATTATCTTGGCAAAGGATAAATGCTCATTAACAGTGATGCAAACAAATTTATGTACAACATTTGAGAAATATAAGATTTTTGTGCGTATAGAACATTTCTGGACTCTTTTATTTCAGCTCATGAAACATAGGATCAACACTTTACATAATGCATTTATATTTTTATTCAGTATGGTAACAGTTAAGTTATAAACAATGTACTATAAGATTTCACCTTTCTTATAACTGTAAAATAAAAGTATGATGTTACTTAATGACAGTACAAAGTTGGCACCATTTTATATAACTGACGACAAAGAATGTTGTAACCCTTTGTTTTGATAGTCCATCTGTAGATGTTCAATCCTCTGAATGATGCCGAGACACCATTCTAATTCAGCTTTCAGCAAGAAGTGATTTCGTCCCTCTGTGACTAAGAGAAAGGTGTTCTAGAAAGGTGTTGCTCTCTATGCAAATTAAGTGTCAGATTTCACACACTCCATCTCAGCTCAGAGGGAGAGGCTATACGGTCACGCCCAAATTGACAGCGTATGTCGCGTAGCTGCGAGTTGACTGGAGATTTCAGTTCAGTCGATAATCCTGATGAGATATCATCTTGATGAACCCTTCCCTAGCTAGCTAGTTTATGCTTGTGGCTAGAAACTTAAGCAGGAATGTTAGTTGTCTGCCGAAGTTGGGATTTTTACAAACATATAGACTTTAATGCCATATGCCTAGTTGTACATTTTCAGTGAAAATCACTAGCTACAATAAATGTGCTTTAGCTGTCACCTGATATTGGCTACACGAGCTAGCTACTTCCCTCTCCTTATGGGACAGCAGTACTCGGCAAGAGGGAGTGAAGGACACTTTGCCATGTGTTTTTGTGTTTTTTGCTGTGCAAAGTCTCCCCATTGAGCAGTAGACTGTATCACAGTGATATCCAAATGGTTACTACCAATATTACAAGTTATTTCTCGTGTAGGCTGCCATCCTACTCCAAAAAATGATCAAGTGGGATGGAACAAATTGGCCACATGTGATACAGCTGCCCTGTAGAAAACATCTGCTGCCCAGTGGGAAGAAACTCACATCAGCAATCACCTCAATACGACACCATTGCACTGGTAATTCACACTGGCTTGTCGTAACGTCAGCAAATTGGCATGTCACCGTGGTACCCAGATGGTGAACAACACTAAAAGTTATTTCTCCCTCGGCCATTAAAACAAATATGACTTTATTTTACACATTTTAACTAGCGCTATGCTGCTGTTATTGCCAACGAATCCACATTAATTTCCACTCGACTCTCAGCTGTGCAACATACAGTATGCCATTAATTTGGTCACCAAGCGTGTTCGTATAGCTTCTCCCCAGCGCAGAGAGCGGAGAGCATAATCTGACGCGGGACAACCAGCTCATTCACAAAGTGCTCAGTAATAATGTTGTGGCGTTCACAGAGCGTTCTGTACAAAACCTTGTTAGTCGGAACCATCCAGGACCGCTCAATGTCCCCTAGATAGGGTGGGGAGAAGAGAGATTTGTAGTTTTACATTTTTTATTATGGATCCCCATTAGCTGCTGCCAAAGTACCAGCTACTCTCCAAAAAAATTAAGGCAGTTTATACCATTTTAAAAACATTACAATACATTCACCGATTTCACATATGCATTCAACAATCTCTCTCATAAATAAAAGTAGTGATGAAGTCAATCTCTCCTCCACTTTGAGCCCGTAGAGAATGACATGCATATTATTTATATTAGCTCTCTCTGAACATCCAAGGGCCAGCCGTGCTGCCCTGTTCTGAGCCAATTGCAATTTTAAAAGTCATTTTTTGTGGCACCTGACCACACGACTGAACAGTGCGACAAAACAAGGGCCTGTACGACCTGCCCTGTTGATAGTGTTTAGGGCTAACTTATTCCTTGCCACCCACTCCGAAACTAACTGCAGCTATTTGTTGAGTGTTGTAGTCATTTCAGTCGCTGTAGTAGCTGACGTGTATAGTGTTGAGTCATCCACATACATAGACACTCTGGCTTTACTCAAAGACAGTGGCATGTCGTTAGTAAAAAAAAAAAAGTAAAAGCAAAAGGCATGAACAGCTACCCTGGGGAATTCCTGATTCTAAATGGATTATATTTGAGAGGCTTCCATTAACATCGTGTCAGATTTCAAAAAGGTTTTACGGCGAAAGCACACCAAGTGATTATGTTAGGTCAGCGCCTAGTCACAAAAAAACATACAGCCATTTTCCAGCCAAAGAGAGGAGCACAAAAAGCAGAAATAGAGATAAAATAAATCACTAACCTTTGATGATCTTCATCAGATGCCACTCATTGGACTTCATGTTACACAATACATGTATGTTTTGTTCGATAAAGTTCATATTTATATCCGAAATTCTCAGTTTACATTGGCGCGTTATGTTCAGTAATCCGGCGAATTTGCAAGAATTTGCAAGATACAAGTGTTATCCATAGGATTAAAGATAAACTTCTCCTTAATGCAACCGCTGTGTCAGATTTCAAAAAGCTTTACGGCGAAAGTACACCATGCAATACAGCGCTCAGCCACCAAAACAAGCCATACAGATACCCGCCATGTTGTGGAGTCAACAAAAGTCAGTAATAGCATTATAAATATCCACTTACCTTTGATGATCTTCATCGGAATGCACTCCCAGGAATCTCAGTTCCACAATAACTGTTCGTTTTGTTCGATAAGGTCCATATTTGAGGTCCAAATACCTCCTTTTTGTTCGCGTTTAGTTCACCAATCCAAATGTGTTTTTATCATAAATCTTCAATATTATTACAACCGGACAATTCCTTTGTCATTAGAAAGGAAAGGGAACGGAGCTTGTGCGCGGCCGTGAGCACGAGCTCCGTTCCCTTTCCTTTCTAATCAACAAATAAAGGCTTTCAGCTGAGCCATCTGCCGTGAGTGGTCTTATTCGCTCCCCTTTCACAATAGAAGCCTGAAACATCTTTCCAAAGACTGTTGACATGTAAGGAAGCCTTAGGAAATGCAATCTGACCCCATTTACACTGTAAATTGGATAGGCAATCACTTGAAAAATTAAACACCTCAGATTTCCCACTTCCTGGTCTGATTTTTCTCCGATTTTTGCCTGCCATATGAGTTCTGTTATACTCACAGACATCATTCAAACAGTCTTAGAAACTTCAGAGTGTTTTCTATCCAAATATGTATATCTCATAATATGCAAATCTAATAATATGCATACCCTAGCTTCTGGGCCTGAGTAGCAGGCAGTTTACTCTGGGCACACTTTTCATCCGAACGTGAAAATACTGCCCCCTAGCCCAAAGAGGTTAAAGAACACCCTCTGTGTTCTGTTAGACAAGTAACTCTTTAACCACAATATAGCAGGAGGTGTAAAGCCATAACACATGTTTTTCCAGGAGCAGACTATGACTGATAATGTCAAAAGCTGCACTGAATTCTAACAAGACAGCCTCCACAATAATGTTATCCTCAATTTCTCTTAGCCAATCATCAGTCATTTGTGTAAGTGCTGTGCTTGTTGAGTGTTCTTCCCTATAAGCATGCTGAAATTCTGTTGTCAGTTTGTTTACTGTGAAATAGCATTGTGTCTGGTCAAAAACATTTTTTTCCAGAACTTTACTAAGGGTTGGTAACAGGCTGATTGGTCGGCTATTTGAGCCAGTTAAGAATAGTATATCCCCTTTAGGTATCGGAATGACTTTAGCTTCCCTCCAGGCCTGAGGGCACAAGGTCCCTAGTAGGCTTAAATTGAAGATGTGGCAATAGCGTCTGCTATAATCCTCAACAATTATCTATCCAGATTGTTAGACACCGGTGGCTTGTCATTGTTGATAGACAACAATAATTTTTTCACCTCTTCCACACTGACATTACAGAATTCAAAAGTACAATTCTTGTCTTTCATAATTTGGTCCGATATACTTGGATGTGTAGTGTAAGCATTTGTTGCTGGCATGTCATCCCTAAGTTTCCTTATCTTGCCAAGTTAAATGTCATTAAAGTAGTTGGCAATATCAGTGGGCTTTGTGATGGACGAGCCATCTGATTCAATGAACGAAGGAGCCGAGTTGGCTTTTTTTTCTCCAAAATTTCACTTAAGGTGCCCCAAAGCTTTTTACTATCATTCTTTATATAATTGATCTTTGTTTCATAGTATAGTTTCTTTTTCGTTAGTTTAGTCACATAATTTCAAAATGTGCAGTACGTTTGCTAATCAGTTGGGCTGACAGACTTAATTGCCATACCTTTTGCCTCATCCCTCTCAACGATACAATTTTTCAATTCCTCATCAATCCATGGGGATTTAACAGTTTTTACAGTGATTTTCTTAATTAATGGGTGTTTGCTTATTAGTAACTGGAATAAGTTGTTTCGTAAATCATTACACACCACAGACCAGCAAATATTCTTTATATCATCAACATATGAATCACTACAAAACTTCTTGTGTGAGCTCTCATACACTATATAAGTGTATAAGCCTTTGGAACTTTGGTTTTCCGAAATATGTTTTTATATTGTGATCACTACATCCTATGGATTTGGATACTGCTTTAAAGCACATTTCTGCAGAACTAGTAAAGATGTGATCAATACATGTTGACGATTTCATTCCTGTGCTGTTTGTAACTGCACTGGTAGGTTGACTGACAACCTGATCCAGGTTGCAGACACTGGTTACAGTTTGAAGTTTTTTCTTGAGTGGCAGCTTGATGATAGCCAGTCAATATTGAAATCACCTAGAAAATATACTTCTCTGTTGATATCACATACATGATCAAGTATTTCACGCATATTATCCAGATACTGGTCGTCTATAGCAGCTTCCCACAAGAATGGGCTTTAGGTGAGGCAGATTAACCTGTAGCCATATTACTTCAGCGGTATTTAACATTAACATCTCTAAGCTTTACAGGAATGTGGTTCTGAATATAGACCTCGACACCACCTCGTTGGCATTTCTGTCTTTTATCAAAGATATTATCTAAGTAAGTTTCAGAGAAACAGAATATAAATGTAATCTGTTACAAGCAAGTTATTGACTTCATGGACCTTGTTTCTTAGGCTACATATGTTTATATGGGCTATTATTAGCACCTTTCTGGGTTGCTTGATTGTTTTAATGCTTACTGGGAAGTTTATCAGCGGTAGACTTACTCATGTTATTTACATTGGGGCTGATAGTGCAGGGTGAGCTGCATAAATTGGTATTCCTACTAGTGCACACCGCCTCAGTGCTAACAGTGTAACTCTGGTTTATAGGCTCATGATTACTGCTTACAATAGTTGTAGGATAAACAGATGTATTCGGTGCAATTAGGGGTACATCAATTAAATTACATACATTGTGTTTGCCAATGCCACTAAGATCATGTACATTTGATGAAGCGTTATGATGACTAATTGTCACAATGGTAGGCATTAACTGAGCTGGTCTTGGAGCATTTACCAGTCATTGTTTCAATGCAGCCTTGAAATGCGTGGACAGAGTCCAGGTGCCAAGATGATTTGGATGGACTCCGTCATTCCTGTAGCGTATCTTCTGTTTCCAGAAGGTGTCAAAGTTATTAATAAAAGTGACTCCAGCAGAGCTACAGTAGTCTTTTAGCCAGATGTGTAATGCCAGCAGTCTGCTGAATCTTTCACACCCGCGGCCCAACGACGGTACTGGACCTGAAATGATTGGCCGTTTTTTTTTTGTCTTTAAATGCTAAAATCAGTTCTTTAAAATCAAATTTTCAAATGTTTCCGAGCTAGCCCTCCTGATGTCGTTTGACCCCACATGGACTACGACAGTGTCAGCTCCCGGCATCTGTGGTAGAACAGTCAGAAGCAGCCTTGTAATTTCCTGTACTCGTGCTCCTGGGTAGCACAGGGTTTTTGCCTTGGGGACCGAGATGTTTCTCACCATAGAGCTGCCTATGATGACAGCTGGTGATGTTGAATGGGCCGTTCTCTCAGGCAGCCTCACAGTCTGGTGAGGAGATCAGAGGATCTGAACCCGAGGTAGAAGCCACCCGGAGAGGGATAAAGAACAGAGGACAAAGACGCAGGTACCTCCGGATCCGTGACGTACCTCCATGCCTGATTGGTTGGGTTGAGTACAGCTCCATTCTCCAGGGAAGGGGGAGACCCCTTTCGGGGATGGAACCCTGCTAAGCACCAGCCAGTTAGCTGTGGAGAGCCAACACCGCGGCGAAACTTCCACCAGACCAGAGTGGCATCCGGCTACTGGGGTGGAAGAAAAAAAAAAAAGTAGGTGGGCGTGGGTTCCCCAGTAGCTTATGTACTGTATGTTTGCTACTTGCTTGCTAAGTGTAGCTACTTTGCTCCTGTCGTCCTCCGCAAGCAAACAGTTGCTACATTGAAAGTCAGCGCGGCCCACATTGTCCCGGAGCAAAGCAAAGTGAACACAGCTCCTGTAGCGCTGGTAGCATTCAATAGCGGACTCCATTTGAGACGCGAGCCGGCTAGGCTAGCTGGGCTTTCGCGTCTCTCCCCCTGTACGGATTCTGCCAGGATCCCGGGACAGATAGCAGTGCTTACAGCAATTTAGCCCAACAGAGCCGCATGATTCAAAAATAAGATAGAAGTATATTAAAATACTGTCAGCTTTAAACCGATGTCTTTAGTTCAGGTTTCTGCGTTCGACAGCGTTCAAAAACCTACAAACATACGTTGCGCTCATGACGATCAGCAGGTCAATGATGAGGCACATAGACCATCCCTTCATCCTTCTACCTCTCCATTCCATTTCTCTCTTTTTTTCTTACCTCATCTTCCTACAGGTGTAGAGTGAGGTCATGTAGAGTGAGGTCAATACAGAGGTCATGCTCAATGCATTAACCTTTTAATATGACTTGACACACACAGGCTCACATTCACATCTCCAGCTCATGCTCTCACGCTATCAAATACCCCCATTGTTTTCGTCCTTATCACTTTTCCCCTTTCCATCCTGCACTCTTTTACCTGGTCTTATCTCATCCCCCTTTCATCTGTGGAGAAGCTATGGAGTATGAGGGATGAAGAAAGGAAGAAAGGGGCTGGCTACAAAGGGTACAGGAAGAGAGGAGAGGAGGAGGAGAAGAGGAGGGGTAGGGGGTGAATAGGAGAAGAGAGGAGAGAAGGACCTCTTGGTCCTTATCAGAGGTAAACACACTCACACAGTGGGGCCATTGTTCTGTGAGCTTTCAGTTGGGCTCTATGATCACGTAGGCTGAGACTGGTGAACGTGTGCTCCCTCTCTCCCACTTCTCTCTCTCTCTCTCCCTCTTTCATCTCTTTTTTTCCCAAAGTTGTGACCTGCCTGTCAAACAAGCCTTCTTCCTATTTTTTGCCCCTCATATGCTCACTGTCTCCCTCCTAGTATGCTGTAGTTGAGTATCTAATAGTCCCACATGGCACCCTATTCCCTTTATAGTACACTACCTTTGAACAGATTCCAATGGGCCCTTGTCCAAAGAATTGCATTATAAATAGAATTGGGACACACACATACATTACCTATCAAAAGTTTTAGAACAACTACTCATTCAAGGGTTTTCCTTTATTTTTACTATTTTCTACATTGTAGAATAATAGTGAAGACATCAAAACTATGAAATAACACATATGGAATCATGTAGTAACCAAAAAAGTGGTAAACAAATCAAAATATATTTGATATTCTTCATAAGCTGCTTTGACAGCTTTGCACAATCTTGGCATTCTCTCAACCAGCTTCCTGAGGTAGTCACCTGGAATGCGTTTCAATTAACAAGCTTGCTTTCTTAAAAGTTCATTTGTGGAATTTCTTTCCTTCTTAATGCGTTTTAGCCAATCAGTTGTGTTGCGACAAGGTAAGGGGAGTATACAGAAGATAGGAGAACCCATAGGAGAACCCTTTGAACAACCCTTTTTGATTCCAGGTAAAACTGTTTTGGGTTCCAGGTAGATTACTGTGGAAAGGGTTCTATATGGAACTCAAACGTGATCTACCCGGAACCAAAAAGGGTTCTTCAAAGGGTTCCTATGTCTTCTCCTATCTTCAAAGAATCATTTTATATAGGTTCTAGATATCACCTGTTTTTCCAAGAGTGTAGGGTCTCATGCTCATTGAGGTATGTTTGTCTCTCTCCCTCTCTGTGTCCTCACTCTCTCCATCTCACTCTGCTTCCACTACCCTTTAGTATAACTACCAGTTGAATGAAAATATGTTATTGTGAGCTGAAGTTCATGAAAGTCCTTGGGGACCATTTGATGACTATGTACTCTACACCACAGGTGAGTGAAATACAGGAAAAAGGCCATGACCATGGTTGACACTGCGTTTGTAAATATCTATCGACTTGTCACTAAGTGATGGACTGTGATGGACTGTGTGAGGACTGTGTGTGCAGGCACATGCACTATGTGTGGTAGAGGTAGATACATGGAAGAAACGGCAGCCAGCCACCTGCCCTTTGTTTTGAAGTCGGCTTATTCTAGTTGCCATGGTATTAGCTTTCAAAGGACAGGAAATGGAATGGCTGGAATGTGAGACCGAGAAAAAAAGACCAGCTCAAGTGCCACCTCCATCCGGCGCCAACGTCAGTCAGCCCTCCCATTCCCGAGCAGCATGGCGCTGGACCCTGACCTCTAACCCTTACCCGCTAACCCCTGACATGCTGCCTAGACTGGCCACATTTCATGACAAGATCATCATAGAATGGGATTAACCCTTAGCCTACAATGGCGGCGTCCCCACGGAAATTGAATGAACATAATAAAAAAATCAGCATCAAAATCCACCTGTTTAAAGCTGGAGATATTTTTCCAAGGGCTGAGTCTAAATCCACCGCATCAACTGATATCGCCTTTCCGCATCTGCGGTGAGCGGTGGCAGAGCTAGAGCGGTGTGTGTCACACCATGAGGCATCCCGAAAAGCGGTCTTCTCACAAAATCGTACGTCGATCACGTTTGAAAGGTGAGACTCTCATTAGCATGACGGTCTACTCCGTTTTGCTCTAGGACTCCCACAAGCCT
Source organism: Oncorhynchus mykiss (assembly GCF_057628025.1). NCBI lineage: Eukaryota > Metazoa > Chordata > Actinopteri > Salmoniformes > Salmonidae > Oncorhynchus > Oncorhynchus mykiss. The sequence continues at coordinate 21,314,163 of NC_143028.1, read as the reverse complement.
CACACGAATGAAGGTCCCCGGTAAACCAGTTTTAAAAAATAGATAGATAGTTCATTGTCTAAAATAAAGGGATAAATACATGTAAAAAAAAAGCATGTTTCCTGATCTTTCTTACGTCTCTCAGATATTGAACAGACACTTCAGAACAAATTTCCTTTAGATGTTCTTTTTGACTGTTGTTGATCTGTTGTTCCGTGTAGTAAATCTGTTTTTCAATGGGTTCCTATTAGCTAATAGCTGCACTGCCAAACTCAATGTTATTATTATGTTATTATTGTTTTTAGTTTCTACCCCTTTTTTCTCCCCAATTTCATGATATCCAATTGGTAGTTAGAGTCTTGCCCCATTGTTGCAACTCCCGTACGGGCTCGGGAGAGGCGAAGGTCGAGAGTCACGCGTCCTCCGAAACACGACCCTGCCAAGCCGCACTGCCTCTTGACATCGTTGCTCACTTAACCTGAAGCCAGCTGCACCAATGTGTTGGAGGAAAGCACCGTACAACTGCCGACCAAAGTCAGCATGCATGTGCCCGGCCCGCCACAAGGAGTCGCTAGAGCGCGATGGGACAAGGAAATCCCAGCCGGCCAAACCATTCCCTAACCCGGATGACGCGGTGCCAATTGTGCGCCGCTTCATGGGTGTCCCGGTCGCGGCCGGCTGCGACACTGGGATCGCAGCCGGATCTGTAGTGACGCCTCAAGCACTGCGATGCAGTAGCTTAGACGGCTGCGCCACTCGGGAGGCCAAATTCAATGTTTTATCCAATACTTTTTGTACATATTTTTTTGATACCGTAAGGAGTCTTATAATTCAAAATCAAATAGCTAGATAATCCTTGGTATGATAATTTTAAAACAATTCCATATGTTAGTTTAGAACCCCCCACCACCTCTCCCCCGGCTTAGACAGGGCTTAGATTTAGAGGGTTAAAGAAAGTCTAGACATTTAAAATTAACGTGTAATTTGCCAAGGTGCAGACAATCACATTATATAGATTTGGTAGGTTTGTAGTAGTCAAAAGTCACAAAATTTGATTTTCTCATAGTCTGCTCTACTTCTCATTAATTCTATCATCTGATCGCGTTTGAGATGTGTATCTCCAACGCTTCTTCCCACCACACTCTCTCTCTCTCTTTCTCTCCCTCTCTCTCTCACACCTCCCTCCCTCCATCCCCCCCTCCCTCCCTCCCTCCCTCCCTCCCTCCCTCCCTCCCTCTGAACTTGCACAACTTCTCCAGCACGTTGAATGACAGTAAGAATGTCACAGGAATCTTCTGGGATTGTTTTGGTTGGTCAGCAGGCTGTTGCTGTGGCGGCAGGCTTATATGGAGATGGTCCCATTCCATTCACGTTTTTTGTCAGAGGGGTTTGGGCAAAAAAAAAACAAAGCCATTACTGAAACTGAAGTCGATCTCTGATAGATTGTCTGGCCAAGTCAACCCCACCTTTGATGTAAAAAAAAAATAATGACCAGCATGCTTTTTTGGGGGAAAGAGGATCATTTTGTAGCCTGCATGTCTTACAAGTAAACTGTGAGTTTGACCAATTCCAGTCCACATGGGGTTCGGGGAAACTCAGGTGTGGTGACTTTTAAAAAATGACATTCTACTCCAAAATGAATGATTTTTTTTTTCTGCTGTAAGCATCTAAAATATAATTTCCACCTCCAGAAATGACCCCTATAACATATTGGTAAAAATGATGATACAATTATTTGAACATATTTGACCATCCACATATCCTAGTGGGGTTGGAAATGATTGACATCCTTGAAAAAGATGAGCAATAATGACTGTATGAAATAGATCATTCAAATACTGAGCTATATTTTATGCTAAAAGAAAATTATACTAATACAATTGTTCAGAGTAAGAGACTTTGTTAATTTATTTAACTAGGCAAGTCAGTTAAGAACAAATTCTTACTTACAATGACGGCCTAGGAACAGTGCTTTAAGTGCCTTGGTCAGGGCAGAACAAGAGATTTTTACCTTGTCAGCTTGGGGATTTGATCTAGCAACCTTTTGGGTACTGGCCCAACACTCCAACCACTAGGCTACCTGCCACCCCAAGAAGTAATATACTTTTTTTTTCTGAAGAAGGTAGTGGTCAAAATTATTGACATATCTGAAGATTGATATAAATACAGTCGTCAAAAGTTTAGTATTTGGTCCCATATTCCTAACACGCAATAACTACATCAAACTTGTGACTCCACACACTTGTTGGATGCATTTGCAATGCGTTTTGGTTGTGCTTTAGGTTCGTTTGTGCCCAATTGCAATGAATGGTAAATAATGTATGGTGTCATTTTGGATTCAAAATGTGTTTCTAAACACTTCTACATTCATGTGGATGCTACCAAGATTGCAGATAATCCTGAATGAATTGTGAATAATTATGAATTGTGAATCAACTTGAATGTGCCTCGAGAGGAATATTTATCTCTCATAGAACACACAGCAAGAAGCTGACTAGGTAAATAGGTAAACAATTCTATTACGGGGTTGTCTGGTTTTGTTTTAATAACAACAGTGCATGGTAAAAATATCCCATCCTGAGTTATAAAGTATAGGTTTGAATTACTTCAGCAGCTACAGTAGGCAACACACCACTGTTTGAGTGTAACGCTGCGGTGGTGAGCATTATGGATGGTTTAATTCCATTCATCTGAACATTGGAGTATGAGCAACAGTCATGCACGTCAGTTCAGTGCACACAGCATAACAGAGAAAAATCGACACTCATCTCAAAAACGACCTCTCTGGAATCCGTAGGACGGAAATCCGCCGCAGTGACAGAGAACTTTAACCCCTGGGTTTGGGTTTGGGTGGGGGTGGTCACCACCCATTATTCTTTAACTAGGTGCTGGTTACCATGGAGACAGGTACACGTTGACAGGGGGACGCAAACAGTTATGTTACGGAGCGGTCTGGCGCCATTGCTGGATCCCATAACCTAGGAGACATGCTGACCACATGTGCAAGGTTAGACATGCTCGGGTGAAGAAGGGGTCATTTGACCTATGGCCTTTGTTTGGTCATAAAGAGGGTACAGGCGTGGAGCGTTTGAGAACATCAGAGTGACATCAGTGCCAGCAAGGCACCCGTTTGAAATCTACAGAATGTCAACTTTGCTGATGTTTAGACTGTCGTTATCTAAGTCCAATGGGTGTTATGAGCACACAGCACCATTTGACCTGACCAGGAAAAACTCCATAGTTACTGCCTATAGAATAGACCAAACGGTCAGCGAAATATCAGGGCCCTACCAATATACAGTAGGAGGCCGTGTCTCTGTCTCACTCTCTGTCTCTGGCTGTGGGTAAGTGATAGAGGTGCCTTAGAGGACTTGATCTGTACAGGCCGACAATATCTGGGGGTCAAAAAGAATGTCCTGGATTGACTCTGTCTTCAGACACCAAAGAGCCAGTGACAAACCTCCACAGATAAACCCAATAAAAGTTAAGATAACCTTAAACCTATAAGCCTTGCTCAGATGTTGCCCAATACAAAGCTAGGCCATTGATATGGACCATTTGAGGTGAGCCAATTGACTTAACCCCAACGTAATTTATGATGTAATTTCAAGCAGTTTTTGCCCAGTTTCTCTGGCTGGGACGGTATCGGTCCTCAATGCAAAACCACAGGATCCAGTCTGGGTTCAAGTTCTATTTGAAATCGTTTCAAATCCTTTATCTTGGCTTGAATGAGCTTGCCTATAGCAATGTAAAGGTAACTGGCCACATAAATAAGTGTCTTAATAGAGCATTGGGCCAGCACGAGCTAGAACAGCTTCAATGCACCTTGGCATAGATTCCACACGTGTTTGGAACTCTTTTGTCGGGATGCATTTGGTGTTTTGTTGGTGATTGGTGGACAAAAATGTCTCAGTTGGTGCTCCAGAATCTCCCAGAAGTCTTCAATTGGGTTGAGGTTTAGCTACTGAGAGAGCCAATGCATGTGGTTTGCATAATTTTCATGCTCAAACCATTCAGTGACCACTCGTGCCCTGTGGATGGGGGCATTGTCATTCTATGGGGGCATAGCCATGGTAGCCAAAATAATGGCCTGCCCAGCATTTTTATACCTGACCCGAAGCATGATAGGATGTTAATTGCTTAATTAACTCAGGAACCACACCTGTGTGGAGTTACCTGCTTTCATTATACTTTGTTTTCCTCATTTCCATTATTTTGACAGTTACCTGTAGCTAATATAAAAATCATATCCCCTATATAGTGCACTACATTTGACCAGAACCCTGATAGGCCCTGGTCAAAAGTACAGTAGTGCACTATATAGGGAATAGGGTGTCATTTGAGACTAAACCATTGATCAGTTTGCAGAAGCCATCCATGTTGGTGAAGAATAATGTGTTTCTGGAAGAGAGTACTGTTGGACAGACTCAGCACTGGGTTGGGTGAGGTGGGCTATTTAACACCTGTGGGTTTGTGCAGAATCAGGAGAAAGTCTCCCTGGAGATTTTGTCAGGTCTATGATAATCATCAGGCGAGGTCTCTGCAGGGACATTATGAAGAGGGTGCGGAGTGCTGTAAATAACAGCAACATACAAACACAAGTGACAGACTGTGCGGGCACACAGACACACGTACACACACGTACACACAAACGCACAGACACAAGCATACACCAATGCATGCACTCATGAAGACAAACACGCACATAAACTCACTGAGGAAAAAGTCACACATTCATGCACTCAGGCAATATCCACACTGACATACCATTTAGAACGCATGGCCAATACATTGCTTCAATCTTAACGGTATTCTCGTGTGGACATTGGAACAGAGTCTGGGCTAAGCTATACCTGTATATGTAAGTCTATGGGAATGTGCACCTATGCTCCAAAAATCCACCCCTTCCCAGAAATCATGTCTGTCAGTCTGTTTGAGGAGCAGCAACCTCCCCATCCACCCACAGCCCCCGAAAGTAGACATACACCTTCCTTCATGTCAATACACAGAAATGAAAAAGTGAGTTTCAGCGAACTATATGTGAGCTGGTCAGAGGGAGCGAGAGGAAGAAGAGGGGAGAGGGAGGAGGAGAGAGTCTCAGAGTGAGAATGTTGGCATTGTATTCTTTTCGAGCCATGTTGGAGATTTTAGTGACAAAGTGTGAAAGTTACCAGTGTTTTTGAAGAGCTGGATAGTTTGTGAATGCATGTGTATTTGACTTTGCTGGATGGCTAAATGTGTAGCTATTTTGTATGCTTTTGTGTGTGTGTGTTTGTGTGTGTGTGTGTGTGTGTGTGTGTGTGTGTGTGTGTGTTTGTGTGTGTGTGTGTGTGTACATCTGTGCATGCATTTACATGTGTGTGACTGCATGTGGGAGTGTCTGTTGGTGATGAATGCACACATGGCAACTGTTTACCCATAACAAGGGTCTCCTTCCCACTCACAGTGCACCCATAATACAGGGGGCCCTGGGTGTAACTGCAGAGGTGTGTGTGTGTGTGTGTCAGCGTTACCTTGGAGACAGAGCTACTGTTTTGTCTAACACTGCTTCACACTTCAGCTCCTCAAAGCTTTATGAGTGTGTGTGTGTGTGTGTGCTTGTGTACATGAGTGTGTGTGTGTGTGTACATGTGTATTTACACCATTTGGAATGAATGCCTCAACAATGTTTTAACCCTATCCAGAATCTTAACCCTTAACCTTAACCCTTAATTTCAAAACTTGATGTTTGTAGGAACTTCAATGAATATCTAATTCTGCAGTGCAACCCTGAGAGCTTGTGGTAAGAAGATCCGTCTCAAACTCAGACAGGAGGTAACTAGAGGTGGTTTGAGCGACGGCGCTCCGATGATGTCGCTATTGACTTCCCGGCATGGTGGAACGGTGTGTGGCGCTACAGTTCAAAGTGTTGTCTTGGTGGTGTGGAATGTGTGATGGCTGGGCTGCCTGTTTGAAGTGGTGTGGTGTGCCGGCCTGGAAAAATGGCCCCTGAAAGTACGGGGGGCTGTCTGACACCAGTGTGGGATGATGGGCACTGAGCTTTGGGCTCGCTGGACACACTGGTTCCACATTCCTCCAACCAGGTACTGGAGATATACTGGTTCCAAGAATGGTCACAGCCACCCACACACACGGGTGTATGGTTAAGCACATGCACACACACACACACACACACACACACACACACACACACACACACACACACACACACACACACACACACACACACACACACAGAACACTAGCCCGATGCTCTGTGCAATCTCAGGCAGTTAAATGTGGCAGTTAGATGGAGTCTTTCAGTGGTATGTTGTTCTTTCTCTCTTCCCCCGGCACCGTTGCTGTCACCAGCCCAGACACACGCACACACACACAAACACACAGTCTCTCTCTTTCAAACACACACAGGCAGGCAAGTATGCACGCACACACGCACACGCACACACTCACACACACACACTGTGGTGCTGTCAACAGTCCAGAGAGACACTTCCACACCTATGGCCTGGCTCTGGTTGGAGAGTCCAGCCCTGGCCAAGTGCACTTTGCTGCTAAGCTATTTTGTGCCTTTCTGCTGATATTAATATGATGTATACGTTGTCCATATTTGGACAGCCTCAGCAGGAGTTGCCTCAGGCTCACCAACTAAGCCTGTCCTAATATGGATACCGTTGTCATAACTCTCCTGTGACGATCTGAAGGATCAGGTTATAGGGGGGTCCGCTCTACAGCGTGCTCTCTCTCATAGAGGGGGAGGGCAGGAAGTTGACTGTTTTATGGCCGGTTATAAAATATGCTGCCCCTATGCTGTGTAGTTTCCGAGTTTGGAATGTAAACTGTAGAACACGCGAGAGACCGTTGGACATCAAAGGGTTTGTTCAATTATTCAACGTTTCTACTTTTGAGAATGTGGGGATGGTCCGTGGATTCTTAAGGGACAGTAGTGACGAGTGTGTTTCATCTGGTGATCTCACGAAGGACAGGGAACACACATAACTCTTGTCTACTCTTGTCACATAACTCGTGTCTCTTAGAGTGTACATTCTCGAGCTGTCAGGTTTACATCTAAATATTGTGAAAGATATGTGATTTAACTAGAAACTATTTGTGAAAAGGTGTAATGTGATGTTGACCTTCTAAATGAGAGTATGGATTTTCATATAAAGATGAACTCGTCAGTGGCCACACCCCCGTGAGCCCAGACGTCTCATTAGGCGTCATAGAACCAGCCCTTCTTCCACGGAGTATAAAACCCACTTCCTACAAAATATACATTAAGTCAAAGAACGCCGGGACAAAGTCGGAATGGCTCGAGTTCTATGGGCCATAGAGGCCATACAGCTGTAGTTTTGGCTACACGGCTGGAAATGGTCAAACTCTGAGACTATCGATCACTACAGAATAAGAGCAAATCCTAGACGTATAATTACTAGTCTGCAGCTAGAAATTATGTAAACCTAGGACGAGAATACAGACAACCGCCGAAACATCTAATTTGAGAACATGGTACGGCTGACGTATCCATTACAACAGACACTATCCAGAGCCGCGGAGGACATTGTGACTTCTGGGGAAGTTAACCAGACACTCTCTGATGAACTGACTCTCCAGCAGACGGACAGGCAATTCCAACAGAGAAGACAAAGACATATGGGCGTAATATATGCATTGTCTATTTTAGTTTGGTCAGGGCGTGAGTTGGGGTGGGCATTCATTGTTTTGGTTCTGTGTGTTATACTTCTAGGTGTTTGGCCTGGTATGGTTCCCAATCAGAGGCAGCTGTCAATCGTTGCCTCTGATTGAGAACCATACTTAGGTAGCCTGTTTTCCCATTATGGGTTGTGGGTAGTTGTTTTCTGTTTTGTGTGTCTTCACCTTACAGAACTGTTTTGTTTTGTTTGCTCTCTCTCTTTGTTGTTTTTTGGTTCAGTTTATTTATTAAAATTAACATGGACACTTACCACACTGCGTTTTGGTCTGATCCTTCCTATTCCTCATCCGAGGAGGACAACGATCGTTACAATACAGGTCGCAGTGGTGGTTAGTATATGGGGCTTCGGTGATAAAATGTGTGGCACTGTGATAGACTACATCCAGTTTGCTGAGTAAAGTGTTGGGGGCTATTTTGTAAATGAAGTCAAGGATCGGTAGGATAGTCAGTTTTACGAGGGTATGTTTCACATCATGAGTGAAGGAGGCTTTGTTGCGAAATAGGAAGCCGATTCTAGATTTAATTTTGAATTGGAGATGCTTAATGTGAGTCTGGAAGGAGAGCTTAAAGTCTAAGCAGACACCTAGGTATTTGTAGTTGTCCACATATTCTAGGTCAGAACTGTCCAGAGTAGTGATGCTAGTCAGGCGGGAGGGTGCGGGCAGCAATCGGTTCAAGATCATGCACTTAGTTTTACTACCATTTAAAAGCAGTTGGAGGCCACAGAAGGAGTGTTGCATGGTGTTAAAGCTCATTTGGAGGTTTGTTAGCACAGTGTCCAAAGAAGGGCCAGATGTATACAGAATGGTGTTGTCTGCGTAGAGGTGGATAAGAGAATCACCAGCAGCAAGAGCGACATCATTGATATATACAGAGGAAAAAGTGTGGGCCCGAGAATTGAACCCTGTGGCACACCCATAGAGACTGCCAGAGGTCTGGACAATAGGCCCTCCAATTTGACACACTGAACTCTATTTGAGAAGTAGTTGGTGAACCAGGCGAGGTAGTCATTTGAGAAGCCAAGGCTATTGATTCACCGATAAGATTGCGGTGATTGACAGAGTCGAAAGCCTTGGCCAGGTCGATGAAGACGGCTGCACAGCACTGTCTTTTATCGATATTGATATGATATTGTTTAGGACCTTGAGCGTGGCTGAGGTGCACCCATGACTAGCTCGGAAACCAGATTGCATAGTGAAGAAGGTACGGTGGGATTCGAAATGCAGCTTTCCAATCTTTGTCTATGGTTGCTTTCCAGCAGAAATAGTGATTAAACCATCTTTAAAACAATGCTGACAAGGGAATGATTTTGGCTATCTTAGGTACATTGGTTGGAGAAAAAAAAAGTTACCACAATGTTTAGGCAACTTTACAAAGTTTCTAGCTTGCAAACATAATTTCTCACTAGTTATCTACATTACATGGACAAATGTGCCTTTCTGCTGTATATACTAGACACATACTTCTCTAGTATATACAGTGCCTTCAGAAAGTATTCAGACCCCTTGACTTTTTCCAATTGGTGTATGTGTTACAGCCTGAATTTAAAATGTATTAAATTCACTGGCCTACGCACAATAACCCATATGTCAAAGTGGAATTATCTTTTTTGAAACTTTTGCTAATTGATTAAAAGTGAAAATCTGAAATGTCGTCAGTCAATAAGTATTCAACCCCTTTTTTATGGCAAGCCTAAATAAATTCAGGAGTAAAGATTAGCTTAACAAGTCACATAATTTGCATGAACTCCCTTTGTGTGCAATAATAGTGTTTAACATGAAATGTCATTTTATTGGTCACATACACATGGTTACCAGATGTTAATGCAAGTGTAGTGAAATGCTTCTAGTTCCAACAGTGCAGTAATATCTAACAAGTAATCTAACAATTCCCCAACAACTACCTAATACACACAAATCTAAAGAGGTGAATGAGAATATGTACTATAAATATATGGATGAGCGATGGCCGAGCGGCATAGGCAAGGTGCAGTAGATGGTATAAAATACAGTATATATGTGATATGAGTAATGTAAGATAATGTAAGATATGTAGACATTATAAAGTGCATTATTTAGAGTGGCATTGTTTAAAGTGACTAGTGATCAATTTATTAAAGTGTCCAGTTATTGGGTCTCAATGTGGGCAGCAGCCTCTCTGAGTTAGTGATTGTTGTTTAGCAGTTTGATTGCCTTGAGATAGAAGCTGTTTCTCAATCTCTCAGTAACAGCTTTGATGCACCTGTACTGACCTCACCTTCTGGATGATAGCGGTGTGAACAGGCAGTGGCTCGGGTGGTTGTTGTCCTTGATGATCTTTTTGGCCTTCCTGTGACATCGGGTGCTGTAAATGTCATGGAGTGCAAGTAGTTTGCCCCCGGTGATGCGTTGTGCAGACCGCACCACCCTCTGGAGAGCCTTGCGGTTGAGGGCGGTGCAGTTGCCATACCAGGCTGTGATACAGCCCGACAGGATGCTCTCGATTGTGCATCTGTAAAAGTTTGTCAGGGTTTTGGGTGACAAGCCAAATTTCTTAATTTTCCTCAGGTTGAAGAGGCGCTGTTGCGCCTTCTTCACCACGCTCTCTGTGTGGGTGGACCATTTCAGTTTGTCTGTGATGTGTACACCCAGGAACTTAAAACTTTCCACCTTTTCCACTGCTGTCCCTTCGATGTCGATAGGGGGGTGCTCCCTCCCCTGTTTCCTGAAGTCTACGAAGTCCCTTTGTTTTGTTGACGTTGAGTGAGAGGTTGTTTTCCTGACACCGAGTGCCCTCACCTCCTCCCTGTAGGCTATCTCGTCGTTGTTGGTGATCAAGCCCACTACTGTTGTGTTGTCTGAAAATTTGATGATTGATTTGGAGGCGTGCATGGCCATGCAGTTGTTGTTGAACAGGGAGTACAGGAGAGGGCTGAGCACACACCCTTCTGGGGCCCCAGTGTTGAGGGTCAGTGAAGTGGAGATGTTGTTTCCTACCTTCACCACCTGGGGGTGGCCCGTCAGAAAATCCAGGACCCAGTTGCACAGGGAGGGGTTGAAACCCAGGGCCTCCTTCTTGGTGATGTGACAGAGCGCAGAATATCTGACAAATTTACAAACGCTAAACAACCGTTGAATAGGGCCGTTGTCAGTAAACGGCAAAAAAGTGTCAGAAATTGTTGCCAGCAGCACAATTGCAGTCACCAACGCTCTCGATGACATGAAAACAGCCTAACCAGCTCGGCTAGGGCGAATAAAATGGTCAGTGTGAGCTGTTCCCTCATTTGTGTCTGGAAGAAGCTAGCAAGCTTCCCAAACATTAGCCAGTTAGCTTGAGTGCTTGACTGCTGTTGAGAGGTCAGAATGCTTGGATCAACCCTACTCCTTCGCCAGAGCGTCCAGTGTGCGCTCTGAACGCTCCGAGAGGGAAACGCTCTGAATTTACAAACGGACAATCTGGCACTCTGGCACTCCAGATTGAATTGACAAACACACCCGTCGTACAAACCAGCCTTTAGTCTTGAAAGCTTTGGTTGTTTAGTAAATAATCTCACATGTGAATCATTAAAGAGCTGGTTGGGTCTAAAGCTTAAGAGGGTGTGAACGATGCTGAATGGGTGTGGACAAAGAAGAGCTCTCCAGCAGGTGTACCAAATTATTCAAGCGCCATTTTCTCAAAAGTGCAGTTACAAGTTTATCAACTTTCAAATCAGAATTACTTTCCCATTTTCCCTCAACTCTAGTGTATAATATAACATTTTCTAGCTCTGAGTCTCTACTTTTATCTAATGTAAAAAAAATAATTTGAGAATTTTGCTACATAAGACCGAATCGAGCCGGTCGGTCACATTTAAGTGATAATGCCCCAGAAGCCGGTGTTTGGAGGATATATTGGCACGGGTGTTGTTAGGCCGGAGACAAAGTCTAACACCGGCTTCGAGGGCATTATCAGTTTTATACAACAAGTTGCCAAAATATTCAAATAATGATTGACATATTGTTCTATTGCCATACTGGCTGGCAACGTTCTTATCCCTTGCTTGCTAGCTGGTCGAATATGACTAACTTACAGTCACGTCAAACAGCGCAACCACAATAACAACATGCATTTGCATTTGTTTAAGCTGTTTTTTAGTGACATTTATTTGGATACATCCATAACAATGAGCAATTTCGGCTGGCATAGAAAATGTGCGTATTCTGTAGTGCTTGCTTTACCTGCCTCTCAATTCCCCAGACAGTCAACCCGACAACACGCCCCTCAGGGAGAATCCCCTCGGGGTCAGTGGAGGCTACTGAAGAACTGAAGAGACGAGATAAAGCATCAGGCTTGGTGTTCTTAGAGCCCGGACGATAAGAAATCACGAACTCGAAACGAGCGAAAAACAGCGCCCAACGCGCCTGACGCGCATTAAGTCGTTTGGCAGAACGGATGTACTCAAGGTTCCTATGGTCAGTCCAAACGACAAAAGGAACGGTCGCCCCCTCCAACCACTGTCGCCATTCGCCTAGGGCTAAGCGGATGGCGAGCAGTTCGCGGTTTCCCACATCATAGTTACGTTCCGACGGCGACAGGCGATGAGAAAAATACGCGCATGGGTGGACCTTGTCGTCAGAGAGGGAGCGCTGAGAAAGAATGGCTCCCACGCCCACCTCTGACGCGTCAACCTCGACAACGAACTGTCTAGAGACGTCAGGTGTAACAAGGATAGGAGCGGATGTAAAACGATTCTTGAGGAGATCAAAAGCTCCCTGGGCGGAAACGGACCACTTAAAGCACGTCTTGACAGAAGTAAGGGCTGTGAGAGGAGCTGCCACCTGACCGAAATTACGGATGAAACGACGATAGAAGTTCGCGAAGCCGAGAAAGCGCTGCAGCTCGACGCGTGACTTAGGGACGGGCCAATCAATGACAGCTTGGACCTTAGCGGGATCCATCTTAATGCCTTCAGCGGAAATAACAGAACCGAGAAATGTGACGGAGGAGGCATGAAAAGTGCACTTCTCAGCCTTCACAAAAAGACAATTCTCTAAAAGGCGCTGGAGGACACGTCGAACGTGCTGAACATGAATCTGGAGTGACGGTGAAAAAATCAGGATATCGTCAAGGTAAACGAAAACAAAGATGTTCAGCATGTCTCTCAGGACATCATTGACTAATGCCTGAAAGACAGCTGGAGCGTTAGCGAGGCCGAAAGGAAGAACCCGGTATTCAAAGTGCCCTAACGGAGTGTTAAACGCCGTCTTCCACTCGTCCCCCTCCCTGATGCGCACGAGATGGTAAGCGTTACGAAGGTCCAACTTAGTGAAAAACCTGGCTCCCTGCAGGATCTCGAAGGCTGAAGACATAAGAGGAAGCGGATAACGATTCTTCACTGTTATGTCATTCAGCACTCGATAATCTATGCAGGGGCGCAGGGACCCGTCCTTCTTCTTAACAAAAAAAAACCCCGCTCCGGCGGGAGAGGAGGAGGGGACTATGGTACCGGCGGCAAGAGCTACAGACAAATAATCTTCGAGAGCCTTACGTTCGGGAGCCGACAGAGAGTATAGTCTACCCCGGGGGGGAGTGGTTCCCGGAAGGAGATCAATACTACAATCATACGACCGGTGTGGAGGAAGAGAGGTGGCCCTGGACCGACTGAACACCGTGCGCAGATCGTGATATTCCTCCGGCACCCCTGTCAAATCACCAGGCTCCTCCTGTGAAGAAGAGACAGAGGAAACAGGAGGGATAGCAGACATTAAACATTTCACATGACAAGAGACGTTCCAGGAGAGGATAGAATTACTAGACCAATTAATAGAAGGATTATGACAAACTAGCCAGGGATGGCCCAAAACAACAGGTGTAAAAGGTGAACGAAAAATTAAAAAAGAAATGGTTTCGCTATGATTACCAGAAACAGTGAGGGTTAAAGGTAGCGTCTCACGCTGAATCCTGGGGAGAGGACTACCATCCAGGGCGAACAAGGGCGTGGACTCCCTTAACTGTCTGAGAGGAATGTCATGTTCCCGAGCCCAGGTCTCGTCCATAAAACAGCCCTCCGCCCCAGAGTCTATTAAGGCACTGCAGGAAGCTGACGAACCGGTCCAGCGTAGATGGACCGACAAGGTAGTGCAGGATCTTGAAGGAGAGACAGGAGTAGTAGCGCTCACCAGTAGCCCTCCGCTTACTGATGAGCTCTGGCTTTTACTGGACATGAAGTGACAAAATGACCAGCAGAACCGCAATAGAGACAGAGGCGGTTGGTGATTCTCCGTTCCCTCTCCTTAGTCGAGATGCGGATACCTCCCAGCTGCATAGGCTCAGCACCCGAGCCGGCAGAGGAAGATGGTAGTGATGCGGAGAGGGGGGCAACGGAGAACGCGAGCTCCTTTCCACGAGCTCGGTGACGAAGATCAACCCGTCGCTCAATGCGAATAGCGAGTTCAATCAAGGAATCCACGCTGGAAGGAACCTCCCGGGAGAGAATCTCATCCTTTACCTCTGCGCGGAGACCCTCCAGAAAACGAGCGAGCAAAGCCGGCTCGTTCCAGACACTGGAGGCAGCAAGAGTGCGAAACTCAATAGAGTAGTCTGTTATGGATCGATTACCTTGACATAGGGAAGACAGGACCCTGGAAGCCTCCTCCCCAAAAACAGATCGATCAAAAACCCGTATCATCTCCTCCTTAAAGTCCTGATACTGGTTAGTACACTCAGCCCTTGCCTCCCAGATTGCCGTGCCCCACTCACGAGCCCGTCCAGTAAGGAGAGATATGACGTAGGCGACACGAGCAGTGCTCCTGGAGTAAGTGTTGGGCTGGAGAGAAAACACAATATCACACTGGGTGAGGAACGAGCGGCATTCAGTGGGCTCCCCAGAGTAACACGGCGGGTTATTGATTCTGGGCTCCGGAGATTCGAAAGCCCTGGAAGTGGCCGGTGGATCGAGGCGGAGATGGTGAACCTGTTCTGTGAGGTTGGAGACTTGGGTGGCCAGGGTCTCAACGGCATGTCGAGCAGCAGACAAATCCTGCTCGTGTCTGCCTAGCATCGCTCCCTGGATCTCGACGGCTGAGTGGAGAGGATCCGAAGTCGCTGGGTCCATTCTTGGTCGGATTCTTCTGTTAAGGTGCGTGAATGAGGACCCAAAAGCGAATTAACGTAAACAGAGCTTCTTTAATAACAAAACAAACGTAGGCTCAGATGGACCGGCAGATTCCGACAGGACAGGACAAGGTTGCAGCAAACATGACGATAGTCTGGTTCAGGCATGAATAACACAAACAAGAATCCGACAAAGACAGGAGCAGGAACAGAGAGAGATATAGAGGACTAATCAGAGGGAAAAAGGGAACAGGTGGGAAAAGGGGTGATGAGGTAGTTAGGAGGAGACAAGGAACAGCTGGGGGAAAGAGGGGGAGAAAAGGTAACCTAATAACGACCAGCAGAGGGAGACAGGGTGAAGGGAAAGGACAGAAACAAGACAATACATGACATCTTCTCTGTCCCAAGCTAATTTAAAGAAGGTTAAACATACAGTATGTGGTCTCATCATCGGAGTGTCACTGCTCGTGTGAAGTTGGCCTGAGGGGTGCTCTGTGCAAAAGAGAAAACACCTACTTCTGGTGTTTTCACAGAGCAATCCACAGACCAACTTGCGCATGCCATTGCCAGGTCCTCATTTTGAAGCAAATGTCTTATCTCTCAAGTCTTATCTCTCAAGTCTTATCTCTCAAGTCTTATCTTGTGACAGGGTAGAGGTGGCGGTCACAAGCCAGTTACTGAGCACCGCCTCTTTTGCATCTATTACTAACAATGCACGCCCATGTAGGGCCTTCTCATATTTCGAAGACTGTTCATGCACGAGGCTAGCTAGGAAATTGTTCCCATAATCCAAAGAGACACAGGAGAGTGTAGAGCTAGTTTTGGAGACAACATCAGCAGCACCATCACCAGCATCAACACAATCGCCAGCATCAACGTAAGAAATGTGCAAAAGAAGCCTGTTGGAAAAACTGGATGATATAAAAGGAGCAATTGAAAACATGCAGCATTACTTCAGCTATGAAAAGAAATAGAGAATGTGCACAGAGAGGTCATCAAAAGCAACAACTACATCACCAAGACAAAAACAAAAAGTGCAACCTCTTCACCCATACAGGAAGGCAATGCAGGCCAGGTTCTCTAATGCTAGTGAGCACCGCTACAGGGGCCAAGCAAAAGAGCATCCAGGGCCATCTGACTTCAGGAACAAAGCTAAATGGTCAGCCAGACATTAAAGACATCTCCTAATAGCATTTAGGGCAAGTTCTTTTCTAGTCTACCTGTTTACATGTTGTGCACAAGTGTAGGCCCTGCTCCCACATGTGCTCTTTGTCACACAAAATGACTCGTTTAGGGGCTAGTAAGTCTTTCCTCAGTTGAGAGGTCAAAATGCCTCCGTCTCTCTTACAGTACCCAGGAGTACCCTTGGTTTGATATGATTCTCACAACAATTTATTGATCTTAGTGAGTTAAACTCATAATTGCACATTCTTGTCCCCCAAAATACAATCGGGGAGGAGACTATGGATCTGGCTCTGGCCGTTTGTCCATTAGTCACACGCAATGTCTTAGACAACAGCACTTACCCGATTTTGAAGAAACTTGGGTGAATGATGCATCTTGCCATAGAGATCCAGAATATACAATATTATACTAATTGGCCCAAAGCGGGATCTATAGAAATGGACTGAAATGTGTTAGTCACACGCAATATCTCAACTGGCCCAAGGGAGGCGCTGCATCATTCGAGGGGATGATATGTTTACTGTTGCCTTGTTTAAGTATCATTTTAAATGGAGTCAGCTATATCATATCTATATTAGACATAATTAAGTTCTGGGCGAGCACTGTCTCAGAGAACCACTTTACCAAGTGCATTAATAAATGTGTATAAAAATGTATCAAAAATATGAATTCATATTAATTTTGTATTCCATTATCGCACAGGCAAAAGCATTTGCTTTTGTCTAGCAACCAGGCAAATATAACTAACAACTGGCATTCAACAATGCTGTGGTATAAAAAAAACTTAATGACAGTGCTGTAATGTATTGTTCACGTAAGTACCAACCAAGGAATACTGCCATAAAGCGCATTCGGAAAGTGTTCAGACCCCTTGGCTTTTTCACCTTTTGCTACTGTATAAAAAAAAAATGAAATAGCTTGATTACATAAGTATTCAGATCCTTTACAATTGTGCATCCTGTTTCCATTGATCCTCCTTAAATGCAATTGATTGGACATGCTTTGGAACCACCAAGACTCTTCCTAGAGATGCCTGCCTGGCCAAACTGAGCAATCGGGGGAGAAGGGCATTGATCAGGGAGGTGACCAAGAACCCGATGGTCACTCTGACAGACCTCCAGAGTTCCTCTGTTGAGATGGGAGAACCTTCCAGAAGGACAACCATCTCTGCAGCACTCCACCAATCAGACCTTTATGGTAGAGTGGCCAGACGGAAGCCACTCCTCAATAAAAGGCACATGACAGCCCACTTGGAGTTTGCCAAAAGGCACCTAAAGGACTCTCAGAACATGAGAAACAAGATTCTCTGGTCTGATGGTCTGAATGCCAAGCGTCACGTCTGGAGAAAACCTGGCACCATCCCTACAGTGAAGCATGATGGTGGCAGCATCATAGTGTGGGGATGTTCTTCAGCAGCAGGGACTGGGAGACTAGTCAGGGTCGTGGGAAAGATGAACAGAGCAATGTACAGAGAGATCCTTGATGAAAACCTGCTCCAGAGCACTCAGGACCACAGACTGGGGTAAAGGTTCACCTTCCAGCAGGACAACGGCCCCAAGCACACAGCCAAGATGCAGGAATGGCTTCGGGACAAGTCTCTGAATGTCCTTGAGTGGCCCAGCCAGAGCCTGGACTTGAACCCGATCGAACATCTCTGGAGAGACCTGAAAATAGCTGTGCAGCGACGCTTCCCATCCAACCTGACAGAGCTTGAGAGGATCTGCAGAGAAGAATGGGAGAAACTCCCCAAATACAGGTGTGCCAAGTTTGTAACGTCATACCCAGAAGACTCGAGGCTGTAATCGCTGCCAAAAATGCTTCAACAAAGTACTGAGTCTAAATACTGGGTCTAAATACTTACAGTATGTAAATGTGATATTTCGTTTTTTTCCTTTTAATACATTTGCAAGGGTTTCTAAACACTTTTTTTTCTTTGTCATTAAGGGGCATTGTGTGTAGAATGGAAAAAAAAACTAAAATGTAATCCATTTTAGAATAAGGCTGTAAGATAACAAACTGTGGAAAAAGTCAAGGGGTCTGAATACTTTCCAAATGCACTGAGAACAGAGAACAGCCTATGTAGGAGCTCTAGTCTGAAGGTGTGTCTCATCATTGACCACTCCTGCATCTCTTCCTCCTTGGAACCAATGTTGTGTGGATCGTTTTAAGTAGTCCATTTCAGTGTAGACAATGAAATTAAATGTGTATTACTACATACAGTGCTAAAGGGCTTGCAACTTGAC
The DNA here is from genome assembly GCF_057628025.1 of Oncorhynchus mykiss. Taxonomy (NCBI): domain Eukaryota; kingdom Metazoa; phylum Chordata; class Actinopteri; order Salmoniformes; family Salmonidae; genus Oncorhynchus; species Oncorhynchus mykiss. The sequence goes on along the minus strand of NC_143028.1, from coordinate 21,295,974 downwards.
CTACCCTGTATGCATGCAGGGTACATCATGGCCCAACATTTGTAAGGGCAAACAATTGCCAAGGGCCAAAATGGAATAAGACAAAGCACATTTCGTATTTTTGTTGGTTTCACGTTGAATTCACCTTAGTTGACAACTCAACCAAATGGAAATCAAAACTAGACTTTGAACTGATGTCTGTGCCCAGTGGGTAGGCAGCAAGATAAAACTGGGAAAAAATGACAAAGGCAGAACAGACAAGGAACCTGGTTACATTCATATGAACTCTGATGAGGGGCCTCCTGAGTGGCGCAGCGGTCTAAGGCACTGCATCGCAGGGCTTGAGGCGTCACTACAGACCTGAGTTTGATCCCAGGCTGTGTCAAAACCGGCTATGACCGGGGGTCCCATAGGGCGGCTAACAATTGGCCCGGTATCGTCCGGGTTTGGCCAGGAGGGCTTTACTTAGCTCGTTGCGCTCTAGCGACTCCAGACACTGGCAGGCTGACTTCAGTCATCAGTTGAATGGTGTTTCCTCTGGCACATTGGTTTAGCTGGCTTCTGGGTTAAGCGGGCAGGTGCTAAGGAGCACGGTTTGGCGGATCACGTTTCAGAGGACCTTTTCCCGTTGGGGAGTTGCTGTGATGAGACAAGATTGTAATTGGATATCACAAAATTTGGGAGAAAAATTTGGTAAAATAATTTAAAAAATAGCTCTGAGGCTCCTATCCTATCCACACAGAGACACATACTTTTTATTGTATTTACTTCTGACAGAAGTTAGACAGTTATACCTGACTAACACTTTCTCCTCTGGGGCCATGTAACCAATTATTGTGTCTACTGATGCAGACTTGCCAATCACCCCAATGAACTCCTTAGCCATGTCCTTACACTCATTTTCACACAATGTACTAAACATTGTGGCGTTGTTCTTCTGCCTCTACGCCTTTCGGCTCTTTCTGTTGTCCTGCCCCTGACCTTTTTTTCCCCAGTAAAAAAAAAATGAATTAACAAAAGATAATTATAATATCAATAACAAATTTGGCAAAACTGTCAGTGAAAATGACCATTGATATGAGCACCATGTGGTGACAAAAGTACTACTAATGACATACCCTCAGGTAGTTGCTGAGTGCCATGGCCCATCAGTACGCCTCTTAATGTCCTTTTTTTTTTTACCTGTAATCCACAGAACCCCTCACTTAAATGCCTTGAAAAGAGAAGTCAAAGTGTTTGAATCCACAGGAACTATGCTGCTTTTCTAACATGTAGCCTACAGTACTAACCAATACTATTTTAAAGGGAAAAACGCAGAACCTCTGTACATTTTCTAGAAATAATGGATGACTAACAATATATTAGGAATACCATACAAAAGTGAATGAATAGGTCAGTGAATCAATTCCTAACTCAAAACTGGCATACATTTTAGGCATTTAAGGCCCTGCAACAGATGTCCTGTCCAGGGGGTGTACTTGTACATCAAGCTGCCTCACACTACAGAAATAGGAGATAGCTGAAAGAAAAAAAATGGTAGCCTAATTTATTGGGTAGAGCCATCTACATACCTGCACTCCACTCTGCATCCTCAGCCAGCTGAACCATCCCCTGCTCCTTGGGGCTTATGTTCTCTGCAATTAAAACAAGTCCTTGGTCACCAGTAAATTCGTTTTTTTTTTGTATTATTCCTGGTCTTGGAGATGTTTGAACATGTTGTTCCAGCCCAGCAGTAAAACACTGAAAAGCCAATCAAGGGCTTGGTAATAAGCTTGTCAGATGTATTAGTGGTAGTGATCAGCTAGAATTAAAATGCGCACAAACACACTCACACACCAACACTCTTTCCCATGCTCCGCCCTCCTCTCTCTGTGACAGTCCTGGCATATCATACCTAGCTAGCTAGTTAGCTGTATGTCCTAGTAAACTAGTTAAAGCATTCATGATGAACGTACAACGACCCAGGGTAGCTTAAAGTGACAGCGACCCTGGGTACACTCTTACAAAAAAATACATTCCATTGCATGAGCCACATCAGTTAGCATCATTTGACTGCATACCAGGCAGCCATTGTGAGTGTACCCATGAGTTTGCCAGTGAATTACCAGGGTTAGAGCTTCCAAGCCCGTTCTATTTAAACATTACGGCCAGAAAGGGGGTGGTATGGTCAATATACGACGGCAAATTGTTGTCCTTATGCACCCAGTTTCTAATTCCCTATAATGCATGGCATATTTGCACGGTATAATTAAATGGCTATAGCTCATTCTTACATGTTTTATGTTTGAGTCGAATTGAAAACATTATTGGCATTGTTGAATTCGATTTTCATGACAAGCTAGATGGCAAGCTAGAACTGATGGTTTGGTTAGCTAAACTAGCCAGTCTGTTTGTTTTGTTACCACGGCAACTACTGTAGCTAGTAAAATTGCTAGCTACATTAGTAGATGTTGAACATACTTCTACTGGCAAATTAACACATTTCTAGTGGCAAATGTGTTAAATTATAGCCATGGTATGAAAGGAATAATCAACTCGGGGCTCTATACCTTCTCTGGAAAATAATGTAACTGCATGGAAGGTCAGTTCCACTCTAACATGCTAACCAGACTGGACACGTCGCTTGCGCGAGCGTTGCAAAATTCATTTAGAAATCCATGTTATTCAATTATTGCACCCACACTGCTCACGTGCGCCAACGAGCGTCTGCGCTGCCATAGGCTAAAATAGAAGTCATTCCTATTTCTGACGCAGATCGCACTGCAAGTCCTGCCTCTCCCATCTCCTCATTGGTTTATAAAAGCAGGTACCTACGTGCCATCTCCTCATTGGTTATACCCACGTGGGTGATTGAAAGATGAACTGTTTTGCCAGTCGTCGTGGTAATGCTATGAACGTTTAGATGCCAATCTCCATAAAAGTTAAAAGATGAAAAAGCCTGGAAGGAGGAGAGATGACTAGAAACTATTCGGATGACCGTTTTATATGTGGATTAATTGTCGGAGTAGAGGACCTTGTGCATTTCAAGTAAAATAACAACTCAATTTTTATGTCCCAGGACAGCAACAGTAAGCTAGCTAAATAGGACAAATTAGCTAGCATGCCATACATGTTTAATGTTTTTCGACCTGTCCCCAAATTAATGTAGTTGGTCGTGATCGTGTTTGGTGTGGGGGGACAAAATAAATGTATTTTCATGATGGGGCACTCGCGCAGCCGGATTGAGTTCCGTGTAACGCATCGTGGAACACACCTTCCACGTTGTTTATTATTTTCCATAGAACGCATAGCCTCTCGTTTACTATCCCTTACAATCCATGTGACATAAATGTGATTGAAATCAGAGTAAGGCAGGGATCTCTAAAAAGCCCATGCTCTTTTATAACTAACATTCAGTGGTGGAAAAAGTACTAAATTGTCATACTTGAGTAAAAGTAAAGATACATTAATAAAAATGTACTCTACTAAAAGTGAAAGTCACCCAGTAAAATACTACTTGAGTAAAAGTCTAAAAGTATTTGGTTTTAAATATACTTAATTATCAAAAGTAAATGGAATTGCTCAAATGTACTTAATTATCAAAATAAAAGTTCAAGTATAAACCATTTCAAATTCCTTATATTCAGCAAACCAGACAGCACAATTTATTTATTTTTTATTTATTGGCAGATAGCTAGGGGCACACTCCAACCTTCAGACATAATTTACAAACAAAGCATTTGTGTTTAGTGAGTCTGTCAGATCAGAGGCAGTAGGGATGACCAGGGACGTTCTCTTGATAAGTGTGTGAATAGGCCCATTTTCCTGTCAAAATGTACTTTTGGGTGTCAGGGAAATGTATGGAGTAAAAAAGTACATTATTTTCTTTAGGTATATAGTGAAGTAAAAGTTTGAAGTAAAAGTTCAAAAACACCAAAAACCTATTTAGGTAGTACTTTAAAGTATTTTTACTTAAGTACTTTACACCACTGCTAACACTAGGGTGATAAACCCTAAACCTACACTGATATTCTGGGGGGTTCGGAACCAAGGAGTATAAAATAATATGCCCGTTTCAAAAGGCAGGCACCTTATTCTCTATATAGTGCACTACTTTTGAGAAGCCTTGAGAAGCCTACTTTTATCACAGCAACTGGTTTGATACATTCACCTCTGAAGGTAAATAATGTACTTACATTCAGTAATCTTGCTCTCATTTGTCATCCTGAGGGTCCCAGACATAAAATGTAGCAGTTTTGTTTGAAAAAATCAATTTTTATATTCAAATGTAGGAACTGGGTTCTACAGTTAAAGCTCCTGCTGGCCCCCCTTCCCATCTAGATGTGTGATGGTGAGTGTCTTTTCTGTAGGGAAGATAATTATCCATATTTATGATATTCCTGTGAGTGTGTAAACTATTTTTTTATTACCGTAGAATTTTTGTATTTTCTCTATAGTTATGTGCTTGAAAATGTATCAATTTACCAATTCGGCACATTTGGGAAGACCTGATTCAACATTTTGAACAATAATGCAATTATTCATTGTAGCAGTCTAAAACTTTGCACAAACTCTGTGGCCATCTAGTGGCCAACATCTAAATTGCGCCTAGACTCCAAAGTGATATATTAGCCTTTCTCTTGCATTTCAAATGTGATTAAAAAAATGTATTATAGAAAACACATTTTGTTTTATGTATTATCTTTTACCAGATCTAATATGTTATATTCTCCTACATAAATTGTATATTTCCACACATTTCAAAGTGTTTTCTTTCAAATGGTATCAAGAATATGCATATCCTTGCTTCAGGTCCTGAGCTACAGGTAGTTAGATCTGGGTACGTCATTTTCAGTGAAAATTTAAAAAAAGGGTCCAATACTTTAGGCCTAGGCGTCCCGCTAGCGAGACAACTTCCGGTAAAACTGGAGGGCGCGAAATTCAAATAAACAATCATAAAAATTGTATATGTATGTATATTAAACATTTAGGTACATATAAGTGTCTTATATCGGTTGAAAGCTTAAATTCTTGTTAAACTAACCGCACTGTCCGATTTACTGCAGCTATTACAGTGAAAATATGCCATGCGATTGTTTGAGGACGGCGCCCCACATCAAAATATTTTCCCACCGGCACAGGTTTCAGAAATTCACAAATAGCGATTAAATATTCATTGAAAATATTGAAAATCTGATTTGTCATCCAAATGGTCCCAGCTATAACATGTAGTGTCGTTTTGTTAGATAAAATCCTTCTTTATATCCTGTTATCTGTTTAGTTGGCGCCATTGATTTGAGTAAAAAAAAAAATGTTTTACCTTTATTTAAAGTCAGTGAAAAACAAATTATTGTTTTCAATGACTGCCTAGGAACAGTGGGGTAACTGCCTGTTCAGGGGCAGAACGACAGATTTGTACCTTGTCAGCTCGGGGATTTGAACTTGAAACCTTTCGGTTACTAGTCCATCGCTCTAACCACTAGGCTACCTTGCCACCCCAAAGCCACTCGTTCAACATGCAGAGTAAGGAATCCGAAAATCTACCCCTAAACTTTGTTTCAACAAGTGTTTCACTCCTCAGATACCCTAAAATGTAATAAAACTATAATATTTTTTACGGAAAGAAGTATGTTCAATAGGAAACCGATTTTAGCAGGTGCGTGCTGTCTTCATGGCGCACGCAAACATGAATTTCCAAGACTGTGCCCCTGTGCGAAAACGGTTATTTCTTATTTGTTTTTGAAGTTACAAGCCTGAAACGTTGAACATAGACTACTGACACCCTGTGGAAGCCACAGGAATTGCATCCAGGGAGCTCATTTTCAATATGACCTTATGCTGCCATTCTAAGAGGATGGTCTCCCAAAAATAAAAAAATCTGGTTGGTTTTTCTTTGGATTTTCTCCTAACATATCTATTGTGTTATATTCTCCTTCATTATTTTAACATTTCTACAAACTTCAAAGTGTTTTATTTTCAATAGTACCAATTATATGCATATCCTGGCTTCAGGGCCTGAGCAACAGGCAGTTTACTTTGGGCACGTCATTCAGGCGGAAATTGAGAAAAAAGGGGCATAGCCCTAAGTTAAGAGGTTAATTAAAACCAATGATTTGCTACGATATCAGTCTGAGACAATTACAACACATTTCCTCAAAATAATCCATATGGATTAGCACTTCATGCTGGACTACACACACTGTCTGAAAATAGATGTGTTGAATCATGGCACTGAAATAACCAAAATCCTTCATAGATATAAACTTACTAGAATTACCCATTCTGAGGAACTTCTACCCCTTTCTAGTCGTTCTATTTCTGAGCCAAAATGGCAAATTTTCTCCCTCATTCTCTGGAGCAGCAGTGTTGGCCAACCACATGCCAGTGGTATGTCATCATTTCATGTTAAGATTTGACCTTGATTGCCTCAGTTGTTTAATGCTCCATTGACTAGCGCCGCAAAATTCCCTTAAACACAGAGCTACCATCAGGATAGGGTCCTCTTGGCAAACGCACAGGATCCTCTGGTGTGTGTGTGTGTGTGTGTGTGTGTGTGTGTGTGTGTGTGTGTGTGTGTGTGTGTGTGTGTGTGTGTGTGTGTGTGTGTGTGTGTGTGTGTGTGTGTGTGTGTGTACTCTGTGCAGTCACCTACAATATGAGCATTGTCTATTGTTTGATGTTTATGCATATGGGCAAATTTATTACAGGTGTGAGCATGAAGCCTAGTGTGTCTCAGCTTGGTCTCATAGACTAGACATAACACAGTATATGTACATCCGAAAACTCAGATCAGTATGATATGTTACATTTGCTAGGGTTACATAATACAGAAGGTTACCGGAGGCAAGAAGGGTGGATGGGTGGGAGTATAATGCGAAAGTCTAGCAACCCAAAAGTTTGTGTGTTCAAATCTCATCACGGACAAATGTAGCATTTCAGCTACTGTTAGCGAACCCTAAACGTAACCCCTAACCTAGCTAACGTTAGCCACAACTAATTCTAATTCGTAACATCATACATTTGCAAATTCATAACGTTTTTCAAATGTGTAACATATCATACAAATGGTCATTTGTAACATATCATCTGAAATGGAACATATCCATCTAAATAGAGTGTTTTAGATTTACGTACAGAATATTACGAAATGCTCTGAGACCAGGTGGTGTGTATAGGTCTCTGTGTGTGTGCATCACCTCCAATGATAATTCATCAGCACTACTTGAAATCCAGCCCTGGCGAGGATAACCATAACATTAGGTAGAAAGGAAGAAAGGGCAGAAAAGGTAATGGCATCTTCCATAAAAACCGCGACAAGTTTTTTGTTAAATTCATTGTGTCAAAGCTGACATGTTTCAACCTCGATCTGTGTTGTCAAAGCTTACTTTGTTTTTGGATAAACATTCGGTGTTGGACTTGCACCATCGCCAGAAATCCTTGTAGAATAACAGAATGGCAGCTGTGACTCACAACAAGACAGTCGTTCCTTCACTTCAAACAGGGCTATGTTTCGTTATTTTCAACGTTGCTGACTTTTCGAGAGAAGACATCATCCTTGTGACTTTTACTCTGCGTAAACCACCAGTTTCCCAGAAGTGTCCATTAAGTCAAATCTACAGGGGCTTCTACATAAGCGTCACTAGACATGTGTGATGTAATTTAAGTGTGTGCACATGTGTTACTCCGTAATCGTGATGGGCATTTACGGGACATTATGACTATTTCAAACAGTCTACATACGTACATCCCTGTCATGGTAGTGTTCACAGTCATTGTCTGTTTGAAGCTCAGCACATTTTTTAACTACTTTTTACCTTTATTTTATCATGTTAATTTGTTTTTATCCTCACGCGGGACTGTAAGTGAACTACTGGATTTGGTCACGAGGGAGCGTAGAGATTTTTGAACTAGAGCCAATGATGCAGACCACCTCCTCTGAAATTCTCTCGGTCAAAATGAACACACCCACAAAATCATGATTTGTCCAAATAATCAGTGATGCATAAACCAGCCTACCAGAATGATTGTTTCTTGTTTCCCTCGTATCCCATAAATTCCCAACAGACGTCAGTTTGTTACTGATGTTGGGAGAGATTAGGTACAGCTATATTTCCTTATTGTCAACATCAGACTGACAGAGAAAACATAATTGTGACTGTGTAACAACATCAGAGTCAGTGAGCTTGTTCCCCTGAAGTGGCCATTAATAGTCAGAACTACATGGGCCTCCATGTGAACGCCATTAGATGTGTGTGACATCATTAAAACGTTCATGTGTTACTCAGTACATGTTTTACTTGTGATGGGCATTTACGGCTAATTAATTAAAAACTTCTTAGGGCTAGGCCCCTTTTTTTCTCAATAACTGCCTGTTCCTCAGGCCCTGAAGCCAGGATATATATATAATTGGTACCATTGGAAAGAAAACACTTTGAAGTTTGTAGAAATGTTAAAATAATGTAGGAGAATATAACACAATATATATGTTAGGAGAAAATCCAAAGAAAAACCAACCAGAATATTTTATTTTTGAGAGACCATCCTCTTAGAATGGCAAGTATAAGGTCATATTGAAAATTAGCTCCCTAGATTCCTATGGCTTCCAGAGGGTGTCAGTAGTCTATGTTCAACGTTTCAGGCTTGTAACTTCAAAAACGAATAAGATATAACAGTTTTAGTAGAAGGACACAGTCTTGGAATTTCATGTTTTTGCATACGCCATGAAGACTGCACGCACCTGCTAAAATCAGTTTCCTATTGAACATACTTCATCTGTAAGAAATATTAGCGTTTTATTACATTTTAGGGTATCTAAGGATTAATAGAAACTTATTTTGACTTGTTGAAACAAAGTTTAGGGGTAAATTTTCGGATTCCTTTCTCTGCAAGTTGAACGAGTGGATTACCCAAATCGATGGCTCCAACTAAACAGACTTTTTGGGATATAAAAAAAGATTTTATATAACAAAACGACACTACATGTTATAGCTGGGACCCTTTGGATGAAAAGCCAGAGGAAGATTTTTTTTAAAGTAAGTGATATTAATCTCTATTTGTGAATTTATAAAACCTGTGCCAGGGGGAAAATATTTTGATTTAGGGCGCCGTCCTCAAAAAATTGCATGGAATGTTTTCGCTGTAATAGCTACTGTAAGTCGGACAGTGTGGTTAGATTAACAAGAATTTAAGCTTTCAACCGATGTAAAAAACGTATATGTACCTAAATGTTTAATAGCCATAATTTGTATGATTTTTTATTTGAATTGCGCGCCCTCCTGTTTCACCGGAAGTTGTCCAGCTTATGGGATGCCTAACCCTAACAGATTTTAAGAGCAATCTTACATCCATAACTGTCATTATATTGTTCACCCATACTGTAATCATATTTCAGTGTGTGTGTGTGTGTGTTAGTGTGTGTCTGTTTCTGAAGTCATCAAAGTATTTTTGTTATTCCCGAATGTGAATTCAAGCCTGCGTTTCTTTGCATGCACACATGGGAGTGTATACGTTTGGTGCACGTATTTCAGTGTTTTCTCGTATGTACCGTACATTAATATACCGCACGTATGTGTTCCGGTCAACATGCCATTACTCAACACCATATGCTGTTCTTCTCTTTTCTCACTCTTTTTGCCACTCACATTTGTTCTCACATCCTCTCTTTCTCTCTCTTGCTCTCTGTTGTTTTCTCTAACTTCCCCTCCCCTCCTCTCTACCTCCTTTTCTCTTGCTGTCTCATTCTATATTTCTTCTTTCTTTTTTCCCCTCCGTCTGTTTATTGAAACGTGGGAACATCCTGTACAGCCGTTCCTTTTCTCCTCCTCCTTGTTTCTTACTTTTATTTCTCCTGTTCTCCTCCTCTCTCCAGTAATCACTTCATTAGTACCAGACGTCCCCTCTCTATTCTTTAGCTCTACCCAATGCTCAGCCTACGTCAGCAAAGCCTAATGGCACACCCTGTGGGTGGACGGTGGTGGAGAGTGGGATTACGCAACGCTGTGAGACACAGATGTTCTCTGTGTGGGGTGAAGAGACGTAAGACTCTGGGGCTTGGGACACTTGCTTGGGGGAATGGGTAGCATACCAACTAGGGCAATGTTGATGGTTAAAAGGAATAGTTCCCCCAAATGATTAAAATGCTAAAAAGTTGACATTTGGAGACAGTGGCCAGGGAAACAAAACCAAAGCATGCATTGCTGTCTTACCTTGCCCCTAGACGGCTTACATGGTAAGGAAACCAAATGTATTTTTGTGATTTGGGTGAACTATCCCTTTAAGGCTTTGGTTTTAGTCAAGGTTGTAAGGGAAACTCCCTCTCTTTCTCGCTCCCCTTAAAAGACAGGCTGGGCTCATCCAGACCAAATGTATGCTTCTCATAAACCCGTGGCTGATTCACTGCCTCTCTCATCCTCCATCTGTACACAAAAACATGTTTTTATTCTCAAGGTACATGTCTGCGTGCCATAAAAGGCAGCCAGGTCGCCCGTGATACAAGTCAGCATTCAACGATCATCCATGTCAAAGGACTTTGGGAGATAACGAAAATCGGCCAAAATGTAGCAAAATTTGATGTATTATTTATTTTTCACATTGGATAAAAGTAAAGACTCAGAGCTAGAAAATGGCAAATAATAGACTACAGTTGAGGAGCAATGGGAAAGTAAATTCTGCTTTGAAGGTTGATAAACTTGAAACCTCACTTTTGAGAAAATGTCCCTTGTTTTGGTAAACCTACCGGAGAGCTCTTCTTTGTCTATACCCATTCAGCATCATTCACACCCTTAGCCCCACCCATCTGTTTAAGGATTCACATGTGAGGCAGCGTACTAAATAACATGTTAGAGCAAAAACCAAGCCTTGAGGTCGAAGGAATTGTCTGTAGAGCTCCGAGACACGATTGTTTCGAGGCACAGACCCCAAGAAGGTCCCCAAGAACACAGTGGCCTCCATCATCCTTAAATGGAAGAAGGTTGGAACCCCCAAGACTCTTCCTAGAGCTGGCTGCCTGGCCAAACTGAGCCATAGGGGGAGAAGGGCCTTGGTAAGGTAGGTGACCAAGAACCCTATGGTCCCTCTGACAGAGCTCTAGAGTTCCTCTGTAGAGATGGGAGAACATTCCAGAAGGTCAACCATCTCTGCAGCACTCCACCAATCAGGCCTCTATGGTAGAGTGGCTAGATGGAAGACACTCCTCAATAAAAGGCACATGACAGCCCTCTTGGAGTTTTCCAAAGGGCATCTAAAGGACTCTCAGACCATGAGAAACAAGATCCTCTTGTCTGATGAAACCAAGATTGAACTCTTTAGCCTGAATGCCAAGCGTCACATCTGAAGGAAACCTGGCACCATTGTTACGGTGAAGCATCATGCTGTGGGGATGTTTTTCAACAGCAAGGACTGGGAGACTAGTCAGGATAGAGGCAAAGATGAACGGAGGAAAGTACAGAGAGATCGTTAATGAAAACCTGCTCCAGAGCTTTCAGGACCTCAGACTGGGACAAAGGTTCACCTTCCCTAAGCACGCAGCCAAGACAGGGCAGGAGTGGCTTCGAGACAAGTCTCTGAATGTCCTTGAGTGGCCCAGCCAGAGCCCAGACTTGAACCCGATCAAAAATCTCTGGAGAGACCAGAATGTTTAAATTGTCACTTTTACTTATCTTTATTGTGGGAAAATAGCAGGCATGTTGGTGTCAAGTGTCAATCATAGAGATAAATAGATAAATAAATATAGATGGATATAACTAATTTCAGTATAGATATTGAGGGCTTCCACCATTTAAAAGTAGTCAACAGGGTAAAGATTTCTTATGGGTTGGGCGTTATGGCAGCCAATGATCAGAGAGCATTGTCTTCTTCTTAAAATTGTGTTAAGGTATTGTCTGAGATCATGAGCCAAGATGAAGATTTCAACCAGGACATTGGTCCCGAGATCCAGACCCAGTGAGTTGTGACCATGACAAGTCTACAGACTGCAAATGTGTGGTCTCGAGAGGTCTCAAGACCAAGACCACAAGATCAATGGGCCCTTTCTTCAATTGTAAGAAACTCTAGTCGAGTAAACTCGAGTAAACTCGACTAGAGTATAGTGCAGTACAGTAGAGCACAATGCAGTCCAGTAGAGCACAGTACAGTACAATAGATTAAGGACCAGTACAGTAGAGCACAGTACAGTAAAGTAGGGCAGTGGTTTTCAACCGTGTGCTGTGATATTTTTCCTAATCTTGATCATTTTTGTCACACTCACTTCTAAATGTGACCCGTGGAATGAACGTGGGGATTTTGACTTGGGAGCACCCGTGCCACTCAGAGAATACATTCAATGGCACACATGGTTGCATCTGTATCGTTATGGAGCTGTTGCTGGAGCTGTTGTTAGATTTGTATAATTTGAGGGCCGCGCATTACGAGCAAAGTAATTTGTATCATTTTACATTGCCTGTGAGAACCATTTAACACAGGCAAGTCTGATGAGGCTTAGCAGTACCACTGTGTCTGTGGTGGCACCTTTACAATGCAGAAAACCGCTCATATATACATGTCGACCTTTCCTTTCAAAAGCAACACCCATTTTACCTGAGTTTTTCGTCCCATAGGAGATTTGCAAAGTGCTCTTAAATGAGCATACACAACACAACCATCATACGTAAAGGAACTATGGAAAAACTTGAAATAAACTCTATTTATTAATCTACTAAATATTCTTGTCACAGAAAATGGATGACTTAAGATGGAGGTCATTATCACTAAATACATTGTTAGCAAACGTTTAGGTGTGCCACAGAATTTTTTATTCCGCTGGGGTAGGGTACAGTACAGTAGAGCATAGTACAGTAGAGTACAGTAAACTACAGTAGAGTACAGTACAGTAAAGTATAGCACATTATAGACGTCTATGTTTTGCCCAAATAGATGTCGATGTTTGGGTTCGTAGAGGGTTGGAGCCCCTATGGCTATGCACCTCAGTACTCTACACTTTCTTTGGTGAAGTGGGCACTTGTCCACTACCCATGTGGTGGTCCTCTGTATCTCAGTTAGTAGAGCATGGAGCATGCAACTTTAAAATGGAGATAGCCTCAATGGTGCTTCCCTTGCTGTCACAGAAGCCATAATAGCACGGATATAAAGAGGAGATCTCTATATATCTCTATGGTGTCAACTGTTTCTGTTGTAACTATTTCGGTTGGGACAATTTGAAGTTATTTTGGATTTGAAAGAATACCCATACCTAGCATACAGTATAGTATGTCTGGTAATCTTTCATTTGGACAGATGTGCATCCCAGCAAACATATATTTTAGTCCCAAAATCATACTTTACATATTCCCTTGATGTATTAGATGTTCAGTAGTGACACTTCTTAAAAACACATGAAGGTTTACCAACTTGCTCACACATTTTCTCCAAAATGTTTGCAGACAGACCAGTCACACATGGGTCAATGCTGGAGAGTAGTGCAATCCCATCACCTGGGGATATTTGTAGGGGTGTGGCACATTAATAAACACAACTATGAATTAGATTAGTGTTTTCAATGTAATAATAGAACAACTCAAGATGTTAAATTGAAATGTTAGTGTTAAAAATTGCTTAATTTTCAAACATGAGGTTTGATGTTTGAGGTTTGTTTCAAACATGAGGTCAGGTTTGGGACAGTCACCTCTCAATAGAAATACAGTAGGTGTAAAAACAATGTCTTTACACTATATTCATTTAACAATATGTTTGTTATTGCCCTGGATTAAATTATAACATAGCATGATGTAAAAAATGTTTTACAAAAATAATCCTATGTTTGGAGACTTAACTGTTTTCTTAAATAGTTGTTTTGGGGTGGGACTGTAATTTGCTCCACTTCTGTACAATCACCCATATAGGGAATAGAGTGCCTTTTGGGACACAGTCTGTACATGCCTCCTGTTACCTATAGGGGGCGTCTCACTGAGAGGCCTCTACATCTTCATTGCACTACTTAGGCCTGGGTTTGACTGTGGCGGGATGGTATCAAGGGACGGTATCCAGGGTTGTTCCAGTGTTTTGCCATGGCAACGTGGCTCAAGGCCCGCCAACTGTGTTTGCACTGCACACAGCTGTGTGAGTTAGAGGAGATTGGCGGTGGGCGCGGGGCCTAACGTCAACAACTCTACACAAACAGTCCCTTCTTCAACCAGAAAGAGAGAGAGAGAGCAGCACCTATATCTTCTGTACAGAATCTGCCAGACCTGGGCCCTGACAGTAAATCTCAGTAAGACAAAAATAATGGTGTTCCAAAAAAGGTCCAGTCGCCAGGACCACAAATACATATTCCATCTAGACACTGTTTCCCTAGAGCACACAAAAAAAGATACATTCCTCGGTCTAAACATCAGCGCCACAGGTAACTTCCACAAAGCTGTGAACGAGCTGAGAGACAAGGCAAGAAGGGCCTTCTATGCCATCAAAAGGAACATCAAATTTGACATACCAATTAAGATCAGGTAAATAATACTTGAATCAGTTATAGAACCCATTGCCATTTATGGTTGTGAGGTCTGTGGTAAGCTCACCAACCAAGAACACCAAATTGAGACTCTGCATGCAGAATTCTGCAACAATATCCTCTGTGTACAACGTCAAACACCAAATAATACATTCAGAAGAGAATTAGGACGATACGCGCTAATTATCAACATCCAGAAAAGAGCCATTCAATTCGACAACCACCTCAAAGGAAGCGATTCCCAAACATTCCATAACAAAGCCATCACCTACAGAGAGATGAACCTGGTGAAGAGTCTCCTAAGCAAGCCGGTCCTGGGGCTCTGTTCACAAACACTGGGATGGCAGGTAACCAAGTGGTTAGAGTGTTGGGCCAGTAACCGAGAGGTTGCTGTATCAAATCCCTGAGCTGACAAGGTAAAAATCTGTCATTCTTCCACTGAACAAGGCAGTTAACCCACTGTTCCCTGGTAGGCTGTCATTGTCAATAAGAATTTGTTATTAACTGACTTGCCTAGTTAAATTTAAAAAATCAATTCAAAAAACACAACTAGACCCCACTGGGCCCCAGGACAGAAACACAATTAGACCCAACCAAATAATGAGAAAACAAAAAGATAATTACTTGACACATTGGAAAGAATTAACAGAAAAACAGAGCAAACTAGAATGCTATTTGGCCCTAAACAGGGAGTACATAGTGGCAGAAAAACTGACCCAAACTTAAGGAAAGCTTTGACCATGTACAGACTCAGTGAGCATAGCCTTGCTATTGAGAAAGGCTGCCGTAGGCAGACCTGGCTCTCAAGAGAAGACAGGCTATGTGCTCACTGCCCACAAAATGAGGTGGAAACTGAGCTGCACTTCCTAACCTCCTGCCAAATATATGACCACATTAGAGACACATATTTCCCTCAGATTACACAGATCCACAAAGAATTTGAAAACAACCCCAATTTTGATAAACTCCCATATATACTGGGTGAAATACCACAGTGTGACATCACAGCAGCAAGATGTGTGACCTGTTGCCACAAGAAAAGGGTCACCAGTGAAGAACACCATTGTAAATACAACCCATATTTATGTTTATTTCTTTTCCCTTTTGTACTTTAACTACTTGCCTATCGTTACAACACCGTAGATAGACATAATATGACATTTATTGTTTATTTCACTTTTGTTTATTATCTACTTCACTTGCTTTGGCAGTGTTAACATATGTCTCCCATGCCAATAAAGCCCTTGAATTGAATTGAATTTAATTGAAAGAAGAAGTGAGGAGCAGAGATGTAGGGGGCAGAAAGATGGAGTAGGAGGTACAATATCACCATAGGGATGTTGGGTTACTGTATCAACTGTAGCATCAGGGAGTATGGTAAAATTGCCTTTAGATGTTGATCTTTGGTCAGTTTAGCATTTTCCCAACCAATGTTTAAGGTTAAGTTTGGGGAAGGGGAAGCTGATCCGAGACCTGCACCTAGGCGTAACTACCCTGTGGCGCTACAGTGTCACCTCTAATATCAGTGGTCCAAGGGGGAACTGTCGGTAGCCTATCAAAAGCACATGAAAACTACAGATGCGAGTGTAAAGTATGATAAACTAGCTGTGATAAATAATTTTGGATAGTGACGCCATTCAAGTGAACGATTACGAAGGCTACTGACACAGATATCAAAGAATAGTGAAATGTGCATGGCTAATGTTAAGCAGAGGAGTGCTTGTCAATCAAAGACATAGAATGATCCAACACACGCACGCACGCCACACACACACACAATAACATAGCACTTTGCCGGGAACTGGTATCGCTGAGCTCATCACTTTGCAGAAACTTCATCCAATAAAACAATTTATGGCTTCTGCTGATGTATACCTGGCAACACCATCACTAATGGATTTAAAATGTGCTCCCTCTGGCCTAGAGAAGGAGAGAGGGAGAGGAGAGAGAGAGAGCGAGAGGAAGAGAGAGGCTGAGAGAAAGTGAGTGGGAGACAGAGAGAGGAAGGGACGAGAGAGGGTGGCAGAGCAAGAAAGAGAGAGATAAAGAGAAAGAGAGGGGCAGACAAAGAGAGAGAGTGAGGCATTGAATATCAGAACAAGACAGAGCGAGAAGGAAAGCAGAGAAAAAAGAGTGAAAGGATGAGAGAGAGAGAGAGAGAGAGAGAGAGAGAGAGAGATAGAGAGAGAGAGGAGAGACAGCAGTGATTTATGATCTTCACCTCAGCTCCAACTTCACCATCGCTTTCAGCTTCCCTCTCCATCTAAGTAATGCACTGTAGCAGAAAGCTCTGTCAGAGTCCTCTGTCTCTCTTTCTTGACTTTATCATTGTCTCTCTGAAGCCACAGCCAGGATTTTACGCGCTCAGTCACACGTGCCATCGAACGAGAGGCACGCCAGGCACCAGCTGATTTATGGAGGCATGTGTCGTTAGCGTAGCCTAGCTAATTATACCTTTGTTTCTAAAGTCAAAGCT
Source organism: Oncorhynchus mykiss (assembly GCF_057628025.1). Taxonomy (NCBI): domain Eukaryota; kingdom Metazoa; phylum Chordata; class Actinopteri; order Salmoniformes; family Salmonidae; genus Oncorhynchus; species Oncorhynchus mykiss. The sequence continues at coordinate 21,279,064 of NC_143028.1, read as the reverse complement.
AATGCTATGGCTAACAGCTATGCTAATAGCCCTCTGTGCTTGGCCACCCAGCTTGGAGGGACCCCAGGAGATACCCCTCTGTTTTTCAAACTGGCAAAAGCTTTCCGAACATAATTCACATTTTATTTACCAAGGCCTCGGCTAACCCACAACGTCCTTGCTAATTCTCATAATTTTTCATAATCATCAGAACCTCCATGTTTACATTCCCCTGGTCACAGCCTGTGACAGAACACAAACGCTTCTGGGGAAGCCATGGGAGATAGGGCACAGATGGGGGTGAGCGGGTGGAGATAGGGGTTAGGGTCAAGTCTAAAATGCTGTCAGAAGTGGAATCAGCAGTCTGATGACCTTGATTCCTTATCATGTGGGAATCAACTCAAGGCTGGAGTTTGTATGGTCCCAAGCACATAAATCAGATGGAAAAGATGAAGGGATTATTAGCTGTAAACATAGACATGCTCTCTGTAACTATAACATGTGTGTTCAAGTTCCCATGACAAGACTACAAAAGATGGTCAAGTTCCTTGAACCGTTCCTTATCTCTCGCTACCACTTCAAACAGAGCTACCATCTCTCTAAACCCGACCAGAGAGGTGACTGGTCATGCCCCAGGCCAAACTCAATCCATGACCATGTCAATCTAACAACTATCTGACCTCAGAGCATGGCTATTCTGTGAAATGTGTTCTACGAACCGTAAGACTTTTAAACAATGGTGTGTTGCAGAGGCGATTCAGGTAGGTGAGAGCTAATTGTGTGGATAGAGTGCTGGATAGTCCTGATATAAATGGACCATTGGTTGGCCTTCTCTCTCATCATCTTTGGAGTCATATTGGGATGCCACACTGGCTGCGTACTAAATAGGCTCACTTGATGTCAATCAAATTCAATCATATGTATTTATAAAGCCCTTCTTACATCAGCTGATGTCACAAAGTGCTGTACAGAAACCCAGCCTAAAACCCCAAACAGCAAGCAATGCAGGTGTAGCAGCACGGTGGTTAGGAAAAAACTCCCTAGAAAGGCCAAAACCTAGGAAGGAACCTAGAGAGGAACCAGGCTCTGAGGGGAGGCCAGTCCTCTTCTGGCTGTGCCGGGTGGAGATTATAACAGAACATGGACAAGATGTTCAAATGTTCATAGATGACCAGCAGGGTCAAATAATAATAATCACAGTGGTTGTTGAGGGTGCAGCACGTCAGCACCTCAGGAGTAAATGTCAGTTGGCTTTTCATAGCCGATCATTCAGAGTATCTCTACCGCTCCTGCTGTCTGTAGAGACTAGAAGACAGCAGGTCTGGGACAGGTAGCACGTTGTGTGTGTACATAACCATTGAGTACATAAGTAAAATCTCTTGAGATCCAAAACCCTTTTCAAGCATTTATTATCTACTTCTATGTCTAGGACCTGAGTAATTGACATTTCTACCCAAAGGGAAAGACTGGTTGGAATGGCATCATGCCAACCAGTATTGCTGTTGAAATAAAGTAATTTCACCAGGTTTTTCCCCGCAGTGTATCATGCCTTATTCTTTAACACTAACAAAAAAGATTTACTCTGTTGGGGCACTGGGTGACCTACCGTCATGCGGTTAGTGGAGCAGGGTACAGAGGTTCTAGCAACTGCTGTGTCTGTGTGTCATTATCGTGTTGTCACCTCTCGCGGACAAACCCTCAATTGCAGGGTAAGAGTAGCGGCTACTTTCTACAGGGGAATATGTAGGCAGAACCAAGTCCAGCTGGGGTTTGGCACTCCAGGGAGAAGTTTCCCTTAAGTACACTCGTAGAAAAAAGGCTCCATTTAGAACCTTAAAGGGTTCTTCGGCTGTCCCCGTAGGATAATCCTTTGAATAACCCTTTTTTTGTTGCAGGTAGAATTATTTCGGTTCCAGGTAGAACACTTTTGGGTTCCAAATAGAACTCTTTGTACGGAGGGTTCGACATGGATCCCAAAAGGGTCCTCCTATGGGGACAACCGAAGAACCATTTTGGAACCCTTTTTTTTTTCTAAGAGTGTACAGATCTAGGATCAGCATCTCTTCACCCAATCAAAACCTTAACCATTAGTGGGAGAAATACAAAACTGACCCAAGATCAGCATCTAGGGCAACTTCACACTACTCCCAGGGTTCTGCTACCTCACTAGGAAAAGCGCTTGGATGGATGGGGACACCTATGTGTGGGTGTGAGTATGGTAGCAGGGACCACAGCGCTTTCAGAAAGCATTCATACCCTTTAACTTATTCCACATTTTATTGTGTTACAGGGTGATTTCAAAATGTATATTAAAAAATATAAATATATATTCTCACCCATCTTCAGATAATATCTCATAACGATGAAGTGAAAACATGTTAAGACATTTTTTGCTAATACTGTATATAGAAAATTAAATACAGGCATATGTTGTGTACTTAAGTTATTCACACCCCTTGACTATAGATGTTAGAATCACCTTTGGCAGCGATTACAGCTGTGAGTGCTGCATTTCTGGGTAAGTCTCTAAGCACTTTGCACACCTGGATTGTACACTATTTCTTATTTCTCTTTTTGTCATTATTATTTTTTAAATTCTTCAAGCTCTGTCAAGCTGGTTATTGATCTTTGTTGGACAGATATTTTCATGTCTTTCCATAGATTTTCAAGCCAATATAAGTCAAACTGTAACTAGGCCACTCGGGAACATTTACTGACTTCTTGGTAAACAACTCAAGTGTATATTTGGCCTTGTGTGTGAAAGGTGAATTTGTGTCTCAGTGTCGGTTGGAATGCAGACTAAACCAGGTTTTCCTCTATGATTTTGCCTGTGCTTAGCTGTAATTTGTTTATTTTATCCTAACATACCCATAACATGATGCAGCCATCACAATGCTTGAAAATATGACGAGTGGTACTGAGTGATGTGTTGTGTTGGATATGCCTCAGGATTTGCCTCAAGACATAAAGTTCCTTTATTTAACACATATTTTGCACTTTTACTTTCATCTTTTTGGAATATTTTTTTATTCTGTACAAGCTTCCTTCTTTTCACTCTGTCATTTAGGTTAGTGTTGTGGAGTAACTACAATGTTGTTGATCCATCCTCAGTTTTGTCCCATCACAGCCATTAAACTCTGTAACTGTTTTAAAGTCACTATTGGCCTCATGGTGAAATCCCTGAGCAGTTTCCTTCCTCTCTGGCAAATGAGCTAAGAAGGACATCTGTATCTTTGTAGCAACTGGGTGTATTGATACACCATCCAAAGTGTAATTAATAACTTCATCATGCTCAAAGGGATATTCAATGTCTGCTTTTTTCTACCAATCGGTGCCCTTCTCTGCGAGGCACTGGAAAACCTCCCTGGTCTTTGTGGTTGAATCTGTGTTTGAAATTCACAACTCGACTGAGGGACCTTACAGATAATTGAATGTGTAGGGTACCGAGATGAGGTAGTAAATCAAAAATCATGTTTAACACTGTTAATGCACACAAAGTGAGTTCATGCAACTTATTATGTGATTATTTAGTCTGGCCATAACACAAGGGTCGAATAATTATTGACATTTAAGCTTTTCATGTTTAATTAATTTGTAAAAATGTCCAAAAACATAATTCCACTTTTACATTATGGGGTATTTTGTGTTGGCCAGTGTGTGCGTGCGTGCGTGCGTGCGTGCGTGAGGGAGGGAGGGAGGATTACAGCTTGGGTTACAGGGACGAGGAGAATGCTGCACATCTGGCAGGCTGGACAGTTGCCAACCTCTGTGATAGTTTCCAGTTGCGATGCTTGGCAACCATTGTCGAGGCGTAGGGGCTGAGAGTGGAAGCAGCTGTAAGTGCAGGGAGTAGAATGAAGTTGCCCCTAGGTACAGATCTAGGATCAGCTGTCCTTTCCTCAATCCTAACCTTAATCATTAGTGGGGGGGAAATACCAAACTGACCCAGATCCACACCATGGAAAGCGGAGACTCACGACCACTATGGTGTTCTACGTTTTGCTCTACGATCACCACAAGTGTCACAGGACTTGTCCGAAGGTAGCCCACACAAACAAATGGAAGTATGGAGGTAGTTATGTGTCCAAATATTTTTTTATTAAATCCTGAGCTTTCTTATCACTTAGACGTAGGACAGACACATGATTTACTTTTTGACTGCCTTTTTTGCAATGTATGAAGGTGTTATTCAATGCGTTTCTATGGGCTATAGTAGAAAAAGACAAATTCACTATTTTATCAATTATCTTTATATATATATATATATATATATATATACCTAAAGGGGTCCTAAAATTCTAAATCCAATAGCTAAATGATCCATGGTATGACCATCCATATGTTAGCTAAACAAAGGCAAAATCCTAGAGAAAAACCTGTTCAGTATACTTTCCACCAGACACTGGGAGATGAATTCTCCTTTCAGCAGGATAACAACCTAAAATACAAAACCAAATCTACACTGGAGTTGCTTGTCAAGAAGACAGTGAATGTTCCTGAGTGGCTGAGTTACAGTTTTAACCCAAATCTAGATGAAAATCTATGGCAAGACCTGAAAATGGTTGTCTATCATTGATCAACAATCAATTTGACAGCGCTTGAATCATTTTGAATAGAATAATGGACAAATGTTGCACAATCCAGGTGTGGAAAGTTTTTAGAGACTTAACCTGAAAGACTCACCGATGTAATCACTGCCAAAGGTGTTTCTACAAAGTATTGACATGGGTGTGAATACTCATGTAAATGAGATATTTCAGTATTTGATTTTCAATAAATTTGAAAAAATTTTGCAAAAAATGTTTAACTTTGTCATTATGAGGTATTGTGTGTAAATGGGTGAGACATTTTAAAAAACTAGTTTTTGAATTCAGGCTGTAACACAGCAAAATGTGGAATAAGTCAAGGGGTATGAATACTTTCTGTCACCGTAGGGCATACACATGTAAACAGAGTGTGTGCAAACATGTGCGAGTATGTTTACTTTAAGGTCCACAAAGACTGTACCATACAGAAATCAAATAGAAATCAAAACTGGATGGTCTTCGGAGATAGATGGTAGGGGTTGAGGGTAGCTGAAGGATGGGACTAAAAATTAACAAAAGTAAACTATCGGAAAATATACTGTGTCCGTAAAATGTATATTGTATGTAGAAGCTTAACATGCGACCAGGCCACTGCATGCGTCCACCATCGCGCGTGTTGATTTTGTCCACCTACACCAGATGCAATCAGGACATGCAGTTTGAAATATCAAAACAAACTCTGACCCAGCTATATTAATTTGGGGACAGGTCGAAGAGCATTAAACATTTATGGCAATTTAGCTAGCTAGCTTGCTGTTGCTAGCTAATTTGTCCTGGGATATAAACATTGGGTTGTTATTTTACCTGAAATGCACAAGGTCCTCTACTCCGACAATTAATCCACAGATTAAACGGTAAACTGAGTTTGTTTCTAGTAATCTCTCCTTTGTCATGCTTCTTCTTCTTCTTCTAACTTTATATGGCGGGTTGGCAACCAACTTTAACGTGCATTACCACCACCCACTGGACTGGAATGTGGACCTCAGTTCATCTTTCAATCACCCCTGTGGGTATTTGCTCCGAAAAATCTATGAGGAGATGGAAGAGGTGGGACTTGCAACGCGTCAAGCGTCACAAATACAACCAAGTTCTGTTTTAGTGCCTGGCTACGCAGAGGCTCGTTGAGGCGCGCGCAATGATTTAATAAGATGTTCTGTATGTGTAAAATTATTTGCAAGTGTGGTCAGCATGTTAGTGTTGTTGTCTAAAGGTTTACTCCAATTAGGGGATGGGGTGGTAGGGTTAGGGGAAAATAATCAAGGAAAATATATTTTAAAATATATATATATATATTATACATACAAAAAAATATATGGGGGATTGGAAATGATGCAGACAAATACACAATCTGTCTGCAACAATAAAGCTGATCTATCCCCTGAAAAAAGTTAAATATTTTAAAAAAATACTGTACGGGTTTAGCCGTCATATGGTACGATTTAAATGTCACAGACCAAATTTCCACACAGTGGCAAAGTCTCACAGTGGTCGTAAGTGATTGTCGGACGTCTTGGCTCGTTCAGTGTGACAGGGTCTAGGTCTGCCGATGAAGTACCACTATGTGCGGTCCTAGGCCCCGACAACGTTCTGTTGTTGTCTGAAATTGAGCCTTTTTCAGTTTTTTTCCCGAACTGACTTTCTGAACTCACTTCACTCCTTCAGAAGAGGGAGGTTTGCGCTGCTTGTGCTGGCACATCTGCAGATCAAATACATCACTGCAGTTGACGTAGCATACTTCAGATGACTTAACCTCACAAGCCAATCACAGAATGTGACTACAAAACTGAAGCAAATTATACAATCTGTCCAGGTTGCGATCAAGATTTTTATTTGGGAACATCACACACTGTGACATAAAATAATCGTGAAAGACTGAATCCAACATACAGTGTGTGAAGGCCTTTAGTCGGATTTTGCCCAAATGCATAAGAAATTTTGTGTGTGTGTTCGTGTATTAACACATTGAATGCGTGTCTATAAATGATTATACATCTAAATTCATGTGCATATTTGTTTGATGTGGGCGTGTGTTTACGTGTACACTCTCTCTTCCTCTACCTGCATCCAAATGATAGCAACTGTAAGACAACTGTAAAATCCAGACATAGAACAAATGATGCTTCAGTTGGCCTGAAAGTGCTTTGAGTTGTTATCTTAACTTTACTTAAGTCCCGAGCATAACAAAGGAGCGTTGTGCTGTGCCACCTGGCATGTCAGACCTACCTGCGTCTGTGTTTGTGTGTGTGTGTGTGTGAGTGTGTGAGAGAGAGAGAGAGAGAGAGAGAGAGAGAGAGAGAGAGAGAGAGAGAGAGAGAGAGAGAGAGAGAGAGAGAGAGAGAGAGAGAGAGAGAGAGAGAGAGAGAGAGAGAGAGAGAGAGAGAGAGAGAGAGAGAGAGAAAGAAAATTGGAGTGAGAGAGAAGTCATGCATAAGAGATAGAGTGCGAGACAGAGAGACAGACAAACAGAGACAGAGGTGGAGAGACAAGTTAAAATCGAGTCAGCACATGTTGGAAGATAGGAAAAGAGGAGGAAAGATGCCTGACGGCAAGATTATTGCAACGTTAAAAAGACAAAAGTTGAGGAGAATTGGCACAGCGGAGTGCACATTGTGAAGAGGATTCTGGGTCAGGCTTGGGGTAACCTGCTGGAGAGAGAGAGCGAGAGAGAGAGAGAGAGAGAGAGAGAGAGACCTTAACCATCCGGTATGGAGTGCTTAAATGTAATGTTTAACACGGTCCAATTTCGAAATATGACGTTTGAAGAAACGTGGACAAACGTCTAATTCTGCAGTGAGACTGTGAGAGCTTGTTGCAGAAAATCCCTTAACTAGCTCTCTGCACCTATGAGCTATCTCCACATAGACGCATATTCCTCATAATGTACAATTGCACGCACACACAGACACACACACACTGTGGTCCAGACAGGGGGATAATTGGCTGAGCCTCCAGCAGGCTGGTGATTGTGAACCACAGTTAGGCTGCTGCTATGTCACTCAGAGTCTGATAGGAGGGAACAAGGGGAAGGGGTATGAGAGGGGAAGAGGGGGAGGAGAGAGTAGCCGACAACCGGTCTGATTCTTTACGGTATCCCCCAAGGGAAGAGGCAGAGACCAGACAGCTCTGTGACCTTATACACACGTGCCCTTGCATGTACACACAGACACACTTACACACATACAAGCATGCACTAACCTGCATGCACACTGGCACATACGCTCACACACACACACACACACACACACACACACACACACACACACACACACACATATCAATGTATGATATTTAGGAAACTGAAATCTCAGACCTGTAATTGCCATGTGTTACAGTAAGTTGCTTAGCTGTCTTTTCATTTACACTTCTACTATTCCCAAATCACACCTTTTTTTTTTCTTCACACATCAAATCACCAAACAACAGTCAAAAGGATTGGATTGTTATTTTGATCGATACTTTGATACAGATCCATTTGATATGGGGGCATTCCACCTCTAATTGGCCTTAAACTTAATTAGGATGTTTTGGATCTTCCTGAAACTAAATCCATAGAAAGGTTTTTTAGGGGAAGAACATAACTTTGAAATCTGTATCAACAATACTAATTTATGAATAATTAATACAAGTAAGAAAATGTGTAACATTTTGGCCATACCTCGGCGTCCCACATACTGTGCATTCGGAAAGTATTTAGACCCCTGGAATTTTTGCACATTGTGTTACGTTACAGCCTTATTCTAAAATTGATTGCATGTTTTTTTCTTCTCATCAATCTACACACAATACCCCATAATGACAAAGCAATCTGAGGTCCTGAGCGCTCTGGAGCCGGTTTTCATCACTGATCTCTCTGTACTTTGCTCCGTTCATCTTTGCCTCGATCCTGACTAGTCTCCCAGTCCTTGCAGCTGAAAAACATCCCCACAGCATGATGCTGCCACCACCATGCTTCACCGTAGGGAGGGTGCCAGGTTTCCTCCAGATGTTACTCTTGGCATTCAGGCCAAAGAGTTCAATCTTTGTTTCATCAGACAAGAGGATCTTGTTTCTCATGGTCTGAGAGTCCTTTACATGCCTTTTGGCAAACTCCAAGCAGCTGTAATGTGCCTTTTATTGAGGAGTCGCTTCCATCTGGCCACTCCTCCACTAAGGTCTGATTGGTGGAGTGCTGCAGAGATGGTTGTCCATCAGGTTCTTGGTCACCTCACTGACCAATGCCCTTCTCCCCCGATTTCTTAGTTTATCCAGGCGGCCAGCTCTAGGAAGAGTCTTGGTGTTTCTAAACTTCTTCCATTTAAGAATGATGGAGGCCACGATGTTCTTGGGGACCTTCAATGCTGCAGAAATGTTTTTTGCCTTGACATGCACTGTCAACTGTGGGACCTTATATAGACAGGTGTGTGCCTTTCCAAATCATGTATAAATATATTTAAAGGATGATCAATGGAAACAGGATGCACCTGAGCTTAATTTCGAGTCTCATAGCAAAGGGCCGGAATACTTACGTAAATAAGGTATTTCTGTTTTTATAAATTAGCAAAAATGTCTAAAAACCTGTTCTCGCTTCATCATTATGGGGCGTTGTGTGTTGATTGATGAGGAGAAAAAATGATTTAATACATTTTAGAATAAGGTTGTAACGTAACAAAATGTGGAAAAGTCAAGGGGTCTGAATACTTTCCGAATGCACTGTAATAGGTTTGAGCCAAAATGAGGTGATACAATACTTAGTTTCTGGGATGAGTAGGGTCTGAGGCGTGGGAATGTGTCTGTTCAAAGTACTAACTATAGTACAACACTAGATAGGACTAATGCATAGGCAGGGAAATTAATACCCACATGATTCTGTATGATAAGTATCACCAATTAACATATCAAAGGAGTTAAGCGAGAGTGAGTGATCAAATTACAAGAACATGAATTTAAGAGAGAGGGAGAAAGAGAGAGAGAGAGAGGGTGACTGTGTCCAAAATCTCTCATACTAAAAAAACAGAAAGTGTTAATATCCCTTGACTTATTTCCCCAAAATGGTGTTTCAGCCTGAATTCAAAATGGATGAAATAGATGTTTTTCTCTCACCCATTTACACACAATACCCCATAATGACACCGTGAAATCATATTTTTAGATATTTTTGCAAAGTACTCACACTCCTTTGCTATGACACTCAAACAGTGGATGCACCTGACAGCTCAGGTGCATCCACTTTCCTTTGGTCAGGGAGAAACACAGCCTGTCTATATAAGGTCCTACAGTTGACAGCGCATGACAGAGCAGAAGCTATACTATTAAGTCCAAGGAACTGTCCGGAGATAGAATTGTGAACAGGCATATATATGTCTGGGGAAGAGTATAAAACAATTTCTAGAGTGTTGAACGTTTCTGAGAGCGCAGTGGTCTCCATCATTGGGAAATGTAAAAAATATGGAACTACCCAGACTCTGCCTAGAGCTGTCTGTCCGACGAAACTGATCACCCGGGCAAGAAAGACATTGATCAGGGACGTGACCAAGAACCCAATGACAACTCTGACAGAACTACAGAGTTCCTTGGCTGAGATCAGAGAACCTGCCAGAAGGATAACAGTATCTAGAGCTTCTTCACAAACCTTGGCTTGGAGAGTGGCCAGACGGAAGCCAATCCTGAGAAAAAGGCACGTAGGAGCACGGCGGGAGTTCGCAAAAAGGCAAGTGAAAGACTAACGTAAAGCGTAATGTAAAGGATTCTGTAGTCTGAATTGACAAAAATTGTAACTCTTTGGCCTGAATGCTAAGCGCTATGTCTGGAGAAAACCAGGTACACCTCATCACCTGTCTAATACCATCCCTACCATGAAGCATGGTGGTGGCAGCATCATGCTATGGGGGATGCTTTTCAGTGGCAGGGACTGGGCAACTAGTAACGATAGAGGGAACAATGAATGAAGCCAAATGTTATTATTTTATTTGTCCGTTATTTTACCAGGTAAGTTGACTGAGAACATGTTCTCATTTACAGCAACGACCTGGGGTAGTTGCTTAAGAAAGTATTCACCTCCTTGGCATTTTTCCTATTTTGTTGCCTTGCAAGCTGGAATTAGAAATATATTTTTTGTATAATTTGATTTACACATGCCTACCACTTTGAAGATGCAAAATATTTTTGTGGTTGAAAACAACAAGAAATAAGACAAAAAAACTGAAAACTTGAGCATGCATACTCATCCCCCCAGAGTCAATACTTTGTAGAGCCTTTGTATGCTGCCATCACCATGATTCACTGTGGGGATGGTATTCTCGGGGTGATGAGCAGTGTTGGGTTTGCGCCAGACATAGCATTTTCCTTGATGGCCAAAAAGCTCAATTTTAGTCTCATCTGACCAGAGTACCTTCTTCCATATGTTTGGGGAGTCTCCCACATGCCTTTTGGCGAGCACCAAGCATGTTTGCTTATTTTTCTCTGTCCACTCTTCCGTAAAGCCCTGTTCTGTGGAGTGTACGGCTTAAAGTGTATGGAGTGCATGGTCCTATGGGCAGATACTCCAATCTCCGCTGTGGAGCTGTGCAGCTCCTTCAGGTTTTTTTTTTTTATCTCTTTGTTGCCTGTCTGATTAATGCCCTCCTTGCCTGGTCCATGAGTTTTGGTGGGCGGCTCTCTCTGGGCAGGTTTGTTGTGGTGGGATATTCTTTCAATTTTTTTAATAATGGATTTAATGGTGCCCAGTGGGATGTTCAAAGTTTCTGATATTTTTTATAACATAACCCTGATCTGTACTTCTCCACAACTTTGTCTCTGGCCTGTTTGGAGAGCTCCTTGGTCTTCATAGTGCCCCTTGCTTGGTGGTGTCCATTGCTTAGTGGTGTTGCAGACTCTGGGGCCTTTTAGAACAGGTGTATACATACTGAGATCATGTGACACTTAGATTGCACACAGGTGGACTTTATTTAAGTAATTATATGACTTCTGAAGGTAGTTGGTTGCACCACATCTTATTTAGGGGCTTCATAGCAAAGGGGGTGAAAACATATGCACGCACCACTTTTCCGTTTAAAAAATATATATATATATGTAGAATTCATTTCACTTCACCAATTTGGACTATTTTGTGTATGTCCACAAAATGAAATAAAAATAAAAATCTATTTAAATTACACGTTGTAATGCATCAAAATAGGAAAATCGCCAACAGAGGTGAATACTTTTGCAATGAACCTGCTTCTGAGTCCCCATGACCTTAGACTGGGGACGAAGATTTACATTCCAAAAGGACAATGACCCCAAACATGCAGCCAAAGTAACACTGGAATGGCTTCAGAACAAGAATGTGAAAGTCCTTCAGTCGCCCAGCCAAAACCCAGACTTGTATCCCATTGAAAATCCATGGAAATTCTGCCGCTCCCCATCTAACTTAACAGAGCTCGATAAAATCTAAACTGCCGAAATAGATGTTTATTCATGTTTCTCCAATCGTCAAAATGTCAAAGTTTTTTTTTTACACCCTGGGTTGACTCCTCCTGCTCAGTATCCTTCCAATTCTCTAAACGTACGATTTCAAAGCTGATGCAAAACATCAAATTTAGTATGTTACGGGGTAAGGTTTTGGAAAGGGTTCAAATATATATATATATATATATATATATATATATATATATCAACAAAATAGGTTCATCCATACTGACAAAACGTCAAGAAATGTGCAACTGCGTTTGTTCTCTGTCCTTTGTTCAGTTTGAAACACCGCATCCCCTTATCTGATTATCAGCTGTTTTCAAACACACTTGGATCAGGGAAGATGATTCTCTTTCTCGATATGTGCAGAGAAACCTACTAGGGGGAACCAGTCTGGCATTTAAAGCATCCAGTATTTTAGAAAATGTCACATACTATAAAACATGTTATATTCGCATACCCAAAATGCCTACTATATAGATAGACAAGTGCAGGTATAGACAAGTGCAGGTATCCAGACACGGGCAGAGAGTTAGCAAGAGGTAGAGAGAGAAAGAGGGACTGAGGGAGACATACAGTATAATGAATAAAAGTGAGAAAGAGAGAGTGTGTGTGAAAGAGTGAGAAAGAGAGAAAGGAGAGAAAGACAGAAATCATGTGGTCAGTATTCCTCCCTGCTGAGAGCTTTCCAGCCACGCTCCTAAGGATTTCCTGGCTCTGAAAAATAGCGGCTTCTGTTATGTGAATTGATCTTTGCTCCCTCTCTCAGACTCATAGGTTCAGCAAGGTAAAGTAGGGACACCAACTCCTTCTCTCTTTACTGTATGCAAACATACACACACACCTTTCCCAGTCATGGAGCAGTCTCTCGCTCTGGCTCTCGCTCTCTGCTGTGGTCAATAGTAGTGGACTATATACGTAGGGAATAGGGTGCATCACCAGTGGTCCAGTCTGCAGCACCCACCACGGTACATTAACAGTGTAATCTCTAGTTACCCTATCTAGCTCCCACACAACCCTTATGTAACACGCTAGATCATCAATAGCGTGTTTGTGAGAGAGAAAGAGAGAGATGGGTGGATTTAACCTTACGTAACACGCAGTGTGTGAAATCTGATGACACACATTGGGGGTGAAGAGCTGCTTTGACAAACTGAGCTCTGTGTCTCTCACACACACACACACACACACACACACACACACACACACACACACACACACACACACACACACACACACACACACACACACACACAGCGGTACACCTACTGTACATAGGAGCTGCTATACGCACACACACCTTAACACACACACAGGCCCATAGCACAAAGGATGCTCTTATACAGCTGAGGCCTTGAACAGGTCTCTGCCCTTTAGTAAATGTTTCTCTAAGCAGACCTGCAAGTCAGGTTTTTACCATAACCATTCACTGCTGTTGGCTGCTCCATAGTCTCTACAGTAGTCTCCACAGAGACTGTCCCATAGGGATAGCAATACACCTGTAATACATAGCAGTTTTTAATGTCTATGCAGTACAGTAGTGTAAAATATACATGAAGTGTATTCATACAGTTAGACGTTTTGTAACTGAATGAGTGGATGTGTTTCCCATGTTGAATGTATACAGCAGATTGGCTGATGCAGAAAGTCTCACACTTTAGTTGTGGTTTATAAAAGCAGCATGGGCGCCCACAAAAGATTTTCCATTTCTATATAGTTGGATTTATATCAGACTAGGATATTCTGAAAACACACATGTACATGCACACGCTCACAAACACACACACACACACACACACACACACACACACACACACACACACACACACACACACACACACACACACACACACACCGCAATACTGTATTTCTGGGGATGACATGGGATGCTACAGATGGTATATAAATGAACCCAAAACAGATGGTAATAATGTTACCAACCTACAACACATACCAATCTCCACAGGTATATAGCCCTGTTACCTAATGTAACATGTTACCTAAGAATTTTAAGAGAATCCTAGCTTAAACAACAAGTCTTAGCTAATGAGGCTTTCCTTCCCTTACCCTAATTCTGGCATTGGTGCTTGTGGCGCCAGTATCACACGCACTCATACACACACACACCCTAGACACAGACATATATACGCACACACAGAGAAACAGGCATGCCCACACATATACACTACCGGTCAAAAGTTTTAGAACACCTACTCATTCAAGAGTTTTTTTTTAATTTATTTTTTACTATTTTCTACATTGTATAACTATGAATATATAACTATGAAATAACACAATTGGAATCATGTAGTAACCTAAAAAAGTGTGAAACAAATCAAAAAATATATTTTAGATTCTTCAAAGTAGCCACCCTTTGCCTTGATGAATGCTTCGCCTGAAATGCTTTTCCAACAGTCCTGAAGGAGTTCCCACATATGCTTAGCACTTGTTGGCTGCTTTTCCTTCACTATGCTGTCCGACTCATCCTTAACCATCTCAGTTTAGTTGAGGTCGGGAGATTGTGGAGGCCAGGCCATCTGATGCAGCACTCCATCACTCTCCTTCTTGGTAAAATAGCCCCCAAACAGCCTGGAGGTGTGTTGGGTCATTGTCCTGTTGAAAAACAAATGATAGTCCCACTAAACCCAAACCAGATGGGAGTTAAGTGTGCCTTGAATTCTAAATAAATCAAAGACAGTGTCACCAGCAAAGCACCCCCACACCATAACACCTCCTCCTCCATGAATACACATAGGGAGATCATCCTTTCACCCATACCACGTCTCACAAAGACACAGCGGTTGGAAGCAAAAACAACTGATTGGCACAAACGCATTAAGGAATGAAATTCCACAAATTAACTTTTAAGAAGGCACACCTGTTAATTGAAATGCATTCCAGTTGACTACCTCATAAAGCTGGTTGAGAGAATGCCAAGAGTTTGCAAAGCTGTCATCAAGGCAAAGGGTGGCTACTTTGAAGAATATCAAATATAAATATATTTTGATTTGATTTGTTCAACATTATTTTATTTTTTTTGCCTAACATGCTGACCAGACTGGACACGTCACGTGCATGTTATTCAATTATTCAATAATCTATGTTATTCAATTATTGCACCCACACTGCTCGCGCTCGTCAACAAGCGTCTGCGACGCCAAGGGCTAAAATAGAACTCATTCCTATTTCTGACGCAGATCGCGCTGAAAGTCGCGATCTGCGTATAAACCCATCTCCTCATTGGTTTATAGAAGCAGGTACCCATGTGCCATCTCCTCATTTGTTATACCCACGTGGGTGACTGAAAGACGAACTGTTTTGCCGGTAGTCGTGGTAATACAATGAAAGTTTGGATGCAATTACCATATAAATTAAATGATGAAAAAGCTTGGAAGGAGGAGAGATGACTGGAAACGATTCGGTTGGCTGTTTAATGTGTGGATGAATTGTCGGGTAGAGGTCCTTGTGCATTTCAGGTCAAATAACAACTCAATGTGTATATCCCAGAACAAATTAGCTAGCAACAGCAAGCTAGCTCAATCAGACAAATTAACGTTAACTAGCAAGCGCAAGCTAACTAGCTGAATTGCCATACATGTTTAATGATTTTCGAGCTGTCCCCAAATGAATGTCATTGGTTCAGAGTTTGTTTTGATATTTTAACCTGCGTGTCGTGATCGCGTTTGGTGTGGGGGGGGGGGGGCAAAATAAATTTATGCACGATGGCGCACGCGCGCAGCTGGTTTGGGTTCCGTGTAACTGTGTATGACCATTGCCTGCCTGTGACCATGAATGCGAATTAAACACCTGTCACGTACTGTGTGTGAATCTGCACCTTTTTCTCCCTGAGTATTTATTACAAGAATAGTGCCAAAACTGCAAACCGTTCCCATCTTGCACTTCAAATATTCAAATATTTCAAATCATTTTTTGAAGCCAGCTCTGGTCAGAGCTGAGAAGATGTAGATGTTTCAATTAGATGCCATTTTTATGATTCACTGCTTAGCAAGTTCTTTCATTTCAAATAAACCCTGTTGCTAGATACAAGTCTATTGTTGTGTCTTAGAGACCGAGTCTTAGCTGTCTATTCAAGACTGCATGTGTCATATTGTAAATCACTCTGTTTAATCACATACGGGTTGCATCCCAAATGACAATCTATTCTCTACCTAGTGTACGCATTTGACCAGAGCTCTACGGGTCCTGGTCAAAAGTAGTGCACTACATAGGGAATAGGGTGCCATTTGGGCTAGGCCATGAGTTTTATGAGAAAGCATGTTGCTTTTAATCAAATTCAGAAAAGCTGAAACTCAACAAACCTTTGGGCCAATCCCTCAGTGGTTTTGGGATGGGATTATGATCATTGAGTACACTTTACCCTGACAGAGATTTGATGGGCCCAGAGTAATACAACATTTAATCTGATGTATTAACTACTAGCCTGAGTGACAGGTCCAAACTCAGGGCACTTCTTTCTCTTTACAACCTGCCCTAACTGGTTGTGAAGCTTGGGCCCCAAGGAATACATCACGACGTCATCATGTAACATATGTAAACCCAATCCGCTATCTGGCTATTAGAGTACATAATTTCACTATGCGTGCTAACAAAGAAACACTAAGACGACAAGAAGAAACATACTTATGTTCCCAACTCCTAAAACCAGACACCTTGAAGTGAGTGAGACTCTAGTCTGTTTTTTTTTTTTGTCGCAAACCTCTCCTTGTTGGTCACACAGCCCTAGCTCCACCCTGGGCAGACGGTATGGGTTGCCATGGTAGTGGCAATTTGGTTAAGATGATAATACAACTATTGTGCTTGTGGGGGGATTTGTGTGATCCACTCACACAGCAAATATGAGCTTGTGTCTTAAGGCTCTGTCTCTCTGTATGTTAGCCCCACCCACCTGCCAATCTGCATGTCAGTCCCTCTGTTTTATGTTCGTTTAGGCGCCATGACAATGGGATATTGTTGCAGATTCACCTCCCCTATAATCCCTGGGGCTAATTTATGAGAAGTCTTCACTGGAGACCAAAACAAGGTGCCGTCCGTACTGGCAACATGCCTGGAAGGGTTACACTAGTCTTAAGCTTGGTGCTTACCTGCCTAAAATCTGTTGATGCTTCAAAAATCGCTCCGCAAGTGGGAATTTCCCCCACCTGTCAGAGTGTGGTAACTGAGGTGAAGCAATCAGAGACAGAGACACACACACACACACACACACACACGGTCTTGTTCAGCTAACCTTGTGGACACACACAATTCAGTCCCATTCAAAATCCTAACCTTCACCCTAAACCAGCTATAGTTCCTAACCCTAACCCTAAAACGAACCCTAGCTCCTAACCCTTAACGTAATTCTAACCCAAACACTAATTCTAAGCCCCTAAAAATAGCATTTGAACTCGTGGGAACTAACAAAATGTCCCCATTTGGTCAAATTTGTGATTGTTTACTATTCTTGTGGGGACCAGAAGTCCCCACAAGAATAGTTACACACACACACTAGAGGTCGACCGATTAATCGTATTGGCCAATTAATTAGGGCGGATTAAAAATGTTCATAACAATAACAATTTAACATAACAAACATTTTTGGAGGTCGATTAAGGCCGATTACATTGCATTCCACGAGGAAACTACTTGGCCAAGGTAAGTTGCTAGCTAGCATTAAACTTATCTTATAAAAACAATCAATCTTCACATAATCACTAGCTAACTACACATGATTGATGATATTACTAGGTTAACTAGCTTGTCCTGCATTGCATATAATCAACGCGGTGCCTGTTAATTTATCATTGAATCACAGCCTACTTTGCCAAACAGGTGATGTTTTAACCCGTTCGATAAAATACGCAACGGTTCCGTATTTCACTGAAAGAATACACGTTTTGTTTTCGAAATAGTTTCCAGATTTGACCATATTCACGACCAAAGGCTCGTATTTCTGTGTTTATTATATTATAATTAAGTCTATGATTTGATATTTGATAGAGCAGTCTGACTGTGCGGTGGTAGGCAGCAGCAGGCTCGTTCATTCAAACGTTTCTGCGTTTGCCAGCAGCTCTTAGCAATGCTTGAATCACGGCGCTGTTTATGACTTCAAGCCAATCAACTCTGGCAATACTAAAGTGCCTATTAGAACATCCAATAGTCAAAGGTATATGAAATACAAAATGGTATAGAGAGAAATAGTCTACGTGTCATAATTCCTACAATAACTACAACCTAAAACGTCTTAACTGGGAATATTGAACCACCAGCTTTCATATGTTCTGAGCAAGGAACTTAATCGTTAGCTTTTTTACATGGCACATATTGCACTTTTTCTTTCTTCTCCAAAACTGTGTCTTTGCATTATTTCAACCAAATTGAACATGTTTCATTATTTACTTGAGACTAAATGGATTTTATTTATGTCTTATATTAACTCAAAATAAAAGTGTTCATTGTTCATTCAGTATTGTTGTAATTGTCATTATTACATATACATATAAATCGGCCGATTAATCGGTATCAGCTTTTCTTAGTCCTCCAATAATCGGAATTGAAAAATCATAATTGTTTGTCCTCTAACACACGCACGCACACGCACACACACACACACACACACACACACACACACACACACACACACACACACACACACACACACAAATGCTGACGGTAGTGTTGGTCTTTTTTGGTCCTACTTCTCAATCCATGGTATGTACTGTATGCTCATAAGGCCTCACGCTATGACGAACTGTCTCATCATGTCTCGTAGCTTGACATGTGTGTGCGCACGCAAAATAATTGCACGTCAGCTGAATTACTGCGCACGTGTTTTAGTGTGATGGATTGTGGGCCCTTCCTCCCTGTCTCCCCCAGCAGCTGTTAGGAACTCAGGATGGGGGGGGGGGGGAGAAAGGAGGATGGGAGGAAGAGTGGAAAGAACTGTAATAGAGATGTAGTAGGAGATGAAGGTATCACCTGTGAGGTTAAGAAAACTGCCCTAGGCCCTTATTCACAAAGTATCTCAGACTAGGAGTGTTGATTAAGGATGCATGAATGAATGACGTTTTATTTTCGTTCAAATCGCCAGTTGACAACCTATCCCTTACTGGATCAATTGACACAAATGTGATAATTTAGTGATCATTTGTCTGGTGTTCCGTGCAGTGTACACCGCATAAATGTGAAAAATAAATCAATTCATAATAACAAATAAGGTTATCCAAGCAATAATTAGAGCAGTAGAAAAAAAATAATAAATACAGTTTAAAAAAATACTGAAAAATGAAACGAAAAGCATTTGTACCCAGTCTGGATGTAATGATATGCATCATGATCCAAAAAACCAAAGTAAATCAGCAATCAATATTCTTTATGAATATGGGCCCAGAACAGTGTTAGCTTGAGATACACTGGGGAGGTCTTTTGCTCCTCTAAGAGCTCAAATTAATCAGTGAAAGTCAAGAAATGGATGATGGACAGTACAATACAATGGAGGTTTTAATTATAAGTCGTAGAAGGGAAGGGTATGGTAGGAGGTAGAGACATGAAGAGTAGGGAGTTCCGCAGATCTTCCCATGCACTCATATTACCCAGCTCTGTGTGTGTGGGTGTAAGTGTGTGTGTGTGTGTGTGTGTGTGTGTGTGTGTGTGTGTGTGTGTGTGTGTGTGTGTGTGTGTGTGTGTGTGCTCACGCATGCGCACGTCAGCAGGCAGATAAGACATGTTATACTAAAAGAGGATCCTCAGAGCAGGTGGACCGACCAGCCAGTGGGGCCCCATAGCAGATTTAACGATTGCACAAACATGCGTACGCGCACACACACACACACACCATGAGAGATTACATACATCCAGGAAGAGAAGGAGGTAGAGGAGGAGAAAATGGGGGGAGTTCAATAGAGAGCAGGAGGATATGGTACTTTAAGTAGGGCAGATAACATTATCACCCTAAGAGGCCTGAAGAGCAGGCTCTCAGTGGTGAGTGGGTCCGTGTGACAGCAGAGTGTGTGTGTGTGTGTGTGTGTGTGTGTGTGTGTGTGTGTGTGTGTGTGTGTGTGTGTGTGTGTGTGTGTGTGTGTGTATGTGTGTGTATGTGCGTGTGTGTGACTTGGCCTGGTGGATGTGTGCCTAATGGGGAAGAGAGATAGAGGGCAGAGGGTTTGCTAGAGCTAGAACATCATGATGGGGGGGGGAAACTCTATGTTCTCTATGCCTGTGTCCGTAAAGTCACCATACTCCCTATAGTGCACGACTTTTGACCAGAGCCTAATAACGGAAACACTTGAGTAAATGAGGGGTACAAAGTACAGTAAAAGACGTGTGTGGTTCCTGAGTTAATTAAGTAATTAACATTTCATCATGCTCACGGTAATATGTAAAAAGACTGTGCAGGCCATTGTTTTGGCTTCCATGGCTAAGCCCCCATAGGATGTAAATGCCCCCATCCACAGGGCACAAGTGGTCACTGAGCGAGCATGAAAACGATTTAAACATATGCCATGGCCGTCTCAGTCACCAGATCTCAACCCAATTGAACACTTCTGAGATATTCTGGACCGACGCCTGAGACACCGTTATCCACCACCATCAACAAAACACCAAATGATCTTGTGGAAGAGTGGTGTCGCATCCCTCCTCGAAATGTGTCAGGATGTGAGCTGGCAACCAAAGGGTATAAAATCCTAGTTGCCATTTAATGCAGTTGTGCCCTTGAGCAAGGCACTTAATCCCCCAGAACAACTGCTCCATTGTCGCCCAGTGTTGCAGCACCTTGCTCCAACCTGAAAACAGAGCACATTTGGAAAGTATTCAGACCCCTTGACTTTTTTCCTCATTTTGTTACGTTACAGCCTTATTCTAAAATGGATTAAAAGATATATTTCCATTCAATCTACACACAATACCTCATAATGACAAAGCAAACACAGGTTGTTTTTTTTTAAATCTGCAAATGTAAAGAAAAAAATCTAAGTGAAATATCACATTTACGTACGTTTTCAGACCCTTTACTCAGTACTTTGTTGAAGTACTTTTGGCAGCAATTACAGCCTCGGGCCTTCCTGGGTATGAAGCTACAAGCTTGGCACACCTGTATTTTGGGATTTTCTCCCATTCTCCTCTGCAAATCCTCTCAAGCTTTGTCAGGTTGGATGGGGAGCGTCGCTGCACAGCTATTTTCAGGTCTCGCCAGAGATGTTCAATTGGGTTCAAGTCCGGGCTCCAGGCTCTGGCTGAGACACTCAAGGACATTCAGAAGCCACTCCTGCATTATCTGGCTGTGTGCTTAGGGTTGTTGTCCTATTGGAAGGTGAACCTTTGCCCAAGTCTGAGTTCCTGAGCATTCTGGAGCAGGTTTTCATTAGGGTCTCTCTGTACTTTTCTCCATTGATCTTTCCCTCTTCCTGACTAGTCTCTCAGTCCCTCCCGCTGAAAAACATCCCACAGCATGATGCTGCCACCACCATGCTTCACCGTAGTGATGGTGCCAGGTTTCCTCCAGATATGACAATTGCCAATAAGGCCAAGTTCAATCTTGGTTTCATCAGACAAGAGAATCTTGTTTCTCATGTTCAGAGAGTCCTTTACATGCCTTTTGGCAAACTCCAAGCGGGCTGTCAAGTCTTTTACTGAGGAGTGGCAGCCGACTGGCCACTCCTCCATTTAGGCCTGATTGGTAGAGTGCTGCAGAGATGGTTGTCCTTCTGGAAGGTTCTCCCATCTCCACAGAGGGACTCTGAATCTCTGTCAGAGTGACCATCAGGTTCTTGGTCACCTCCCTGACCAAGGCCCTTCTCCCCCGATTGCTCAGTTTGGTCAGGTGGCCAGCTCTAGGAAGAGTCTTGGTGGTTTAGAAACTTCTTCCATTGTAGAATGATTCAATGCTGCAGAAATGTTTTGGTATCCTTCCTCAGACCTGTGCCTCGACACAATCCTGTCTCTGAGCTCTGCGGACAATTCCTTCGACCTAATTGCTTGTTTTTTTTCTTTGACATGCAATGTCAACTGTGGGTCCTTATATGGTCAGGTGTGTGCCTTTCAATATCATACCCAATCAATTGAATTTACCACAGGTGGACTCCAATCAAGTTCTAGAAACATCTCGAGGATGATCAATTGAAACAGGATGCACCTGAGCTCAATTTATAGTCTAATAGGAAAGGGTCTGAATACTTATGTAAATAAGCGATCTGTTTTTTAATTTTTAATACATTTGCAAACATGTCTGAAAACCTGTTTTTGTTTTGTCATTATGGGGTATTATGTGTAGATTGATGAGGATGTTACTTTTATTGAATCATTTTACAAAAAGACTGTAACGCGGCACATTTTGGAAAAAGGGAAGGGGTCTGAATACTTCCGAATGCACGTGTGTCTTTCGGAAAGGTTGGGATAAAAGCGGAAGTCAAATTTCGGTTGGAGCTTCTATTGACAAATCAAGTGATCTTAATCTTAGGATTTCAGTTTCTGAAGGTAAAACGACGATTATTTCCCTGACAGAGAAAGCCTAAAGATTTTGGATTGGTCCACAGCGGCTGAATAGAATGTGGTCCTGCTGCTCATCAAGAAATAGTTCAAGTCTATCAAGTAAAAGCAGGAGTCAAGCCAAAACCGTCCCGCAAGTGATTTTCTGAGGAGGTAAAAGAAAACTAAAATCAACAGGAACTCAGAAAAAAAAAAAAGTTTAATTGGAGATCTGTTCCCATTCGCACGGATAAAAAAAAAGAGACCGTGCCGCAATGTAATCAAGGTATGAAATTGTTATTCTCAAATACAATCTCTTTTTGGGTTTAGTCAATCTGCGGTGTAAAAATTATTAGAATTATGTTCCGGGCCCCGACCATCCGCTCCGACGAAAATCGTCCCACGGGCTAAATAGAGCTGCCTACCCGAGTTCGAGTGTCCTAAATTGTAACACAGACACACTTCAGCACACTTTTACAGTAAGTACACTAAGTACATTATTCTTATGTTAATATGTCAATAGCATATACACTTAGCCGTTAACACCGATACAAATAGCAACCATTAAACTCCTAAATCCTACCTGCTTTAACTTTTGATGTTTGAATAAGACATCCCTTTCCTCGCTCCCCCACTCTCTGTTCTGAGACAATGACCTCATTGAGACTATAGTAGTAGGTGCGCCGGGGGACCACACAAGCTCACACCAGGCTGCGTGCTGAAAAAGATCAGACCTGTGGCGTCATGGCAAAGCAGAAAAGACACTCATGCCTTCCATTATCATCGTCTCTTGTGTATGAGAGGCCGTGGTTGTCTGTGTTTGTGTTTATGTGCCCGTGTGTGCGGTAGCATGCCGTTTGTGTATCTGGGTTTGACAGGCCGTCAACTCACAGCGTACGTTGCGGAAATACCTGGCTGACTTACATATCCTCCAGGATATCTGAGGGCTGGGGGAAAACATTGGGACAATAGAATAGATACCTGTCTGTTTCCGTTTTCATGGCACTTGAAACAGGAGGGTTGTAATGGAGGCGTGACTTGGCAACCGCACAAGGACCTATTGTCTGTTGTGTTGTGTGTGTGTGTGGGGGGGGGGGGATGATAGTAGTGTGAAGGGTTAAAGGTTAGATACAGTAGGACAAATAAGATAGAGGAGAGAAAGACCACTAAAGTAAAAGTCTAAATGTTTTTGGGATTTAAATATACATGCGTTTCAAAAGTAAATGTAATTGATGAAATGTACTTAAGTATCCAAAGAAAAAAGTATAAATCATTTCAAATTCCTTATATTAAACCAGATGGCACCAATCTATTGTTTTTTAAATGTATGGATAGCCAGGTGAACACTCCAACACTCAGACATAATTTACAAAAAACATTTGTGTTTAGTGAGTCCACCAGATCAGAGACCGTAGACGACCAGGGATGTTCTCTTGAAGGTGAATTGGACCATGTTCCTGTCATGCTAAGCATTTAAATTGTAACAAGTACTTTTAGGTGTCAGGGAAGACGTATGGAGTAAAAACGACATCATTTTCTTAAAGAATGTAATGAAGTAAAAGTAAAAGTACAGTACCAGAACACTACTTAGGTGTACTTCACACCAATGCATTTGACTGGTTTCACATTTGTCTCCAGCGATCGTAAAAGAGATCTAAATCAATTGGAATTTATATTTACAATCCCATTATCCAAACGGTTTACTCATTTACCTAGCTCTTGTCAATAGCTATTATCAATTTGTAAATTACAGTCCGTGGAGAATGGTGTTATTTCCATAATGACATTTTTTGTTGTTGATGTTGTTCCACTTGGGGCTCCCAAGAGGTGCAGCGGTCTACGACATTTCATCTCGGTGTTCGAGGCGTCACCACAGACCCTGGTTCGATTCCAGGCTGTATCACAACCGGACGTTATTGGGAGTCACATAGGGAGGTGGACAATTGGCCCAGCGTCATCCAGGTTAGGGTTTGGCCGTCATTGTAAATAAGAATTTCTTAACTGACTTGCCTTAAATAAAGGTTTAAAAAAAACAACACTTGGAACTGACAGGTTTCTCGACCTTATTCAGCATTTCCTTGTGCGTAAAAGTGGTGGAATCATGAGGGAATTAAGTCCAGGTTTAAATATGACGTATGAGTAGACACACCTCTGCCACACCTTCATTTCTTCAATCTCCACCCCATACAAATAGCGGGTGAATAGCATTCTTATGTTCAAATTCAGAATATGTGTAGAGAGATAAGTGTATGAAAAGGGAATATAGCGTGCGCTTCACTCAAGAATAAATTCCCCCCATAGAAAATATGTGAAGGTAAAACTGTTCTGGGCAACCATTATTAATTGCCTGTGAGCGTGTTTTATGTTGTGTTTAAAAAAAAATCCAATTGGCTACAGAAGATAAGGGTGCAAAGTAACCTGCCATTCTAATGGTTGGTAAACTGATGCAGTAAAGTAGTGAGTAGCGCACCTCAAATGTTGGTTGTGACAATTGCAGTTAAAATATTTTTTTAAGTTTTGTGTAATTATCTAGAACATAGCCTAATAAATTGGAATAGCCAGAATACCGAACATAAATCCATCAAATAGCGGTTATGTATTTTAATGAAACCCATTTCATGTACACTACCTTTCAGAATTTTAGGGTCACTTAGAAATGTCCTTGTTTTTTAAAGAAAAGCTATTTTTTTGCATTAAAATAACATCAAATTGATCAGAAATACAGTGTAGACATTGTTAATGTTGTAAAAGACTATTGTAGCTGGAAACGGCAGAATTTTTTAAAATGGAATATCTACATAGGCCCATTATCAGCAACCATAACTCCTGTGCTCCAATGGCACGTTGTGTTAGCTAATCCAAGTAATCATTTTAAAAGGCTAATTGATCATTAGAAAACCCTTTTGCAATTATGTTAGCACAGCTGAAAACTCTTGTCCTGATTAAATAAACAATAAAACTGTCCTTCTTTAGACTAGTTGAGTATCTGGAGCATCAGCATTTGTGGGTTTGATTACAGGCTCAAAGTGGCCCGAAACAAAGACCTTCTCAAACTTGTCAGTCTATTCTTCTCCTGAGAGATTAAGGCTATTCCATGCGAGAAATTGACAAGAAACTGAAGATCTCGTACAACGATGTGTACTACTCCCTTCACAGAACAGGGCAAACCGTCTCTAACCAGAATAGATGTAGGAGTGGGAGGCCCCGGTGCACAACTGAGCAACAGGACAAGTACATTAGAGTGTCTAGTTTGAGAAACAGACGCCTCACAAGTCCTCAACTGGCAGCTTAATTAAATAGTACCCACAAAACACCAGTCTCAACGTCAACAGTGAAGAGGCGAATCCAGGATGCTGGCCTTCAAGGCAGAGTTGCAAAGAAAAAGCCACATCTCAGACTGGCCAATAAAAGGAAAATATTAACATTGGAAAAAGTGCTTTGGTGGAGGTAAAGTGGGAGATTTGTACAGGGTAAAAGGGATCTTGAATATGGAAGGCTATCACTACATTCTGCAAAGCCTAGCCATACCCTGTGGAGTGGACAGCGCTTAATTGGAGCCACTTTCCTCCTACAGCAAAACATTGACCCAAAGCACAGCTCCAAACTATGCAAGAACTATTTAGGGAAGAAGCAGTCAGCTGGTATTCTGTCTATAATGGAGTGGAGTCACAGGATCTCAACCCTATCGAGCTGTTGTGGGAGCAGCTTGACCGTAAGAAGTGCCCATCAAGCCAATCCAACTTGTGGGAGATGCTTCAGGAAGCACGGGGTGAAATCTCTTCAGATTACCTCAACAAATTGACAACTAGAATGCCTAAGGACTGCAAGGCTGTAATTGCTGCAAATGGAGGATTCTTTGACGAAAGCAAAGTATGAAGGACACAATTATTATTTCAATAAAAAATCCTTATTTATAACCTTGTCAACGTCTTGACTTTATTTCCTATTCATTTTTCAACTCATTTCATGTATGTTTTCATGGAAAACAAGAACATTTCGAAGTGACCCCATATTTTTGAATAGTAGTGTAGGTACTGTAGAGGTAAAAGTGACTAGGCAATCAGGATAGATAATAAAAGAGTAGCAGCAGTGTATGTGAAGATTGTGAAAGTGTGTATGTACAGTGCCTTGCAAAAGTATTCATCCCCTTGGTGCATTACAACCTATAATTTAAAAATATTTATATTTTATATTTATATTTATATATTTGGATTTCATTTAACGGACACACAATATAGTCCAAATTGGTGAAGTGAAATGAAAAAAATGACTTGTTTCAAAAAATTCTTTAAAAAAAAAATAGGAAAAGTGGTGCGTGCATATGTATTCACTCCCTTTGCTATGAAGCCCCTAAATAAGATTTGGTGCAACCAATTACCTTCAGAAGTCATATAATTAGTTAAATATAGTCCACCTGTGTGCAATCTAAGTTTCACAATCTCTGTATATATACACCTGTTCTGAAAGGCCCCAGAGTCTGCAACACCGCTAAGCAAGGGGCACCACCAAGCAAGCGGCACCACCAAGCAAGCGGCACTATGAAGACCAAGGAGCTCTACAAACAGGTCAGGGACAAAGTTGTGGAGAAGCACAGATCAGGGTTTGGTTATAAAAACATATCAGAAACTTTGAACATCCCACGGAGCACCATTAAATCCATTATTAAAAAATGGAAAGATGATGGCACCACAACAAACCTGCCAAGACTCACGGAGCAGGCAAGGAGGGCGTTAAAATCAGAGAAGCAACAAAGAGACCAAAGATAACCCTGAATGTCTTGGAATGGCCTAGTCAAAGCCCAGACATCAATCCAATTGAGAATCTGTGGTATGACTTAAAGATTGCTGTACACCAGCGGAACCCATCCAACTTGAAGGAGCTGGAACAATTTTGCCTTGAAGAATGGGAAGAAATCCCAGTGGCTAGACGTGCCAAGCTTATAGAGACATACGCCAAGAGACTTGCAGCTGTAATTGCTGCAAAAGGTGTCTCTACAAAGTATTGACTTTGGGGGGGGTTGAGTAGTTATGCGCGCTCAAGTTCTGTTTTTTAGTCTTATTTCTTGTTTGTTTTATGATAAAAAATATTTAGCATCTTCAAAGTGGTAGGCATGTTGTGTAAATAAAATGATACAAACCCCCCCAAAAATCCATTTTAATTCCCAGGTTGAAAGGCAACAGAATAGGAAACCTTCCAGCGGGTGTGAATACTTTCGCAAGCCACCGTATGTGTGTGTTTGTGTGTGCAAGCCCTGCCACATCTGTTGAGCATCAGAGCTAATAGTAGGATTCAATCTTATTCCTGTACTGAGACTTTGCCTGGTTGATGCTTCCCTGAAGGGCGTAGTGGGATTTCTTTCTTGTCCGGATTAGTGTATCACTCCTTGAAAGCGTCAGCTCTAGCCTTTAGCTCAGTGTGGATTTTGCCTGTAATCCATGGCTTCTGGTTGAGTTATGTGCGTACGGTCACTGTGGGGACGACGTTGTCGATGCCAGTGACTGATGTAGTAAACTCCTCGGATTAATCCTGGAACATATTCCAGTCTGTGCTAGCAACACAGTCCTGTAGCTTAGCATCTGCTTCATCTGACCACTTCATTGAGCGTGTCACTGGTTCTTCCTGTTTGAGTTTTTTCTTGTAAGCAGGAATCAAGAGGATAGAGTTATGGTCAGATTTGCCAAATGGATGGCGAGAGAGAGCTTTGTGTGCATCTCTGTGTGTAGAGTAAAGGGATTTTTCGCCTCTAGGTTAGTCTCGAATGGAGCTCATCCAGTTTATTCTCCAGTGATTGCACGTTCGGCAATAGAATGGAGGGTAGAGGCGGTTTATTGCCTCGTCGACGTATAGGTATCCTGCATCGATATTGCCGCCTCTTCCTCCTTCGAGTGTTGGAGATTTGGGCCTGATCCTGGATGAGCAGTATGTCGTTCGCCTCTGAATCGTTGAAGTAGAAATCCTCATCCAAATCACTGTTCTGATTTCCAGATGCTTTTTTTGGTCATAGAAAATGATGTCAGAAATATTATAAATAGGGAGCAAGGTGCCATTTGGGACATGGCCACTGTCTCTGTTATATATGGTAGGTGAGTTCCCACAGCAGCAGACATTCCAGAGGATATTGCGGTCCAGAGACCATGGGGCAGTTAGCACAGCTGACTGTGAGGGACAATGTGAAGGGCAGAACAGGATGATGAGGTAAATGATTGAGGGATTGTGGAGAGAGAAAGGGAGAGCAAGAGCTGAACTGTTAGGCTGAAACAATGAGGCAACCGTTAGACTGAGGTCATACTTACGGTGGCAGTAGAGATACAGGGAAGATTCCTGGGACCTGTAGGCTGGAAGTCTTGCCTCATATTGAAAACATACATACAGTATTTACACTGTTTGAGGAGAGACTTGAGGAGTAAGACTATTTCTGTCAAGTCAAGTAAACCAAGTGGTGGGGCTACAAGCTTGTGGTTTTGGCTACTCTCAATTGTATACAGTATGCACTTATAGCACCCCCAGAACCCAACTTTTGATTCATTACAATATATGCCACAGTAAGACACGTTGATCATTATAAGTTCCGTCCATAATGCAGAGAGAGAGACAGAGACAGATAGAGAGAGAGAGAGAGAAACCAGGAGGAGAGTTTGTAAGGCCTCTCTCAACAAACCCAGTGAGACTCCGTAGCAGACGGGCTGCCCTTCTTTCAGGTACTACTTCCAGTGCTCCCTTATTCCTCCTGGTGGTTGTTAACACTCACAACCTTCCGATGTCACAACGCTCCTGTGAGATAAAACACTTCACTGTTTGTCCTGCTGGGGGCAACATATCCAAAATAATAGCAATGAGGATTTCCAACGACCACTGTTTGACTCGCCCCTGATTTGACACCAGAGAGTGCTACCTCCTAAAAGATTATATCCAAAGGTCTGTTTAATCTTATAGATAGATAGTACGGACAGAGAAGACCTGATCCTAGACGCTTTATGAATACAAGCCCTGATGTGCTATTACTGTTAGGTGTAAGTAAGGTAGTGTTTTTGGATATAAAGAGGTGTGACGTAAGGGTTTGGAGCTTGATTGCAGGTTATTGGGATAGCGGTTTTAGTTTAAAGTTAGAATTATTCAGATGCATGCATTCCAAAGTCTTACTCTTTTCATTACTGCCCCCTTAAACCTCTCCCCTCTTTCTTTCCCCCTGTTTCTTTCTTTTCTTTTTTTCTTTTTCTTTCTTTCTCTTTTTTATTTTTCTTTCTTTCTTTTCTTTTTTTTTTCTTTCTTTCTTTCTTTCTTTCTTTCTTTCTTTCTTTCTTTCTTTCTTTCTTTCTTTCTTTCTTTCTTTCTTAAACCTTGCCCCTCTTTCTTTCTTTTCTTTTTCTTTCTTTCTTTCTTTCTTTCTTTCTTTCTTTCTTTCTTTCTTTCTTTCTTAAACCTTGCCCCTCTTTCTTTCTTTCTTTCTTTCTGTCATTTCTGGTTATTCTCAGACTTATGCTTGTTTACCCTTTCTTTTCTCTTCCAGGTCGGTGTTTAAAAAAGTGACTTCCTCTGTAGATTATTTCTCTCTGTTGTTTGCTATCTCCCCCCCCCCCCCTTCCTCTCCTCCTTCCTCTCCTATCTCTTCAGACTCTCAAGGAAATCTGCTCTGTACTGCTCTGTACAGTATAGGCTGGTTAGGCTTGCAGGTTCAGTAATCAGGGACTTGATTCTACCAAGAATAAACCCAAATAGCTGGATAGAACATGCAGAAAATATGATGCTTCCTTGTGTGTTTGTGTGTGTATGGTATGCATCATGAGCCATCATGCATGCTGTCGTGTGTGTGTGTGTGTGTGTGTGTGTGTGTGTGTGTGTGTGTGTAAATCATTTTGTCAATGTATGTGTAAATGCCTATTGTTTCTTTTATGTCTATGTTTGTGATTGAGTAGTTCTACTCCCCACTGGCTGATGTGCTCCACAACGCTCTGTCCTGGTATGACCTACAGTACGCCTCACATGACAATGTCTTGGCAGCAGAACCCGTTTCCCTCTCTTCTCTGCAGTCACTTACTAAAGGGCAGGAGCACTGTAAAGCAATGGAGATCCCGACACAGCAGATCCCTTAACAGAACAAGTAGGTATGTTAGCTCAACTAGTTTTGTTAACTGCATAGTCAAGCTATACATTTACAGTGATATTCACAGGGACGTTGACAGGGATATGTGGTTGCTGCTGATGGTTTACCCTATTCCCTACATAGTGCACTACTTTTGACCAGAGCCCTATAGGCCCTGGTCAGAAGTAGTGCACTATGTAGGCAACACAGGTGCCATTTGGCCATGCATGTGTGTGTATGCACAATAGGATATGCGCTTGCTATTACTGATCCCAAAGGAAGATATGCAAGTCAATGATGTCAACATGATGGATGAAAGTTTGACATTGCTCACAACTACTATGGAATTAGGTGAGGGTGGGCATGTCATGGTGATATTCCCCCTCAGTATTGCTAAGCTGTTTCTCACCCGTTCTCTGGTAGGCACGCTGACAGATTGGAACATCGTATTGACTGCAAGCACACAGCTTCGACACCAACGTTATCCATGCAGCTAGACACTGGGGCTTCATTCCATTTACTTCCATCCACTAACTTCTCCCATCCTGCTGGTGTTGCAACTAAAACTAGAAGTGACACAATGGTGACATGATGAACCAGTAAAAGAGAAATGTCCCTTTTTCAGGACCCTGTCTTTCAAAGATAATTCGTAAAAATCCAAATAACTCCACAGATCTTCATTGTAAAAGGTTTAAACACTGTTTCCCATGCTTGTTCAATGAACCATAAACAATTAATGAACATGCACCTGTGGAACGGTCGTTAAGACACAAACATCTTACTGACGGTAGGCAATTAAGGTCACAGTTATAAAAACTTGGGACACTAAAGAGGCCTTTCTACTGACTGAAAAACACCATAAGAAAGATGCCCAGGGTCCCTGCTCATCTGCGCAAACGTGCCTTAGGCATGCTGTGGGAAGGCATGAGGACTGCAGATGTGGCCAGGGCAATAAATTGCTATGTCCATACAGTGAGACGCCTAAGACAGCACTACAGGGAGACAGGACGGATAGCTGATCATCCTCGCAGTGGCCGACCACGTGTAACAACACCTGCACAGGATCGGTACATCCGAACATCACACCTGCGGGACAGGTACAGGATGGCAACAACAACTGCCCAAGTTACACCAGGAACGCACAATCCCTCCAGTGCTCAGACTCATTATCGGACTGAGCTTGTTGTCATTGCAGGCAATCTCAACACTGTGCATTACAGGGATTACATCCTCCTACCTCATGTGGTACCCTTCCTGCACGCTCATCCTGACATGACCCTCCAGCATGACAATGCCATCAGCCATACTGCTCGTTCTGTGCGTGATTTCCTGCAAGACAGGAATGTCAGTGTTCTGCCATGGCCAGCGAAGAGCCCGGATACCAATCACATTGAGCATGTCTGGGACCTGTTGGATCAGAGGGTGAGGGCTAGGGCCATTCCCCGCAGAAATGTCTGGGAACTTTCACATGCCTTGGTGGAAAAGTGGGGTAACATCTCACAGCAAGAACCTTCAAATCTGGTGCAGTCCATAAGGAGGGGATGCAGAACTTAATGCAGCTGGTGGCCACACCAGATGCTGACTGTTACTTTTGATTTTGTTAGTCACATATCTGTGGTACTTGTTCAGTTTAGGTCTGTTGTTGAATCTTGTTATGTTCATACAAATATTTACATGTTAAGTTTGCTGAAAATAAACGCAGTTGATAGTGAGAGGACGTTTATATTTTTTCTCGTCCCCTCTGTCATGATAAGAACTACTTACTATTTCCTATTTGAAATTATGTATATCACTAGCTCGGTCCCATATAGTGTAATCAACACTTCTATTGTTCTCATCCCATACATGACCATGAACGGAGAACGTAGAAAATGACTGGGCCTCAAGGCAAGGACAGTGCATTCGGAAAGTATTCACACCCCTTGGCTTTTTGCACATTTTGTAACATTAGAGCCTTATTCTAGAATTGATTAAATCCTCATCAAATCTACACACAATAGCCCATATTGACAAAGCAAAAAAGTTTTGGGGAAATTGTTTGGGGAAAACCCCCAGAAATACCTTATTTACTTACCTGATTTGCATAAGTATGCAGGCCCTTTGCTATGAGCTCAGGTGCATCCTGTTTCCATTGACCATCCTTGAGATGTTTTTACAACTTGATTGGAGTCCATCCTGTGGTAAATTCTATTGATTTGACATGATTTGGAAAGGCACACATCTGTCTTACAAGGTCCCACAGTTGAAAGTGCATGTCAAAGCAAAAACCAAGCCATGAGGTCGAAGGAATTGTCTGTAGAGCTCCATTACAGGATTGTGTCGAGGCACAGATCTGGGGAAGGGTACCAAAAAATGTCTGCAGCGTTGAACACAGTGGCCATCATTCTTCAGTGGAAGAAGTTCGGAACCACCAAGACTCTTACTAGAGATGCCCCGTGTCTTAACAATTGGGTAGAGAAGGGCCTTGGTCAGGGAGGTGACCAAGATCCCAATGGTCCCTCTAACAGAGCTCCAGAATTCCTCTGTGGAGATGGGAGAACCTTCCAGAAGGACAACCATCTCTGCAGCACTCCACTAATCAGGCCTTTATGGGGCGAAAGTTCACCTTCCAACAGGACAACAACCCTAAGCACACAGCCAAGACAACAAAGGAGTGGCTTCGAGACAAGTCTCTGATGGCCCAACCAGAGCCCAGACTTGAACCCAATCGAAAATCTTTGCAGAGACCTGAAAATAGCTGTGCAACAACTCTCCAAATCCAACCTGACAGAGCTTGAGAGGATCTGCAGAGAAGAATGGGTGAAACTCACCAAATACAGGTGTTCCAAGCTTGTAGCGTCATACCCAAGAAGTCTCGAGGCTGTAACTGCTGAGTAAAGGGCCTGAATACTTTTTTCATTTGCAAAAATGTTTAAACATTTTTTTAAAGTTTTTGCTTTGTCATTATGGGATATTGTGTGTTGATTGATGACAGACGTTTTGTTTTTTATACATTTTTCAATAACAAAATGTGCACAAAGTCAAGGGGTCTGAATACTTACCGAAGGCACTGTATATCACCCTAATATAAGAAACCATATGCTGTATGCATTCCCCCTAATCTAATGTGCTGTGTTTTTCTACAGCACATTCTACTAGAACATGTCCTTTACCGCACAGTAACCGACGCAGTTACTCCATCACCCTTGTCTGGATCAGTCTTGTCTGAATTGATGTACTATACTGTACATTGGTGGTAGAGCGTTGTATTTTATGATAAAATGGAACGTTTGTCTGCACAAAAATGATTACACAACCATTGCGCTTGTATAAATTCTTTGTGTGTTGGCAAACTCTGTTGGGTCAAATGAGTTGTAAATCAATTGTACAACCCGACTGTGTACGGGGGCCATAGACATCAACTATGACTTCTGAATAGCCTAGCTTCTTCAGTTAGGACTCGTCAGTATTACAGTCTCCCTTGGTAAAAGCCATATCACTTTGTGATTGAGCAACAACACGCACCCCGAAGAGTAGATGCAAAAATGTTTGTGCTTTCAGTAAAATAAAGCAAATTAGTCGACGACCATCTGCCTTCACTTAAAGCCGATATTGAAGAGTTATCGTTGAAATTGGCTGTTAGATTGAGCCGCAAAACAATGAGCCTTCCTTGGCGTGTAGAAATGTTTAGTTTTACTACCTTTACTACCTGTTACTTACTACCTGTTACTACCTTTACTACCTGTTACTTACTACCTGTTACTACCTTTACTACCTGTTACTACCTTTACTACCTGTTACTACCTGTTACTACCTGTTACTTACTACCTGTTACTACCTTTACTACCTGTTACTTACTACCTGTTACTACCTTTACTACCTGTTACTTACTACCTGTTACTACCTTTACTACCTGTTACTTACTACCTGTTACTACCTTTACTACCTGTTACTACCTTTACTACCTGTTACTTACTACCTGTTACTACCTTTACTACCTGTTACTACCTTTACTACCTGTTACTACCTGTTACTACCTGTTACTTACTACCTGTTACTACCTTTACTACCTGTTACTACCTTTACTACCTGTTACTTACTACCTGTTACTACCTTTACTACCTGTTACTTACTACCTGTTACTACCTTTACTACCTGTTACTTACTACCTGTTACTTACTACCTGTTACTACCTTTACTACCTGTTACTTACTACCTGTTACTACCTTTACTACCTGTTACTACCTTTACTACCTGTTACTACCTTTACTACCTGTTACTACCTTTACTACCTGTTACTTACTACCTGTTACTACCTTTACTACCTTCACAACATGTGAAGGTAGTAAAGGTGTTGTGAACATGACAGTGTTGAGACTGCCACAGTCATATACTTTCAATTTGGGAGGTCTGTTACGTAATATTGGGATTATGTAATATATCATATGGAAAGGGAGTTTGGGTGCAGCCAATCACCATGTTGTCAAAAGCATCCCCACAATTCCCTGCTTTCAGTAGTACATGCCATCTTACAACCATCCCTGAGTTGGCCACCAGTCAGGCCACAGGCCCTGCAATACAACCTTCCGTGTATTTGGTCTTAATCGAAATAAAAAATAAAAGTCTTGTAGGTGATGTCAGGTAATAGGGCTATGTGTTTTTACTCACTGGGCACTCTCTTCAGCTTGTCCTGCCAAATATCGCTTCACTGCTACATTTTCCATTTGGGACGCATTCTGAAGAGGTCCTCCTAGACTGACTGTCACAAACACATTTCTGAACTCATTTCTCCACCTGTTCCCCTGTTCTCCGCCTCTCCCATTAGAAAACACTTTCTCCCCAAAAGTTACGCTTTCGCTCTTTCAATATTTTGAAAGTTCTGAACCCTTTTTCACCGGCCTGTGATTATATATATACTGTATCTAACATATTCTTCATGCAACCAATACATTTATTTTTCCCTAATCTCTACTCTTTTCGCCCAGTGTTATTTTGAATAGTACTCATACTTTGTGGCAGTGGAGGTCCCAGATGGCAGCAACATGTTAGCTTGAGAGGAACGTAGGTCAGGAAAGTACCAGTTCCTTTAGAGTGTCCATAGGGGGCACTCATGTCCTTACTGGAGGTAAAGGTGATGTTGGAGAGGAGAGGAGAGGAGAGGAGAGGAGAGGAGAGGAGAGGAGAGGAGAGGAGAGGAGAGGAGAGGAGAGGAGAGGAGAGGAGAGGAGGTGGAAGAGACAGGGAACAAAGGGTAGAGAGAGTGAATTCAATAAACTATTGATGTCTGGATTAAATATATGATATATCATCCATGAGTTTACAGCATTACTAGCACTGTATACGATTCAACATGAAGCTACTGACACTTTTCTTGAATCTTAAAGTGCATCATTACACATAATGAAGCATTCGCTCCTGAAAATGCTGCCCAAACAGTTGCCCCCTACAGATCACAATGTTAACTGGTGACCAGATGAATTGAAAGTCATTTCTCAGTGTCACCCTGCTAAGAAGACTGGCTGTTGTCCATTGTGTGACAGAGCAGAGGCCTCTGGGTATCCTGTCTGCCTGGGGCCATGGTGATGAGAGTGCAGAACCAATGACCACCTCGAGGGACCATTGACATAATGGGAATCCCCAAATGAGTACATCCCAAATCCAATGACATCAGAGGGGAAGAGACAGGGGTAGAGGAGTGAACATTGGGGAAAGAAGTGTCCCCTCTCTCCGTAATGGTATGACCTACAGGTAACTGCCAAAATAAAGGGAACACCAACATAAATAGTTGTATTCCATAACTGTCTAAACTTGGGGGGTGGGTGGTTCTACTAAACTACATGTATATGGAATTGTTTTAAGAAGGTCATACCGAGGATAATTTTGCCATCGGATTTTGAGTTTTAAGACACCTCAAGAATATTTTTTTTTTTATGAAATACTGCTATTACCGCATACAAATGCATTGAGTAAAAGGAAGTTTGTTCTGAAGTCTCTGTCCTTTATCTGAGAGATAAGAAAGATCAGGATTTGTTTTACCCCTTATTTTTGCCACTAAACAGTCTCCACATGCTGTATACTTCCATAAACGTTTTCAACTGGTACCGCGGGACCTTCAGAGGAGTGTTGTGAGGCCTGTACATGTGAAAGTCTCACCTTTCCACAGAAGGGTTATATTAGCGTGTAGCCCAAACTGTTCGGAGGCTACAGACAGAAGTTGGCAGATCGGCTGCACCGACTTCAGACGAGTCCCAAGACGCTTGTAGGGGTCGTAGAGCAAAACGGAAAACACCATCGTATTCATGAGAGTCTGATATTTCCAAGGAGGGTCATAGTTTGTAGACCCACTTTCGGGTCTGTCACCTTTCACCACAGGTGTGGAAGTGCAACATCGGTGGATGCGGTGAACTGAGACGCATCAAATAAAAAAATACATATGTCCCTAGCTTTTATTTTATTATGTTAATTCGATTTCCGCAGGGGCACGGACATCGACTCCAGGGTTTTAATTGGGCATTGGGCCACCATGAGCCCAACAGCTTGAATGTACCTTGGCAAAGAGTCTTCTAGTGTCTGTAACTCTATTGGAGGGATGCTACACCATTCTTCCACGAGAAATTCCATCATTTTTGTTTGTTGCTGATGGTGGTGGAAAACGCTGTCTCAGGCGCCACTCCAGAATGTCCCACAAGTGTTCAGTTGGGTTGAAGTCTGGTGACTGAGACGGCCATCGCATATGGTTTACATCGTTTTCGTGCTCATCAAACCAGTGATCACTCATGCCTTGTCATCCGGGCATATCCATGGTAGCCAAAATAATGGCCTGCCCAACATTTTTCCACAGAAGCTTATAGGCAAGATGGGATGTTAAACTGCTTAAATAACTCAGAAACCACACCTGTGTGGAATCACCTGCTTTCAAAACACTTTGTATCCCTCATTTACTTAAGTGTTTATTATTTTGGCAACTGCCTGTAGATGGCCGTATACTCCAAATGTCATGCCATATTCTCCAAATGTCAGGCCATATACTCCAAATGTCATGCCATATACTCCAAATGTCAGGCCATATTCTCCAAATGTCAGGCCATATACTCCAAATGTCAGTCCATATTCTCCAAATGTCAGGCCATATACTCCAAATGTCATGCCATATTCTCCAAATGTCATGCCATATTCTCCAAATGTCAGGCCATATACTCCAAATGTCATGCCATATACTCCAAATGTCAGGCCATATACTCCAAATGTCAGGCCATATACTCCAAATGTCAGGCCATATACTCCAAATGTCAGGCCATATACTCCAAATGTCAAGCCATATACTCCAAATGTCATGCCATATACTGAAAACGTCAGGCCATATATTCCAAATGTCATGCCATATACTGAAAATGTAAGGCCATATACTCCAAATGTCAGGCCATATACTCCAAATGTCATGCCATATACTCCAAATGTCAGGCCATATACTCCAAATGTCAGGCCATATACTCCACGTCAGGCCATATACTCCACATGTCAGGCCATATACTCCAAATGTCAGGCCATATACTCCACATGTCAGGCCATATACTCCACATGTCAGGCCATATACTCCACATGTCAGGCCATATACTCCACATGTCATGCCATATACTCCAAATGTCAGGCCATATACTCCAAATGTCAGGCCATATACTCCACATGTCAGGCCATATACTCCACATGTCAGGCCATATACTCCACATGTCAGGCCATATACTCCACATGTCAGGCCATATACTCCACATGTCAGGCCATATACTCCACATGTCAGGCCATATACTCCACATGTCATGCCATATACTCCAAATGTCAGGCCATATACTCCAAATGTCAGGCCATATACTCCAAATGTCAGGCCATATACTCCAAATGTCAAGCCATATACTCCAAATGTCAGGCCATATACTCCAAATGTCAGGCCATATGCTCCAAATGGTCCCCCTCAGGGGCTTGTTCCTCTCAAGGTTTTTTCCTTCAGTGGATATTGCCTTGTTACTATGCT
This sequence comes from Oncorhynchus mykiss, assembly GCF_057628025.1. Classification (NCBI taxonomy): domain Eukaryota; kingdom Metazoa; phylum Chordata; class Actinopteri; order Salmoniformes; family Salmonidae; genus Oncorhynchus; species Oncorhynchus mykiss. The sequence goes on along the minus strand of NC_143028.1, from coordinate 21,240,525 downwards.
TCTCTTTGGGGCTCTAGGCTGGGTTTCTAAAACCTATTAAACCCCTTTGTGACAAATGTTTTTGTAACAAGGGCCATACAAATAGAATATGATAGATTAATACAGTTGTATTAATCTATCATATTCAGTTGTATTAATCTACCCTACACACGGATCGTGGGTCAGTTTAGCATTTTCCCCACTAATGGTTAACATTTGGATTGGGGAAGTTGATCCTACAGCAGATCTGTACCTAAGCGAAACTTCACCCCCAAGCCATAAGACTGCTGAATAATTAATAAAATCGCCACCGGACAATTACATTGACCCCCCCCCTCCATTTTTTATACACTACTGTTTATTATCTATGCATAGTCACTTCACCCCCACCTACATGTACAAATGTATATAGCCTCTTTATTGTTATTCTCATTGTGTTACTATTTATTATTACTTTTTATTTTCGTCTACATGGCAAATATGTTCTTAACTCTTCTAGAACTGCACTGTTGGTTAAGGGCTTGTAAGTAAGCATTTCACTGTAAAGTCTACACTTGTCGTATTGGGCGCATGTGACAAATAAAGTTTGATGTGGAAGCATGGGGAATCCAAGTGCTGTATGCAGTACATGCCATCATGTTCTGATGCCAATAAACCGGCAATCACACACCCACCACTCCTTTCAGACAGTCTCATTTAACAGAGAGAAACACAGCCTTCTGCATATGGACAAAAATCAGACTAATGTAAAAGGACACACACAGACACATAGACAGACACATCCACAGGCGGAAGTGAGTAGCTGTGAGAAGGGGAGTGGGGGCGCATGGCTTGGCTCTGGTGACCAGCAGCTGTGCAAACAGGTTGCAGTGATGTCAGAGCCATAGGGAATTGTGGGTAACACCATAGCAGGCCCACTTTGATGTGTTGGTTTTATGACTGCCCAGAGAGAGGGTGGCGGATTTGATGGAGTGTGTAAGGACGGGGTGTGCGCTGGGATGTGTGTGTGTGTGTGTGTGCAGATGGGGATGGTTGGGTAGTTATTACAAATTTGGCCAACGGCCTATTGCATACAGTACATTCATCAAAACACTATAACACAATAAGTGAATGCAGAACATTGTATTCACCTACTGTGAGGACAGGAAGAGTATGTCATTTACAGCACAGTATCCAATGCAGTTACTCCTCCACCCTTGTCTTGATCTGTCTTGTCTGAACTGATGTACTGTCCATTGGTGGCAGAGCGCTCAAAAGTGCATGTGATGACTTGGCTGCAACATACAAATCACACCATGGACAAGTCATTAAAATATAACTAACCAGCCACAGCTGCCACATGACAATGAGTGATATGAATGTCAGAATGAAAGAGAGAGTTCAAGATATAGGGAAAGGAGGGAGGTGAAGACAGCCATCTCCAGACAAGTGCCTCCACGCTGCGGCCCACAGTTTGGCTTCCAGACAGCCCTTAAATGCTACAGGTGCAAACTCACCCTCTTGTACCCCCCTTTTCTCCTTCCAGTCTTTCCCTCCCTTGGCCTCAAGAGTGCTGGGAAAACACGGGAGAGACCCGTGGGGCACTATGCCTGATGTGCCAAGACATACCAGCCGACCAGTAAAGGATCAAAGAGCTAGGGAGTCAGGATGAGGGGCAGTGTAGCAGAGCGAGGGGGGAGAACGAGGGAAAGAAAGAGGGTTGTGTTTTTAGAGGAAAGAGGAACGGAGGAAAGCGTGAGACAAAACAGGAGTGCCCATAGTGGTCTAGCCTTTCGTCTCTCTTCATCTCTTTCCTGTCGGCCACTCCACTTTTCAACAAGAGAGATAAATGATTGCTTTCCTACTTTGATCATACAGTACCTTATGCATTTTCTTTTCTTTCTCTAATAGTAATGATTATCAGATGATTTCAAAATGGAGAAGTCCAATGCAGTAGCTGGGCACTGGTCTCCATTGGTCAATAAGTCAGTGTGAAATTGGTACTCCACATGACTTTCCTCTCTAAAAGGAGGCATCAATGCCAGCTTGCCCTTCTTGGACTTTCCCTACCTCCCTCTCTCTCTCAGACTTTTTGTGGGCCGTCAAACTTAACCCGAGGGAAAATCCCTGTCTAACTCACTTTCTCTGGTCTATGCAGCTCTGTGGCGTCTCCTCTAACTGAGTTTGAAAGAGTAACGAGCAGTTGCGTGGAAGCATGAAGATTCGGAGACCAAATTTTGAAGACCAATATCTCGACAATCACTTACAAGAAAATGTAGGTCACTGCAATCCTTGAACTCGAGGTAAATCTCTCCAAGTCTTTGGGAGCTTGTTTCAACTTGATAAAAATTTTAAAATCACATAAGGGTACTCAGGTTGTGTTGTGGAGGTAGGTGCACACTGTGCTAAAATGTCTCACCACTGTACCAATCGTGTTGTGCCCATGCCAAGCCTGTCAACATGCTGGTCCTGATTTAGTAGAGATTATGTGAATATGAGATGCCCACGGTTTATAGCATATGGAATATTGAGCGTATCTGGGGCATTTGAAAAACAGTATCACTAAATAAATCTATGCCGCTATAGTGTAATAGCCCTATTGTTACGATTACTCAGGGAGAAAAAGGTGTAGATTCACGCAGGGCAGATGTTTATTAAGCCTTCGCAGAAGGCAGGAATCGTGGTCACAGGCATGCAATGGTCAAACACAGGTAGGCAGTCAAAAAAACAAAAACAATACCTCACAACCATACAAACAGAAAGAACTGAACTAAATGGGGAGCTGATGAGACCAGGTGAGAAACGAACACAGGTGAAATCAATGAACAAAAATGAAAGACAGGGCGTTCAAGAACACAAAGAAAAAGAACACTTGACTAAGACAAGAAAAGCAGAAACTTACACATATGCTGCATTGCAATTTCATGATAGCAGGAGTAGAGTTGGAGTTGGTCGCATCAAGAATGGGTGTAAAATGTGTGTGTACTCAATTGAATTTTCAAAGTGTACTGCAACGTTTTTTTTTATATAGGTAAAACACGGCACATTCTATTAGTGGGAATACATAGAGTATATGGTTGCTTATATTAGGGTGATATCACTGCTTAATTTGTAAATCGGGAGGTGCCAGAACAAAAAGTGAGCGCTAGAGGGTGGTGACCACGGGAGTTTGGAAGTACCGAAATGCAAGAGGTTAAAAAATATCACCTTATAATAAAGCATTGCATGCATATCATGGCATTTGCGTAGTGGCACAGAGCAGTATAGTAGAGTATAGTTGGTCTTTTCTAAACGCATTTCATGCAATTCCACGTCATTTTACATGACTGGAGATTTTGGAAGATTTTTTTTGAAAACCGCACAAATGATCGGAATGGCAGGCTACTTTGACACTGACAAACTGAGAATCAGAGAATCCATCAATAGCCTAGGCCTAGGTGTGTGGCGGCAGACATCCCCGGTCACCCGTTGGTCTCACGCATACAGTAGGTTACAATGTTGTGCAAACCATAAACCCGGGCCAGCCCAATCAGCACTTAGAATATTAGGCCCAGGCTGAAAATATACTTTTTCACATTATGTTTTTTTGTGAGGGCAGGAGATTTAAAGAAGAGGCCCTTTTATTCTCATATTTACATTGCAAAAAGAGACAATTATTTTTCAGTCCACGAGAGGTACCGAATCCGAAACACAACAATCCAAAATGGAGATGTGCCGGATTCTGTTCCGGTAGGATCTGGCTCAAATTAAGCACTGGGTGATATACTAGCCTCGAGGCCCAGTCACTTCCTATGTTCTCCGTTCATGGTCATGTATGGCATGAGTACGATATGGAGAGTTGACAGCATATGTGCATATGTGACCGGGCTAGTGATATACATCATTACAAATAGGGAATAGTAAGTAGTTCTTATCATGACAGAGGGGACGAGAGGCGAAGGCTGCAAGGTTCTTAATGGCCGAGATCTCAACAGCATCACTCCACACCTACAGCTCTTAAGGCTAAACATGATATGACTCCATTACTGGTTCATCATGTCACCATTGTGTCACTTCTAGTTTTAGTTGCAACGCCAGCAGGATGGGAGAAGTTAGTGGATGGAAGTAAATGGAATGAAGCCTCAGTGTTCAGCTGCATTGATAACGTTGGAGTAAGGTTAGTCTCCCGCTGTTCCGTTGATGGACAGACGAAAACATTCTCTCTGGGATCCTCTCGCTCTTTCAGATGTCACCCAGTCTTCCTCGCCCCTCCATATTAAGAGCTCATTACTGTCTGTGTGTTTACAGCTGTGTGCTCGCTGTCACTCCGGTCTGCCAATCCTTCAGCCTTCATACCAGAGAAGGGGTGAGATAAACGGGGCAGTAATGGGGTATCACCATGACACACCCACCCTCACCCAATTCCAGACCAGCAAGGGTGGTGAGCAATGTCAAACTTTCCTCCATCATAATGACATCATTGACTTGCATATCTTCCATTGGGATCAAATCAAATCAAACTTTATTCGTCACATGCGCCGATTATAACAAGTGTAGACTTTACCATGAAACACTTACTTACAAATCCTTAACCAGCAGAGCAGTTCAAGAGCAGTTAAGAAAATATTTACCAATTAGAATAAAATAAAAAGTAACACAATAAGAATAACAATAATGAGGTTATATACAGGGGGCACCGGTACCGAGTCAGTGTGAGGGGGTACAGGTTAGTTGAGGTAATTTGTACAAGCAGGTGGGGGTGAACTGACTATGCATAGACAATAAACAGCAGTGTACAAAAGGTAGGGGGGGAAAGCAACATCTCAAGACATCTCATGAAGCAACATCTCAAGACATCAGTCAGGAAGTTAAAGCTTGGTCATAAATGGGTCTTCCAAAAGTACAGTGACCCCAAGCATACTTCCAAAGTTGTGGAAAAATTGCTTAAGGACAACAAAGTCAAGGTATTGGAGTGGCCATCACAAAACCCTGACCTCAATCCAAACGAAAATTTGTGGGCAGAACTGAAAAAGTGTTTGCAAGTAAGGAGGCCTACAAACCTGACTCAGTTACACCAGCTCTGTCAGGAGGAATGGGCCAAAATGCACCTAATTTATTGTGGGAAGCTTGTGGAAGGCTACCCGAAATGTTTGACCCAAGTTAAACAATTTAAAGGCAAAGCTACCAAATACTAATTGAGTGTATGTAAACTTCTGACCCACTGGAAATGTGATGGAAGAAATAAAAGCTGAAATAAATAATTCTCTCTACTATTATTCTGACATTTGACATTCTTAAAATAAAGTGGTGCTCCTAACTGACCTAAAACAGGGAACTTTTACTAGGATTAAATGTCAGGAATTGTGAAAAACTGAGTTTAAATGTATTTGGCTAAGGTGGATGTAAACTTCCCACTTCAACTGTGGGTGTTCCTTTTGTCCAGGTGAGAAAGGGCAGTGTGGAGTGCGATTGAGGAGTGACAGGCGGATATCCCTGCGGATGCAGCTACTCCGGAGGAAAAGGTTCATAAATCATAACATGGAAACATGCAGAGCTTAATCTTGGCTCCTTTATGAATGAGGCCTGAGGGGCATTTCAGAGACCTTGTGTACATGTGGAGCTGCACAAATAGACGATTGACAGGTAAAAAAGATTGAAAGGCGCTCCTCAATCCTTGAGACTATTAATTGCTGCTGACTTGTCACTGCTGATGATCAGCACGGGTTAGAGAAACGGTTTGGTAATGTGAGGTTGAGGGTTCAAGTGATGTAATTACAGTACCTATTGCTTTTACCATAGTCACAGGGTCAGTGGTCCACTCACAGCTGATTCTTGTCAGAGAGGGGAGATTCCTGACTCCCAAGTGGTGAGGGCTGAGGATGGGAGTATGCGTGGGTGACATTACGGCTCATTTGGGGAGTGAGGCTAGTGGGAATGGGTTCCTCATCAACCAGAGCTGCTGACTGCAGGTCTTGGCTGTGATTAGATGGTTAGACAAGGGCTTTCTTAGTCCCGGGCTGCTTGCCTTCCTGCCTGCCTTTTATTGGGAAAAGGAAGGGTATTCGATCACCTCAGGCCAGGTAGGGAGTGTTTGGGGGGGATTGCAAATCCAAGTGTCACCATCTCAGCACCCCTTTTCCTCTCCCTCAACCAAGATCACCTCCTCTCTCTCTCTCTCTTTCTCGTCCTCTCTCTCTTTCCCAAACATAGGGTGCTTTGGCAACTCTCCTGCTCCCTTTTCAGGAAGCCCCTGATTCATGCAGATGACAGAGGAGCACACAGCAATGCTGCATGCTTGAGATCTGTTTTATTGAAACCATGACTGAGCCAAGCTTTCATGTGAAACATCAGGTTTTTCCCCAAAGAGGGGAAATATTGCAGTCAAAAGAAAAAAATCCCCCCTCGAACTCCTGTGGCGATGTTGTAACCCACTGTTTGTCATAACATCCCAAACTAAGCATGCTCCAGACAGAACCACTGACTACGCACTAGGTCAGAGCTGGGTTAAATCATGTTTAGATGCAGCTTTCTGGGAAGTCATGTTTTCCCCCTTTTCTCATTAATGGGTTGTTGACTTTTCCAGGTCCACTCTCATGTCTGGCGAAGTGGAGGGACGCGTCCCAAATGCCACCCTATTCCTTATATAGTGCACTACTTTTGACCAAAGAAGTGCACTGTGTAGGGAATGTAGTTCCATGTGGGACGCAACTGAGGAGGCGCAGAGCGTTTCCCATGATGACAACCACGGTGACCATCCAGGATGAATGTTGCAGGCTTCCCAGCCACAGTAGAGCAACACATTTTTCAGAGGTTTGTGGAGATTAAAGTATTATTGATTCCCTCCCAATGGCTTCACAGAGCCATCAAAGAGACGGACACACTGCGGGGGAGTTTGTAATCATGTTAGGAGTGTAATGGACTATGAGTACAGTAAGTGACACAAACCTGGCAAAGACTAGTTTTAGGTCATCATAAACAGAGGAAAATATTCGGAAAACAAGTCGAAATGTGCGTGTGTGCATGCAAGTGTGTGAGCGTGTGTGTGTGTGCGCGCACGCCTTTCCGGTGGCAACTCTGAGTCAGCAGGTAAAAAACATATCTCAGTCGGGACAGAGAGAGGACAGACTGTTTGTCATCACCAATGAAGAATAAGTATATACACAGCCATTTGGTGGGAACCAAATAGACGAGATGCATGTTCCAACCCCCCTGGGCAGGCTTCCTCATGTCACAGTCCAACGTTCCCTCAATTTTTTCCTCGTTTGTGGAAAGACTTACTTTCAAGGACACTTCGGAGGAGCCTGAAAAAATATTAGTTTTGGAATGCTCCCCAAATCTCTCCCCTCGTCTGTCAAGTCAATGAGGCTATCGAAAGCCTGAAAAAACATGCTGTACTGTAGACATATTTCAATTGGCAAAAGACAGACACGGACCTTGTTCTCGTGCTAGCCTGAAAGTATGTTGTCAAGGAATCATTCAGCACAAAGATGATTCAGGTACAGATAAGTGCACCACACAGGAATGAAATGTGAAATTAAAACAATGCAACTGGTGAATTGATATATTGAAGTGACATTTTTTGATTGTCAGACACAAGGACTCATCTGAGATGGAAAAGGACAGTTTCCCATTAGACACTGTGGCCCTATTGGTCCTAGGTAGAGTCTCAGGGATATGTGAGATCTTATTTATTTCCAGAGATTCCTCTCACATTATCCAGTACCCTTGTAAACACAAACCTAGGCGGCAGAGCTAAAGTTTCGAAGTCGTGTACAGGCTGCAATTTAGTAGTAAATGTACAAATAATAAAATACAGTGCGACAGGATCTTTATAAAACGTAGCTCGTTATTAGCTAGCTATGACAGGTATGTTCATGTGTCTCCGGCCATCATCAACTGAAATTGACCTAAAGACCTGGGTGGTCTTAACCAATCATAGTGCAGTATGATCAAGGTAGAATGCAACCAAAGCATTTCAAGTAACAAGTTTACAGTCTGGAATTATTTTAGGGCAGCGATCCGCCTACACTCTTGGACATTTTACAGGTCTAGGACAAGCTCTTGGCTTGACCTCTCTTCCTGACCTTGTGGGGTATGAAGCTGAGCATGCTTCTGTGTCAGTCAATAGTTCTGGGGGTGTCGCAGGTAAGTATGGTGTGTGTTTTGTTGCGCGTGGGTTTGGTCCATCACGTTCTCTTTCAGGGTTCATCTCGTCAGTGTATTGTTCTTTTGTGTTTAGTAGTTGACAACCATTGCGGCAGTACACCGCTCCTTCTGCGGTGCGGACGTGATATGAACGTTCAGTGTCAGCTGGCTGGATGCCGACTGCTGACTCCCAGTAGCCATGCTCCTGGATTCTAACTGACTCTCCGTCGTTCAGTGGTCTAGCTGACCTGTGGTGGTATCGATTTTGGTGTTGTTGTTTCTGTGCACGTTTTGCATGCATTTCCTTGTAACCGACTTCAGGTTGCAGCTGCTGGCTGGTGTTGGAAAAGTCTACAGGTCATCGACAGCTGGGCTGGTGATTTGAAGTTGACAACTTGAGTGTTGCGGTACTCAAGGAGACTGAGGTAGGGGTCTCTCGTCTACTTTTGCTTTGTCCATGAGTGATTTAGCAATCTGCACAGATTTTTCAGCAAGGCCATAACTTTGAGGGGGATGTGGGCTTGTGGTGACGTGTGTGAACTCCGATGCTTTTGTGAAGGATTCAAACTCCCTTGAAATGTACAGCGGCTTGCGAAAGTATGCAGCACCCGATTTTGTTGCCTTAAACCTGGAATTAAAATATATATTTTTTGGTGGGTTTGTATCATTTGATTTACACAACATGCCTACCACTTTGAAGATGCTAAATATTTTTTTATTGTGGAACAAACAAGAAATATATTTTTTTTTAAATTAAGAAAAAATAGAATACTTGAGCGTGCATAACTCTTCATCCCCCTCCAAAGTCAATACTTTGTAGAGCCACCTTTTGCAGCAATTACAGCTGCAAGTCTCTTGGGGTATGTCTGGCACATCTAACCACTGGGATTTTTGCCCATTCTTCAAGGCAAAACTGCTCCAGCTCCTTCAAGTTGGATGGGTTCCGCTGGTGTACAGCAATCTTTAAGTCATGCTACAGATTCTCAATTGGATTGAGGTCTGGGATTTGACTAGGCCATTCCAAGACATTTAAATGTTTCCCCTTAATTAAACCACTTGAGTGTTGCTTTAGCAGTATGCTTAGGGTCATTGTCCTGCTGGAAGGTGAACCTCCGTCCTAGTCTCAAATCTCTGGAAGACCGAAACAGGTTTCCCTCAAGAATTTCCCTGTATTTAGCACCGTTCATTGGTCCTTCAATTCTGACCAGTTTCCCAGTCCCTGCCAATTGAAAACATCCCCACAGCATGATGCTGCCACCACCGTGCTTCACTGTGGGGTTGGTGTTCTCGGAGTGATAAGAGGTGTCGGGTTTGCGCCAGACATAGCATTTTCCTTGATGGCCAAAAAAGCTACATGTTTGTCTCATCTGACCAGAGACCCTTATTCCATATGTTTGGGGAGTCCCTCATGCCTTTTGGTGAACACCAAACGTGTTTGCTTATTTTTTTTCTGGCCACTCTTCCATAAAGCCCAGCTCTGTGGAGTGTACGGCTTAAAGTGGATAGGACTATGGACAGATACTCCAATCTCCGCTGTGGAGCTTTGCAGCTCCTTCAGGGTTGTCTTTGGTCTCTTTGTTGCCTCTCTGATTATTGCCCTCCTTGCCTGGTCTGTGAGTTTTGGTGGGCGGCCCTCTCTTGGCAGGTTTGTTGTTGTGCCATATTCTTTCCATTTTTTAATAATGGTTTTAATGGTGCTCCGTGGGATGTTCAACGTTTCTGATATGTTTTTATACCCAAACCCTGATCTGTGCTTCTCCACAACTTTGTCCCTGACCTGGTTGGAGAGCTCCTTGGTCTTCATAGTGCCGCTTGCTTGGTGGTGCCTCTTGCTTAGTGGTGTTGCAGACTCTGGGGCCTTTCAGAACAGGTGTATATATACTGAAATTATGTGACACTTAGATTGCACACAGGTGGACTTTATTTAACGAATTATTTGACTTCTGACGGTAATTGGTTGCACCAGATATTATATAGGGGCCTCATAGCAAAGGGGGTGAATACATATGCACGCACCACTTTTCCATTTTTTTAAATTTTGTTTTAAGAAACAATTTTTTTTTTTTTATTTCACTTCACCTATTTGGACTAATATGTGTATGTCCATTACATGAAATCCAAATAAAATTCCATCTAAATTACAGGTTGTAATGCAACAAAAACCGTCAAAGGGGATGAATACTTTTGCAAGGCACTGTAACAGGGGCCAGTGTCAGATATTAAAGTCTACGATGTCAGGCCTGGCAAAGGCTGCCTTCCGCTTGTGGATCACAGCTGCAGATGTGGTGCTGTGAAGCTTGTCGAGTTTAAAGTATCTGCTGTAGTAGTCCACTGTTTCGATGTAGTCTTCATTGTTCCAGGTGGACAGATCGGTTGCCACGACCTGCCAAGGTCTGTCTGGGATACGTTGAGGTAACATTGGCTCTTTGGTGTTTGAGGGGCATTGTTCAAGACAGGTGGGGCATTTACCAACAATGTCCTCTATTTGTTTGCACATTCCCGGGCCCAAACAAAATGGCCCGTGTTTACACTTTTCATGCCTAAGTGTCCAGCATGGCCTTTGTCAAAATTTCTTCTCTGAGACTGGTAGGAATGATGATTTTCTCTCCTTTGAAAATGATTCTGTTGATCTGTGATGGAGTTCTGGAACCATTGTAATGAACTGGGGTGCTCTGTGGACACTTTCTCCACTGTCCATCCATCCGGTATGACTTTCCTTAGCTGTGTGAGTTGTGTGTCCTTTTCTGTTTCTGCTCAGATCTCCTTCAGTTTTGTGTCAGTAATTGGTAAGTTGTAGTACACAGTGTGTACCTGCATGTCCATGCCTACACTGATGCTGCTGTCCATGTAGGTAAGAAACTTCCTAGAGAGTGTGTCTGAAACAGGGATATCTTTGCCTGGACAGTGAGTGATTGTGAAGTTGTATTTTTGTAGTTGAAGGATCGTTCTCTGTAGCCTTGGTGGGGCTGTGGCTAGCGGTTTCCTCATGATTGACTCGAGGGGCTTGTGGTCGGATTCCACAATGAATTGTAGTCCGAACAGAATGGTGTACAGCTCCTTTTCGATTTGAGCGTAGTTGATTTCACAGTCTGTGAGAGATTTGGAAGCATAGCCGATGGGCTTTGCTTGTCCCAAAGGACTGCATTAGCAGCTGTCGCAGGGGTGTGTTAGCGTTGGAGAGTCTGGGTGCGGACTTGGCTAAGTAGTTGACCATGCCAGCACTGTTTCCAGCTCTGCGAGGTTAATTGGGTGCTTCCATTATGGCTGAGATCTTCTGTGGATCTGGCTTGATTCCATTCCCTGTGAGAAGATGTCTGAAGTACCTGACCTCTCTGGGTTGAGCCGGACTCTACTCTCGCAGGACCTTTGCAGCATCCCACTGAGGTTTCTGTCGTGTTCCTCTTTGGTTGACCATAGACAAGAATGTCGACCACAATTGCCACAACCCCATCGAGTCGTGGCAATTGTACATCTTCGTCGATCTTTTGCTGAAACTCATCTCGGGCTACATCTCTAGATAAAAAGGCATGCGATGAAACCTGTAGCGTCCAAACGGTGTGTTGACCTTTGTGAGATTACTTTTCTGTGAGCTTGATATCCCAGTAGCCTGATCTGGCGTCCATGACACTGAAGTAGCATGTTCCCGCTACTTCAGGATAGTGGGGGGCGTTTGATAGCCACCACCACTAACGCGTTGACCCAATCCGTTGGTTCTGTAACCTTGGTGACGATGTCAGATTTCTCCAGCTCTTTCTTCAGATGGGCGTGAAGAGCAAGGGGAATCTTTCTCGGGGGGTAGACCACAGGGTTTGCGTCTAATTCAAAGTTAATGATACATTCTCCTGGAAATAGTCCTATTCTGGATAAACACATCAACAAACTCCGCCATGACATTCTCTGTCTCTACTGGTGCTGTCGCTGATAAAACTAGCTTGATGAGGTCCATGTCTAAACAGGCTATAAGACCTAACACTGCAGGTGCTCCAGTGTCAACAATGTAAAAGTCCAAGGTTACTAACAGTGTTGTTCCAGTTTAAGTATCCTGTTGTCCGACGTCAACAAAGTGATGATATTGCACACGGACAATGATGATGTCTGTAAAAAGATAATGAAATAAAAAGATGCATATGACACATGAGAAACTTAAGTTTCTATGGTGCAAATGTATATATGTTAGCAGCAACTTTGTCTTTCGGGTGAAGTGAGGGCTGTCTGCCCAATGTGGAGCCGATGACCAGGCCCAATGTGGGTAGCGTACATGGGTCCAATGTTTAAAGCTGCTTCGGGCCCATTCATGCAAACTGTAACTAGCTTGCTAGTGTTACTTGCTTGCCTGTCTCAGCAGCGAACCCTGTCCTTTTCCATCGACACATACTGGAACAGAAGCCATCCACATAATCATGTGTGCGAGTGTATATCTGCACATGTAACCTTTATGATTGACAGCCTTTGTGCCTCTGTTTACACATATGTAAATAAGAGAACAGGCCACTTTATGTTCAAGCGCAGACTTGTACAAAGACGAGAGAGAAAATCCATGCACATTTACAGTTCACACATTTCCATGTTATAGGTGGGTTCACAAACCCAGGGAATGGGGACAAAAAATATATGTTTTTAGGGGGAGCGAAAAAAAACAGGAAAGTTTTCCTCTGCCGATGCATCTATCCTGATGGGAACCTCTTAGCAGATACCCAAATCCATCTCCCCTCCACTGTAATCCGTATCGCAGGCGGTGCCTGTGCTGGAATGTGGCGACGTGCCTTGGTTCCGCTGTCCTTTCACATTACCTCTGCAGACTAGGTCAGTAGGGCAGCGCTCATGGCCTGTCTGGCTGCATCACAAATGGCCCTCTATTCCCATTATAGTGCGCTGCTTTTGACCAGAGCCCTATGGGTCCTGGTCAAAATGAGTGCACTACATAAGGAATGGGGTGCCATTTGGGACTTGCCTCTGTCGCTCCTCCAGGCTGTTTTGATTTGATCCATCTATACAACTGGGAAGCTGATACCCAGCAGGACCCGGGTAACATTTGCACATCTGCCTGTTTATAAGACCTGAGATAAATGTTCATGGTGCAGCAGCAGGAAGTGTACAGGGTACATAGTGGATGTGTACCGTTTGCCCTCATGTGCTTTGCTGGTGCGAGTGCACAAACAAACACAGTGTACATATAACTGGAAATGCATACACACACACACACAAATAAACTGATACTGTGTTATTCAATGAAATGTAGTTTGAGGCCCAGCCTACACCAAGCCCAGCACATGCTAGCCCACACCAAGCGCACACCAGCTCAAGACAAGCTAGCCCACACCTGCCAAACACGGGCCAGCCCACACCAAGCTCAATAAGGGCTAGACCACACCAGCCCAATACTGGCTAGCCTACAACAGCCCAACACAGGCTAGCCCACACCAAGCCCAATAGGGACTTGCCCAAACTAAGCCCAGTACAGGCTAGCCAACACCAATCCTGGCTAGAGGCGGGGCTCATTTTTAAATTTGGGGGCATTGTTTGCACACAGTTATTTAAATCAAATCAAATCAAATGTTATTTGTCACATACACATGGTTAGCAGATGTTAATGCGAGTGTAGCGAAATGCTTGTGCTTCTAGTTCCGACAATGCAGTAATAACCAACAAGTAATCTAGCTAACAATTCCAAAACGACTACCTTATAGACACAAGTGTAAGGGGATAAAGAATATGTACATAAAGATATACGAATGAGTGATGGTACAGAGCGGCATAGGCAAGATACAGTAGATGGTATTGAGTGCAGTATATACATATGAGATGAGTATGTAAACAAAGTGGCATAGTTAAAGTGGCTAGTGATACATGTATTACATAAAGATGCAGTAGATGATATAGAGTACAGTATATACATATACATATGAGATGAATAATGTAGGGTATGTAAACATTATATTAGGTAGCATTGTTTAAAGTGGCTAGTGATATATTTTACATCATTTCCCATCAATTCCCATTATTAAAGTGGCTGGAGTTGAGTCAGTGTGTTGGCAGCAGCCACTCAATGTTAATGGTGGCTGTTTAACAGTCTGATGGCCTTGATAGAAGCTGTTTTTCAGTCTCTCGGTCCCAGCTTTGATGCACCTGTACTGACCTCGCCTTCTGGATGATAGCGGGGTGAACAGGCAGTGGCTCGGGTGGTTGTTGTCCTTGATGATCTTTATGGCCTTCCTGTGACATCGGGTGGTGAAGGTGTCCTGGAGGGCAGGTAGTTTGCCCCCGGTGATGCGTTGTGCAGACCTCACTACCCTCTGGAGAGCCTTACGGTTGTGGGCGGAGCAGTTGCCGTACCAGGCGGTGATACAGCCCGCCAGGATGCTCTCGATTGTGCATCTGTAGAAGTTTGAGATTTAAGTGCAACCGTTGCTGAGAGTATCGTTCCAGCTTAAGTGTTCTATTGTGTGGCATTGTATTTCTAAACGACTATGGTGCACTTTACACAAAATAATATGATCTAATACATTAAACAATGTTAACTGTTTATGAAACAATATTTGGGGATTACTTAATATTTGTGTTCCATCAACTCATACGTAATAATTTTATCAGTAAAAACAACACATTTTTATGGCAATTGTTTTTTTCCCTGGACTTTAAGCTGGACTTTACTTTATTTGTGCAAATTACAACTTCAAACGTTTTATTTTTTTTTTTCAACAAAAACATAACGTTACATCTAATCAATAATATTGTGTGTACGTTTGTTGCCTTCCTTTTATCCTCCTATTTTTCATGTTGGCAAAATGTTCTTTGGCTTTATCATAAAGTACACTTTTAATTTGTTGTCACAGGCTACCTAGCTAAAATGCTTGCTAACCTAACTTCCTTACATGGGCAAAAATGAACCAGCTAAGTCAGCGCAGTCGTCTCAGGCCAGTGGGGCAACATATTAATTTATTGTTAGTTAAGAATCGCCAACATAATCATTGGCCTGTATAGAGAATTAAATCAAAAAGTCTAAATCCCCAACTCCATCCATGGCTTAGGAAAGGGCTGATTTAGTAAACTAGCTGCTGCAGGACATCAACACAAGTAAACCAGAAACAGACACATTTTTTTGATTTATTACATTTTGCTTAGAAAGTGATTTGATTGGTGTGAAGCCAAATCCAAACTGGCCTCCCTTGGGGGGCATTGTGCTGTACCAAGACAACCCACAGTTGAGCTCAGCTCAACTCTGATTGGCTAATTATTTTATACTTGCTTGCAAATGCTTGCTCGAATCAATCAATCAAAAGCTACAGCAGCAGCATATCATACTTTTGGTCCAGGCAGCACCAGATACATGGGCTACACTTGCTGAGACAGAGGGGGGCTGTTTCCCTGGCTCGTATGATTTCTCTGGTGAGATTCAGCCACTTGCGAATTGACGAAAGATACATTATTATTTTATTTATTTTTATTGGTCAAATGTTTGGGGAAGCCTGGCTTCCCTTGGCGTCCAAAAATACACTCCACTGCAAATATAAGGACTGACATGGAGTTATGTTGGCTGTTGGAGGGCAGAGGTCAAGTCCTAGTTTTATCCAGATTGATGATATACCAGTATTTCAAATAGAAAACTGAAACTGTAGGATGTTTGCAGACATTTTGGATCTGGGATTGTGTGTGTGTGTGTGTGTGTGTGTGTGTGTGTGTGTGTGTGTGTGTGTGTGTGTGTGTGTGTGTGTGTGTGTGTGTGTGTGTGTGTGTGTGTGTGTGTGTGTGTGTGTGTGTGTGTGAGAGAGTGTGAGAGGATGGGGTGAAAAGAACTGAGGTGGTGTGTGTAAGTGCATGCGTGAATAGGGGGGGTGGTATCCAGATGCAGACAGGACCTCCCAGAAGAAAGATCCTGGAAGAACTGTTTAGTCTGCTATTAACCAGGTAAAAAATAGCTCCCAGAACATAATGTACCTCTGTGTACCTGCATATCTCAACATTCAGGGCTCTATTTTACCAAACATAATGCCATGGAAAATGTTAAGGACTGTCACGTGGCGCTGGAGCTCCTGGGTTGTGCCAGAAATATTTGTGTTAGTTTGACATTTATGGGTGCAATAGCTGACAGTAATGGGAAAGGGCTGGGTTGTGATGAATAAATAAGTTGTAGGTGTGACGAGGGCTTGACCACTAACTGGCTAATCACTCCCAATGCCCTCTTCCTCCTGCTCTTTCTCTCTCTGAAAATGGTGGCCACTTAAGCTAATGCCAAAGACAAGCTGGACAAAGTGAATTAATGACAGATGGCACGAGCCTGTAACGGCACATCAAGCAGTATGATAATGTCTTGCCAAACGTTTTGTGTTAGTTGCTATTACGGCAATCATTTATAGTCTATTTTCATCCAAATTCCTTTTGTGAAGCCAGCTGCACAGTACATTATGAACACGCAGACAGACACACGCACACACTAAAGTACATTGTCGACACCAAAGGGTTCAGGACTTATGCAACATCGTGAAGAAGGTATGACATGTTATGACTGGAGATGTAATTCATATTCTTTGGATTTATTTGTTATCGTGTGACTGACAGTGAGTCACTAAATCACACAAAGGCTTGAGTCCCAAAATGTCATCCTATTCCCTATATAGTGCACTACTTTTGATCAGAGCACTATAGGGTGCCATTTGGGACCCGCTCTAAGTCCCCCCCAAAAAACGTATTCGGTAGACGGAGACACAAAACATGTGCCTGGGTGACAGTTTTACGCCCATGATTGAGCGATCCTTGGACGTGATTAAAACACAGCTCTGTCTTACATATCAGTCTGGTGTTTTTATTACTCTGAATCAGCTGATTGGAGGCTGGTGTTTGTGTGTGGCACTGTAACATCATTCCAGATGTGTGGGAGAGAATCCTCCTCCCAACACATGCCATCCACAGCTGGACCCACAAGTGTATTTTTGTGTGACTGACAGGTCACACTCTCCCTCCTTCTCTGCTACTCTACAATGACTGACAGGTCACATTACATTTGAGTCACTTAGCAGACACTCTTATCCAAAGCAACTTACAGGAGCAATTAGGGTTAAGTGCACAACAGCAGATTTTCCACCTAGGTCAGCTAGAGGATTCGAACCAGTGACCTTTCAGTTACTGGCCTAACGCCCTTAACCGCTAGGCCTCCTGCCACTCCATTCACATTCCGTTCTGCCCTCCCTCTCTTTCTTAGCTCATATTGAAAATGGCCAGAGATCTGACAAACTATTTACAGTACTTATCAGTGAATACAGTTTTGAGTTTGACAAATTGTCTCAATGTTTCTGTATACTTCAGTGAGTTTGGATACTGCTCTGTAAACATGGACAAATACACACACACACACACACTCACACACACACACACACACACACACACACACACACACACACACACACACACACACACACACACACACACACACACACACACACACACACACACACACACACACACACACACACACAAACCATCCCCTCCCCCCTACCCCAGTGCAGCAGGTACTGGAAAACCCAGCGATCCCCAGCTCAGCCCCACCCAGGCTGGGTAGACACGGAACAGGCGTCCTTGGAGCTGGAGCACGGCTGGGGCAGGTCAGACCAGATCAGTCCCACCACTGAAACCAGGTCAAGGGCTCCTTTCAAGCCTAAAAAAACAGCCTGTTCACAGGGAAGGCAGGCAGGGCTGGGTGGGCAGGAGAGGGGATTGTGCCATGACCCAGTGCCCTGGGAGTGCATGCAACCCCCCCCCCCCCCCCCCCCCGGCACTGCCCACTCAGGAATGCAGCATTGAGGCTCTCAGGAGGGGAGAGATGGGGAGAGGCCTTATCACCTGCCCACCCTCCCCCCAAAAGCTTTTCCCACTTCCTTCGCACTGCAACTCTTTCCCATTTTTTTTCACATTTTGATTTTACAATCCTCCCCTCTGTCCCTCCTTCCTCATGTTTCATCATGCGTAAACGTGTCTTGTCAGGGTGGGATGCCAAGCTCTCTCCTTGGCAGGAAGAGTAGGGAATTTAATGAGAGTACAGTGAGAGTGTGTGTGTCTCTTTATACCCCCCCCCCACACACTCTCTCTCTCTTTTTCACATTTTTTTCCACACTTCTCTCAAGCATGTCTATCCCAGATCAATCAATCAATCACATTTATAAAGCACTTTTTAACATGCAGATGCAGATGTAGAAGCAGGGGGGCTAGGAAAGATTACCTAGAAAGACAGGAACCTAGGAAGAAACCTAGAGAGGAACCAGGCTCTGAGGGGTGACCAGTCCTCTTCTGGCTGTGCCGTGTGGAGATTAGATGACCAGTTGGGTCAAATAATAAAAGTCACAGTGGTTGTAGAGAGTGCAACAGGTCAGCACCTCAGGAGTAAATGTCAGTTGGCTTTTCATAGCCGATCATTCAGAGTTAGAGACAGCAGGTGCGGTAGGAAGAGATTCAAATACAGCAGGTCTGGGACAAGGGAGCACGTCCGATGAACAAGCCAGGGTTCCATAGCCGCAGGCAGAACAGTTCGAACTGAAGCAGTAGCAGGTCAACGGGGGTGGACTGGGGACAGCAGGTGGACTGGGGACAGCAAGGAATGATCAGGCCAGGTAGTCCTGAGGCATGGTCCTAGGGCTCAGGTCCTCCGAGAGAAGAGAGAGAGAGAGTTAGAGGGAGCATACTTAAATTCACACAGGACACCGGGTAAGACAGGAGAAATACTCCAGATATAACAGACTGATCCTAGCCCCCCGACACAAACTATTGCAGCATAAATACTGGAGGCTGACACAGGAGGGTTCGGGAGACACTGTGGCCCCGTCCGACAATAGCCCCGGACAGGGCCAACCAGGCAGGATATAACCCCACCCACTTTGCCAAAGCACATCCCCCACACCACTAGAGGGATATCTTAAAACCACCAACTTACTACCCTGAGACAAGTATAGCCTACAAAGATCTCCCCCACGGCACAAACTCGAGGGGGCACCAACCCTGACAGGAAGATCACGTCAGTGACTCAACCCACTCAAGTGACGTACCCCTCCTAGGGACAGGATGGAAGAGCACCAGTAAGCCAGTGACTCAGCCCCCGTGATAGGGTTAGAGGTAGAGAATCCCAGTGGAGAGAGGGGAACCGGCCAGGCAGAGACAGCAAGGGCGGTTCATCACTCCAGTGCCTTTCTGTTCACCTTTTCACAACCCTGGGCCAGACTATACTCAATCATAGGACTTACTGAAGAGATGAGTCTTCAATAAAGACTTAAAGATCGAAACCGAGTCTGCGTCTCTCACATGGATAGGCAGACCATTCCATAAAAATTGAGCTCTTTAGGAGAAAACCCTGCCTCCAGCTATTTGCTTAGAAATTCTAGGGACAATAAGGAGGCCTGCGTCTTGTACAGCTATGTATCGTCCGCATAGCAGTGAAAGTTAACATTATGTTTCCAAATGACATCACCAAGAGGTCAAATATATAGTGAAACCAATAGTGGTCCTTAAACGGAACCTTGAAGAACACCGAAATGTACAGAACAAATCATCCACAGAGACAAACTGATATATTTCCGATAGATAAAATCTAAACCAGGCCAGAACTTGTCCGTGTAAACCAATTTGGGTTTCCAAAAGAATGTGGTGATCGATGGCAATGCTCTACTATAAACATGGATATCTCCATCATTGGAGTCTGGGATGTCCTGTTTTGGTTATACGTGAGGAAACCTGTGTGTGTAATAGGTTAAATATGACTCTGTCTTCACAGGACTTAGCCTATAGGAGAACACGCAACCACACACACACACTATAAATGCACACCATATACAGTACACACATTCAGGGCTATACGAAACACACACACTCAAACAACTAGTCTACTAGTTCACTTTGAAGGAGAATTGTAGGCCCACTCGAATCTACACCGTTGACATGGCAAGGCCCATGGGAAAAGGGGTCCGGGCTAATGAAAGATATATGCCGTATTCACGTGCTAGTCGGAACTAGGAGCCTCCGAGTTAAAATGTACCTCGGTTATTTGCATAGAACTTCCTATCAGTTGATTCTGGTACCTCTCATGTGGGAAACTTGGGATCCGACTCTTCCGCCTAGGTTAACAAGTCGGAAATGTCAGAGTTTCTGAGTTCCGACTAGCACGTGAACTATGGGGAAAAAACACACCACATCAGTCTAGCAACGTTGAGCTGCTAATCAACGTACAGCTGGTACATTTTCAGAGAATGCATTGGCAGAGCAAAGAGACAGGTTGGCCAAAGGGCTAAGCTAAAGGGCATGCTAAAGAAATAAAATATTGGGGGGAAAAGAGAAGGGAAGGAGAGGAGGAAGAGGTGGAAAGTACTGTACATGAGGGCTGAGTCAGGGGAGGAGTGGAGGAGGACTGCACCTGCAATAACACAGATGGGCAGAAACAGGGGTGGTATTGGAGTTACAGCACTGTGTACACACAGACACAGACACACATATACAGCCAGCCAGCCAGCCAAACGTTCACTGGCTCAATCTCACGTATAGCGGCATGCGGTATATAAACTCAGCAAAAAAAAGAAACGTTCCTTTTTTCAGGACCCTGTCTTTCAAATATAATTTGTAAAAATCTAAATAACTTCACAGATCTTCATTGAAAAGGGTTTCACTCTTTCCCATGCTTGTACGATGAACCATGAACATGGAGCAGTGGAACGGTCGTTAATACACTAACAGCAGGCAATTAAAGTACTGAGAAACGCCTAAAACAGCTCTACAGGGAGACAGGACGGATAGCTGATCGTCATCGCAGTGGCAGACCACGTGTAACAACACCTGCACAGGATCGGCAGGTCCTCACCAAACATCACCGGCAACAACGTTCCCTATGGGCACAAGCCCACTGTCGCTGGACCAGACAGAACTGGCAAAAAGTGCTCTTCACTGTGTCGAGCCTCGATTTTGTCTCACCAGGGGTGATGGTCGGATTCACTTTTATCGTTGAAAGAATGAGCGTTACACCGAGGCCTGTCCTCTGGAGTGGGATCAATTTGGAGGTGGAGGGTCCGTCATGGTCTGGGGCGGTGTATCACAGCATCATTGGACTAAGCTTGTTGTCATTGCAGGCAATCTCAACACTGTGCATTACAGGGAAGAAATCCTCCCCCCTCATGTGGTACCCTTCCTGCAGGCTCATCCTGACATGACCCTCCAGCATGACAATGCCACCAGCCATACTGCTCATTCTGTATGTGATTTCCTGCAAGACAGTGTTCTGCCATGGCCAGCGAAGAGCCCACATCTCAATCCCATTGAGCACATCCGGGACCTGTTGGATCGTAGGGTGAGGGCTAGGGCCATTCCCCCCAGAAATGTCCAGGATCTTGCAGGTGCCATGGTGGAAGAGTGGGGTAACATCTCACAGCAAGAACTGGCAAATCGGGTGCAGTCCATGATGAGGAGATGCACTGCAGTACTTAATGCAGCTGGTGGCCACACCAGATACTGACTGCTACTTTTGATTTTGACCCCCCCCCCCCCCCCCTTTGTTCAGGGACACATTATTCCATGTCTGTTAGTCACATGTCTGTGGAACTTGTTCATTTTATGTCTCAATTGTTGAATCTTGTTATGTTCATACAAATATTTACACATAAGTTTGCTGAAAATAAACGCAGTTGACAGTGAGGGGACATTTCTTTTTTTGCTGAGTTTACTTAGCAACACATCGTCATACATAAACACTTACACTCAAAAATTAAGTTATTAACTCAGACGTGCATACTGCATACGCAACAACTCACAAACATATGAAGAGTATTTCCAAAACCCTGTATCGAGCAATTTTTCACATTGTGTTTTTTCATCAGAAATGATTGCTTATGGCTACCTTCATGTGTGTGTGTGTAAAATATTAATATTCTCAGATTTTTATTTATAGATTTGAGATGTGCATGAACAATTCTTGTTTTTGCAAAACATTGTGTGTCCATTGCTGGAATGGAATGTTCGTATACTGTTTATTTGACTGTGGTATGTGGTGCTATCTTACGATGAATGAACTTACTGTAAGTCGCTGGATAAGAGCATCTGCTTTATGACAATAATGTCAAATGTAAATGTTTAACATACAGATCTCACATTAATTTATTGAATTTTTATTTAAAAAAATATTCATGTCACAAATATATACTTTGTGCAGTTCTACTAATTTCTCAGAGTGAGGCGGATATGAGTATGGCGGATTTTGCAAAAAACATAATTTGTCTCTCTGAAATTAAACCATCAAGAGATTTTTAACAAATACGTCTGTCATTGTACAAACCCCATGTCATGATTAAATAGTGAAAAAGACATACCAATCTCTTTCAGACTTTCTTTAAACAAAAGTTTGTTTACCAACATTTCTGAAAATGGATATAAAGTGTTTGGGGATGAAGCTTCTCTCAGGGGCCAGTTTATTAAGTACACACATCTAGTACTTGGATTGGACCCCCTTTGCCTCCAGAACAGCCTGAATTCATTGGCGCTTGGTATCAAGGAGATTTAATGTTTTAGGAGTGGGACCCGGTGTGGTTGTCTTCTACAATAGCCCACCCGTGACAAGTACCGATGAATTGTGCATTCCAAGATGCCATTCTGCACACTGTTGTACTGCGCCGTTATTTGCCTGTTTTTGGCCCACCTACTAGATTTTTCACGATTCTTGCCATTCTCCTTTCGACTTCTCATCAATGAGAAGGTCTGCCTCTGACTGGATGTTTTTGTTTGTCACACCGTTCTTGGTAGATCCTAGACACTGTCGTGTGTGAAAAGCCCAGGAGGGCGGACATTTCTGAAATACTGGATCTGGTGCACCTGGCGCCGATGATCATATTACGCGCAGTCACTTAGGTCACTCGTTTTGCCCATTCTAACGTTCAAATGAACATGAACTGAATGCCTCGATGCCCGTCTGCCTGCTTTATATAGTAAGCTACGGCCAGGTGACTCACTGTCTGTAGGAGTGAACCGTTTTTGTGAACAGGGTGGTGTACCTAAAGAAACTGGCCGTGCGTGTATATTTACAAAATGGGTGTATATTTACAATCTCACCATGACACATATACCAGCATACACTCATTAACATTCTGCATTCGTACATTTGCCAACTCACTGTCACACATTATACAGTAAATCCACACATAAACAGGCTCATCCACATATACAGTACTCTTGTTAGGGACGTGAAACGTTCAGCCTGCTGCACAGACTCTATGGACGCTCTAGTCTAGAGCACCTGGTTAAATACCATTTTTAAACCTTGTCGAAGGTTAAAGTAGGAAGAAATACACTGAGTGTACATCACATCTTTCCATGACAGAGTGACCAGGTGAGTCCAGGTGAAAGCTATGATCCCTTATTGATGTCACCTGTTAAATACAATTCACTCAGTGTAGATGAAGGAGAGTAGAGAGGTTAAAGAAGGTGCAACTCAATATTAGGAAGGTGTTCCTAATGTTTTGTACACCGTGTAGTATACCTTAGTTCATTGTGGTTTGTCTTTTAGAAGAGTGTAAACGGTACATGTTGCCATAGTGATTGTCCCAGTTCCACTGAATTCAATACAATATCGATGTGAGTGATTAATTTGCGCACACTTTTGATTACAGTAGAAAAAGCTAATCACTTTCAGTTTGGAGTGACCGCCTGGTAAATATTGTTGCATGAGCAGTTAAGGTCCTGATTTAGCAAAATACAAGTAATCTGAACACAAGTGTGACACGTGTGTGTGTGTAGGGAGTAATAAGTATGTTTTGGTCTTCAACATATCACAACTTGTTTCAGCATATTGATTATGAATTTGGACATTTAAAAACCGGTGTTTTGACAAATCAGCTATGGTTTAAAAAAACAACAGGAGGCAGCAACAGTATAATTTTCAATGTATGTTTTATTTTATTTTTCAACAGGATTCTACTTAAATCAGGTAAGAACTACTGAATGAGCCCAAAAATTTAGATGATATTAGTGAAATCCTGAAAATGAGTTTCTTGCCTACTCTTATACTGTAGACTTGCCAGCGCTCACACACTTGAATACTCAAATACCGTGCACTAATAAACTCAGACAAACATATGGTAATATGCATACAATCAAACCACAACACCACGCATACATACGTATACAACCACATATTATCAACTCATACACTCAACTCAAAACCCTCACATGCATAACCATGCATCATACCTGCCAACCCACTGACAGCATATATAGTGTAGGTTACATTCACACACCCAGGTCACCTAGAGCAGGAAGCCACATGCAGGGTGAGCCAGGGACACACAGTAACACACCTCCCACAGCTGGCTGGCTGGTTGGCCTTGACCCCCACCAGCAGTTATTGTGGTTTCTCTCATTCCCAGGGACACCAGTGGAGCTCCATAAGAGCTCTCTGCTCTGCAGTTTGTGTCTGTTGTTTCTACTGCCCAGTTCATTCATATCAACTTGGAATAACTCAGAGTACAAACATACTGTAGCCAACTTGTATGTAAGTTAAACTTGTCTGAGCTAGAACCACTCATAAGGTATCTCCTGTTTCTGTAGTGTGTGGCAGTTTTGATGTACAAGTATACCCCATGTACGGGACACTAGTCTGTCACAGGGCCTTACCCCCAATCTATCTCAGTAGCCACTCTGTACGACCTGTTCCATAAAGCCTGGGCTATTTTTGCACAGGTGGTAACGCTCTTTCTCCGTTTTCACAGGTTACTGGTTCCTGCCTGCTCCGAGTGTTCCTCCTGAATCGCTCTGCTGTTAGCAGAGGTAGGATATTCCTAGTATTCTCTTAGGCCTTTTTCGGAAGAGTCGCACAAACAAACTATGAACATAGCTGGATTAAGGATTTCTTTGTCATTTATTGTGATAGACAACTATGCAACTTGTACATTAGGAACAATAAAGTGCCATTTTGAAATAGACATTTGGTTGAAATTCAGATTAGATACTGACTCAAGAAAAGTGAGAGTAGGATTGCAAAATGACGGTAACTTTCTCAATGTTCCCAGAAAGTTCCCAGAAAGGAAAAAGCAGGACATTTCTGGAAACCTGGGAATTTTGGGAAAGTTACCATCATTTTGCAAAGCTAACCAAGAATCATGTATTGAAGCAGCAGACTGGGCTTAAAGGAAAACTTCACCCAAAAACTATATTTTGGTATTTGTTTCATTAGTCCGTTATTGATATATTCCCAAAACCGTTTGCAGGTATGGCTCGAATGTTGCATTTTGCATCATATGATGTAAAACGCAGCTCATATGATGTAAAACGCAGCTCATATGATGCAAAACGCAGCTCATATGATGTAAAACGCAGCTCATATGATGTAAAACGCAGCTCATATGATGTAAAACGCAGCTCATATGATGCAAAACGCAGCTCATATGATGCAAAATGCAGCATATGGGCCAGATTTCCGTATTTTGAAAGTTACATACAGTATCTCGAAAACTGACATGCAAAACATTTTGGGACAATATCAACAGTAGACTAATGAAACAAATACCAAAAGAGAGTTTTGCGGTGGATTTTTCATTTGGTGGTGTAATAGACATAATGGGACTCAAAATGATTTTAAAAAAGCCAGGCACATTAACCTGTACAGTGAATCTGAGATGTCTGCTGGCCCTGGTGGCTAAATTAAGTCATCCTCCATTGCTATCTGCTTTCCTCACCCTCGTTATGATTTCACCCGAATACCACCCAGGAGGACCAGCCTCCACCCTGGGCACGTCCAAAGACACACCCAGCCCCAGAGTCAGGGAGGCCGGCTGGGGTTAGGGAAGGGCGGAAGTGAGGGTGGGGATGGAGGGGTCAGCCACTGGTAGTCTCAGGGGTTCTGGATGGCTTGATCTGTACATACACACACACTCACGTTCACACATCCCTACCGACCCTACCGGGATAGAGAGAGGGGGTGAGGGTAGAAAAGTGAGCAGGAGTAAAGGGAGAGGCAAGAGGAGTGAGGGATGTACAGAGTAAGGAGACAACAACAGAGAGGAGACGAAAAGAGAGTGAAATGGCGAGGTGAGGAGGAAAAGTCCAAAGAGGGAGGGAGAGAGAAAACAAAAGATGAAAACAGAGAGGGGGAGGGAAGGGGTAAAAGAAAAACATGTGGGAGCTATGTTTATGAACGCAGCTTAAGATCATAATCTTGAAAATAAAAAGCTTGCAGAAAGCACTGCATCAGCTGGTCCAGTGAGAGGCCAAGGGTGTGCCCCAAGTGGCACCCTATTCCCTATGTGGTGCAGTACTTTTGACCAGGGCTCATAGGGTTCTGTTTAAAGAAAGTAGTGCAGTACAAGGAACAGGGTGCCATTTGGGACACAGTCCAAGACAGAATGCTAGCTGGTCCAGGGCAATGTTCCCAGGGTGTTACAGTGAACTCAGTCTCCCCTCCCTAATCTTGTTCTGTCTTCTCAGCAGATGTCTCCTGCTGATGAAACGTACTACCATTAAATTATGACCCTGTTAAGGATCCGCCCCTTTTTTCAATTTTTTTTTCTTCAAATTTTCCTAAAATGACATACCCAAATCTAACTCAGCCCCTGAAGCAAGAATATGCATATTCTTGGTACCATTTGAAAGGAAACACTTTGAAGTTTGTGAAAATGTGAAAGGAATGTTGGAGAATATATCACAATATATCTGGTTAAAAATAATACAAAGAAAGAAAACAACCGTTCTTTTTTTTTGTACCATCATCTTTGAAATGCAAGAGAAAGGCCATAATGTATTATTCCAGCTCAGGTGCAATTTAGACTTAGCAGTGTACATGCAAAGTTTTAGACTGATCCAATGAACCCTTGCATTTCTGTTCAAAATGTTGTAGACTGCCCAAATGTTGTAGACTGCCCAGACTGCCCAAATGTGCCCAATTTGTTTAATAACGTTTCATGTTCAAAATTGTGCACTCGCCTCAAACAATAGCATGGTATTCTTTCACTGTAATAGCTACTGTAAATTGGACAGTGCAGTTGGATTAACAAGAATTTAAGCTTTCTGCAAATATCAGACAAGTCCATGTCCTGGGAAATTTTCTTGTTACTTACAACCTCATGCTAATCGCATTAGCCTCAACCATCCCGTGGACGGGACACCAGTCCCGGAGAAGGATTAAGATCACAGTCTTACAGTATTTTATGGTTTATCTTGGATGAGTAGCGTTCAAGAATGGGGTGTTTGATATCTGCTTCATGTAGTTTCTCACGTGTGTAGTGATCATAAATTGTCTTACCTCATAACTTTTGCCATGATACCAAGTAATCACAACTCAATCTCGTAACTCAGCAACAGAATGACAATATGGCTTGCATTTTTAATTCCGATTTTTGTTGCTGTTACATTACATTTTGCTATATCTTAGCTGTATAACTGTCCATTTGCAATGTCTTATAATGGGCATTTATCGACATGAATTGGACATGGTCTGATTTCAGCCTGTCCATTTGGTGATGGTAAATCCCTCATTAAATACATTGGAATGATTCCAAGAACACAGGATGAGATGTTACTATCCTTTGTGCAAGCACTTCCAAGAGTTAATGAACAGTGAGCCTGGTGAAATTTGGGGAGCGCATCATCAGTAGTGTACCTTTGGTTCCTAGGGTGTTTCGGCCTTTCACACTATACACCCTCCCCAAAGGCGGCCAGCGACAGGGTGATCAATCCTACGCTTGCGTCCCATTCCCAATTAGTCATAGGAGTTGCCTTGTTGATGATAGCCAACATCCCATGGGACTATGCATGGCAGGGGCATCCTCCTCCCTGAGTCAAGCATTGTTGACCGCATACCTCCTGGCCCTCTCACTTCGGGGCCCAGCTGGGGTCTTTCCTCTTCATCCAGAGCCACTGACTGCTGCCTTCTGCCGCCTCCGATACAGCTTTGATTGCTGAACGCTGGCTCTGGCCCTTAATTCCAAGGTCTCTAAGCAGTCTGGTTGTAGATGTTGCCACAAAACCTCTGCAGCCCACCTCCACTGGTCGGACTTCTGTGTTCCAGCCATGATGCCGTGCTTCGGCAGCTAGATCGGCATAGCGCAGATGCTTTCGCTCATAAGCCTCATCTACTGAGTCCTCCCAGGGTACTGTGAGCTCAATGATGAAGACCTTCTTGAGTGAACGGGACCAGAGCACCATGTCAGGTCTTAGGGTGGTGGTTGCGATCTCCGGAGGAAACACAAGTTGCCGGCCAATGTCAGCTAGCATTTTCCAGTCGCGGGCCAAGCGCAGCTGGTCTCGCTCTAATGGTGTCGAGCCGCGCTTCGGTGGTTTAGCCCCTTCGCGGACAAAGTTTGTCCGTAAGGGGTGTGATGCTGCTGGGGGTGGTAGGGAGTTGGTGGCAGCTCGCTTGTCCTCCAGGGCGGACGCAAGGTTTTTAAGGACTTGGTTGTGACGCCAACTGTAGCGTCCTTGAGTGAGGCTTGTTTTACACCCTGTGAGAATGTGCCTGAGGTTGGCTGGCATGGAACAGAGGGCACAGTCCGGATCTTCACCATACCATTGGT
The DNA here is from genome assembly GCF_057628025.1 of Oncorhynchus mykiss. Classification (NCBI taxonomy): domain Eukaryota; kingdom Metazoa; phylum Chordata; class Actinopteri; order Salmoniformes; family Salmonidae; genus Oncorhynchus; species Oncorhynchus mykiss. Next base: position 21,211,927 of record NC_143028.1, on the reverse strand, counting down.
GAATATTAACTGGTGTTGGAAGGACGTCATATGTTGCTCTGATGGAGAAGCTCAACCGCCTCGCTTCCATGGCCCACAGATCCTTCCAGCTTATCTACAGTCGTCGCCAAAAGTTTTGAGAATGACACAAATATTAATTTTCACAAAGTTTGCTGCTTCAGTGTCTTTAGATATTTTTGTCAGATGTTACTATGGAATACTGAAGTATAATTACAAGCATTTCATAAGTGTCAAAGGCTTTTATTGACAGTTACATGAAGTTGATGCAAAGAGTCCTGCCCTGGCATGCTGTCAATTAACTTCTGGGCCACATCCTGACTGGCAGCCCATTCTTGCATATTCACTGCTTGGAGTTTGTCAGAATTTGTGGGTTTTTGTTTGTCCACCCGCCTCTTGAGGATTGACCACAACATCTCAATGGGATTAAGGTCTGGGGAGTTTCCTGACCATGGACCCAAAATATCTATGTTTTGTTCCCCGAGCCACTTAGTTATCACTTTTGCCTTATGGCAAGGGGCTCCATCATGCTGGAAAAGGCATTGGTCGTCACCAAACTGTTCGTGGATGGTTGAGAGAAGTTGCTGTCAGAGGATGTGTTGGTACCATTCTTTCTTTATTCATGGCTTTGTTCTTAGGCAAAACTGTGAGTGAGCCCACTACCTTGGCTGAGAAGAAACCCCACGCATGAATGGTCTCAGGATGCTTTACTGTTAGCATGACACAGGACTGATGGTAGCACTCACCTTGTCTTCTCCGGGCAAGCTTTTTTCCGGATGCCCCAAACAATCTGAAATGGGATTCATCAGAGACATTGCCTTTACCCCAGTCCTCAGCAGTCCAATCCCTGTGCCCTTTTTGTGCAAAGCAATGATGACGGCACGTGTTTCTTTGCAGGTAACCATGGTCGACAGAGGAAGAACAATGATTCCAAGCATGACTGAGTGATCTCCAGCCTTGTCCTCGTCAACACTCACACCTGTGTTAACGAGAGAATCACTGACATGATGTCAGCTGGTCCTTTTGTGGCATGGCTGAAATGCAGTGGAAATGTTTTTGGGGGATTCAGTTCATTTGCATGGAAAAGAGGGTCTTTGCAATTAATTGCAATTCATCTGATCACTCATCAAAACATTCTGGAGTATTTGCAAATTGCCATCATACAAACTGAGGAAGCAGACTGAACATTAATATTTGTGTAATTCTCCAAACGTTTGGCCACGACTGTACACTGTCCATTTACAATGTCTTACAATGGGCATTTACCAACACGAATTGAATATGCTCTAATAAACTACAGAAATGCCCAAATGATTGGCCCATTGAACTCAGGATGATCGAGCAGTGATAGTGGTTCCTCTCCATCACTCGTTGGTGTTGATTTCAGCCTGTCCATTTGGTGATGGTATATCCCTCATTAAATACATTGGAAATGTAAACCGTCTATTCCAATATAAAATGTACAATATATTATATCGCCATCAAGTCAGCATCCATCAGTCAATAAGATATCATACTGACACCAAACTCACTTTGCTTCTTTTAGAAGCCAACTGTCACATATTTCAGAGCCGGACCACAATTCATAGCGCCTTCTGTTAAAACCATTTTAAAAAATCCTTCAAAAACATAGTTACATTGAAGCTGCGGGTCCAGTTCTGACAATATGTGTAGGACTAGCTGAGCCCACCCCGAATCCCGAGGTTCGGGTCAATTGGTCATTCGGACCCCGAGCAGCGACCTTAATTAGTGCTGAAAATTAACTTATGTCGGGGTTTGCTACAGGGTCCCTGGACGATCTATCGGCCAGAAACTTTAGGGTCAGTCTCTATGGGCCGAGGCGGTTTCACTGCACCTAGTCTTGTGATTCTCGTTTTTTTCTAAATGTTGTAATTTTTGCGACATTCAAATAGAAATTGAAGTTATTGCAAATGGACAAGGCTGTTTCTTGGCCTGAACCTTCTAGAGCCACATAACTCACTGTGCACTATCGACTTAAGCTCTAGAACAGGTATATAAAGTTTCAGAGCTCTAGGTCTGACGGTTCTTTGTTAGTTTGAACGCAGGTAACTATTGCAGGCTCTGTGTGTCTGTAAGCCTCACACTGTGTCACTCCCCATTGACTGTGTGTGTGTGTGTGTGTGTGTGTGTGTGTGTGTGTGTGTGTGTGTGTGTGTGTGTGTGTGTGTGTGTGTGTGTGTGTGTGTGTGTGTGTGTGTGTGTGTGTGTGTGTGTACAGAAAATCACAGAAATCACGTAGAGCCCACCTTAACGGATTCGCCTGTACACACCACAACTGGATCTGTAACCTTTTTGGAAAAATAAACATTTCTTTAACCATCACCAAACTGACATTGTAAGATTTCTCGTAAATTACGGTAGATAAATGGCTGGTTCTACTTTTTCTTACACCGCAGGTTTATGTACTTTGACGTGGAGTGGTCAAATTAGTGCTGTATGGATTACAATGGTCGTTCTGAATATTAAGGCTACACTCACTTCATGTTACACACAGACACAACCATGCAAATTGGTTGGGTAATTATTTATTTAGATATCACATTATAGTCTTAGTCTTATCCAGACATCATACATATTTTCATTAAATCACATCCAATTCACACACACCAACCTACTCAGATCTACTACAGACAATATCCTGATTAAATTTTCTAACCTATGTGGCATTGACTCACAGGCAGACAGGCAAGGGAATAAAAAAAACTAAAAGTGATAAAAAGAACATAAAAACACCAGTTGCTTTGTGCATACCTGATTGTTGAATTCTAAACATCAAACATTTGAAATCTACATTTTTGTTCATCATTATTTTTTTTACCTTTATTTAACTAGGCAAGTCAGTTAAGAACAAATTCTTATTTTCAATGGCAGCCTAGGAAAAGTGGGTTAACTGCCTGTTCCGGGGCAGAATGACAGCTCAGGGATTTGAACTTGCAACCTTTTGGCTGCTAGTCCAACACTCTAACCACTAGGCTACCCTGCCGCCCCACCTCTTATGACAGTAATTTTACAAGCACCAATTATGGTACATTTAGACTGAGAATAGTATCTAGTTATTGTAAGGTGATGCAAAAAATACTAGTGAAATGCATGGCAGAATTTAATTATTTTCTTTTACCAGGTATTGTTCAACCTGATCAGACAGGTTGTTTAGGATGGACAATACATTGGCAATACTATAAGACAACTACTATAAATAATAGAACATGAAACATTTAAGAAACCAGTCCTGTTATTCATAGAGGATTTTGAAAGCCTTTTGATTAAAGACTGGATTTTATATATATATATATATATATATGCCTGGATTTTTACATTTTGGTTTTGTCTCTTATTCAATGGGTTATGCAAAAAAAGTTATGCATAGTTATGTATAGCAATCCCGGGTGTAAAATAGTAAATCGAGTTTTTAACTGTCAAGAGAAGTTAAACAAGGATGTCCGCTGTCACCATATCTATTCGTTATGGCCATCGAAATGCTAGCTGTTAAAATCAGATAACATTAGAGGATTAGAAATTCAAGATTAAAAAGAAAAGGTGTCCATGTATGCCGATGACTCAAGTTTTATATTAAGCTAGATCCCTGCAATGTCTCATTGAATATCTAGATAACTTTTCTGGACTCACTGGACTAAAACCTAAATAATGAATAGGGTGGGCTGAGATTATTAAATATAAAAGCACTAAACCTCTAAAAGCTTTATTTACACAAAAGTTTTACTTAGTCCCAAAATGGTTCTCAAGTAGATTAAAGTAAAGCACATCCATGGTTTAAAAATTGCCTTTTTGCATTGTCATGTCTCATTTTCGATTAATTGAAAATTAGACCTTCTTCAAAGTATCTCTTTTTCAAACAAGCAATGTAGAGCTGGTTATAATTTCAATGTCATCCCCCAGAAAGGCTAAAACAAACAATACAAATATTATGGCTGGTTGATAAAATACCTGTATTTATGGAGAATATGTTTGAAAAGGGTATTTTGATTTTAAACGATATTGTATATTAGAATGGTAGAGTTTTGTCTTTTATGGAGCAATCGGAATTGTATGGGAAGTTCTGCTCAATCCAAGACTATAACCAATTGATTACAGCAATAACTCAAAAATAGAGGCAGGTGGCAGCGGGAGGAGGTAGGGATTTGGTCTGTCTACCCAATATAAAACTGGCGGAGGAACAAAAATAGCATAAATAGGAAAGTGTACCAGTTTCATTTCAGGACCAGGATGTTGACAGTTGTGCCATACAGATTGTAAAATAGCTGGGAAGAGAATTTCGATATACCGATTCCATGTAAGTTGATATTTAAAAAACACAAAATTCAAGACTGTGCTTTTCAGCTAAAATTATTACACAGAATTCTTGCCACCTACAAAATGTTGAATATTTGGGGCATGCAATCATCGCAGCTACGCAGATTTAGTTGAGAGGATACAGCATCAATAGACAATTTGTTCTGGTATTTCCCTCAGGTAGCATGCATCTGGTCCCAGTTTCAGGAATGGATTAAAAATGTTATCTTCAATTGGCCATAGCAATAGCATTGTTGGGAGATTTGGAAAGATTGGGTCAGTAAATTACTAATACTCTTAGTAAAATTATTTATCTTCCACTCGGGGGGAGGGGGGGGGGGGTCTTGGATGGTTGGTGACCTGGTGGATGGGAGCTTAGGTCGGTGGCCAAGAGGTTGCTGGTTTGGGTCTCCGATTTGACTTGGTGGGAGATCTGTCAATGTGCCTTTGGGCGTGGAGCTTGACCCTGGTTGCTCCTGTGAGTTGCTCTGCATGGAAGTTTCTGTCAGATAACTCAATGTAATGTTGGAATTAAATTAAAATAAAGAATCTGCTTCAGTGGGCACACAATCTCCAGCACTGGATAATTGAGGTAAGGAAATATATTGCCGAATCCTGGTTCCTGTTGTGTCATGCTGATGGCTGAGTCAGGCTCCATCCTGCCTGGCGTTAATAGTACAGTCTGGCGCTGGTGGTGTAATGATGTGTGGAGTGTTTTCCTGGCACAAGTTAGGTCCCTTGATACTGTTACGTTCCCCAGCAAGAAAACCAAAAATGTTGCAAAAACAGTAGGGGGAAACTAACAAAGAGTCACTGACCAACAATCAAAACAGGTGGGGTTATAGGAGGTGTTCTTAGGGGTGTCCACTAAAAGTTGCCTAGCAACAACTGGAAACTAAAAGACAACCACCATGAAAGCCTACTAAATTTGCCCAAGAAAAGGCAAACAATAGAAAAACTGACACCAAACTTAAAGACAGGAAGCAAACCAAAAATATAGAGCAAAATTAAAATAGGGAAATCATCATTTTATCTAACTAGGCAAATCAGTTAACAAATTCCTATTTACAATGACGACCTATCCCATGTGATGCTGGCCCACAGCCAGATGTTATGTAACCTGGATTTAAACCAGGGACTGTAGTGATACCTCTTTCACTGAGATGCAGTGCCTTAGACCACTGCGCCACTCGGGAGCCCAACAGGCTCAAGGATTGTCTGTCTAGACCTCACCCTAGGACATGCCAACTAAAGGTATTAACCCTCCACAGATATAGTGACAACTGGAGCTTTTAAATAGCACATGAGCCAGCACAGGTGTAACACCTTCCTACTAACAAGATGGAAACAGCACAGGTGTAACACATACTGACTAACAAGGTGACACCAATCGGTGTGCCCTACATGCTATAGTCCAATTTCAAAGCACAAATGGAAAATCCAAAGCCCGTTACACCTTCCCCCGTAAGACAACGAATACAGCATTCCAGGTTTTTCTTTATTTTTACTATTTTCTACAATCACGTAGTAACCAAAATAGTGTTAAACAAATCAAGATATATTTTATATTTGAGATTCTTCAAAGTAGTCACCCTTTGCTTTGTATGACAGCTTTGCACACTCTTGAATGAGTTGGTGTGTCAACTTTTGACTGGTACTGGATATCCCAAGGTTTGTGGGGAGGGGGGAGAATCTGCATTAGCTTGGACGTGTGAGGTTCGACTTCAAACAAGGAAGCAAAATAGAATCCATCGTTCTATATGGTGGTAGGCGGTTTCAGCAACAGCTGTGCTGGACTGTGGTCGACATGGATGGTAGTTCTGATGGTATGGGTGGGGATGATGAGTCATGGACCTGGATGGTCTGTGGTGAAAAAGAATGGGCCTGCTATAAGAGCTGCTGAAAGCAGTGGCACTTCTAGTGTTGAAAACGTGAAGAGAGTGAAGGTACTGAAAAACAAAAGTCATTGTGTTGGAGTGGAACGTTGTAATTGTGTTACACCTTTTAGATGAACCAATTCTGTTAAGAAAGAGAGAGGGTACGTCACATTAGCCAGTTCATTGGTAATGGTACACTTCTAAAATTATTTGGTGTCTATGTTCAGCAAGGGAAGATTCTAAAAATGAAAACTCAATGGGAAGACAATCACAAGTCATGTTCCTGGAGCTTCGGCTAGGCTGAGGGGGGTCCTTTCTGGGGTTCCACTATCTATGTCCACTATCTATTTTATTCTAGATGATCTAGAATAAAATGTAGAGGGGGCATAGTGGTTGAAGCAAAAAGTATGTTCAGTAAGAAGGAGGGGCAGAGAAGTAGTATTATTCATATTTGAGAAGGTTGTACCTAGGAAAGTACAGATGGGCTTCCTGGCTTTCACTGTTAGAGAATTTGACCCACCTCCGTTGAGGTGTTTTAAATGCAAAAGAATGTGACATGTAGTGGCTCTGTGCAAAGGAAAGAAAAGATGTGGGAGGGAACATGATTATGGTGAATGTGGGAACAATGTCAAGGGTAAATGTTGTAAACTGTGTGTGGGGACACATTGCAGCATTTGGTGGATGCCAGGTGCAGAAAGAGGCTTAGAGAGGCCCAAAGATAGAAAATCACTCCTAATGTCTCTTATGCAGAGGCTGCAAGCAGATTGGTGGAACTATTAGGCAGAATAATGGCGATATTAGGGTCAGTACTGAAATAAGTGTACTTACTGTCGGAAATGTTGCTTATGTTAGTCCAGACACGGATACGAGACCTGCTCAGAAATCTCTCACAAATGTTTCATTTCAAAGGGCACCTTAATAGTTAATCAGATTGACTTCATAATGTTCATTGGAGTCGTTATCAACCTGACTGCATTGGTGGGAAGAAGAACTGCCAAGTTGAAGATCATTCTGGAAGCAGCAACAGTGATTTTAGGAGTAACAGATGTTACTGTCGACATGAGTGTTTATATGTTGACCCCTAATAATACCAATGATGGAATGCCTCAGTATGATAATTAGAGTTATGGTTTTTGTTATCCTTCAGTGGAATGCCAGAAGCCTCATTGCTAACGGTCAGGAGTTTAAGAAATATGTAATAGATTTCGAGATGAAAACTGATGTGATATGTTCAAGAAACATGGCTTAGACCACATCTTGATTTTATTACTCCTGGTTATTGTTCAATCAGTTCTGATAGATCAACTGGACAGGGTGGTGGGTGTGCTACGTTCATAAGGGAAGCCTTGAATATCATAATATAACTGTCTGAATAGGAATGTGATGGAGGTTTACAGTGCAGGTAGTAATATTAAGAGACACAATTTCACAACCCTTGTCGTCAACAATCTGTAGCGACGTTTGATGAAATGTCAGGATAATTGGGGTCTAGAGAGATATGGTGCAGCGACTTTAATGCACATAGTAGTTTATGGGGAAGCACGCACACAGATGCTAATGGTACAATTGTGGAAGATAGGATGGAAACAAGAGCATTAGTATGTCTTAACGATGGATGTGGTACAAGAGTTGATGATGTTAGAGGGGTTACATCCTGCCTGGACCTCACAATGGCTTCTAACTCTATTGCATCTGTGACATTTGCTAGGGTACATAGTAGGGTTACTTTGGATGAATGATCTAAGCAATGCAGGTGTGAGATTTTAAATGCTCATGTTAATGTGTATAAGGAAATGGGATACTGTTGACTCTTCTTTGGATGCTGTTTTTACCATACACGAGATGGGTTCAGCTCCAGGTCATGATCAGTTGTGCTGTCTAATGTTTAAGCATCTACCATGCATGTCACATGTCCCACTGGACATCACCGGTCTGCTAACCATCGGTCCTGGCAACCCATCTTTACGCACAACTGGCAACAATCATTATGCACACCCGTGTCTCATCATCAGTCACACCTGGACTTCATTACTCCCTTGATTACTTACCCTTTATATGGCACTCTTGTTATCAGTCATCAGGTAGTATTGTTTCTGTTTCTATGTCAGACGCTTCTCTTGTTTGGTATCACGCCATGTTCGTTATTATTAAACTCACTAACTGCACGTGCTTCCTGACTCCCTGCATCTATGTTACAGAATACTACCTCCACAAATGGAAGCAGCAGTTAACTAAGACATCTCTCAGATGGTCGGCGAACAGGGACACCTACTTTGTCAATACCATGACCAGCTGGCTCATTTGGGGACTATGTATGAGGTCCTCCGTGTTCTTCAACGAGTCAACATTACTCAATGGGTGTCATCTCCAAACAGAGGAGGATTCTCTACCACAAGTTGACCCAGCGAGCCAGTACCCCAGCCCATCCAGCAGTCCGTCCTGGTCAGCGATGCTTGAATGTCCCTTCGGGACAGATATGACAGAACTCCTATGAAATGCGGTGGCTTCCTACTCCAGTGCTCCCTCTATTTCGCTCATCAGATGCGAGCCCCCACCACCGAGAGGTCCAAGGTTGCCACGGTTATTTATCTGCTGACTGGACAGGCATTGTTATGGGCCACAGCAGTTTGGGAGAGAGGAGAGGAAGAGCTGGGTTCCTATGAGGAGTTCAGGGGGTCTTCGACCATCCACTAGAGGGCAGAGGGGGGGGGTGAGCGTCTGCTCCAACTACGGCAGGATGGCCAGACCACGGCGGAGTGCGTGCTCAACTTTCAGACAGGGGCAGCATCCTGTGGATGGACCGAGCCGGCGCTCCGCACCCTATTCAGAAGAGGATTGCACGAAGAGGTCCAGATGGAGTTGGCGTGCCGAGATGACAACCTACCCTTGGACGCCCTTATTCGCGATGGCCATCGGTCTGGATAACATTCTTCGGGAGCGTACCCCCATCGCCCCTCTCCCTCCTCCATTGATCATTCTGAGTCAGAGCCTGAACCCATGGAGGTGGGGGCTACATGTCTCTCGTAGACAGCTGGGGCTATGTCCTTATTGCGAACAGGGGCGTCAGCTTCTGGATTTGTTTTGACCAGACCCTCACTTCTTCCCTTATCATCTCATATCTGCTCTCCTCTCCTTGTCTGGTTCAAGCACTGGATAGTCAACCACTGGGATCCGGGATAATCACACACGTCACAGCACCACTCACCCTCACCGTGGAATCCATACATCAATAAATCCTTCACTTCCTCATCAGTGCACCAATACACAAGATCATCCATACACAGGATGGAAATCAGACTGGGCACCAAAATGCTGTAAGACCTCCTTACCCATTACCTGTGGTCCCACGTCGGTTGAGAGTCCTGTGGTTGCCCTTCAGCCCAACATCCCAGAGGTATGCCAAGATCATCAGGAGTTTTTTTCCAAGACCCGCGCTACTTGTCTCCCTCCTCATCACCCCTGGGACTGTGCTATCGACCTGCTTGCAGGCTCTGCACGGCTGCATCTACCCGCTGTCTGTGGCCTGAAACAAAGGCTATGGAGGAGTACATCCAGGAGTCTCTGCAGCAGGGTTTCATCTGCATGTCCACCTCCAGGCTTCTTCTTCGTGGCCAAGATGTACGGAGGATTGTGCATTGATTACAGAAATCTGAATTCCATCACCACGAAGTATCGCTACCGTCTCCCATTGGTGCTGGCCGTGATTGAACAACTCCACAGGGATTGTGCCTACAATTTGATCCTCATACGGGAGGGAGATGAATGGAAGGCTGACTTCAGCACGATGTCTGGTCACTACAAGTACTTTGTGATGCCTTTTCGATTAGCCTATGCTCCGTCAGTGTTCCAGGCATTCGTCAACAATGTGTTCCGGGACATGCTTGGACACCAGATGGTCGTGTATATCGACGACATGCTGGTCTACTTGGCTACCTTGGAGTACATCAATCACGCCCGAGTAGTTCTGCCGTCTCCTTTTTTTGGTTACCAGATTGGCCCGCAAGGAGTCCTGGTGGATGCTGTCAGGTCATGGCCAGTCCAAACCACCATAAAGGGGTTACAATGTTTTTGGGGATTTGCCAACTTCTACTGCCAATTCATTGATTACAATAAATCCTTTTAGGATTAGGTGTCCCGCTAGTGGGACAACTTCCGGTGTAACTGGAAGACGCGCAATTCAAATAAATAATCATAGGTACATATGTCTTATTGGTTGAAAGTTCAAATTCTTATTAATCTAACAGCACTGTCTGATTGACTAGCTATTACAGAGAAACCATGCCATGCGATTGTTTAAGGATGGCGCCCCACATCAAAATATTTTTCCACCTGCACAGGTTTCATATATTAACAAATAGCGATTAAATGTTCACTTACTTTTTAAATCTTCCTCCGATTTTTCATCCAAAGGGTCCCAGCTATAACATGTAGTGTCGTTTTGTTAGATAAAACCCTTCTTTATATCCCTTTAGTTGGCACCATCGATTTGAGTGATCCACTCATTCAACGTGCAGAGAAAGGATTCCAAAAATCTACCCCTAAACTTTGTTTCAATAAGTCAAAATATGTTTCTACTTACTCCTCAGATACCCTAAAATGTAATCAAACTATAATATTTATTACGGAAAGAAGTATGTTCAATAGGGAACCAATTTAACAGGTGTGTCCTGTCTTCATTTCACACGCAAACATGAATTTCCAAGACTGTCCTTCTACTAAAACATTTTTTCTTATTCGTTTTTGAAGTTACAAGCCTGAAACCTTGAACATACACTGCTGACACCCTGTGGAAGCCATAGGAATTGCAGCCACGGAGCTAATTTTCAGTATGACCTTATACTTGCCAGTGTAAGAGGATGGTCTCTCAAAAAAAAAACTTCCAGTTTTTTCTTTGAATTTTCTGTGTTATTCTCCTACATTATTTTAGCATTTCTACAAACTGTTTTCTTTCCAATGGTACCACTTCTTTGCATATCCTGGCTTCAGGGCCTGAGCAAGAGTCAGTTTACTTTGGGCACGTCATTCAGGTGGAAATTGGGAAAAAGGGGGCCTAGTTCTAAGAGGTTTTTAACAACTTTAGCTCGATTGCCTCTCTTACTTTACTCGTCAAGGGTTGTCCATGGAAGATGGGATGGAATTCTGCTACTGACGAAGACTTCCGACAACTGAAGGGTCATTTCACCTTTGCCCCTTTGCTATAACATCTGGATACTACACTGCCCTTCGTGGTGGAGGTGGATGCTTCAGAAGTAGATGTGGGGGCTGTCCCGTCAAGGTAATGAACAGAAATTGTATCCATGTGTATAAAGCTGTCTCCTGCAGATAGGAACTATGATGTTGGCAGTCGGGAGCTCCTGGTGGTGAAGTTGGCATTTGAGGAGCGGAGACACTGGATGGAACCCAGGACCTATTTTTTTTTGTCCACACTGGCCATTGGAACCTGGAGTACATATGGAAAACGAGGCGACTGAACCTGTGCCAAGCCAGGTGGGCCCTTTTCTTCACCAAATTCAATTTCACGCTGACATATCACCCAGGTTTAAAAACAAAAAACATCATAGCCGATGTCCCATCTCTATGATTCAGGAGAGGTTCCTGTCTTGAGTGACCCATAATCCTGCCCTCTCGAGTCATAGCCCCCGTGCTCTGGGATATACTTAGACGTGGACATTCGCCAGGCCCTGTAGAGGGAACCAGCACCTGCCACCTGAGGACACCTACGGATCAGCTATTGACCTGGGCACACACAGCTGTCGTCGCTGGACATCCAGGTATCATCCGCACCATTCAGTCCATCTCTGGAAAGTACTGGTGGCCCACCTTGGCGCAGGACGTCACATATTATGTCAACTCCTGTTCCATATGTGCCCAATCCAAATCTCCCCCGGAACACTCCAGCAGGGAAACTCCTTCCCATGCCTCAGCATCCCTGGTCTCATCTGTCCATTGACTTTGTCACTGATCTCCCCTCTTTTGATTATTTTACCACCATTTTTGTGATAGTGGACAGATTCTCTGAATCATTCCGTTTCATTCCTCTCTCTGGTCTCCCTACTGCTCTCCAGGTTGCTGAGGCACTGTTCCAGCAGGTCTTCCGGAATTATGGTCTTCCGGAGGATATCGTCTCCGATCTTGGCCCACAAATCACGTGTATGGAAGGCTTTCATGGAGAAGTTGGGGTCATGGTCAGCCTCACTTCCGGATACCGGCATCAGTCTAATGGGCAGGTGGAGAGGATGAACCAGGAGCTAGGGAGGTTCCCGAGGAGCCACTGGCAGGACCAGCAGCAGGAGTGGGCAAGATTCCTTCCTTGGGCTGAATACGCCCAGAATTCATTGTGACACTCCTCCACCAGGCTGACTCCCTTCCAGTGTGTTCTGGTTTCAGCCAGCCCTGTCTGCGTGAACTCTGAGCCGGATCGACGCTCCTGCGGTGGACGTATGGTTCAGGTGCACAGAAGAGGTATGGAACGATGCCCACGTGAGACTCCAGCGTCTACGTTACACATGTTCTCCTGAGATTATCTAATAAGATTTGGAGTGAGGGGGTTGTACCTTCTGGTTGGAAACGTGCAGTAATATTATCTTTAGTAAAGCCTGTTAAGGACCCTTCTTATGCTGATAGTTATCAACCAATAGCACTGACGTCTAACTTGTGTAAACTGATGGAAAAGATGGTCAATAGATAGCGGTTTATTGAGTCAAAGTGGATTCCGTAAAGGCAGATCTACTTTGGATACATTAGTAAAGGTGTGCAATGAAGTTGAGAACTCTGGTCATGAAAGAAGCAATGCCGGCCTTTCTGTACATTCAAAAGGCTTATGACACTATGTGGCGAGATGGCCTACTGATAAAGATGGAAAGGCTTGATACTGGTTGGAGATTAAATAACTGGGTTCTGGCCTTAATTAAATAGCTTTTTTTCAGTTCAAATGGGATCCATTTGATCTGATGCCTTTGGAGTTGACAATGGTTTTCCTCAAGGCAGTGTTATCAGTCCTATGTTGTTAAACACTATGATTAACAATGTGTTTTCGAACGAAGGTAGAGGTACTGGGGCTTCCCTATATGCTGTTGGAGCTATTTGGAAGAGGGGAAGGAATGTCTCTCATGATCAAATCTATTCAACAAGCTATAGTGTGTATTGAAAGCCGGTCGATTGACTCAGATTTTAAATTGACAGTGGCGAAGTCTTGTATGTTCTTCTCAAAGGAGAAAGTTGCTAAAAATATAGTTATTTCTGTATGGACAGCCTATTGGGGGGGGGGGGGGGGGGGGGGGTTTCTAAGTACAAATATTTGGGTCTATGGTTCAATGAGTGATATACATGGAAAGAATTATAGTACTACCAGATTCTCTGTCTGTATTGAAGAGGTTATCATTTAGTAAATCTAATATATACAGTTGAAGTCGAACGTTTACATACACCTTCGCCAAATGCATTTAAACTCAGTTCTTCACAATTCCTGACATTTAATCCTAGTAAAAATTATTTCCTGTCTTAGGTCAGTTAGGATCACCACTTTATTTTAAGAATGTGAAATGTAAGAATAATAGATCATTATTTATTTCAGCTTTTATTTATTTCACCACATTCCCAGTGGGTCAGAAGTTTACATACACTCAATTAGTATTTGGCAGCATTGCCTTGAAATTGTTTAGCCTGGGGCAAACGTTTCGGGTAGCCTTCCCACAATAAGTTGGGTGAATGTTGGCCCATTCCTCCTGACAGAGCTGGTGTAACTAAGTCAGGTTTCTAGGCCTCCTTGCTAGCACACGCTTTTTCAGTTCTGCCCACAAAATTTCTATTGGATTGAGGTCAGGGCTTTGTGATGGCCACTCCAATGCCTTGACTTTGTCCTTAAGCCATTTTGCCAGAACTTTGGAAGTATGCTTGGGGTCATTGTACTTTTGGAAGACCCATTTGCGACAAAGCTTTAACTTCCTGACTGATGTCTTGAGATGTGGATATATTGAAGCAACATAATTTTCCTTCCTCGTGACGCCATCTATTTTGTGAAGTGCACCAGTCCCTCCTGCAGCAAAGCACCCTCACAACATGATGATGCCACCCCCGGGCTTCAGGGTTGGAATGGTGATCTTTGGCTTGCAAGCCTCCCCCTTTTTCCTCTAAACATAACAATGATCATTATGGACAAACAGTTATATTCTTGTTTCATCAGACCAGAGGACATTTCTCCAAAAATTACAATCTTCATCCCAATGTGCAGTTGCAAACCGTAGTCTGCCTTTTTTATGGTGGTTTTGGAGCAGTGGCTTCTTCCTTGCTGAGCGGGCTTTCAGGTTATGTCAACATAGGACTCGTTTTACAGTGGATATACACTGCTCAAAAAAATAAAGGGAACACTTAAACAACACAATGTAACTCCAAGTCAATCACACTTCTGTGAAATCAAACTGTCCACTTAGGAAGCAACACTGATTGACAATAAATTTCACATGCTGCTGTGCAAATGGAATAGACAACAGGTGGAAATTATAGGCAATTAGCAAGACACCCCCAATAAAGGAGTGGTTCTGCAGGTGGTGACCACAGACCACTTCTCAGTTCCTATGCTTCCTGGCTGATGTTTTGGTCACTTTTGAATGCTGGCGGTGCTTTCACTCTAGTGGTAGCATGAGACGGAGTCTACAACCCACACAAGTGGCTCAGGTAGTGCAGCTCATCCAGGATGGCACATCAATGCGAGCTGTGGCAAGAAGGTTTGCTGTGTCTGTCAGTGTAGTGTCCAGAGCATAGAGGCGGTACCAGGAAAAAAATATTTAATAAGAATATTTCATTCAATCAGATCTAGGATGTGTTATTTTAGTGTTCCCTTTATTTTTTTGAGCATTGTAGATACTTTTGTACCTGTTTCTTCCAGCATCTTCACAAGGTCCATTGTTCTGGGATTGATTTGCACTTTTCACACCAAAGTACATTCATCTCTAGGAGACAGAACGTGTCTCCTTCCTGAGCGGTATGACGTCTGCGTGGTCCCATGGTGTTTATACTTGCGTACTATTGTTTGTACAGATGAACATGATATGTCCCCAGTTATTGCAAGTATAGGTGCAAACTTGTGGATACCTAAAAAGTAACGAACTGTTCTGTTATGGACATGTTCAATTTTGAGATACCTTTTTAGCACCTCACACTCCTGCTGAATAGTCCAGAACAGGACACACGCACGTCTGATACAGTTTGGAATACGTGGCACAACCAATATCTTTGAGTGTTTTTGTTTTTCCTATAACTCCTCCAAGAGCTCCACTTGCTGAGTCGTCCAGGGCAGATGTTGCATATAGAAAGGTAATATGTTCCTCAATAAGAAGACCCAAATATTTATAAAGGCTAGTAAAACTCAAGAATGTCTTCACCAGTTTCTGCCGTCAAAATAGTGTCATCAGCATGTAAAAGGATACCTAGCATTTCATCATATTTAACTGTTAAATTTATTTTGCCAAATCATTTATAAACAAAGCAAACAAAGTCGGTGATAAGGCGTCTCCTTGTTTTACACCCGAAGGGTGTGGTAAACCAATCTGCACGATATTCATTAACACGCACACAAGCAATTGGTGCTTTGTAAAGAGATTGCATGACAGAATTTCCCATCAGCCAACGTCTTTAACAAACTATAGGCTAAATGATCCCTATTTACAAAATCAAAAGCTTTCTGGAAATCAATGAAACATGCAAAAGTAGGCTTCTCTTCGTGTAATCTATTTCTAATTATTGTACAGACCGAGAAGACATGATCTATACAGGCTCTGGATTTACGAAAACCCTTTTGTTCTCCATCAGAATGTTTTGGTCCTCCAAAAATGTAATTAGCCTACTGTTAAGGATGGACAAATATCATTTATAAACCGTACTTAATAAACGTATGTCTCTATAGTTCAGTGGCACTCTCGGGTCATTTTTTGAAGATTTGGGAATGGGATTCGCCATAGACTTATACCAAATGGATGGTAGTATACTGTACTCTGGGAGTGTAGGTTCACCTCTTTTTGTTTATTTTTCATTACATACCAATTTTGCTTTACAAAATCCTTTAGGTTAATCTGATAATTTCGCTGTAAGTATTTCTTACTTTTTGTTTGAGTTAATGCTGCCCACAGGTACTGTACATGTTATATCAACTGAATATATGCATTGAAAAATATTGAACTTGTAAACCCCGAACAAAAAATGACAAAACAAATAAAAAGCGATCAGGGGCGACTAGTCTCTCTAGACATCCAGTTTACCTCACACAATTTTCAAATGCTCTGGCTTACCACGTCTGTACATAATAGAACATCAGTTTGTTATAGAGGAACTACGTCACTGCCTACGTCATGACCTTATCTGCTTGAATAAAATACAAAATAGCAGATAGCAAGATGGAGATCACAGGAGTTATTATTATTGTCGCTAGTTTGCATGAACTACCTTCACTAAAACCACTGCAAAGGTTTTGCCTGCAAGCTTTGGTTTCGAATCTTGGCGTTCTGGCATGTCTGCCTCACAATTGGTTGGGAGAATTTTTTTCTATCAACTTGCCAAAAGATTCTGTAATTGAAACCAGACTCTAGTCACTGCTGTTGCCTAGGGTTGGGTTTACAAGGCTAAGGGGCGACAGTACTTCTAGGTCTCAGAAAAGCAGTAGTGCACTTACCATAGTCTTTTTACAGTACATTTCTGTAATGCTTTATTGTCGTTGTATAATTGCCAACTATCTTTACCCAATCTGAATGAGATCTTATATACTTAGGGACTGTATACCCTCAAATTATGTAATGCTAATTCTGACCACTGCCTTACTCCCTTCCTCTAAACAGCATAACTTTCTGGAGTAGACTCTTTTTGGGAACCAATTCATTTTAACCAGCAGCACATTTTACCTCAGTATTTTCATACCGAAGTCATGTTTACTGCAAACGTAACTGTCAATGGCAGAATTAGAAAAGTTTTACATGTAACGTAGCAGTGTCCAAATCGGGAGGTGCTAGCTAGCCTATAACGTAGCACGTTATGAGCTGCTGCTCGTTTCCTTGCTGTGGAAAGGTTTTGCAGCCGCTCCAAGGCCAATTGCAAGCCCGTAAACACGGTACTTATCCATCTTATTAACAGGATCCATTAAAGAATAATTTTCCTGTGTGCCCTGGCTCAAAGTTCCCATACAGGCTTGGCTGGTTAGTTTGTGTGTGTGTTGTGAATGTGAACCTACAGTCGTTTTTTCTTTAGTGTGTGTGAATGTTTTAATTGTGGTAACGGAAAGGCCAGTCAAGTTTAACGCTCCGCTGTATTCCTGGATGTGGCGACTGCCCTGGAGATGTATTTCCATTCCATAAAAACAGATATTACTACTTCAGATACTTATGTACTCTCCACCGCGGTGTTCTAGTTTAGTTTTTCTATGTTGGTGTTTGGTATGATTCCCAATTAGAGGCAGCTGGCTATCGTTGTCTCTAATTTAACAAAAATGGTTCCAAAAGTTTCCTTTTGCTTTCCCCATAGGATAACCCTTTTTCGTTCCAGGTAGAACCCTTTGGGGAAAAGGTTATATATGGAACCGAATAGGGTTTTACTTGGAACCAAAAAGGGTTATTCAAAGGGTTCTCCTATGGGGACAGCCGGAGAACCCTTTTAGTTTCTAGATAGCACCTTTTTTCTAAGAGTAGAGATGGCCTGGGCTACAGTTTATTGATACATAGACTGAATTGTAGTGTTTCAAGGCATTGTTAATGATGGTTGATGAGTATTACAACATAATTAGTAGAGCAAAATACACTCTAATGAGGTAGATATATGAGTAGATAGAATACGTAGGTGGAATTTCAAGTTACACACAATATTGATCATTATTTCAGATTCTTGGCAACAGGGGACTCCTACAGGACCATTGGATGGTCCACAGTGGCAGGCACTGTCCCCTCTGTGGCACAAGTCATTTGGGACTGTCTGGTTGGTGAATACATACCTGTCCCCAAGGAGGAAGACTGGAGGGCCATTGCTGCCGAGTTCCTGGAGAGGTGGAATTTCCCCGACAGTCTTGGCTCCATTGCCGGGAAACATCTAGTAATCCAGGCTCCACCGTGTTCTGGTTCTCAATTCTCCAAGGGTACATATTCAGTTGTACTGTTGTAGACGCCTTCTACTGTTTCTGTGTCGTTGATGTTGGTGCTTACGGCAAGGGAAGTGATGGTGGGACCCTCCGGTGACTTTGCCTTCGGCCAGGCACTTCAAACATGGGAGATTCCACCACCTGCGTTGTCGGCGATGAGGCCTTCCCTTGAGACCCAACCTCATGAGGCCCTAAGCTGGACGCCAGCTTCCATTGCCAAAGCCTGTAAGGATCTTTAACAAACAACTATCCAGGGCAAGGTTAGTTGTTGGAATTCTGGCAGCCTGGTGGAGAATGTATCGGAGAGTGCTTGGTCTCAGGCCCTCAAATGTTGATGCCTGGGTGAAGGCCACGTGTGTTCTCCACAACTACCTGCGGAGGTCATTCCAGGAGCTGAACCGGATGGAGACAGGCAGGCCAAATGGTCACCTACCTGATGTCACCAGGGCAGGTGCCAACAACGCCCCCAGACAGGAACTCCAGGTGAGGGAGAAACTGACCACGTACTTCCCATGGCAGTATGCCGTGGAGTGATACAGCTCTTTTAAGAGCCCCCTAACACCAAGGTTATTTTAAGAACCATCCACCGTTGTCCATAAAATAGCATTTTTTCCCAGATAATTTTATGTCTCCTTGTCTCTCTTCATTTGGAAGTTATATTTAAGTGAAATTTGGGAGTAAAGACCGCACCTTAACAGCTTCCCTCTCCCATTAACATCACTATTATACACATTTCTGCTGAAATGAGTTGAGTGGATCTGGGGGCTGGTACCTCCCAGGGCGCCTGGTGTGACGTTGTTCCTCTTCGTTTCTCTCCATGTTTCTCTCCTTGTTTGTCTCCACGGCCACATCCTGTTCAACAAGGTCCTCAGTGGTCACTTCTATGAGGATCATAATAATCTTAGGTGGTCATAGATCCAGAGGTGCTTCCTCCATTTCATCATCTTCCATGGCTGCACCAGTGGTGGTCATACTTGTGGATGATGTAGACGTTGTAGAGGGTCTCGCTGTACCGGTACAGGTGGTGGTCTCACTTGTAAATGACGTAGAGGGTCTTGATGCACAGGTGTCGCCCACACCTGTGGATGATGTAAAGGGTCTGGCTGTACAATTGCCACTTGTTGCCCTAGGCACAATAAATGGATCCAGAAAAGAACGAATGTGGCAGAAGCGCCAAATCTGCTGGCCTGACGCTGCTGACCCAGACCTTTTTCTCTGCCCTTCTCTCTGATACCTGTCCCTGAGTCCTCTCCACTTCCTCCTAGTCTTCTTCTACATAGACATGAACATCACCTAGCATAACTATAGTTTTTCGATAGCTATCATGGACATGTCGCCTACTGTACACACAGACACACACACACACACGATTATCTGACCAAATTATCAGGGGTACAGTAATATCTACGATTTCTACTATTTATCTACTATTTATCTGACATACACACTCACACTCTTTCAAACATGGTAATTTGGCCCATATATTACTATTTCTTTCACACACACACACCTTATTGGCTAGGTTAGCTAGCTAGCAAACTAGCCACATCTAGCACAAGCTCACTCTCCAAGCAGCATTTTTTGTGTTTGTCCCTGTAGCTGTCAGCAGTTGTCAAAAATACACTGTTTTGAGGATACTGCGAAAATGATTCTCTCCTCCATGTGTCCAAACTCATGCGACTGTCTGCAAAAGATACCTGCATCAGTATAGTTGCATTGCTGCGCAAAAATGTTATAGAGCATTGATGCAAAAACGCAGTCCGTGTGTTCGAAGCGTAAGGGTGGACTATCTATCTATTGCTGTCTCGCTGTCTCTCTGAAGAGGCCTCTATCTGATTAAACTACAGTACAGTACCCCCTCATACATGCAACCTATGACGTTCCAGCACATGAGTGATGAGTGAGATATGTTCCCACTGCAAATGGTTCGTATTTAGACCCCCAGCTATCACTCACATCTCGGACTGGGATTCTAAGGAGCACGGGACCCAGGGCATGGTCAGACTGAAGATAAGTGCTGTGTCCACCTCACTCCTTCCTATAATGGAGAGTACACGTATTGTCTGTCCCAAATGGTACTCTATTCCCTACATGGGCCCCTATGGGCCCTGATCAAAAGTAGTGTAATTTATAAGGAATAGGTTGACATTTGGGACTGACCAAGGAAAGAATGTTCCACAGGGGGACACAGGGGAAGATGGATGTTGTAGCCCTTTCCGGCAGTAAATCATCAGAAGCGCCCTCTTTGCCCTCATTGGTGGAACGTTATTACTGTTTTTTATAATTTCATAATTAATCAAGATAAAAATAAAATAAAACAGACAATCTGGAGATTTTATATCAAACAGTTCTGTCATATTTCAGTCTTCTATGATGTATTTCAAGTGTAATATTGGGAGGCAAACTCAAAATTGAATATATTTCAAATCTATATCTGACATGGCACAGGTGTCTTCCTTTTGTTTCAAAGTAGATTTGTTTAAGACTACCAAGAATCGCTCTGTGTGAAGCTGATGTCTCCCACTGCAGTAAAAGGTTAAAGTTCTCAGTGTACAAGCATTTTGAAACGAGACAAAAATATTTCCAAAAATGTGTAGTGTATTTTTGAGCAATCGGGGGAGAAGGGCCTTGCTCATGGAGGTGACCAAGAACCTGATGGTCCGACAGAGCTTCAGAGTTCCTCTGTTCTTCTTCCAGAAGAACAAACATCTCTGCAGCACTCTACCAATCAGGCCTTTATGGCAGAGTGGCCAGGCGAAAGCCACTCCTCAGTAAAAGGCGCATGACATAAAAGGGACATGGCAGCCTGCTTGGAGTTTGCCAATAGGCACCTAATGACTCTCAGACCATGAGAAATAAGATTCTCTGGTCTGATGAAACCAAGATTGAACTCTTTGGCCTGAATACCAAACTTCAAATCTGGAGGAAACTTGGCACCATCCATACGGTGAAGCATGGCGGTGGCAGCATCATGTTGTGGCAATGTTTTTCATTGTCAAGGACTGGAAAACTAGTCAGGATCGAGGGAAAGATTTCTGGAGCAAAGTACAGAGAGATCCTTGATGAAAACATGCTCCAGAGCGCTCAGTACCTCTGACTGGGTTGAAGGTTCACCTTCCAACAGGACAACGACACTAAGCAAACAGCCAAGACAACGCAGGGGTCTCTGAATGTCCTTGAGTGGCCCAGCCAGAGCCCGGACTTGAACCCGATCTAACATATCTGGAAAGACCTGAAAATAGCTGTGCAGTGACGTTCCCCATTCACCCTGACAGAGCTTGAGAGGATCTGCAGAGAAGAATGGGAGAAACTCCCCAAATACAGGTGTGTTTTGAAAAAAAATGATAAACCTGCTTTTGCTTTGTCATTATGGGGTATTGTGTCTAGATTGACGAGGAAAAAAATATTTTATACATTTTAGAATAAGGCTGTAACGTAACAAAATGTGGTAAAAGTCAATACTTTCTGAATGCACTTTACAGTATAGGGCCCCCAGTAGTTGTAGGGATAGGCCTACATTCAGAGAGAGAGATTGCATCCCAAGTGGCACCCTATTCACTATATAGTGCTCTACCTTTGGCCAGGGCCTAATTAAAATTAGTGCACTATGTAGATTGTAGGGATCAGGGTACCATTTGGGACTCAAAACATGTGTGTGCTCTCTGTTCTTGGAAGGAGTGAGGTTGAAAGAAATGATCTCATAGCAAAACATCTGCCTCTGTATAACGTAATGTAAAAGTTTGTTGGATCAATTGCAATGTAATGCTGAAGTTATTATCGCAGTGACACAACTTAAAGTTTGTCATATATTTTCAGGTTTCACATGTAGCGTAGATGTCTAGATGAAACCACATACCACGTCATTAATCCAGCTATACTGTGAAAGTGCCTCAACCCTGAATGAAAAAGATCAGCACGGAATAAAATGACATGTTGCCTATCTTTTCCATTCATTTTGGAATGTGCCCTGTATCTTATCTATACAACAATTGACAGAATTTGACGTTGGACTGAAATGTTCCTTGAAACCAATGCAGTCGCTGTGAATGTCATGAACCCTCACATCCGCCATTAGAATCAATACACTGCTAGTACAGTATATGGTTCATATGAGGACTATACAGATTATAATGCACTCAAATCACTAACAACCCCATTTACCATAATTTTTTATTGCTTATCAGTGGGGGCTCCTTAGAATAGGAAGGGGAGGACCATCCTACTGAGTGAATTTCAGAAAAAATTATAGTAATGAAACATTAAAAAAGTAATCCTTTTTTAGAAAAAAACGTACTAAATATATTCACATCACCAAATTCTTAGCCTCTACCGAGTGCCCAAAAAAACGGATTGTCTTCTCTGGGATGTCGAAATCAATTCAAAATGATTTGATCATTTCCATCACATCATCCATTTAAAAGTGAGATTGAAAGAGAGGTTGGCACAGCTCCTTTTTTTGACATGTCAAATGGATGGAACCACAGACATGGCAAGCCTCTGAAAACCTCAATTCATGCCTCATACCCTCATTCAATCACTGCTGTGATCTCCTCCCAACACTGTGTATGTAGCCCTCAACTAACACCATCTATCAATGATTTTACTGTAAATGTCTTTATAGTCTCTTCCCTGCGGTTCGAGCCTACACCGTGGGTCTCCCATCTTCCAACGTTTTTCAAGTCAGCAGCCTCCACTGTTATTTTTATTTATTTTTATTTCAACTTTATTTAACCAGGTAGGCCAGTTGAGAACAAGTTCTGATTTACAACTGCCACCTGGCCAAGATAAAGCAAAGCAGTGAGACAAAAACAACAACACAGAGTTACACATAAACAAACGTACAGTCAATAACACAATAGAAAAATCTATGTAAAGTGTGTGCAAATGTAGAAGAGTAGGAAGGGTAAGGCAATAAATAGGCCATAGAGGTGAAATAATTACAATTTAGCATTAACACCGGAGTGATAGATGTGCAGATGATGATGTGCAAGTAGAGATACTGGGGTGCAAAAGAGCAAGAAGATAAATAATAATATGGGGATGAGGTAGTTGGGTGTGCAATTTACAGATTGGCTGTGTACAGGTACAGTGATCTGTAAGCTGCTCTGACAGCTGATGCTGTATTTTTGTTCTTAACTGACTTGCCTAGTAAAATAAAATAAAAAAATAGATGACATGGAGCCAGTTGGTTTGGCGGTGAATATGTAGCAATGGCCAGCCAACGAGAGCATGCAGTAGTGGGTAGTATATGGAGCTTTGGGTACAAAACGGATGGCACGGTGATAGCCTCCAACACTCTACTCAGCAAACTGGATGGAGTCTATTTTGAAAATGACATCACCAAAGTCAAGGATCGGTAGGATAGTCAGTTTTACGAGGGTATGTTTGGCAGCATGAGTGAAGGATGCTTTGTTGCAAAATAGGAATCCGGTTCTAGATTTCATTTTGGATTGGAGATGCCTAACGTGAGTCTGGAAGGAGAGTTTACAGTCTAACCAGACACCTAGGTATTTGTAGTTGTCCACATATTCTAAGTCAGAACCGTCCAGAGTAGTGAAGGTGGACGGGCGGGCAGGTGCTGGCAGCAATCGGTTGAAGAGCGTGTACTTAATTTTACTAGCATTTAAAAGGTCCGGACAACAGGCCCTCCAATTGGACACACTGAACTCTATCTGAGAAGTAGTTGGTGAACCAGGCGAGGCAGTCATTTGAGAAATGCTGAGAATGCTGTGATTGACACAGTCGAAAGCCTTGGCCAGGTCGATGAAGACAGCTGCACAGTACAGTCTTCTATTGATGGTGGTTATGATATCGTTTAGGACCTTAGAGCGTGGCTGAGGTGCACCCGTAACCAGCTCGGAAGCCAGATTGCATAGTGGAGAAGGTACGGTGGGATTCAAAATGGTCGGTGATGGATAAAGGCCAATAACAGTTGGGGTCTAGAATGTCTCCACCTTTGAGGAGGGGGATGACCGCGGCAGCTTTCCAATCTTTGGGGATCTCAGACGATACAAAATAGAGGTTAAACAGGCTAGTAATAGGGGTTGCAACCATTTTGTCAGATCATTTTACAAAGAGGGTCCAGATTGTCTAGCCTAGCTGATTTGAAGGAATCCAGATTTTGCACCTCTTTCAGAACATCAGCTGTCTGGATTTGGGTGAAGGAGAAGCGGGGGAGGGGTGCTGCAGGGGGTGCGGAGCTGTTGGCTGGGGTTGGGATAGCCAGTTGGAAAGCATGGCCAGCCATATAACAAAGCTTATTGAAATTATCGATTATCATAGATTTATAAGTGGTGACAGTGTTTCCTAGCCTCAGTGCAGTGAGCAGCTGGGAGGAGGTGCTCTTATTCTCCATGGACTTTACAGTTATAAAAACCTTTTGGAATTAGTGCTACAAGACGCAAATGATGTATGAGCATACTAAGTATAATCTGATCACGGCCAATCAGGCCTAAGAATCTCAAGCAATCTAAAGCCTTTATTAGACTGCACTGTAGTGATCACATGAATCCCCTGTCTTTTATTGCCATTTGTCCACCTGTAACTCAACACATAAAACAACGCTTTAAGATTTTGAGGAGCAATACTTGCCTAGTTAAATAAAGGTTCAATAAAAAAAGTTAAATAATTTAAAAAATATACAGTGTTGGTTGGTTGATCTTGTACCTGTGAAATGTTGTCAAACTATTGGTGTTTTAATTGTGGGTTGTTCATATTAGTAGAAAGGAAGGAATGAGCCAATTTGAAACAGATATGAGAAGCCAGGAAAGACCTTCGCTAGCACCTCAGACAATTTTCTGCACTGTAAATGTAGGTGTTTCTCCACCTGTTTAGCATTTCAAAGCAAAAGACCAATACCATTAGGTCATCTTTAAATTCTTAACCTGCTTGCCGTTACATGGCTCGGCCCTTAACTCAATTCACATGTGGGCGAGATCAATTCCCCTCCATGTGTGGCTGTCCCAAGGGAGGTAATAATGCCAATATTCCCCACCTACCCACCCATCAGATCACACGCAACCACAACCACACACACACACACACACACACACACACACACAGACAAGCGCACACTCCCACACAGACACACACACACGCGCAGCAATTATTTATCCACCTCTTCATTAGAGGCTTATAGCCGTCAGCTCGTCTGCCTATCCGACAGAAGGCATGCTGGGTATTTGTTTACAACTGGTCATTTCAGACCGTGTTCAATCGCAATCCCCCCGCAGTTGAGAATGCCCTTCCTGACCGATTTTATTGGTCATCTTAAAAATGTCAAACGCGTCTTAACAAAACGAGATCAGAGCCATCAAGAAACCAAGCGGAGTGAGATCAAAGGTTATCGCCGAGTTTTAACGTCTTGATCACACGGCAACATTGGAAGGTCAGGGTTAACTCAACATGAATCTGTGATCTCCTGCACAGTGTCAAACGCCACCAAACAGCTCTTTTAAAAAAATGAAAGCTAATCTGGCAATGCTTTTTACCCATGACGGATCTGGCATCCTGAAGTTATTCGATGGAACGCCTAGAGTTACCCCAATCAAAAAAGGGAAAGAATGAGAAATAGCAGAGACTGAAATCGTAGACAGGAAGAGACTTCGAGACAAAGAGAGAGAATGTGAGAGTGATAAAGAAAGTGTAATAAAATATAACGTTGATCATTAATCTGATGTTCTAATGGGATGAATATTTTGTGTGTTTTTGTGTTTTCTGCACATGCTACTCTTGGCTTTGTCCTGTGGGAAGCCTGCCCATTAGCCCGGATTAGATTACACACAGACATTCTTGAAATTACTGTCATTAACCCACCGTATCAGTTACAGCACTGTGCTGGCCTCTGAATGCAGCCCCATGGATATATGAAGGACAATGAGACCACATCACTGACTGGAGATAGATGGATGGGTGGATTGACGGAGGATGGTGGGGGTAGTTTTTTTTGGCTGACCTGGATTCTGTTTTGTCTTAGCCTGCTTTCACATGCACGCACGCCAGACACATACACCCATCAGATTTAACCTTTTATTTATGCTACCTACGTTTGCCTTGTTGAAATAAAATAAAAATTCACGAGAGAGAAACACACTCACTCAGACACACACCCTCCCCACTCCAAGAACCCATAGTCTGAATTGTCTCGTGTTCACCCATTCACTACCTCAAAGCCCCTCACTCTGTGTTAACTGAGGACAATCAATCACAGCCATTTCCTGTGCCAAATGCCTCTGAGGATGGGTGATAAAAGGGTCACAGGAGAGTCAGGTATGCCCCACTCCTATACAGTGTATGTGCAATATGCACATTTAATAAAATGTGCATTCTTGGGGATCCTCCTAATTACCCCCCAAAACTGTAAAGACCAGAAACATGTATATATCCATAATATAAGTCCACTCTTCTTCTTTCACTCTGCTACAAGTGCACAGACACACTCACTCTGGCAGCAGTAGGTATTTTCACTTCACTCCGGAGGGCCAGAATGGCCACCAGTTTCCCACTAAGTCATGGTAATACCAGGGTGAGGGAATGGAAATTGCACATTAAAGTGTGTGGGTGCAGGCGGTGCCACCAGTGTGTGTGTGTGTGTGTGTGTGTGTACAGAGTGGGTTGCGTAACACTGACCCGGGCCCTTGAACCACGTTTTCACACACACACATTCACACACACATGCGATACAGCAGTAGCCAAGTGTCAAAAACCTATAGTCGAGCTAGGACCATGTAAACAATCTATAAAGCAAGCATTCTTGGCAGACCCCTCAGCGCATGACCACTCGCAGTGTTAAAAGTACCTTAAAATACACTGAAAAACACAGGCAGGTCCATGCATTTTAGGCCCACTTTATTGTCATATAAAGTGTTATCTAATTTAAATTGTGGTGGTGACATTGGATATGTGTTGGTTCTCTGTAAGTCAGGTCTATAAGGAAGATGGAGGAAAAACCTCTACATATTGGCCCTAAACGCCAGGGGCTGGTTTCCCGGACACGGATTAAGCCTAGTCCTGGATTACGTACTTCTCACAAGCATTTTCAGAAAGCACAAAGAGATGGCAGCCATGTTGGAAAAATCGAGGGATGAGAGGTGAGCTATTTAAATAGCTGTCCTTTTATTTATTTAGACGTCCATTTGGCATCCATTAAATTATAAGACATAGGCCGCACAGCACACAGACTTTACTGTTCCGTAATTCCTCACAAATGAGATCAAAGTTTTGGGATCAGTGCAGTTTAAATTTTGTTTTTATTCCCATCTTTAATTTATTTTTTTAATTTCCGCTTCGGTGAGCAGGGCATCTGCTTAAACAAATGGAGTGGGGGCGGCCGGTGGAAACTACAACGAGTCAATTGACATTATACTGTAGATGTGAAAACAGTGGCTTGATTCACTCAACGCCAAAAAGGTGGCTTTCAAATGGAGATTTGGGTTGTTTACAATGGAATATTTTGGTTGTACTGGAGACGCCATGCCATCCATACCGTGTTTCCTCAAACTGTACTGGACTGGGTTTCCCATTCCCAAAATCCCCATAGTGCATTGTGGTACTTCGCTTCTCTGGACAACCAATACCCAAGACGGTCATTAGAACAAAGCTTTGTTTTTGAGTTTCTGTTCAGAGGGGTGGATACTTTGCTACTTGTGTTAGTATCTTTCTCTCAATATCTCCCACCAGAACCTATTTGAGCATCTGGCGCAATTACACAAGATTTTAGTTCTGGTTACCGGAGGCTAACCAGATTTGTTGGTTTTTATTCACCCTATTTGTCACTTCAGACATTCACAACCGATGGCCCTCAGTAGGCTGCACACAAACAGAACTGTAACTGAATACACCACTTGACCAACTCAGTGGCCTTAGAGTGTCTGCCCTGAGATTATTAGGTTGGAAGTTCAATCCCCGGTTGAGTTGTACCAAAGACTCTAAAAATGGAACCTGATGCCTCTCTGTTTGGCACTCAGCATTAACCCATAAGAGTCTAAGCTGGATAAAAAAATATATTTTAGCCCATACTAACACACTGAATAACAGATTCACTACATGAAACAACAGTCCCCCCCCCAAAAAAAAAAAAAAAAAAACTGAAGGAAGTTTTGGACCCTGATCAAAAGTAGTGCACTATAAAGGGAATAGCATGCCATTTGGGATGCGGAATAATACTCTACAGTAGGTGGATAAAGCATGTGGCTAACGAAGAAGCTTCCTACGCAAGGTAGCTAAAGGGTGCTGAATAAGGGATATGAGGAGAGATAGGACATCAATCAAATGGACTCCTCCTCCCATCCCATGACCAATGTGATGAAATGTATCTAACTGTTGGGTCCCTAAACACACATACAGACATACACCCACCCACACACAGACACACACACACACACACCCGTGCTCCTGTGATGGCTGATGTACTAATAAAGCTAGGGGGAGGGAGGATGGAGGGTGAAAGAGGTTAGGGAAAGAGGGTAGGGCAGATAAGTGTGTGTTTGGGAGGAGGGGGTGGGTTAAGCAACTGTGCACAGTGAAACTGTGTGTCACCCCCCTGTACGCGCACGCACGCACGCACGCACGCACGCACACACACACACACACACACACACACACACTCACCCAACATCCTGGAAAGAGCAGCAAATACAGGGCCTGTCTCCAAAGTGCAAAACTCAGTCACCCACATTGACTGGGCTGCTGATCAAGCCTCAGCTCCAACAGCCCAGACATATGGTTTAGCGGTTTGGAGGGAGAAAAGGATGACGGAAGGGAGAGGTGGAAAGAGCAAGGAAAGGAAGGGGAAAAGAAGGATGGAGAGAAAGAGAGGGAGAGGCTCCTGGGTTTGTTTGTCCTCCGAGAGGTCTGAGTAAAGTATGAAAGCAGCTGCAGGATATGTAGCAATCTACTGTTGGCTTTTCTCTACTGTGGAATCCCCCAAACCTCACTTCCACTTCTTCATCTACTGCCTATGGTGTGCATTACCCCTCTCCCAGACTCAACATTAGTCCTGCTGAGGTTGAAATAAGTCCTACTGAGAGTAAGGGTATCCTAATATGGACACTGTACACCATGGCTACACACAGTCATGGTGCACTTACAGTGCACACATCAGAGGAGGTTGGTGGCACCTTAATTGGGGAGAACGGGCTTGTGGTAATGGCTGGACGGAAATGTGTGGAATGGTATCCAATACTACATCACATGGTTTCCATGTGCTTGATGCCATTCGATTCGCTCCGTTCCGGCCATTATTGTGAGCCGTCCTCCCCTCAGCAGCTTCCTGTGACACATGGACGGGTATGTCAACACACACATGCAGTCTAAAACATACACACACACACACACACATGCACAGAAGCTGACACTCTAAATGTACCAACACACATACACACACAAATTGTTGTCAGCAAACAAATATAGTTCACCATGCTGTGTTTCTATTATGTTATTTCGACAGCTCAGACGTTCCACTTTCTCATATCCCAGTCCTGAACATGGCATTCCCACGCCACTCTAAATACACACACACACACCAATATTCCCCCATCTGGAATACACACAGTATTTCCACCCAAAACTGCACATACACTCTGTCTCACATACACACACACGCACAAACACACATTTACCATTTATAACACCATGGCAGTGCATATTTGTTTGTGTGTAAGTCTTTGTGCGTGTGGGCGTGCCTGCCTACCTCTGTGTGTCTGTCTGTCTCTGCCTGCCTACCTCTGTGTGTATGTCTGTCTCTGCGCACATGTGTGTGTGACTGACCCGGATCAGTCTCAGCCAAGGTGTTCCCATTATTCACACTCCGGATCAGACACCCTAGGGTGGAATGTGATGTGGTGAGCCACATATGGAACAGACAGAATCCTTTCCAACCTTCCAACTGTCACCAGAGACTGGTTTATAGTGCTGCAATTATTCAGACAGCAGATCATAGGGCTTCCATGACCTGGGGAATAGATGTCTGGAGAATAGATTATCATGAAGAGAAGTGGCCAGTGGAACGAGGTCACACGTGCCTCTGTGTGTGTGCTTGGGACAAAGTGTGTGTGTGTGTGTGTGTCTTTGCATACACACACACTTTCCTTCTAACACATAAACACACACACACAAACTCAACACAAATAGCTAACTGACTTCTTCGGCAGGCTGTTGTTCGCTGACCTCTGACCCCAACCTCCAGGTTTGGTCCTCTCAGTATCTACACTGCATGTTGGTCTAAACCCGAGGGGCCCAACTATTCTCCAGTGTTGTGATCCTGGCATGGACAGCTGGTCTTTTTAAAAACACCAGAAAAAAACACCAGTCTTCATCTGGCCTGCTGACAGAGGAGTCTGGGCATGTGTGTGTGGGGAGAGGGGAGAGTTAGGGCCCTTATGGAGCCTTGCTGAGAGACGGAGTGGGTGTATGTATGTGTGTGTGTGTGTGTGTGTGTGTGTGTGTGTGTGTGTGTGTGTGTGTGTGTGTGGTAAGCTGACCTTTGGACGGATGAGACACAGATGACTGACTTAAGGACCTAAGGTATAAGCCCTGCGTTCATACGTCACCAAACACACACATTCTCTCAGACACTTACTCCCTCTAAGATTTACATGTCCTTCTGTGCCGAATGAGATTGTTGGAGAGAAGAAGGAGGTCCATAGGGGAAAGAAAGAGAGAGAGAGTTCAAGGGAGCCAAAGGGAGAGAGAAAGAGAGAGTAATGTAGATGTTGGGTGGGTATTGTCTGAAGTCAGCAGCTTTGGAAATCCCTCCCTCTGTCTTGGTCTTATAGAATCTACAGAGCGATGTGGGTCATGAAATCAGATTCCTCCAAAAAACATTAATACAATCCCTGAAAGAGGGGGAGAGGAAAAAGGGAGAAGTTAAACCAATAGAGAATAATAGAGAGGAAGTGGAAGAAGAGAGGGAGACACTGTGTTGTGTGTGTGTGTGTGTGTGTGTGTGTGTGTGTGTGTGTGTGTGTGTGTGTGTGTGTGTGTGTGTGTGTGTGTGTGTGTGTGTGTGTGTGCATGCGCTCAAGTACTTGCCTGTGCATATGGCAACTGTCAGTCTGTTTCACACACACACACATACACACACACAATGTCTCTCTCTCTTCTTCCACTTCCAATTTAACAGCATTGTACCTGCATCACTAAGCAGCTTAAAAGCAGGTACAGAGAGTAAAACATTCCACATGACATATCTACGTATCTGTTATATCTCACACTAATGTATACAATGTACGTCATGTAGTTGACTGAATGTGTGTCTAATTTGTGTGAGCTACTATAATCTGTACTTATCAATATCAATCAAACACAGTTCATTGCAGGACAGAATATTTAGTGTATTGTAATTTACAGTATTTTCACTAGCTTCTCAGTTCTACATGTACAGTGCCTTGCGAAAGTATTCGGCCCCCTTGAACTTTGCGACCTTTTGCCACATTTCAGGCTTCAAACATAAAGATATAAAACTGTATTTTTTTGTGAAGAATCAACAACAAGTGGGACACAATCATGAAGTGGAACGACATTTATTGGATATTTCAAACTTTCTAAAACTGAAAAATTGGGCGTGCAAAATTATTCAGCCCCTTTACTTTCAGTGCAGCAAACTCTCTCCAGAAGTTCAGTGAGGATCTCTGAATGATCCAATGTTGACCTAAATGACTAATGATGATAAATACAATCCACCTGTGTGTAATCAAGTCTCCGTATAAATGCACCTGCACTGTGATAGTCTCAGAGGTCCGTTAAAAGCGCAGAGAGCATCATGAAGAACAAGGAACACACCAGGCAGGTCCGAGATACTGTTGTGAAGAAGTTTAAAGCCGGATTTGGATACAAAAAGATTTCCCAAGCTTTAAACATCCCAAGGAGCACTGTGCAAGCGATAATATTGAAATGGAAGGAGTATCAGACCACTGCAAATCTACCAAGACCTGGCCGTCCCTCTAAACTTTCAGCTCATACAAGGAGAAGACTGATCAGAGATGCAACCAAGAGGCCCATTATCACTCTGGATGAACTGCAGAGATCTACAGCTGATGTGGGAGACTCTGTCCATAGGACAACAATCAGTGGTATATTGCACAAATCTGGCCTTTATGGAAGAGTGGCAAGAAGAAAGCCATTTCTTAAAGATATCCATAAAAAGTGTTGTTTAAAGTTTGCCACAAGCCACCTGGGAGACACACCAAACATGTGGAAGAAGGTGCTCTGGTCAGATGAAACCAAAATGGAACTTTTTGGCAACAATGCAAAATGTTATGTTTGGCGTAAAAGCAACACAGCTGAACACACCATCCCCACTGTCAAACATGGTGGTGGCAGCATCATGGTTTGGGCCTGCTTTTCTTCAGCAGGGACAGGGAAGATGGTTAAAATTGATGGGAAGATGGATGGAGCCAAATACAGGACCATTCTGGAAGAAAACCTGATGGAGTCTGCAAAAGACCTGACACTGGGACGGAGATTTGTCTTCCAACAAGACAATGATCCAAAACATAAAGCAAAATCTACAATGGAATGGTTCAAAAATAAACATATCCAGGTGTTAGAATGGCCAAGTCAAAGTCCAGACCTGAATCCAATCGAGAATCTGTGGAAAGAACTGAAAACTACTGTTCACAAATGCTCTCCATCCAACCTCACTGAGCTCGAGCTGTTTTGCAAGGAGGAATGGGAAAAATTTCAGTCTCTCGATGTGCAAAACTGATAGAGACATACCCCAAGCGACTTACAGCTGTAATCGCAGCAAAAGGTGGCGCTACAAAGTATTAACTTAAGGGGGCTGAATAATTTTGCACGCCCAATTTTTCAGTTTTTGAATTGTTAAAAAAGTTTGAAATATCCAATAAATGTCGTTCCACTTCATGATTGTGTCCCACTTGTTGTTGATTCTTCACAAAAAAATACAGTTTTATATCTTTATGTTTGAAGCCTGAAATGTGGCAAAAGGTTGCAAAGTTCAAGGGGGCCGAATACTTTCGCAAGGCACTGTACCTTTATTTTTCCAGGAAGTACCATTGAGTTCAGAATACCTCTTTTATAAGGGATACCTGGCCAAGATGGCAGTAAAATCAACTTTTACTAGCTTTTGAGCTCAAACTTAACCTGCTGCAAGATGATTCAAACAATATATTTGATCTCTGAAGAACTGGACTTTGTGGTCCACCAAATATTTATAGACACTGGATTTGACATTATGATGGATGTCATACAGTAGTCACTGGTATTTTATTTTCCTGGCTTGTATACACTCAGGCATTCAAAATCCCAGTGTCCATTTTCCCACCTGTGGGATATGTGTGTGTATGTGTGTTTGCATGCGTGTCTGTATTTAGTCCAAAGTTTGGACTCACCTACTCATTCCAAGGTTTTATTTTATTTTACTTTTTTCTACATTGTAGAATAATAGTGATGACATCAAAACTATGAAATAACACATATGGAATCATGTAGTAGCCAAAAAAGTGTTAATAGAAATCAAATCACCCTTTGTCTTGATGAAAGCTTTGCACACGTTGCACATTCTCTCAACCAGCTTCTTGAGGTAGTCACCTGGAATGTATTTCAATTAACAGGTGTGCCTTGTTAAAAGTGAATTTGTGGAATTTCTTTCCTTAATGCGTTTGAGCCAATCAGCTGTGTTGTGAAAAGGTAGGGGTGGGTGGTATACAGAAGATATCCCTATTTTAAATGACAGTCCATCATGGACAGTCAATCTGAAAAATGTTAAGAACCTTGAAAGTTTCTTCAAGTGCAGTCGCAAAAACCATCAAGTACTATGATGAAACTGTCTCTCACAAGGACCCCCACAGGAAAGGAAGACCCAGAGTTACCTCTGCTGCAGAGGATAAGTTCATTAGAGTTACCAGCCTCAAAAATTGCAGCCCAAATAAATGCTTCACAGAGTTCAAGTAACAGACATCTCAACATCAACTGTTCAGAGGAGACTGCATGAATCAGGCCTTCATGGTCGTATTGCTGCAAAGAAACCACTAATAAAGGACACCAATAATAAGAAGAGACTTCTTTGGACCAAGAAACACAATTTTTATTTATTTATTTTTATTTCACCTTTATTTAACCAGGTAGGCTAGTTGAGAACAAGTTCTCATTTACAACTGCGACCTGGCCAAGATAAAGAAAAGCAGTTCGACACATACAACAACACAGGGTTACACATGGAATAAACAAACATGCAGTCAATAATACAGTAGAAAAGGTCAATATACAGTGTGTGCAAATGAGGTACGATAAGGGAGGTAAGGCAATAAATAGGCCATGGAGGCAAAGTAATTACAATATAGCAAATAAACACTGGAGTGATAGATGTGCAGAAGATGAGTGTGCAAGTAGAGATACTGGGGTGCAAAGGAGCAAGAAAAATAAATACAGTATGGGAATGGGTAGTTAGATGGGCTATTAACAGATGGGCTATGTACAGGTGCAGTGGTCTGTGAGCTGCTCTGACAGCTGGCGCTTAAAGTTAGTGAGGGAGATATGAGTCTCCAGCTTCAGTGATTTTTGCAGTTCGTTCCAGTCATTGGCAGCAGAGACCTCGAAGGAAAGGCGGCCAAAGGAGGAATTGGTATTGGGGGTGACCAGTGAAACGTACCTGCTGGAGCCCGTGCCACGGGTGCTGCTATGGTGACTAGTGAACTGAGATAAGGCAGGGCTTTACCTAGCAAAGACTTTGGCGACAAGTATGAAGCGAGGGCCAGCCAACGAGAGCGTACAGGTCGCAGTGGTGGATAGTATATGGTTGCTTTGGTGACAAAACGGATGGCACTGTGATAGACTGCATCCAATTTGTTGAGTGTTGGAGGCTATTTTGTAAATGACATCGCCGAAATCGAGAATTGGTAGGATAGTCAGTTTTACGAGGGTATGTTTGGCAGCATGAGTGAAGTATGCTTTGTTTTGCGAAATAGTAAGCCGATTCCAGATTTAATTTTGGATTGGAGCTGCTTAACATGAGTCTGGAAGGAGATTTTACAGTCTAACCAGTTACCTAGGAGCTTGTAGTTGTCCACATATTCTAAGTCAGAACCGTCCAGAGTAGTGATGCTGGACGGGCGGGCAGGTGCGGGCAGCGATCGGTTGAAGAGCATACATTTAGTTTTACTTACATTTAAGGGCAGTTGGAGGCCATGGAAGGAGAGTTGTATGGTATTGAAAGCTCGTCCAGATGTTTGTTAACACAGTGTCCAAAGAAGGGCCAGAAGTATACAGAATGGTGTCGTCTGCATAGAGGTGGATCCGAGAATCACCAGCTGCAAGAGCGACATCATTGATGTATACAGAGAAGAGAGTCAGCCCGAGAATTGAACCCTGTGG
The DNA here is from genome assembly GCF_057628025.1 of Oncorhynchus mykiss. NCBI lineage: Eukaryota > Metazoa > Chordata > Actinopteri > Salmoniformes > Salmonidae > Oncorhynchus > Oncorhynchus mykiss. The sequence continues at coordinate 21,176,299 of NC_143028.1, read as the reverse complement.
CACCCCCATAGAGACTGCCAGAGGTCCGAACAACAGGCCCTCCAATTTGACACACTGAACTCTATCAGAAAGAAAAGGTAGTTGGTTGGTGAACCAGGCAAGAAAGTCATTTGAGAAACCAAGGCTGTTGAGCCTGCCGATAAGAATGTGGTAATTGACAGTGTTGAAAGCCTTGGCCAGGGCGATGAATATGGCTGCACAGTATTGTCTCTTATTGATGGTGGTTATGATATCGTTTACGATCTTGAGCGTGGCTGAGTTTCACCCATGACCAGCTCAGAAACCAGATTGCATAGTGGAGAATGTACGGTGTGGTTCGAAATGGTCGGTGATCTGTTTGTTAACTTGGCTTCCGAAGATTTTAGAAAGGCAGGGCAGGATGGATATAGGTCTATAACAGTTTTGGTCTAGAGGGTCTCCCCCGTTGAAGAGAGGGAGGACCCCACCAGCTTCCCAATCTTTGGGGACCTCAGATATAAAATAGAGGTTGAACACGCTAGTAATAGAGCTTGCCACAATTTTGGCAGATCATTTTAGAAAGAGATTGTCTAGCCCGGCTGATTTGTAGGGGTCCAGATTTTGCATCTCTTTCAGAACATCAGCTATCAAAATTTAGGTGAAGGAGAAATGTGGGAGGCTTGGGCGAGTTGCTGTGGGGGATGCAGGGCTGTTGACTGGGGTAGGGGTAGCCAGGTGGAAAGCATGACCAGCCATAGAAAAATGATTATTGAAATTCTCAATTATAGTGGATTTATCGGTGGTGACATTGTTTCCTAGCCTCAGTGCAGTGGGCAGCTTGGAGGAGGTGCTCTTATTCTCCTTGGACTTTAGATTGTCCTTGAGCCTTTTTGAGTTTGTGCTACAAGATGCAAATATCTGTTTGAAAAAGCTGGCCTTAGCTTTCCTAACTGCCTATGTATATTGGTTCCTAACTTCCTTATTTAAGATGGTGAGGAAGGCACTTTTAAAGAATAACCAGGCATCCTCTACTGACGGGATTAGGTCAATTATCCTTCCAGAATACCCAGGCCAGGTCAATGAGAAAGGACTGCTCGCTGAAGTGTTTTAGGGAGCGTTTGACCGCAGGTGGTTGTTTGACCGCAGGTGGTTGTTTGACCGCAGATCCGTTACGGATGCAAGCAATGAGGCAGTGATCGCTGAGATCTTCGTAGAAGACAGCAGAGGTGTATTTGGAGGGCAAGTTGGTTAGGATGATATCTCTGAGGGTGCCCGTGTTTACGCTTTTGGGGTTGTACCTGGTAGGTTCATTAATCATTTGTGTGAGATTTAGGGCATCTAGCTTAGATTGTAGGATGGCCGGGGTGTTAAGCATGTCCCAGTTTAGGTCACCTAGCAGCACGAGCTCTGAAAATAGATGGGGGCAATCAATTCACGTAGGGTGTCCAGGGCACAGCTGGGGGCAGAGGGTGGTCTATAGCAAGCGGCAACGGTGAGAGACTTGTTTCTGGAAAGGTGGATTTTTAAAAGTAGAAGCTCAAATTGTTTGGGTACAGACCTGGATAGTAAGACAGAACTCTGCAATCTATCTCTGCAGTACATTGTAACTCCGCCCCCTTTGGCAGTTCTATCTTGTTGGGAAATGTTATAGTTAGGGATGGAAATGTCAGGGTTTTTGGTGGTCTTCCTAAGCCAGGATTCAGACATGGCTAGAGCATCTGGGTTGGAAGAGTGTGCTAAAGCAGTGAATAAAACAAACTTAGGGAAGAGGTTTCTAATGTTGACATGCATGAAACCAAGGCTTTTATGGTTACAGATGTCAACAAATGAGAGCACCTTGGGAATAGGAGTGGAGCTGGGCACTGCAGGGCCTGGATTAACCTCTACATCACCAGAGGAACAGAGGAGGAGTAGGATAAGGGTATGGCTAAAGGCTAAAAGAACATGTCGTCTAGTACGTTTGGAACAGAGATTAAAATGAGCAGGTTTCTGGGCGCAATAGAATATATTCAAGTCATAATGTACAGACAAAGGTATGGTAGAATGTGAATACATGTGGAGGTGGAACTAAAGGGTTAGCTAAGGCACATTGAGCAGGGCTAGAGGCACTACAGTGAAATAAGACAATAATCACTAACTAGCGGTCCAGTGAGTAGTTAGGTTGGCTGAAGACCCGGCGAATCTGAACGCTAGCGGGCTGGGGCTAGCAAGCTAGCAGAAGGGCCTTAGAGGGACGTCGCGACGGAAGAAGTCTGTTTTAGCCTCCTCGTGTGGTTATGTCGGCAGACCAGTCGTGATGGATTAGTAGGGTTCCGTATAGTAAAAGGGCCCAGTCCAATTGGCAAAATAGGTATAGTGGCCCAAGAAATTGGCCGATGGATCTCTTCAGCTAACAGTCCAATATGCTCTAGACAGCTAGCAGGCCATGGCTAGCAGGCTAGAAGGTGGGCATTCATGGGATGTCGCTACGGAGGGGCCTGTTGAAAAGAAAACCTCGGGCAGATTACATCGGTAGTCCAGTCATGATGGATAAGCAGAGCTCTGTGTTGTAAAAGGGATCCAGGCCAATTGGCAAAATAGGTATAGAGGCCCAAGAAATTGACCGATGGACCTATTCTGCTAACAGTCTGCTAACAGCTGTCTAAAGATATAAAAAGATATATACATGAGACACGACGAGACGAGGACAAATATGTCTGACTGCTACGTCATCTTGGATTGGATCAATGGACATTAGACCAGTGGAAATCTGTCCATTGGTCTGATGAGTCCAAATATGAGATTCTTGGTGTCTTTGTGAGACGCGGTGTGGGTGAACGGATGATCTCTGCATGTGTATTTTCCAACGTAAAGCATGGAGGACGAGGAGTGATGGTGTGGGGGTGCTTTGCTGGTGACACTGTCAGTGATTTATTTAGAATTTAAGGCATACTTAACCAGCATGGCTACTACAGCATTCTGCAGCGATATGCCATCCCATCTGGTTTGCGCTTAGTGGGACTGTCATTTTGTACTACCAGGCTGTTAAAGGGCTATTTGACCAAGAAGGAGGATGATGGAGTGCAGCATCAGATGACATCAGATGACCTGGCCTCCACAATGCCCCGACCAAATTCACGTGGTTTGCAATTGTAAGGGGTGCGTTACTGGCAGCAGAGAAGTCAGACGCAGGAGAGAAAAAACTGTGTTTCCAACGGCGCAGTTTAATAACAAAAACTTCCAGAAAACAGAACTATCAATAAATGGGTACATAACCCGACGCACACCAGACAATACGTGCACAAGCACTTACTGTAATGGCTCTCGTTTGTTGAATGAAGAGTGGACCAAGGTGCAGCGTGGAAAGTGTTCAAGATTTTAATATTCAAAAACCACTCAAACAAAAGCGAAAACGAAAGTGTACAGTTCTGTCAGGCAAAAAACACTAAACAGAAAACACAATCCCACAAAACCCAAAAGGAAAATTACAACTCATATATGATCCCCAATCAGAAACAACGATAGACAGCTGCCTCTGATTGGGAACAACACTCGGACAAAAACAAAGAAATAGATAACATAGACTTTCCCACCCGAGTCACACCCTGACCCAACCAAACATAGAGAATAATAATGAACTCTAAGGTCAGAGGGTGACACTTACAATAAACAATTCCGGACAAGGACATGGGGGGGAACAGAGGATTAAATACACAACATGTAATTGATGGAATTGAAACCAGGTGTGAGGGAAGACAAGACAAAACCAATGGAAAATGAAAGGTGGATCGGCAATGGCTAGAAGGCCGGTGACGTCGACCGCCGAACGCCGCCCAAACTAGTAGAGGGACAGTACCCACCCCCCTTGAAGTGCGGCTCCAGCAGTGTGCCAACACCGGCCTCGGGGACGACCCGGAGGGCGAGGCGCAGGCCGATCCGGACGAAGACGGTGGAACGCCTGCAGCATTGAAGGGTCCAACACGTCCTGAAGGGTCCAACACGAACGGAACCCAGCACCTCTCCTCCGGACCATACCCCTCCCACTCCACGAGATACTGAAGGCCCCTCGCCCGACACCTCGAATCCAGTATGGAGCAAATGGAGTACGCCGGGGCCCCCCTGACGTCCAGAGGGGAGGAGGAACCTCTCACATCTCAGACTCCTGGAGCGGACCAGCCACCACCGGCTTGAGGAAAGACACATCGAACGAGGGGTTAATACGGTAATCGGGTGGAAATTGTAACCTATAACAAACCTTGTTCACTCTCCTCAGGACTCCTCGAGAGCCAGACCTGGTGCGAACACCGGAGCCTCACTGCGGTGGTGATCTCCGCTCTCCTTTTGGCACATCACGACCTGCTGAAGGTGAACACGGACAGCTTCCCATGTTTCCTCCGCGCGCCTGAACCAGTCGTACACCGCAGGAACCTCGGTCTGACTCTGATGCCAAGGCGCCAGAACCGGTTGGAAAATTCTTCAATGCCTTGACGACAGCCAACAGCTCCCGGTCCCCCACATCATAGTTTTGCTCTGCCGGGCTGAGCTTCTTCGAGAAGAAGGCACAGGGGCGGAGCTTCGGTGGCGTACCCGAGCGCTGAGAGAGCACAGCTCCTATCCCAGCCTCAGATGCGTCCACCTCCACTATGAACGCCAAAGAGGGATCCGGATGAGCCAGCATGGGAGCCGAGGTAAACAGAGCCCTCAGGTCCCTAAAAGCCCTGTCCGCCTCAGCTGACCACTGCAAGCGTACCGGGCCCCCCATCGTCGACCGCCGAACGCCGCCCGAACTAGGGGAGGGTCCGTCTTCGGTGGAAGTCGTGACAGGGATGAGTCGGACTGCAGAGTGAAGGAAAAGCAGCCAACAAGTGCTCAGAATATGTGTGAACTCCATGAAGACTGTTGGAAAAGCATTCCAGGTGATGCTGGTTGAGAGAATGCCAAGACTGTGCAAAGCTGTCATCAAGTCAAAGAGTGGCTACATTGAAGAATATCAAATTTAAAATATATTTTGATTTGTTTAACACTTTTATGCTTACTACATGACTCTATATGTGTTATTTCATAGTTTTGATGACTTCCCTATTATTCAACAATGTCTAAAATATAAAAAATAAAGAAAAACCCTTGAATGAGTAGGTGTTCTAAAACTTTTGACCAGTAGTGTAGATAAGATCCCACGGTTGGCAGTGCATGTCAGAGCAAAAGCAGAGCCATGAGTTTGAAATAATTGTCCGTAGAGCTCAGAGACAGGATTGTGTTGAAGCACAGATCTGGGGACGGGTACCAAAACATTTCTGCAGCATTGTATGTCCCCAAGAACACAGTGGCCTCCATCATTTTTAAATGGAAGAAGTTTGGAACCACAAAGACTCTTCTTGGAGTTGGCCGCCCGGCAAACTGAGCAATCGGTGGAGAAGGGCCTTGCTCAGGAAGGTGACCAAGAACACGATGGTCACTCTGACAGAGCTCAGGATTTCCTCTGTGGAGATGGGAGAACCCTCCATAAGGACAACCATCTCTGCAGCATTCCACAAATCAGGCCTTTATGCTAGAGTGGCCAGACGGAAGCTCATGACAACGTGCTTGGAGTTTGCCAAAAGGTACCTAAAGACTCTCAGACCATGAGAAACAAGATTCTCTGTTCTGGTGAAACCAAGATTGAACTCTTTGGCCTGAATGCCAAGCATCACATCTGGAGCAAACCTGGCACCATCCTTACGGGGAAGTATGGTGGTGGCAGCATCATGCTGTGGGGATGTTTTTCAGCGACAGGTACTGGTGGACTAGTCAGGATCAAGGGAAAGATGAACAGAGCACAGTACAGAGAGATCCTTAATGAAAACCGGCTCCAGAATGCTCAGAACCCCCGACTGGTTGTGGTGCCAGGCGCACTGATTTGTGTCAAGAACTGCAACGCTGCTGGGTTATTCATACACAACAGTTTCCCGTGTGTATCAAGAATGGTCCATCACCTAAAGGACATCTAGTCAACTTGACACAAGTGTGGGAAACATTGATGTCAACATGGACCAGCATCGCCGTGGAACGCTTTTGACACCTTGTGGAGTCCATACCCCGATAAATTGAGGCTGTTCTGTGGACACTATTTGAGGTGCAACTCAATATTGGAAGGGGTTCCTAATGTTTGGTATAATCCGTGTATAGTCCTATTGAAATTGAAACCAGTCCTGCGGAGACTTAGGCCGTCCTAATATGGACACCATTCATTAGGAATCGTTGTTCTGTGCTTTAACTTAGCGGTGTTAGAATTACACAGTGTGTACCATATGAATGTCCAGCAAAGAAAAAAGTTCCCTTTGTTATTCCATAAACCGTGCATTATCACATACAGGAAATGTCTTTCATGAGTCATGGCTAGACAAAGCCTGCTATAGTGGTTGTGGCTATAGGCCAAATCAGGACAAAGAACAGTAGTCTATATCACAGAAAACTGCCTGTCTGTCACACAGACACACACACGCAAAATAGTGTGAGTACGGCACACAGACACACACACACACACACACAGGCACACGCACACACACACACAGCAGCCAGGACGGTATCAAAGGGTGACGTGGCACCAGAAATTCAATAAACTGATCCCATCTATGACAGGAAGCTGTTTGCATGCCCTGATGTTGTCAAAGATATAGATCTAACTAGAATATATATTTATATTTCAATCACTGTACTCTGGTTTGTTGTATCTGTTGATGTTTGTTATATCCATGTTTGTGACTTGTACATCTATACATACAAATGGCAGTTTGTGTTGTCGCACCAAATTTAATGGACTATCTAAAAATACATGGATTTAGGGAAGTCCATTCCATTGATTGTATGTCTACAATATGTGTACAACCAAGCCAGAGCCTCTGGGAGAGCTGTGACCCAGTTCTGTGGGACCTCCCTGTCCTCTCATTCTTCTAAGCCACCAGGCCACCTCATCAGCCCTCAAAATGATGTGTGTGTGTGTGTGTGTGTGTGTGTGTGTGTGTGTGTGTGTGTGTGTGTGTGTGTGTGTGTGTGTGTGTGTGTGTGTGTGTGTGTGTGTGTGTGTGCAGGCATGTGGATGTGTCACTGTCAGTGGGTCATCAGAGTGCATGGGGATATCACAGCCTCAAGGATGAGCTGTGTTTGAATACCCATACTAACATTGTCCATACTACATACTAATGAGTATATACTACATACTATTAGTTCATTTTAGTATACTGTAAACGAACGGTATCCTTTCAGTTGAGCGTACTAACGCTTCTCCTGTCTACCAGAAGTTGATACTGTTGCTATGCAACCTCTTGCTAGCTTGTTAGCATAACAAATTACTAACTAAACATTTTACTAGGTAAATTCAGAGTGTTGTCAGATTGTGCTTTTGTAAATTCAAAGCGTTTCGCTCTTGGAGCGCTCAGAGCGCACACTGCCAGGCTTTCCGACCTCACAACAGTAGTCAAGCACACAAGCTAACTGGCTAACTTGCTAGCTACTTCCAAATGCATGTTATCCAGAGCGTTGTTGACTAACTATGCTGCTGGCAACAATTTAATTACATTTTTTTGATGACATTCCCTGACACCAGCCATATTCAACTGGTGTTGAGTGTTCGTAAATTCAATAGTTATTTTAGGCTCTGGCACGGGTACACTCAGAGAGAGTGCACTGAAATTGGAGTAGATAACTAGAGCGAATTTTTGAACACACAAGGACTATACTGCTTAGCTCAACTAAGAATGACGGGAATAATCAAGTCAATAAACATTGGGTAGTTAGATAGCATATAGTTAATACTGGCAAGTTCGATATATTAGTAACGTAAACTCACGTAAACTCATACATCGCCTTGGTTCGTACAATTGCCGTAATACTTCCAGATCAACTGTAATGTCAATACCAGTGTAAAGCACAATTTCTCCCCTTTCCAACAGAATCTATTACATGACCTAAACGATGCCCGTTTCTGCATAATTCAAGCAGGCTATGAGCCCAGTCGGGTCTTTTTAAAAATGGCGGGTGGGGAAGTGAAACTAATGCTGGTAGTGAGAAGGAGAGATGTTGTGTGGGAAAATTGCTTTTTTTCACTCGATCTGTCCAACTTATCACCTTATCGCCTCTAAAATGTAAATAAAACACTATAAAGAGTTTATATAATGTGTCATTACATACCTATTTGAAGGTTTGTGTCGAATTTGAATCGGGTTTTTAGGGCAGTGCTAAAGTGATCTTAGAAGTAAACAGCGGCTTTGAGAGTCATGATCTCATGCAGTGATGACGCAAAAAATGACTAGGGATCCCCCCTTACCTGTCACTGTCCATTTCTTGTTTTTAAACAATGAGAGAAGTGCTACACCTGGTGGAGAGAGATTGTAAGACAGAAATAGTTGCTTTATGCGTGCTGTACGTTACAGCATGACACGTCACGTGATGTAACGGAGGGTCTGTTTTTTTCAACTTTTCTCCAATACTATATAGCCATTACCATGTCGATCAACGCTTGAATAGAAACATAGTTCACACCCCCGATTTTGTAGTCAACACAGTCGCTACAGTCCCATTAGTTTTCTTTGTAGCCTTGTTTGAATATCGCGGTTACGCACATTTGTACGGAATGGGGTGAGTTTACGTTAGCTAACTAATGTTAGGTGGCGAGCTAACATACCGGTACATAGTGCTGTAATGATATGCTATGCGGTTTATAAGGATGGCGTAGCTAAGAAATTGTCAGCCAACATAACGTGTAAGGTAACTTATTTGAAAAGTCATTACTTTATTACATTACTCAACGTTTTCTTAACGTTTGTCATCATTTTAAAGCAATGAATTTGTATCTGATCTCGTTGGACTTCGGCTGCATATTTTCCGCCATTGTCTTCAAATCTGAAAACGGTGTGAAGCCACGCCCATTTTCTGAAGATTTGCATTATGAGCCCTAATAGCACGGAAATAGTGTCCACTGCTTGTTACTTCGTATTTTGGAGAATGTAGTACGACATCCGGGGACTTTTGGCATGCTAACTATATATCACGTTTTAGGAGAAGACCCAGTTGCAGACAGTGTAGAAGTAACACAAGTGTATTACTAGAACAGGGGGCAGGCAAAGCAACTGGTCAAGGGTAGGCAGAGGTCAGTTATCCAGATCAGAGTCCATAAGGTACAGAACGTTAAGGCAGGCAGAGGTCAATAATCCAATGATGTGACAAGGTACAGGATGGCAGACAGGCTCAGGGCAGGCAGAATGGTCAAAAACTGGGAAAACTAGAAAACAGGAACAAGAACAAGACAGGAGCCAGGGGAAACCGCTGGTAGGCTTGACGAACAAAACGATCTGGCAACAGACAAACAGAGAACACAGGTATAAATACACTGGGGATAATGGGGAAGATGGGCAACACCTGGAGGGGGTATAGACAAGCACAAAGACAGGTGAAACAGATGTGACACTATAACCATACTATGACCAATAAGCATACTATATACTCAATTAACGTCACAAATAGTATTGTTAGTGCGGTTAGTATGAGTAATCGAACACATCTATGGTGTCTGTCTCAACAAGCTCTCACAGTCTCACATCAGAATTAGACGTTCATCCATTTTTCTCAAATGTCAACTTTCTAATTGTTCCAAACGTCATATTTCAAAGTGTTTAAGGTTAAGTTCAGGCATTAACTCCAACATCTTAAGGTTAGGCATTAACTCACAATGGTTAAGGTACGGGTTAAGGTTTGGGATAGGCTTAACCTTTTCATGTGTGAGTTCCAAACATCTCTATCGGCCGCACCAGCGTGTGTTGTTTTATGCACGTGATGTCCGAATGCACTTACTGTTCCAAAATGTGATTGTTATGCAACAGGACAGCACTACTAATTATATATAGGCCACGTTTCAACTACAAATTATTTTCTAACAAGTTTTATTTTTTACTTTGGTTTATTTATTAAATATTTTCTTAACTCTATTTCCTGAACTGCATTGTTAGTGATGGGCTAGTAAGTAAGCATTTCACGGTAACCTGTTGTATTTGGCGCATGTGACAAATAAAATTGGATTTGATTTGACTTTTTCTCTCTTTTTCTCTCACTGCCTCGCTCTCTCTTATTGAAGAATGGGAAGGTGTGGGCAATATGTTGACAGATACTCTAGTGACTATTCTTGTTTGCTGAACAGTAATGCACTATAATATGTATTATAGTTAACAGGGTGCCATTTGGGTTGCTGATTCTGTCTGTGAGGAAAGGCCCTCTCATCTTCTTAGCCCCTGGTACTGTAAGTAACCCAGACACAGCTTCCACAGGAAATGACCTTTTTGACCTCCGGGCCCTGACGACATGACCCAGACAGGATAAACAGGAAGTCCTTTTTAGGCCCTCATGTCAGCAGCAGACGCTGACCCTGCAGCACACACAAAGACGAAAACATGTGCACACACACACACAATGCTGACCCAGCAGATCAGGCTAAAAAGGCACAATCAACCACATTGACAAACTCTCAATTTGTATCCCAAAACTTCAATCCATTGAGCCTCATGGTCCCTGTTATTACACATTGACCTCACTAACTCGGTGGATTCCCCACTCCCCGGCCAATGAAAGCCGAGTTTTAAGGTCAAAGTAGTGAGTCTGTGTCAGGTCGGGTGTGCAAATACAAACACAGCACCCTCTGCATTTGACTTAATATAAAATTGTGTTTTTGAGCATGCAGGCAGGTAGAGGTGGACGCAGGGGGTGTAATGATGTTGAGATGGAGGGAATCCAAGAATGTGCCTCAATGCTCCCTATTTTCTATATAGTGCCCTACTTTTGACCAGTGCCCATAGGGAATACACATTATCTCAACCACACTGCACACTGCCCTAACCCATCTGGACAAGAGGAATACCTATGTGAGAATGCTGTTCATTGACTACAGCTCGACATTCAACACCATAGTACCCTCCAAGCTCGTCATCAAGCTCGAGACCCTGGGTCTCGACCCCGCCCTGTGCAACTGGGTACTGGACTTCCTGACGGGCCGCGGTGAGTGAGGGTGGTGAGGGTAGGCAACAACATCTCCTCCCCGCTGATCCTCAACACTGGGGCCCCACAAGGGTGCGTTCTGAGCCCTCTCCTGTACTCCCTGTTCACCCACGACTGCGTGGCCACGCACGCCTCCAACTCAATCATCAAGTTTGCGGACGACACAACAGTGGTAGGCTTGATTACCAACAACGACGAGACGGCCTACAGGGAGGAGGTGAGGGCCCTCGGAGTGTGGTGTCAGGAAAATAACCTCACACTCAACGTCAACAAAACTAAGGAGATGATTGTGGACTTCAGGAAACAGCAGAGGGAACACCCCCCTATCCACATCGATGGAACAGTAGTGGAGAGGGTAGCAAGTTTTAAGTTCCTCGGCATACACATCACAGACAAACTGAATTGGTCCACTCACACAGACAGCATTGTGAAGAAGGCGCAGCAGCGCCTCTTCAACCTCAGGAGGCTGAAGAAATTCGGCTTGTCACCAAAAGCACTCACAAACTTCTACAGATGCACAATCGAGAGCATCCTGGCGGGCTGTATCACCGCCTGGTACGGCAACTGCTCCGCCCTCAACCGTAAGGCTCTCCAGAGGGTAGTGAGGTCTGCACAACGCATCACCGGGGGCAAACTACCTGCCCTCCAGGACACCTACACCACCCGATGTCACAGGAAGGCCATAAAGATCATCAAGGACATCAACCACCCGAGCCACTGCCTGTTCACCCCGCTATCATCCAGAAGGCGAGGTCAGTACAGGTGCATCAAAGCTGGGACCCAGAGACTGAAAAACAGCTTCTATCTCAAGGCCATCAGACTGTTGAACAGCCACCACTAACATTGAGTGGCTGCTGCCAACACACTGACACTGACTCAACTCCAGCCACTTTAATAATGGGAATTGATGGGAAATGATGTAAATATATCACTAGCCACTTTAAACAATGCTACCTTATATAATGTTACTTACCCTACATTATTCATCTCATATGCATACGTATATACTGTACTCTATACCATCGACTGTATCCTTATGTAATACATGTATCACTAGCCACTTTAACTATGCCACTTTGTTTACATACTCATCTCATATGTATATACTGTACTCGATACCATCTACTGTATCTTGCCTATGCTGCTCTGTACCATCACTCATTCATATATCCTGATGTACATATTCTTTATCCCCTTACACTGTGTACAAGACAGTAGTTTTGGAATTGTTAGTTAGATTACTCGTTGGTTATTACTGCATTGTCGGAACTAGAAACACAAGCATTTCGCTACACTCGCATTAACATCTGCTAACCATGTGTATGTGACAAATACAATTTGATTTGATTTGATTTGATTTATACACTGCTCAAAAAAATAAAGGGAACACTAAAATAACACATCCTAGATCTGAATGAATGAAATATTCTTATTAAATATTTTTTTCTTGACATAGTTCGAATATGCTGACAACAAAATCACACAAAAATGATCAATGGAAATCAAATTTATCAACCCATGGAGGTCTGGATTTGGAGTCACACTCAAAATTAAAGTGGAAAACCACACTACAGGCTGATCCAACTTTGATGTAATGTCCTTAAAACAAGTCAAAATGAGGCTCAGTAGTGTGTGTGGCCTCCACGTGCCTGTATGATCTCCCTACAACGCCTGGGCATACTCCTGATGAGGTGGCGGATTGTCTCCTGAGGGATCTCTTCCCAGACCTGGACTAAAGCATCCGCCAACTCCTGGACAGTCTGTGGTGCAACATGACGTTGGTGGATGGAGCGAGACATGATGTCCCAGATGTGCTCAATTGGATTCAGGTCTTGGGAACGGGCGGGCCAGTCCATAGCATCAATGCCTTCCTCTTGCAGGAACTGCTGACACACTCCAGCCACATGAGGTCTGGCATTGTCTTGCATTAGGAGGAACCCAGGGCCAACGCACCAGCATATGGTCTCACAAGGGGTCTGAGGATCTCATCTCGGTACCTAATGGCAGTCACGCTACCTCTGGCGAGCACATGGAGGGCTGTGTGGCCCCCCAAAGAAATGCTACCCCACACCATGACTGACCCACGTCAAACCGGTCATGCTGGAGGATGTTGCAGGCAGCAGAACGTTCTCCACAGCGTCTCCAGACTCTGTCATGTCTGTCACGTGCTCATTGTGAACCTGCTTTCATCTGTGAAGAGCACAGGGCGCCAGTGGCAAATTTGCCAATCTTGGTGTTCTCTGGCAAATGCCAAACGGCCTGCCGGAGGTCATTTTGCAGGGCTCTGGCAGTGCTCCTCCTTGCACAAAGGCGGAGGTAGCGGTCCTGCTGCTGGGTTGTTGCCCTCCTACGGCCTCCTCCACGTCTCCTGATGTACTGGCCTGTCTCCTGGTAGCGCCTCCATGCTCTGGACACTACGCTGACAGACACAGCAAACCTTCTTGCCACAGCTCGCATTGATGTAACATCCTGGATGAGCTGCACTACCTGAGCCACTTGTGTGGGTTGTAGACTCCGTCTCATGCTACCACTAGAGTGAAAGCACCGCCAGCATTCAAAAGTGACCAAACATCAGCCAGGAAGCATAGGAACTGAGAAGTGATCTGTTGTCACCACCTGCAGAACCACTCCTTTATTGGGGGTGTCTTGCTAATTGCCTATAATTTCCACCTGTTGTCTATTCCATTTGCACAACAGCATGTGAAATTTATTGTCAATCAGTGATGCTTCCTAAGTGGACAGTTTGATTTCACAGAAGTGTGATTGACTTGGAGTTACATTGTGTTGTTTAAGTGTTCCCTTTATTTTTTTGAGCAGTGTATATAGGGAATAGGGTGTCATTTGGAACACAGCCCAGGGGCGTGTGTGGGTAAATGTGGCCAGTTCCTAGCGCAGAGGATAGGGTGGGAAACAGGGAACAAACCAAAATATCCTGGGGTGTGTCAGAAGCCATTAACAGTGAGAGACAAAAAACAGAGCTGCCTCTCTGGACAGTGTCAGTCTTACTTTGTAATAATGGAGGAGAGGAGAGGAAGAAGGAGAGGGAGGGAGAGGAGAGGGAGAAGAATGCAGAACATGGAAATGTGTCATAAACTGGTTTTGAATTCAGGTCTCCTGACTCTATTAGCCAGCTTAGCATTAACTCTGGGAGATAACACAACAAAAGCAGTATCATCATTGTTGTACATGCTTATACATATTTACAAGAAAAACCTGCAAGTACAAATAATTACTATATTTGACTTCTGCTCTGAAATCCAAATATAACATAAATAACCATCAATATAGTTGTATAATACTTGCATCTGCATGGATAATGTAGCAAAAACCCATGGGGGAAAAAGTAATTAAGGTTAACTGCACACTTTTGAATGGCAAACACCAAACAGCAAACTTAGCTAACACCTATTGGCTAACACTGATTAACACACTTAGCTAACACCTACTAGCAAACTTAACTAACAATAATAAGCAAACTTAGCTAAAAACCTGTTAGCTAAATTAGCTTGCATGTTAGCAATTCTAGCTCCACCGCGACTTCGTCTCAGGCCTAACAACACCCGTACCAATATATTCTCCAAACACTGCCTTCTCGGGCATTATCACTTAAATATGATTGGTCTAGTTATGTAAGGGATCAAGGGGATTGGATGCATGCCTCAAGATTAGAGTGGAGCTGAATGGAGAGAGAGAGAACGTTCTCTGCTGAGTTTGTAATACTGTAAAAAGAGCAGTATGGCGGTGCTGTTTTATCTACAACGTTGTCAACAAAATTAGGTTGCTCCTACTACTGTCCCTATTATTTCAGAATGCAGCCTCTTGACAACATATACTGAAGTTCTTTGGTGTACTGAAGTCGTCCCTCGTTCGGTGATCGGCATTTGGGCTGTGACACCGAAAAGGCAGACAGACCATATGTTTTAGTTGGTAGGGTGACCTGATTTGTAACTATGAAAATCATTTTGTCAAACAGATTATAAACCTAAAAGTGTACGTTTTGATTCTACAGGGAGGACAATGAATAGAACAATAATTTGTTTCGGGTGTAGAGGCAGATTTTGTCATCTTGTCTTCGAGAGATTTAACCTACTTTATCTATTTACTTTATTTAGTCCGATCAGTGGAACAATTTTCATTACTCATAATAGGCTAAAATATAGGGTAGTTACTGTGCTTGTCAGCAAGAAAACTACTGTTGTTCCCCACACTTATTTTATTATTCCACTTCTTCCCAATTTGAAATATGATATGACTACTTGTCTTTGAAAATGAATTATATGAGGCTATACATTGTTGCTGCCATTCGTGGACAGTTCTGAATAAGTCAGACAAATAATCATTGGATATTAAATGCTCCAGGAATAAAATATAATTTTGGACATTTTAGTGTTGTGCACATGCTAGGCAGAAATGGTAAGGGGACTCACAACTCAAACACATATTTTGTCTATCTAGAGTAAGTTGATGGCAAGGATCTTCAAATAGTAGGCATGAACCACTTGAATATTGATATTTATTAGATTTTCTTTTAGGGGTTGGTTGGTTTTGAGAAGTTATTGTTATAACAAGAACACCCAACACTTGGGAAACTTAGATCAGGGGTGGCCAACCCTCCTGGAGGCAAGCAGGATTTTCTTCCAGAGATAGATCACCTAAACGACTAAATAAAAATGCTTGTGTCCTTACCTTGAAAGCAGTCTATGGACAAGGAGAATGCAATCTATGATTTGGTTACCCACCTTCGCTGCCATCAACCATTAATATCATTACTACTTTCCACCTGAGAACAGGGATCCCTGCTTCCAACTTTCCCAATGTTTCTAGAATGTGCCTGTCTCCCTATCTCATTTCATTACTGTCTGAATAGTGTCAAAATACCCCCAAAAAATATGTTAAAAGAAGTATTAGCATTCTTTCAATTTCATCCCCCAAAAATCTGAAAGCAACAAATTTGTCGAATTTAGAGTGTTGATTTAATGTTCAAAGCATCCTGAATACATCCTGAATACACCTGACCTGTGGTCAAAAAATATTGAATTTCACCCTGGTCATAGGCCTACGCCAAGTCAAAATACATAGAACTGTAGGAAATTATCTTTCAAATAGTAACATTTTCCTGGTCCCCTGTCTAAGGTTTGTGCCAGGAGGAAATTAAATTCAAATAGCAAACTTAACTCCAAGCTTTTTTCAAACGTTGGCAGCCCTGTAAACACAACATGTATAGCGTTGGTCCCATCTTTCATGAGCTGAAATAAAAAATCCCAGAATGTTTCTTACTCACAAAAAAATATTATTTATCCCAAATGTTGTGCACAAATTTGTTACATCCCTATAAGTGAGCATTTCTCCTTTGCCATCTACCTTTGCCATCTACCTGGCATCTACCTGGCAGGTGTGGCATATAAAGAAGCTGATTAAACAGCATAGTCATTACACAGGTGCACCTTGTTCTGGGGATAATAAAAGGTCACCGTAAAATGTGCCGTTTTGTCACACAACACAAGTTTTGAGTGAGGGTGCAATTGGCATGCTGATTGCAAGAATGTCCAACAGAGCCTTTGCCAGAGAATTTAATCATAGTTTACCATAGGCCACCTTCAACATTGTTTCAGAGAATTTGACAGTACGAACAACCGGCCTCCACATCTAGCTTCTTCACCTGCGGGATAGTCTGAGACCAGCCACCTGAAGAGCTTTTGCACAAACTGTCTTAAACCGTCTCAAGTAAGCTCAGCATCGTAACCGACTTCAATGGGCAAATGCTCATCTTCGATGGCCACTGGCACGCTGGAGAAGTGTGCTCTTCACGGATGAATCCTGGTTTCAACTTTACCGGGCCGATGGCAGACAGCGTGTACAGCGTTGTGTGCCGTTCATCCGCCTCCATCACCTCATGTTTCAACATGATAATGCACGGCCCCATGTCGCAAGGATCTGTAAACAATTCTTGGAAGCTGAAAATGTACCAGTTCTTCCATGGTCTGCATATTCACAAGACATGTCACTCATTGAGCATGTTTGGGATTCTCTGGATCTACGTGTACGACAGCGTGTTCCAGTTCCCACCAATATCCAGCAACTTCACACAGCCATTGAAGAGGAGTGAGACAATATTTCACAGGCCACAATCAATCAACTCTATGTGAATGAGATGTGTCGTGCTGCATGAGTCAAAGGTTGGTCACACCAGACACGGAGTAGTTTTCTGATCCACGCCTCTACCTTTTTTTTCAAGGTGACCAACAGATGCATATCTGTATTCCCAGTCATTTGAAATCTATAGATTAGGGCCTAATTAATTGACTGACTTCCTTAATATGAACTGTAACTCAGTAAAATCTTTGAAATTGGTGTATGTAGCGTTTATATTTTTGTTCAGTGTAGATAAAACATCCAAACATGAGCTTTAAATTAAGATGAATGGTTATTAACAGAAGAACCAATTCAGCAGTTCCTTGAACTCTGATGACTGGCACAACGTTTGCAAAGGCACGATGACTGGCACAAAGTTTGCATCATTTGTCAAAGGAAGAAGACAAGGCGGCATGCAGCTGTACTTACCACTGCCCGTACCACTGGCACAAAAACACACACACAACGCTCCCACAACATTGACCTAATGGCCACTGTTATAAGTCAGTCAAATGAAATGCGTGCACTTATGTCACATGATTGTGTTTATAGTTATAGTTGTTGGTGTCAAACTGTAAACCGGGCGCACGCACACCCACATGAAAAAAATACTACCGTTTACTCTAGAATACTACAGTACTTACTATAGAATTCTGTGGTAAACTGTAGTATACTTTAGAATACTATACTGTAGTATACCTAGATCATGTGTAGTACTTACTACAGAATTTTGTAGCATAATGTTGAATACTATAGTTAATACTACAGTATACTACAGTCCACAAAAACACTACAGTAATAGGATATAGTATATACTAAAGTGATTTTGTTACTACAGTATTTATACTATAGTAAACTGTAAATACTACAGTATACTACGGTCATGTCCGCAACACTACAGTAAATACTACAGTGAATACTACAGTAAAGTCTGTAAAAACACTACATACTATAGTACTTAACCATGCTGCCCTAAAATGGCAAAACTACATATTTATTTTCCTGCTAAATCTGACAGACAGTCTTTTTCTGTCTTGACAGACAGCAAATTCTGACACTCCATGATATATTCTGATTGACTGGCTTGTCCTTGTGTCAGGAAACCAAATACCACATTAATCAGATAATATTCCTGGCCATTGCAACAGATCAAAGATTTTTGACCAAATTCTGAATTTTGCCTTTGTAGGTCAGCGTAGCATGCTATAGCATTTTCTTTATGTGGGCGTACACACACAGAGAGAGAGAGAGGGAGGTAGAATGCAGGGTAAGCCAGGGCACAATCAGTAGACCTCTAACTTCTTGTATGCTTTTTTTCATCCCCTCTTCTCTATGGCGACGCCACCGACCATCATGACTCATCTTGTAGACTGCTGACACTAAAAAGGCAGTTTGATGTCAGACACACATATACACACACAAACACACACAAACACACGTGAGGGATTTTTTTCTTCTTCCCCTCTCGACCCCAAAGTAAACTGCTGTCTCTGCTCTAAATAAGCAACACATTCACACATGCATACGCACACACAGACACACAAACAAACACACTCCATGGGGCTCTGAGAGGCTCCAGATGTCTAATTGGAGAGATAAAAATAGACTAACAATGGTGAGCCCAGGAACCACAAACTGTCACGGCATCAGATGAGCAGCTCGTGGTTGTCTGTCTATGAGGGTTAGCTGAACAACAGCATAATGGGCTACATAGCAATTGAAAGCCTCAGCCTGAATTCAGGGGTAGATGTAACATAGTAAACGAAAACCTGGGACTCTCACATTAGTATTAAGTTAGTTATGGTAAGTATTCATTTGTGAATGGCCGTCATCCATTTCGTATGATAATTTAGGAATTACAATTTGCATGATATTGCATGTTACGAATTACAATTAGTACGATATGTTACGAATTTGCAATTCATACAATATGTTATGAATTTGCAATATGTATAATATGTTGCAAATTCTAACGTTAGCTATGTGGCTAACATTAGCTAGGCAAGGGTATATGGTTAGGGTTAAGGTTAGAGTTAAGATTAGGTTAGGTTAAAGGGTTGGGGAAGGGTTAGCTAACATGCTAAGTAGTTGCAAGGTAGCTAAAAAAGTAGTAAGTAGTTACAAAGTTGCTAATTAGTTAAAATCCTAAAGTTGTCCCTGATGAGATTTGAACACATAACCTTTGGGTTGCTAGACATTCGTGTTATACCCTTTCATTTTTGCCTTAAAGGGAATGCACAGTGAAAACTGCATTTATATTGAATTTAATTAACATTTGAACTAAGGCAGGTGTAATTACTATCACTAAAGTCTGAAAAAGCTACATTATTGTTCTGTCTGTTGAGCAGTATCTGAAAATCCAATCACGCGTCGGAATCACTCGGTCTTGCTTTGCTTCAGGTGAGGTGATGTCAGCTCATCTACTAATTTAATGTCCAATGATATGCTTTGTATGTACTTCATTCCTCGCCCTAATTTGAATCTGTACAGCGCATTACCTGTCAGTCCCTGCCATATCTTCAGATTCAGCAAGCAACAGGTCAGATAGCTAGCTAGATACAGGTAAGCAAGAATAGCTCGTTACCATGTCTTTGGTTGTGATAGCAATTTACAGCAGTTGTTTAACTTCCCCAAAAAGGAAGATTTAAGGGAAAAGTGGATTACACTTGTTTCCCATGCTCAGAGTGCACCCAAGTTAACCACAAAGAGTGCCATTTGCAAAGCACATTATGCAGATGAGTGCTTCGAGAACCATATCCCCAAAGAAATGGGATATGTCACGTTTATTTTACTGAAGCCGGATGCAGTTCCAACACTTGAGTTGCAACTGACAGTGCCAGCAGCAAGTGTGGATTACCATGTGCCTGTAAGCAACTAGCAGACATAGAATAGTAGAGGTTATCTAGCCAGCTAACATTAGCTAATTTATTTGTCAATGTTGAGGTAACATTAGCGCCGACATAAACCTCCATAACCTTGCTTTCACTGATCTAACATTAGCAGCTATTAGCTAGATATTTGACTCAAGAGAAGATGTCTTACAATCAGATTAGTATGCATCCGTTTTGGTGCATAACAGATCGAAGACCAATTATTAAGCATCTTCTCTAGGGCTAGCTAATGCCATTAGCTGTACGATGATAGAGATATATTTGGTAAAAAAAAAATATTAAGTGGGAAATCGTGTATAAATGTTAAGCTATATGTATGGTGGATGCTGAATGATGTAGCTAATCGCTAACGATATAGTTTATAATGGTTGATTAGGTAAGAGATCATGGGTAAGGGTAAGATTATAGCTAGCCAAAATAGATTACACTTAGATCTGTTTTAGAAGGAAACACGTTGGAGAGAAACAAATTGGAGGGAAACAACAAATATAATGTTGGAGCGAAAACAGTGTTGGAAGGAAACTGACGGATATGATGTTGTTGAGTTGGCTATCTTCCAGATATTAGGCCTAGTTAGTGAGCATTTAGCCTGTGATGAATACATTATACAAATGTATTGATGATCAATGAAGTCTCCCACACTGCCCACTACAAGAGACAAAGGTTGTCAATGGGAACCCAGACCAAAGGCAACGCAAGATATGGGCTCACAGACTGACCCCAAGACTCAGAGAGGAAGAACAACATTTGGCACTCCATGGTAAGCCAAATACAAGGTGGATTGCTGCTAAATCACCCTGTGATGACAGAATAATTATGTTCAAAATATTGCAGTAATTAGAAAATCTGCTCTGCACAGCTTCCCAGACGGCCAAGTCTACCAGCCAAGTCTACCAAAGTAGATACATTTGGTTTAGTGTTAGCATCGACTCCTGTGAAAGACGATCATCCACACCTCCAACAGCTAAGCCGTCAGAGAGAGAGTGTCACTAGATTCTTGCTCTACCATACACAACCATTGTTTTGACAATGACAGCATTTTTAACAACCACTTTCTGTGTTAGTAAGGGAGCAGTCAAAATGTACATAATTGTTACCCGAAGGAAAATGGGGGGGGTATCAGGGGGAGGGTTTAGTATTTATTTATTTTATCCAGGGGAGGGTCATGTAATGTGTAATCGATAAAATGTCATATTGCTCAGTGTTTGAGAATATGTTGCTTGTTATAATTAGATTCGTGCCCGATACTGTGCCTCATCCCTGATTCTCTGCTGGGCAAGCAAAATATCAAGTGTGCCTGGTGTGCTGGGCGAGCAATATCAAGTGTGCCTAGTGTGGTCTCAGTCAAATGATCCAGATCCTATCCTGTAGGCTATAGACCAAGGCTTTATGAAGATCATGCTCTGAGAAGTTGTATTTCTAAGAAAATGTACTTCCTTCCCGAGTTTCTGTGCTGCTGGGATGGTGTATATAAAACTAGGCTACACAGCATTACACCCTGCATATGGATAGGCTATCCCAATCATGATGAGCTCTGGCCTGCCCTGCTCTTGCTGATGCAAACCATTTTGGGCTACCTAACCAACGACTGTGCTGTGTATGGTGGCACTTCAGGAGGCGCACGACGAAGCCTACTGATGTCCTGTTCAGTTTGAGAGGGAGAGTGCGAAGATGAGAAGGTTGACCGGAGGTAAACTTGCTACTGCTGTAAATTATTTTAATGAAAAACCACAGTCTTCATTGTCGTTAATGAAGCTATTTATCATGGTTATTGGCCTCAAAATAAGCCATATTCAAGTAATTTACATAGCTTACATTTACTATGAAGCGGAAGCTACGGAGATGGACAGAGCAAAGGGTGCTGAAAGTAGGCTAATTCGAGAAGGCCTAATTCATTCAAACAGTTTTCATTTTCATTTGAGTTTAGGCTACTAACAACAAGAGTACTTTGTGTTTGAGCCTATTTCTTCATATATAAGAAATAAGAAGTAGTCCCACATGTTTGACAGACAAAATGATAGTCTAATATCTATAGATTTTGTCAGCCAAATCCTTCGGTCACCATGCACTCCTTAAATATCTCCCTGTCAGTGAAGGGCTTGGTGTTTAAGATAAAAACCAGGTCTCTAATTGAGGGGTATTGTGGCTTTTTTTTCATTGCTAAAAGCATAGCTAAAAGCACCCCTTGTTAGCTTAAGATTTTGAGCTAAAAATGATGGACCTGATTACATACGGGATTTATTATTGCGACACTAGAAACAAGCTGTAAAATACTGGGGAAAGACGTGACTCCAATGTACAGTGGGGCAAAAAAGTATTCAGTCAGCCACCAATTGTGCAAGTTCTCCCAATTAAAAAGATGAGAGAGGCCTGTAATTTCCATCATAGGTACACTTCAACTATCACAGACAAAATGAGAAAAACAATCCAGAAAATCACATTGTAGGATTTTTAATGAATTTATTTGCAAATTATGGTGGAAAATAAGTATTTTTTGGAAAGCTGAGTTCAATTTCACTAGCCACACCCAGGCCTGATTATTGCCAGACCTGTTGAATCAAGAAATCACTTAAATAGAACCTGTCTGACAAAGTGAAGTAGACCAAAATATCTCAAAAAGCAAGACATCATGCCGCGATCCAAAGAAATTCAGGAACAGATGAGAAACAAAGTAATTGACATCTATCAGTCTGGAAAGGGTTACAAAGCCATTTCTAAAGCTTTGGGACTCCAGCGATCCACGGTGAGAGCCATTATCCCCAAATGGAGAAAATTTGGAACAATGGTGAACCTTCCCATGAGTGGCCTGCCTACCAAAATTACCCCAAGAGCGCAGCGATGACTCATCCAAGAGGTCACAAAAGAACCCACAACAACATTTAAAGAACTGCAGGCCTCACTTGCCTCAGTCAAGGTCAGTGTTCATGACTCAACCACAAGACAGACTGGGAAAAAATGGCATCCATGGCAGAGTTCCAAGGTGAAAACCACTGCTGACCAAAAATAACATTAAGGCTTGTCTCACTTTTGTCAAAAAAAAATCTTGATGATCCCCAAGACTTTTGGGAAAATATTCTGTAGACTGGTGAGACAAAAATTCTACTTTTTGGAAGGTGTGCTTCCCGTTACATCTGGCGTAAAAGTAACACAGTATTTCAGACAAAGATACCCTTTATATACAGGTAGATTACGTACTTATTGTCTTGTGTTCTTATTTCTATTTCTTGTGTATTTTTGTTCTACTTTATTTTATAGTACTACTGATATTGATTAGCGCATTGTTGGGAATGAGATTGCTTGAAAGGCATTTAACTTTACTCGTGCACGTGACAATAAAACTTGAAACTTGAAACTACACCACATGGTCAGTGAGCATAAAATAGGTATGGCTACAGACTTATTGGCAAGAATCACATTCCTGCACTTTGCTAAAAAGCTGACCATAATCAAGTAACTAATTGTCCAAGTATCACCACCAACCTTGCATCGACATAAAACTAGCAGTGCTCAAGGACACTTGACATGGCAGCCAGGTCACCCGTGATACAAGTCAGTATTCGACGTCCATCCATGTCTGAGGACGTCGTGAGATGATGTGGAAACCAGCCACTAGGGGCAACAGTGAACACTGTTACCCACAAGTAGGTTTCGGTTTTGATAAGGCATTGTGGACAGAGATGGCAGATGGGTGTAAGCTTCTGCCTCTGGTTGAAGTTCAAATCCAACAATAAAAAATGTGATATTTATATTTATAATATTTTTTATTTTAAGCCTATACCAAACCTTACCCTTACCTAAATCATTTGGAGTTAATGCCTAACCTTAAGAATTTGGAGTTAATAGCTGAGCTTAACCCTAAACTTAAAACTATGGAGTTAATGCCTAAACGTAATCTTAAACACTTTGAAACGTGATGTTTGGAAAAACGTAGGATATTTGACGTTTGAGAACCATGGATGAACATCTAATTCTGTCATGAGACTGTGAGAGCTGGTAGAACATAGAGCAGGGGTATTCAACCAAGGGTCTGCAATTGTTTTATTTTTTACGTCAACAGTTGTATGAATATTGCTATTAACAACAACAAAGCCACATTTTGAATGACATACCGATAGTAGAAAATATGAGAATATCTTCTTTTTAAAATTATTTCTCAACTCCTAATATTGAGCAAATTATACTAATTGCAGCCAATTACACTCACTGGAGTACCTGACATCGGCTTTGAAAAAGCACCCCTGAATAGTCTACCGGTATGGCAAGTGCCGCTGGCTGCTGGTAAGCTTTCGTGACTTTGACATACGGTCTTGCCAACACATGGCTAACCTTTATTTTAACCAGCTAATCGAGAATGTGTTTGGAGTTGACCTTTCTAGTCAATAGGGTACGTTAGACTTTACATTGTCTCTTCCAATTACAATGTGAGGAGGTCAAAATAATGAAAAACTATCTACCAAATCTATTCATTGTAAAATGTTGATTACTTCTCCTTGCCATTATCATTCACCTGATGATAAGACAAGAAGACAGATTTTATTTTGTTAATGTACATTCAGGGTCCCTGGTCACTGGTTTGCCTGGGAGGGGGAGAAAGAAAAAGGTTGACTAGGCAAGGTAAGGTTGACTAGGCAAGAAAAGGTTGACAACCAGTGATAGAGAATACATGAATGATTTTTGTATTTGAAGTTGCAACCTCTCAAAAAAGAAGGGTATAGTTAGGGTACAGTATTATGGGGCTCATTAGCATATTTGGGGGTATATGTGTATTTGTACCAACCGTCAGTGGAAGTGTTATAGCCGTTTAAGTGTTTGATGTTTATGCCAATGCAAGTTGATCATCTCCTTTGACATTGACATTTCTGCAAACGGTATAAGAGCATGTGTAGCTAATGAACTGCACTGTGAAGAGGTTATTGTGCATTTTCCAATTATTTAATGGCAATTTGTTGCTGTAAATTTGTATTTTTTTAAATTGAAACCATTTAAATTATTGTAAAAAAAAAATATTGAAAAATTACAATACTTTGTCAGTAACCTACAAGCAACATTCTGCCACTAGAAATAGCATTCCCTGACTCTTCTTCTTCTGATAACAACATGCAACATTGCTTGCTAATTGGCAGCATAATGTTAAAAGTGGCAGTCTATCAGAATATTGCAGGTGTGGCTTATTGGAAGAGTGGTGTTCACCAACTCTTTAAAAACATTTCTGGCTGTTGGCATCTACCTTATGGAAAAACCACATGATTTCACATGTAAAAAACAAGATGTGAAAACGTCACATGTGACATTTCACATGTGAAAACGTGGTTTTGGAACACATCACGTTAGTAGAGTTTTGTTTTACAAGTCGTCAGGACATCGTGATGGTCCCAGACATTCTCAAACCATTATAAGAAAAGTAATGGCGGTTTTAAAGTTAGTAGTATGCTGTTCAGCTGAAGTATGACCCCGCCTCCTGAGATTTGAACTCACAACCTCTGGATTTGAGGTGCCATTGATCTTTCTGCTGTGCCACAAAGTCTGTAACTTTCCAACACACATTCATTATCTATAATACATCTCTGTACTTAGCAAAAGTGTGGCATCTGCATTGCTATTTTAGTTAACAATCCATCTGACTTTTCTCAGCAATTTGAGTGTTTTCTGAATTGTCGTCTAATGTTGGTGGTGCATATTATTCTGTTTCAATGTTACTCCTGAATCACTATTAGGAATATTTTATTTGTTACTTAAACCCAGAGGAGGACATCTCAGGATTTAAGAAATTCACTTGGAAGTCGAAATTGTAGGAATACAGGTGAAATCAGATATACTCTTAGATGTAAAGATCCCTGTTTTTGGGACCTGTGTGGCTCTGCTATCGGTTCCAACCATTCTTTTCGCTTATAACTCCATATGTGGACACTGTTACACCAACACCTCTGTTTCACCTGTCCTTGTGATTGTCTCCACTAACCTCCAGGTGTCACCCATATTCCCTATTACCCTCAGTGTATTTATACCTGTGTTCTCTGTTTGTCTGTTGCCAGTTCGTCTTGTCTTGCCAAGTCAACCAGCGTTTTCCAAGCTATTGTTTTTCCTAGTCTCTCTTTTCTAGTCCTCCCGGTTATGACCTGCCCCTAACCTTGAGCCTGCCTGCCGCCCTGTACTGTTTGGACTCTGACCTGGATATGAACTCTTGCCTGTCCTCAAACTGCCATTGCCTGCTCCTCATTGTCCAATAAATATCAGAGACTTGAACCATCTGCCTCCTTTGTCTGCATCTGGGTCTCGTCATTATAGGACACATGATATATAGGACAATATGATATGAAAAGCGAGTTCCTAACGAGTTCAGGAAGCCAAGCTAGGGCTCTGTGAGATGTTCACAGCAATGGGGGCAGACGTTTTGATCACGAGAGGCTTTTAGAAAATATGTACATTTTTATACAAATATGTATTTTACAGTTACAAGGAAGGTAAAATCTTATAGTTCGTCATTTTTATAAATTGATTATACCATATTTAGAAAAAATATAAGTAATTTCAAGGTTTGTTGAATAGGAACTATGTCATTTATCATATTTGTACTGTGTACTTGTGGTTGTGTCCTCTAAAGTGACTCTACCTCAGCAACGTATAACTATTTATACCAGAAAGGTGAGATTTTAACCCTCTCATGATAAATAATTTACTTTTGTGGATTATGTAGATTACAGTTTAGGGTTACATTTAAGAGGTTTTAACACAGGCGTAGTGTTTATTATCAATGTGTAGTCACCTCACCCCTACTGTACTTAAATGTACAAATTACCTCAACTAACCTGTACCCTCGCACATTGACTCGGTACCGGTACCCCTGTATATAGCATCATTATTGTTATTTTATTTATTATTGTGTCACGGCCGTTCTCCTCTTCATCTGAAGAGGAGAGGCGAAAAGGATCTGAGGACCAATACGCGGCGTGGTAAGTGTCCATGGTCAATCTTTAATAAAGAAAGTAGTGAACACTGAAAACTATACAAAACCAGTAAACAAAATAACAACCGTGAAGCTAATCATATGGACTGTGCTGAAACAAGCCATCAACATAGACAATCACCCACAAACAAACAGTGCAACCCAGGCTACCTAAGTATGATTCTCAATCAGAGACAACTAATGACACCTGCCTCTGATTGAGAACCATACTAGGCCGAAAACATAGAAATGCCCCAAAACATAGAAAAACAACCATAGACTGCCCACCCAACTTACGCCCTGACCATACTAAATAAATACAAAACAACGGAAATAAAGGTCAGAACGTGACATATTGTTTTTTTAATTAAAGTAACACACTTACTTTCGTTTATTTGGTAAATATTTTCTTAACTCTTTTGATTTGATAGCAGAAAGATCGGAATGTCATGAACCAAGAGGTTATGAGTTCAAATCCCAGGTGAGGACACATTGAATAATAATTTCTGTAAAAGTAAACAAAAAATGTAGCCGTGTACATCAAATTTGAAGTTGAAAATGCTATGTTAAAACTAACCTTGTTTATCATTATGACTCAATTTTGTGAAGTAACATGTTTTTTCCATAAGGGAGTATACAACAGACTAAACAAACAACAACAGCTTGATTGAATAACTTTCCACCCTTCAAACACACAATCATGGTGTTAAATATTACATTTCACATTTACATTGTAGTAGGAGACTTGTTATAACATCCCCAAAACAAATGCTACAGGTGTGCCCTTATCTATGGTACCAAGATCTATCTTTAGACAGAATGTATCCACAGGAGGAGGTTGACATTGAAAGAGATACCTCAGCCACCCCTCCAGAGTTCAGAGTCTCCCTTGTAGGATACTCCCTGGTTTGTATGGAGATAACCGCTGAGATTGACCCCTGCTTGTCCGCCTGTTTAACCCTGTGGGAGAGACCACTGGCTGCCCACCTGAGTGTGTGTGTGTGTGTGTGTGTGTGTGTGTGTGTGTGTGTGTGTGTGTGTGTGTGTGTGTTCTGTAAGTGTTCAGCCACTTCAGAGTTCCACACTCATGTAAAAAAAGGTATTCTAAAGGGGTCCTTCGGCTCTCCCCATAGAAGAGCCCTTTTTGGTTCCAGGTAAAAACCCTTTTGGGTTCCATGTAGAACCCTTTGTGGAAAGGGTTCGACATGGAACCCAAAGGGGTTTTACCTGACACCTAAAGTGTTCTACCTCGTTTGTTGAGGTAATTTAGTTAATATATACATGTAGGTAGAGTTATTAAAGTGACTTATGCATAGATAATAACAGGAGCTGTGTAAAAGGGGGGGGCAATGTTAGTAGTCTGGGTAGACATTTGTTAGCTGTCTAATGAATAGATATCTAATGGCTTGTGGGTAGAAGCTGTTTAGAAGCCTCTTGGACCTAGACCTGGTGCTCTGGTACCGCTTGCCATGCAGTAACAAAGAGAACAGTCTATGACTAGGGTTTAATGGAGTCGTTGACAATTCTTAGGGCCTTCCTCTAACACCGCCTGTTATAGAGGTCCTGGATGGCAGGACGCTTGGCCCCAGTGATGTACTGAACCGTACCCACTACCCTTTGTAGGGCCTTGCGGTCGGAGGCCGAGCATTTGCCGTACCAGGCATTGATGCAACCAGTCAGGATGTTCTCGATAGTGCAGCTGTAGAACCATTTGAGGATCTGAAAACCCATGACAAATCTTTTCATTCTCCTGAGGGGGAATAGGTTTTGCCGTGCACTCTTCACGACTGTCTTGGTGTGCTTGGACCATGTTAGTTTGTTGGTGAGAATGGGGGCGTGCTCAGTCCTCCTTTTCTTGTAGTCCACAATCATCTCCTTAGTCTTGATCACTTTACGGGAGAGGTTGTTGTCCTGGCACCACATGGCCAGGTCTCTGACCTCCTCCCTATATGCTATCTCGTTGTTGTTGGTGATCAGGACTACCACTGTTGTGTCATCAGCAAACTTAATGGTGTTGGAGTCGTGGCTGGCCGTGCAGTCATGAGTGAACAGGGAGTACAGGGAGGGGGGACTGAGCATGCACACCTGAGGTTAAGGATGGGTTGTTACCTACCCTTACCACCTGGGGGCGGCCTGTCAGGAAGTCCAGGATCCAGTTGCAGAGGGAGGTGTTTAGTCCCAGGGTCCTTAGCTTAGTGATGAGCTTTGAGGGCACTATGGTGTAGAACGATGAACTGTAGTCAATATTCTCACATAGGTCTTACTTTGTCCAGGTGTGAAAGGGCCGTGTGGATTGCAATAGAAATTTGTGGATCTGGTGGGGCGGTATGCAAATTGGAGTGGGTCTTGGGTTTCTGGGATAATGGTGTTGATGTGAGAAATGACCAGCCTTTCAAAGCACTTCATGGCTACAGACGTGAGTGCTACGGGTCGGTAGTCATTTAGGCAGGTTACCTTAGTGTTCTTGGACAAAGGGACTATTGTGGTCTGCTTGAAACATGTTGGTATTACAGACTCGGACAGTGAGAGGTTGAAAATGTTAGTGATGACACTTGCCAGTTGGTCAGCGCATGCTCGCAGTACACGTCTGGTAGGCTCGTTTCACTGGGCAGCTCTTGGCTGTACTTCCCTTTGTAGTCTGTAATGGTTTGCAAGCCCTGCCACATCTGACGAGCGTCGGAGCCGGTGTAGTATGATTCAATCTTAGTCCTGCATTGACGCTTTGCCTGTTTGAAGGTTAGTCGGAGGGCATAGCGGGATTTCTAAGCTTTCGGGTTAGTCCCACACCTTGAAAGCGGCATCTCTACCCTTGCAGATCCTACTCAGTGCAGATGTTGCCTGTAATCCATGGCTTCTGGTTGGGGTATGTACGTACAGTCATTGTGGGGATGACGTCATCAATGCAGTTATTGATGAAGCCAGTGACTGATGTAGTTTACTCCTCAAATCCATTGGAAGAATCCGGGAACATATTCCAGTCTGTGCTAGCAAAACAGTCATGTAGCATAGAATCTGCTTCTTCTGACCACTTTTTTATTGACCGAGTCACTGGTGCTTCCTGCTTTAATATTTGCTTGTAAGCAGGAATCAGGAGTATAGAATTATGGTCAGATTTGCCAAATGGAGTGTGAGGGAGAGCTTTGTACGCATCTCTGTGTGTGGAATAAAGGTGGTCTAGAGCTTTTCCCCCTCTGGTTGCACATTTAACATGCTGATAGAAATGAGGTAAAACAGATTTAAGTTTTCCTGCATTAAAGTCCCTGGACACTTGGAGGGTCGCCTCTGGATGAGCATTTTCCTGTTTGCCTATGGCCTCATACATCTAATTTATTGCAGTCTCAGTGCCAGCAATCGGTCTGTAGCGGTGTGTAGACAGATACGAAAAATACAGATGAAAACTCTCTAGGTAGATAGTGTGGTCTACAGCTTGTCATGAGATACTCTACCTCAGGCGAGCAGAACCTCAAGACCTCCGTAGATATCGTACACCAGCTCTTGTTTACATATATACATAGACCGCCACCCCTTGTCTTACCAGAGGCTGCTCTTCTATCCTGCCGATGCACCAGGTGTATGTTATTCATGTCGTCGTTCAGCCACAACTCGGTGAAACATAGGATATTACAGTTGTTAATGTCCCGTTGGTAGGATATGCGTGCTTTTAGCTTGTCCAATTAGTTTTTACAGTGATTGTGCATTGGCCAGTAAGGACAGATTAGCCACTCTTACCGGATCCTCACATGTCAACCCGATCTCTTTCCGCGATATCCTTTCTGTCTCTTTCTCCAGAAGATGATGGGGATGGATGGCCTGTACGGGTGTCTGGAGTAAATCCCTCTCGTCTGACTCATTAAAAAGAAATTCTTCATCCAGTTCAAGGTGAATAATCGTTGTTTTCATTTCCAGAAGCTCTTTTCGATCATAAGAGACGGTAGCAGGAATATTATGTACAAAATAAATAATATATTTTTTTTTTTTAATTAAAAAAAATAGCACAGTTGGCTAAGAGCCCATGAAACAGCAGCCATCCTCTCCGGTGAAGTGCTCACCTTTGTCTCCATCCATTCAGCATTGTTCACATCATCTTAAGCTTTGTTTACTTATGGATAACATGAAAACAGCCTAACCAGCTCTGCTGGCATCAATTTCATTACACATCTTTGCAGACGTTTACTGACACAGGCCATATTAAACACGTGATGTACACTATAGCTTAAGACATGTAGCTAGCTAGGTAAATAATGGACCTAGCTAGGTAAACAACCTATAAGATCACACACACCACGTAACGATAGCTAACAAGACAGCCAGCTAACGTTAGCTAATTAAACAACAATGAACATAGTGCCAAATCATCTTGTTACTACCCTCCATGAATATGCTGGTAGCTAACCATCC
This sequence comes from Oncorhynchus mykiss, assembly GCF_057628025.1. Lineage (NCBI taxonomy): Eukaryota > Metazoa > Chordata > Actinopteri > Salmoniformes > Salmonidae > Oncorhynchus > Oncorhynchus mykiss. The sequence continues at coordinate 21,144,979 of NC_143028.1, read as the reverse complement.
AGGTTCAATGTTAGCTAGCTAACATTAGGCTCTAACTAGTGAAACAAACAGCTGTAGGATACCAATAATAACGTCAGCTAGGTAGCATGCCAGCTAACGTTAGCCAGCTAGCTAACAGTACACTTTCACTTGAAATGAAACCACTTTCTTTCAAAATTAGAAATGTGTACTATCTTACCTGTATACATCATCATGCGTGACGGACGTGTCTCCCTGTCATGGATGCCATGCCACAGTTGCCCTTAGTTTGAACATGTAATCCGGAGACAGGTGTTTTCTCCATCTCTTTAGCTATCATACTATAATTCCACTGATTTCAAAACTTGATCCTCCAGAGAGTGGGGAGCAACACTTAGCTATGCAGCTCCGCTACACTACACGTTTTTAAAAAATCGGCGTTTGACAGGATTACCAACACAGACTGACCAGCTCAAATAGACAGAAGCCTCCTATATGGCAGACAATTCCGAACTCCTCTCTTGGCATGTCCAGCCCACTCATCAGCCAGTCATGGCTAATGGGAAGGTTGCTGACTTTTTCTGTGGCTTAACCAACAAGGCTCGTAATTTAACAATTTTATTCGTATTTACAGATGGCATACAAGTTAAGGCGCATGAAAGTTCACATGTGCAAGAAGGCATTTCTGTAAAAAAAATGCATTTTGATAAAAAAAAATATATGTTCAAACGACTCTCCTGTGAAGTCATGACTTGCGACTTACTCCTCCTGAATCAGGTCACATTTGTAACATATCAAACTAATTGAAATTCGTAACATATCATACAAAATGGATGATGGACATCCATTTAATATATACCATACCAAATGAATGCATACCATATCAAACGTAACATATCATACTAATTAGGGTGTCTCAAATGTTTTGTTTACTATGTTACGTCTACCCCTGAGTCCAGGTTGCATACACACTCCAGTAAATACATTACAGTTTGCCCCAACATCTGGATAGAGAAGACATGATAGATGGAGAAGAGGGAAGAGACGACAGACAGACAGGCAGGCAGGCAGGAATGGGAACTGGATGTTCCTGATGTGGGGAGTATGTTCTGGGGCTATTTGGTTTATCCCGGTAGTTCAGTGTCCAAATCGTTCCTGTCAGCCAGCTGGAGGGAGATAGAGTAGGATCGCCAGGTTAAGAAGGAAAGATGGCTAGGCAGATTGGCCTGGAATATCAGTGTTCCAGACAGAGGAATGTATGGCCTGGAACGCTGTTGTTCCCTCCCACATGTACTCCCATTATACAACCCTTTTGATTCCAGGGAGGACCCTTTTGGGTTCCATGTAGAACCTTTTCCACAGAGGGTTCGACAAGGAACCCTGTAGGGTTCCTCTCAAAAATAGTTTTACCTGGAACCAAAAAAATGTATTCTATGGGGACAGCCAAGGAACCCTTTTGGAACTTTGAATGGGATAAACACACACACACACACACACACACACACACACACACACACTATCCCCGTCCCCCTCCACACACACACACACACGCGCACACACACACTTTTAAATGGGAAATCGGGGGACTCTCCTCTGGGGTCAACCAGGCGGACAAGCAGAGGTCAATCTCAGAGGATATCTCTATGGCTTGCAGACCAGGGAGTTTCCCCACAGGAGAGACTGAACTCAATCAAAGACTGGGGATGGCTAAGTTATCTCTTTCAATGTCAACATCCTCCAGTGGATACAATCTGTCTAGAGCTTAGTGTTTTTTTTTACCTCTGAACCCTGCCCCTGCTCATGCTGTAGATCTCTGCACCCTAGATAAGGACACACCTATAGTCTCTGACTACAATTTAAATATAATATTGGTATGCAAATCCATTATTGTGTGTTTGCAGTGGAACTTATTCAATAGTTATTTGTTTAGTCACTTGAATATTCTCAACTTAATTCACTTCCTGTTGAACGTGGAACGAGGGAGAGCTCGGTTTGTTGTCTTGAAAAGTTTGTTGTTTAGAAACTGTATTGGAAAGTTTCTTAGTAGCTCGCTAACTTTTTAGTTTCGGATCCCGCGACGCATTTTGCATCAGTTGCTGGGACTGCTACTCTCTGTCCAGTGATCCTGCCGACCAAGGCCGGGTCTGAGGAGCTATTTGGCATAGCAGATAGCCTAGATGCTAGCTAGCTGCCTATCAAGCTAGTGGGGCTTCTTGAGGGCTTGAACGCAGCCCGCGATGCGATTAGCCATTGTGGCTGGGACCGCAGATTGTCCCGGGTTTGTGGCTGTCTAGATCCCTGCTTTTTGTTGTGTTCAATCTTACCTGTGACCTACCCTGTCTGGAACTGCGAAGAGTAACAGCGTAACCTACATTGCTAGCTACCATGACAAAGACCAAAGTCAGCATCAGTACCGTTGAGGACAGTGGTGTCTCTCTATCACAGGTGAAGGATCTTTTAAACTAACAAAAATAGTTCTACAACAGTTACTACAACAACAGGAAAATAGCGTTGTGTTTTGTCCAAATACTGGTCGATTCAACTAATAAAAGACTGGACGGCCTGACCAGAGAGATCCAGGCCCTTAAGAACAGTTGGCAGTTCACCCAGGGTCAGCTCGATGAGGTGAAACAGGAGAACGGCAAGATGTCAGCAATCCGTAAATCATTGAGAGAGGACATCAGTTCTGTGTGTGAATCTATGATAACAATGACGGATAAATCATCTCAAGGGACAACATCGTTGTGGACGGAAATGCAGAATCTCCACATGGGACCTGGACGGAGTCTGAGGACAAAGTGAGGGAAATTATCTCTGAGAAATTGAAGATGGACCACCGGAACATTTTAGGTGGAGGGCGCCCACAGGACTGGAAAACCCACCACCTGCCAAGGTGACAGGCCCAGGCCGATAGAGGAGCGTATATCTTCCTCATCGAGGACTATCCTGAAGCTGTGCGCCAGAAGAGGAAATAAATTATCCCAGCCATGAAAGCTACCAGAGCACGTGGGGACATTGCTTACATCTGCTATGACAGACTCATTGTCCACCCTCCCTCCCAGAAGCCTGGAAGGGATAAGAGAGCCAAGCCTATGGGTTTCGTAGCTTCAACCCCGCAGCACACACACACACACACCAATTGATTGATGGACTGCTGAATGTATATATTTTTTTCTCTTGCGTTGTTTGCTCTTTTCCATATTATGTCTATCTCTGATAAGCTACACAGGAAAAGATTGAAAATAGCCCATATTAATATGTAGTCTTAGAAAGAAGATTAATAAAATCAATAACCTGCTGATATCAGATAACATTAATAAATTAGCCATTTCTGAGACTCACTTGGATAATTAATTTGATGATACAGCAGTAGCAATACAAGGATATAACATCGATAGAAGAGACAGAAATGCTTATGAGGGAGGTGTTGCTGTATATATTCAGAGCCATATCCCTGTCATGCTTAGAGAAGATCTTATGTCAAGTGTTATTGAAGTGTCGTGGTTGCAGGCACATCGAAAGCCTTTTCTTTTGGTGTGTTGCTATAGTCCACCAAGTGCTAACAGTCAGTATCTAAATAATATGTGTGAAATTCTTGATAGTGTATGTGATGGAAACAGAGATGTCTACTTTCTTGGGGACCTGATTATTGACCGGTTTTCATCAAGCTGTCCTCTCAAAAGGAAGCTTCTCACTGTAACCAGGGCCTGTAATCTAGTTCAGGTTATTAAATCAACCTACCAGGGTGTTTACAAACACTACAGGAACAAGATCATCCACATGTATCGATTACATTTCTTCTAATACTGTAGAACTTTGATCACTGCTTTAGAACACAATATAGTGGCTATATCCAGGAAAGCCAAAAATCCAACAGCTGGGCCTAAAATAGTGTATATGAGATCATTCAAAAGATATTGATGTGACTCTTATGTGAATAATGTTAAAAAATATTTGTTGGTCTGATGTCATTAATGAGGAGCACCCAGACGCTGCACTTGATGAATTTATGAAATAGTTCCTTCCAATTATTGATAAACATGCACCTGTTAAGAAACGGACTGTTAGAACTGTTAAGGCTCCATGGATTGATGAGGAATTTAAAAACTGTATCATTGAAAAAGATGGGATAAAAGGAGTTGGCTGACTTACTGCAAATTTAGAAATGATGTGACTAAACTCCACAAAAAGAAGAATAAACGGCATTATGAAGAATGATGGGAAAAACAACTTTAGAGTGCTTTAAATGAAATTATGTGCAGAAAGACAAATTCAACATCTTTCATCGAATCAGATGGCTTATTCATCACAAACCATTTGAATTTGCCAATGATTTGAAAGATTTCTTCATTGGCAAAGTGGGAAAACTTAGGCAGGAAATGCCAATAACGAGCAGTGAGTCATCGTATTCATGCATACAAAAAACAAATAATGAAAGAAAAGCAGTGCAAGTTTGAATTGTGTGAAGTTAGTGTGGGAGAGGTGGATTTTTTTTAGTTATCAATCAATAATGACAAACCTCCTGGCAACTTAAATGGAAAGCTAACTGGCTCTATGGCCACTCGTACTTGTCATATCTTTAATCCTAGAGGAAAGTCTTTGTCCTCAGGCCTGGAGGGGAGCCAAAGTAATTCCGCTACCCAGGAGTGGTAAAGCGGCCTTTACTGGTTCTAACAGAAGACCTATAAGCTTGCTGCCAGCTGTTAGAAAACTGTTGGCAATAATTGTGTTTTACCAAAAAAATGCTCCTTCTCTGTAAACAAATTAAGAACAGACTTTCATCATGCTTATAGAGAAGGGCACTCAACTGCACTGACATAAATGACTGCACTGACATAAACTGCACTGACATAAATGTACTGCACTGACATAAATGACAGATGATTGGTTGAAAGAAATTGATAATAAGACGAATGTGGGAGCTGTACTGTTAGACTTCAGTGCAGCCTTTGATATTATTGACCATAACCTGTTGTTGAAAAAATGTATGTGTTATGGCTCTTCAACTTCTGCCATATCGTGGATTCAGAGCTATCTATCTAATAGAAATAAAAGGGTTTTCTTTAATGGAAGCATCTCCAATGTCAAATTTCAAATGAAAGGTGTGGTGTACCGCAGGGCAGCTCTCTAGACCATCTACTCTTTTTAATTTTTACCAATGACCTGTCACTGGCATTAAACAAAGAATGTATGCTGATGATTCAACCATATACGCATCAGCAACCACAGCTAATGAAGTCACTGAAACACTTAACAAAGAGTTGCAGTCTGTTTAGGAATGGGTGGCCGGTAAATAAACTGGTCCTGAACATCCCTAAAACTAAGAGCATCGTATTTGGTATAAATCATTCCCTAAGTTATAGTGTTCAGCTGAATCTGGTAATGAATGGTGTTGCTGTTTAACAAGTTGAGGAGACTAAATTATTTGGTGTTACCTTAGATTGTAAACTGTCATGGTCAAAACGTATAGATTCAATGCTTGTAAAGAGGGGGAGAGGTCTGTCTGTAATAAAGAGTTGCTCTGCTTTTTTGACACCACATTCCAAAAAGCAAGTCCCTCAGGCTCTAGTTTTGTCTAATCTTGATTATTGTCCGGTCGTGTGGTCCAGTGCTGCAAGGAAAGACCAAGTTAAGCTGCAGCTGGCCCAGAACAGAGTGGCACGTCTTGCTCTTCATTGTAATCAGAGGGCTGATATAAATACTATGCATGCCAGTCTCTCTTGGCTAAGTGTTGAGGAGAGACTGACTGCATCGCTTCTTCTTTTAATAAGAAATATTATTGTGTTGAAAATCCCAAATTGTTTGCATAGTCAACTTACACACAGCTCTGACACACACACTTACCCCACCAGACATGCCACCAGGGGTCTTTTCACAGTACCCAAATCCAGAACAAATTCAAGAAAGCGTACAGTATTGTATAGAGCCATTATTGTATGGAACTCTCTTCCATCTCATATTGCTCAAATAAACAGCAAAACTGGTTTAAAAAAAACAGATAAAGCAACACCTCACGGCACAACGCCTCTCCCCTATTTGACCTAGATAGTTTGTGTGTCTGTATTGGTATTGATATATAGGCTATGTGTGCTTTTTTTAAATGTAGGTCTGTCCTTGAGCTGTTCTTGCCTATTATTGGGCTGTATTATGTCATGTTTCATGTTTTGTGTGGACCCCAGGAAGAGTAGCTGCTGCTTTTACAAAAGCTAATGGGGATCCTAACAAAATATCAAATACTGTATGATGCAAATTCCTAGCCTGGGTGCCAGTCTGTTTCTTGCTCTCTTGTCAACTCCTTTTGGAATTGTCATGCCGTTTACATTTGGCTTGACAATGTCAATGTAGTAGGCTATAGCACAAACAGGTCTAGGACCAGGCTTGAGCATTTCCTTTGGTTTAACGTTTTAAATAACCTGAAGTGTGGAAGTCGGTCTTTACTTTTCTTACTCAGATGAAGAAGAATTACTGACAGTGTAAGCTATGACTCCTGGGTTATTCTTGCCTCCTATTTATTTATCTCAATAAGGTGAAAAAGTGAAGACAACCATCCCCCACCACCCCACCCCCTCCACACACACACGTGCATGCGCGCACACACATGCACACAAACACAGGCACATACTTGCACACACACAAGCATGCACACACACACTCTCACACAAACACACACACACACGTGAACACATACAGGCACGTCCGCACACACACACGCATGTATACACACACATATTCATGCAAACACACACACATAAAGACATCACAGTCTGCCCTGACATGTGGATAGAGAAGGCATAATAGATGAAGGAGAGGGATGAGAAGACAAACAGACAGACAGACAGACAGACAGACAGACAGACAGACAGACAGACAGACAGACAGACAGACAGACAGACAGACAGACAGACAGACAGACAGACAGACAGACAGACAGACAGACAGACAGACAGACAGACAGACAGACAGACAGACAGACAGACAGACAGACAGACAGACAGACAAACAGACAGACAGACAGACAGCGGTAATGGGGAAACTATGTTTCCAGGCTATTTGGATCCTCCCTGTAGCTCAGAGCTTCCTAATCGTTCCTGTTCCACGTAAGGAGTGCGAGAGAGTAGGAACGCCAGTTTAAAAAAAATATATATATATTTTTATTTAACCTTTATTTAACCAGGTAGGCTAGTTGAGAACACATTCTCATTTGCAACTGCGACCTGACCAAGATAAAGCATAGCGGTTTGAACAGACAACACAGAGTTACACATGGAGTAAACAATTAACAAGTCAATAACACAGTAGAAAAAAAGAGAGTCTATATACATTGTGTGCAAAAGGCATGAGGAGGTAGGCGAATAATTACAATTTTGCAGATTAACACTGGAGTGATAAATGATCAGATGGTCATGTACAGGTAGAGATATTGGTGTGCAAAAGAGCAGAAAAGTAAATAAATAAAAAAGGTTAAGGGGAAGGAGATGACTCGTTAGGTTGGCCTGGTTGTTCCCTCCCAGATGTGCTCCCATTATACCTCTCTCTCTGTGTCAGGGGGTAAGAACGGATGAGGCAAGGTGATAATAGTCAGTAATGATTTACAATGCCATGCCGTCATTGTAAATAAAAATGTGTTCTTAAAACTGTGAGGAGAGGTGAGGACAGGAGAGGAGGATATAGGGAGAAGATAGGAGAGAACGGGATAGGACATGATGAGGAGAGGATGTGGAGAGGAAAAGAGCTAGGACAGGAGAAGAGGGGTGAGGAGAATGAAAAGCATTCAGCCCTGGAGGAGAATGAAAAGCATTCCTGTGACCACCAGGACCCCTGAAACAAGGGTGCTTAGGTGGGTCACACAAAGCCCAGGCAAGGGTTTCTGGGGCTGGGACTCCCTCGACTAATCCTACCTTCATTGGGTCCAGGTGGTGGAGGTCTGGGGGAGGTTGGTGGTGGATAGATGGGGCGATTGGGAGGCCTCTTTGTGAAACATTTGGTGTCTTTCTTCTTCCCTCTCACTCTCTCTCTCTATTAAATGCTGAATTTAACAGATAATCTTAAATGACTGACTATAATGGAGGGAACAGCAGGTTGATTTCCCTAGGAAACAGGAATTGTTCTTCAATATGAACAAATTGACATTTTAGATAACATGTGCTGCTAATACCTTCATACACAACCCACCAATTTAAACTGTCAAGGCTTCAACACATCTATTCAACAACAGCCAATTAATTATCGCGTTGTTTTTTCCCAAACTCCCGGGCCACAATCTAGACATGTGGAATTGGGACCAACTACGAACAACTACATTATGTCCAGTGGCGACCAATTGAGAGTACACACTGGGCAGATGCTTTCAAGAAAGGACAGCCTCACAAGACACAACTTCCAAAGTAACTGACTGAAAAGTCTACCAGGGGAGGGTGTGTTCTCAGCACACCAAGAAATGAAATTTGAAACAGTGATTCCTGCCTCAGATTGTTGACCTAACCCAGATCAAAAGCACCGTTGCAGTATTGGCCCTCTGTGTGGAAAAGGAAGCTCCTAGTGTGTGTGTGTGTGTGTGTGTGTGTGTGTGTGTGTGTGTGTGTGTGTGTGTGTGTGTGTGTGTGTGTGTGTGTGTGTGTGTGTGTGTGTGTGTGTGTGTGTGTGTGTGTGTGTGTGTGTGTGTGTGTGTGTGTGCAGTGCATATGTGTGTTTCGAACCCCCTGACCATAGACACATCATCTTGGCTGCAGCTGAAAGGATCCTTTAGCAATGGCCCTCCCTTCCAGCCTTCCTCCTCCACTTCCTCCTCCACTTCCTCCTCACTGCCCAAGTACCCAGGGATGGGCAGCTCTTCCTGGGCAGGACACAGCTGATTGTTCCCCTGTTTCAGCCCTCTAGGCCCCGACCTCCCACAGGGCCCTGCTAGGCTGCAAATATGATGGTGTGCCCCTGTAAGTGCCCTTCATGAGGAAGAGGAAGCCAAGCTAAATCCCTCATCGTCGGGAACAAGAGTACTGCCTCATTAACCCTTCGTCCTCCCTATTGTTCAGCTGATGCCTTTGAAACACTATGGGTTTTTGGTTATTGAAGTACAGCATTATTATATGAAGTGTGTTTCGTTAACCCTTCGTCCTACCTAATGTTACAAAGTCATTAACCCTTTGTGCCATTGTTCTGCTGCTGTCTTTGATAGACGGTCACTATTAACATTTCCTTCATGTTTTCTTTAAAGAACAGTCTGAGTACATGATGTGTGTTTTCTTACAATAGAAGTCAATTTTTTTTTATTTTTTTTTATTTTACCTTTATTTAACCAGGCAAGTCAGTTAAGAACAAATTCTTATTTTCAATGACGGCCTGGGAACAGTGGGTTAACTGCCTGTTCAGGGGCAGAACGACAGATTTGTACCTTGTCAGCTCGGGGGTTTGAACTCGCAACCTTCCGGTTACTAGTCCAACGCTCTAACCACTAGGCTACCCTGCCGCCCCGGACAGGTACTTTGCCTGTCCATCCACTGCCCAGTGAGTGGCTCTGAAAATGAATTAGGACCATGTTTGCGTCCCAAAAGGCACCATATTCTCTATATAGTGCGCTACTTTGGTCAAAATTTGTGCACTATAGGGAAAAGTCCTAATTAATTTAGTAATGAATTAGGTAGTTTAGCGGATGATGGATGAGTTCACCTCTGGCGTTCATGTTTTTGCGCGAACACCCCCCAGGGGAAGAGGTGCTCTTGAACCTTGCACTCTCCCAGCATGGATAGAAAGGTGTTGTGCATTAAACCAGTCCATTAATGCCAAATAATACAGTCAGTCCACCCTCAAAACACTAGCTTAGCGGTAGGTGCACTTGATTCAGCAGCCCTAGTGCCGGGAAGGCAAAGTGTTCCAATTTTGAACCATTTCATGTGTCTGAAGGTAGAACTCTGCCTACCCCGGCAGACCCAGAGAGCAAATCAAGTGCAACTATAGGTCTACCGCTGGCCAATCAGATAGTTCACATCATAGTCTCTGCACAGTTTCCTTGCGCCATATACTGTAAAAATAAATCTCAAATGCACAGCGACGTTGATACTGTGAGCTGCTGATTTATGAGTAAGTTCATGTTTAAGTTGTTATTCAGCACTGTCAAAACTTTGTTCAACACTTATATAAGCCATAAAATGTGCATTCTCCCCTACTTCCACTCACGCTACAACCAGCACAGCTGCAATGAACGAGTACAGCAAATTGTACCGATAAGCTTGCATTGTTATTGTTAGATGCTCTTTTTAATATCAAGGAATATTTGAAAGGAGTAACAACATGAATTGGTGTATGAGACAAAAATAATGCAGTGCGACTTGAGCTTCGCCATCAGCTGGAAGATTGGGTCCCCTTTTCACAGCGGAGGGAGAGCGGAGAGACATTGAATCGGGTAAGAGACAGCCTCACTGCTGCTCCCTTCCTCCCCTCTGACTGACCATCAGATGCAGGCCATCAGTGCAGTAAAATAAAAGTCAGCTGTGCCTCACAAGTAATACAACAAATGATCTATTTGTCGTGTAATCGTACTGTACACCAAAATGTTTTTAAATATATTATTTCAAAATGATCTGAAAAGAACAACATTGGAAGGGACATTCAAGCATAGTGATAATGTATTGGGCCTGTAGCTTACTGCACAAACGTCATTAGTACAGAAAGTGTTTTAATTGGTTAATGTATCACAGGCTAACGTTTTTTAAGTCATGTTTTTATTAAAAGAGCGGTAGATCTCGGCTTGCATTTTGACTCAGAAACTATAACGTATTTAGCTGCTATTTGTCTGCTATTGATAACATTTTTATAAAAATGACAGATCAAATAGCCTAACAACGCAGAAAAAGGTAGTCCTCATGAGGATAACTCAGCGGGTTTTGCCTGGCTAATAGCCGACACAAATGGGCTGCAATATTCAAGGTGAATTAAATCAAACTTTTTATTTCACCCGGTAAGTTGACTGAGAACACATTCTCATTTACAGCAACAACCTGGGGAATAGTTAGAGGGGAGAGCAGGTGGAGGAATGAGCCAATTGTAAGCTGGGGATGATTAGGTGACTGTGATGGTATGAGGGACAGATTGGAAATGTAGCCAAGACACCAGGGTTAGCACCCCTACTCCTATGATAAGTGCCATGGGATCTTTAGTGACCATAGAGAGTCAGGACACCCATTTAACATCAAATCCAAAAGACAGCACCCTACACAGGGCAATGTCCCCAATCACTGCCCAGGGGTATAGGGATATTTGCTTTTAGACTAGAGGAAAGGGTGCCACCTACTGCCACTCCATCACCACTTCCAGCAGCATCTGGTCTCCCTATCCAGGGACCAACCCTGCTTAGCTTCAGAAGCAAGCCAGCTGTGGAATGCAGGGTGGTATGCTGCTGGATCGAGAGACTTAGCTTGACTTGGAAGAGTTCCAGTGTTGGAAAGCCATAGCCAGATAGCTAACATAGCATTCTTGTCAGTTTGAGCCATGTGTTTGAGTAGGCTAAACAAGCTAGCTGCATTCGCTAGCTAAGTATGTGAAAGTGGGAAAAAAAATACAACAAAATATCTCTCTCTCTCTCTCTCTCTCTACTCTGTCTCTCTCGCTCTTGCGTCTCCTTAATCTCTGATGAAATTAATTTGTTCAAAACTATTCAAATATTTTCTTTCTCTCTCTGAATCAACTACTCATCACATTTTATGCCGTGCTAGCTAGCTGTAGTGAGGGCTGTGGCGGTGGTCAGACGGTGATTGCCAAGCAAATAACTGCTGATCTCACGGTAATTGACCGTTAATTAACATAAACACAGTGTCTCCTGGCTTCCATGCATAGCCTACACGCCACTGATACGGACCTTTGGAAGACCAACATTTTAAAAAGTCTAATAAATCCATGTAATATAGATGACACCATCACAATAAATCCATTATTTATTTTAGACAGGTCTAAAGAAACATTATATAAAGAAAATGTATTCTATTTCAGAACAACAGAAAATCATACTCTGAGTTGTCCTTATGTTAGGCCCTGATCTGGCTATGCCATATAGCTGTGGACTACACTACTTCATTTAGCATACAGTCAATGCAGCTCTGCAGATTAGGTGAGTGGATACAGCATCACTAGACCATTTATTTTGGTATTGCCCTCAGGTAGCCTGTTTTTGGTCTCGGGTTCAGGAACAGCTGAAAAAGCATAACATGAATAAAAATTGGCCCTAGAAATAGCAGTGTTGTGAGATCTGGAGAGACCTGGTCTGTCAATTAATAATATACTAATTACCAATGTACTAATTACGAATATACTAATATACTCTTGGAGGGCTGGTGGCTTGGCGGTTGGGAGCTTGGGACAGTGGCTGATAGGTCGCTGTTTCGGGTCCGTTTTTGACCTTGTGCGATGTCTGTCAATGTCCCCTTGAGCAGGGCATTGACCCTGATTGCTTCTTTGAGTTACTCTGGGAGTCTGTTAGATGATTGGATGTCATGTAAATGTTGAGTGGCTTCACTGCAAGTATATTGTATGTTTTAATATTCAATAAATAAATAAAAATAGAATCAAAGTGTTTTTAGGTAAGATTTAGTTTGTTGATTAAGACGACAGAACTATCAGAAGCAGAGGTTCTCTCTTTCGACTGCCGCTGACAACAACGGCACATAAATTGTTCTTCTACGTCACATGTGCTCAACTGATGTTGTTCCCAATGTGACAATTACAACCAACCCAAACCACAAAACCGTGGATAGGTGGCTGCATTCTCGAAAAAATGAAAGTGTGAACCATGGCATTTAACCACGGCAAGGTGGCTGAGAATATGGGTGAATACAAACAGTGTAGTTATTCCCTCCGTAAGGTAATCAAACAGGCAAAACGTCAGTACAGAGACCAAGTGGAGTCGCAATTCAATGGCTCAGATACGAGACGTATGTGGCAGGGTCTACAGACAATCACAGATTACAAAGGGAAAACCAGCCACAACGCGGACACCACTGTCTTGCTCCCGGACAATTACACACCTTCTTCACCCGCTTTGAGGATAACACATTGCCACTGACGAGGCCCGCTCCCAAGGACTGTAGGCTCTTGTTTTCCGTGGCTGACGTGAGTAAGACATGTATGCGTGTTAACTCTTGTAAGGCTGCCGGCCCAGACGGCATCCCTAGCCTCGTCCTCAGAGCACGTGCAGACCAGCTGGCTGGAGTGTTTACGGACATATTCAATCTCTCCCTATCCCAGTCTGCTGTCCCCACTTGCTTCAAGATGTCCACCATTGTTCCTGTACCCAAGAAATTAAAGGTAACGGAACTAAATGACTATCACACCACAGTACTATTCTTTTGGAGGCTAGTTAAGGATCATATCACCTCCACCTTACCTGTCACCCTATCCAATCTGGACAATAGGAATATTTATGGAAGAATGCTGTTCATTGACTATTGCTCAGCCTTCAAAATCATAGTACCCTCCAAACTCAACATTAAGCTCGGGGCCCTGGGTCTGAGCCCCACCTTGTGCAACTGGGTCCTGGACTTCCTGATGGGCCGCCCACAGGTGGTGAAGGTAGGAAACAACAACTCCACTACGCTGATCCTCAACAAAGGGGCCCCACAAGGGTGCTCAGCCCCTTCCTGTACTCTCTTTTCACCCATGACTGCATGGCCACGCACGCCTCCAACTCAATCATCAAGTTTGCAGACGACACAAAGGTAGTAGGCCTGATTGCCAACAAAGACAAGCCAGACTACAAGGAGGAGTTGAGGGCCCTGGTGGAGTGGTGCCAGGAAAATAACCTCTCCCTCAACGTCACCAAAACAAAGGAGCTGATCATGGACTTCCGGAGACAGCAGAGGGAGTACGACCCATCGACGGGGCCGCTGTGGAGAAGGTGAAAAGCTTCAAGTTTCTTGGCTTTACACATCACTGACAATCTGAAATTGTCCACCGACACAGACAACCTCAGGAGGCTGAATAAATGTGGCTTGGCCTCTAAGACCCTCACAAACTTTTACAGACGCTTAATTGAAAGCATCCTGTCGGTCTGTATCATCGCCTGGTACAGCAACTGCACTGCAGGGCTCTCCAGAGGGTGGTGCGGTTTGCCCAACGCACTACCAGATCACAATTGATTTAATAGCTGGAGGGCTGCTGGGTTGGTATCCTCAAAACATTCTGCTACTGTTGGGCCCGTGAGAAAGGCCCTTAACCCCACAACATGCTCTCCATCCAGGGGCGCTGCTTGAACCTGTGCTCGTCTCAACTGTATGTGGTCTGCTGTTTGTGGGGTTGAGAACAGAGCAGAAGACATGTTTTTGTTGTTCACTGTAACTATTGGACAAAGTGTATTGTATTGTCACTTTTATATTGTAAAGAAGTCAGCCAGAGTTGACGTGGGCCATCATTCAAACAAAGAGAAGCCTGCCTGGCCACCAGTGCATATTTCCAAACTATGTTTGCATATAATGACAATAAATGATTTTGTCTAGTCTTTAATTAAGCAATTAGGCACAAGAGGCAGTGCTCTATCATGAATACAGTCACAGGTAAATGGCGCAGTAGCGGAATTCATGATACAGCACTGCCTCGCATGCCTTATTGCTTTTACCAAACTCTATTAACATATTTAAAAAGGCAATGAATTACGTGTTTACATTAAAACGTTATTTTGATAAGTCCATTCATACAATTTCATTTTCCCACCAGAGCATGTGGTCCGGACAAAAATCTGGTTGTTAGTTATTTTGGTCATGTTGCTACAAACGTGACCCAGTTGTTAATTATTTTTGCATAGTTGCTATGCAAAAGGACTGGTTGTCCACTCTAAACAAAACGGTTGATATGCAGGCTGGATAGCTGACGCTCTTGTAATTTGCTAGCTAGCTAGCTAAATAGCAAACTTCAAGGTAAGTCAGTCAGGTCAAACACTGAACCTGGAATGACAGCACACTAGCTGAATTTTTGTTTTGTTTGAGCTTTTTTTTCTATAGGCATTTGCTTGGATATGTCCATGATAATGACGTTGATGGGTGATTTTGACTGGCTCAGAAAAAGTTGTCTCGTCTCATCTGGGCACAGTTCACTCTATGTACGGTACTACAGATATCTAAATAAAAATGTGAAACATATTTTCCGTGGTCTGACAGGCAAACAGCAAGGCTAGGCTGGAAGCAAGTGGAAATAATGTACGAGTTGGGAAAAAAAAAAAGAAAAAGAGATGATTCAGACAGCAACATCAACATGATATTCTTATGGAGGCACAATGATAATTTTCAGATGGAACTGTTAGCAGGCGTAGGTGTGTCTGTGCCAATACAACACGACTTGGAACGCTGCTTGTCCAATTAGCATCCAGGATCCAAAAAGGTGTGTTCCACCACACGCTAGCGAGGTGAAACTAACCTTCCAAGGTGTTACATTATTTTCCAGAAAACCCGGAGCCCAGAGTTGATTATCCCTTTCATACCATGGATATAATTGAACATGTTTCCTGTTAGAAATGTGTTCATTTGCGGGTAGAAATGTGTTCAACATCCACTGAAGTAGCTAGCAAGTTTACTAGACAGTAGTTGCCTTGGTAACCAAACAAACAGACTATAGAACTTTTAGGGGTTCCATATATGAAGCAAGCTATAGAAACATTTTTGGTTCAGCACTTTTTTCTCTAAGAGTGCTGAGGAAGCTCCACTCATTGCCCTGGCACTGTCGTAGCCTCGACCACGGCGTTTGTTCACCGATAATCCCTTATATTTTCAATCAGTTACATTTTATTTTCCAAGGCACTTTTTTTTCTTCATATTCCTAAAGCCCAAGAAACAAACACTTGCTAGAACATATGGAAATTAAAAAGGGTTATGGATGACTTTTTAGAGGGTTACTGTGTCCAGTACGGCAGTGGTCTGTGTGTGTCTGTGTGTGTTCCAGGCTGTGGGAAATATACTGCAACATTCCGGGCCTCACACTCATGGAAACCAAGGACAAGCTTTCTTTTCCCTCCCTCTCCACCTACTCACAGCACCCAATGCACAGCCTTGTAAAACTCACACAAATAGTGCACAGTTTACAGTCAAATAATTGTTTGTCTTCATTTTAAAAGGATTGTTGACAAGAATACCCTCTAAGACTTTACATAAACACACAACTCGCTAACACCCTTTACATATACTCCTCACATTTTCTCTATAGACAAACGATATGCTTCTGTGTATTTGTAGTTCTCTTACATTAGAGGGCAAAAGCGCTTCCTCATTTGATCCAAGTGCATCTGTAGTCCATTAAACATAGTAAAAAACAGAATCCCCCATACATTTGAGTCATTTTAATCAAGAGCGACTAACTTTTGTTGTTTTGTACTGTTCCTCTGTGGGAATCACACCCACAACTCCATGCATTACCAACTCAGGCACACAGGACCATCTTCACCCCATTCCTCACTCCCTCCCTCAAACACTTGCCAACCTTCCAGTGTCTGGAGTCTGTTAAATTGTCTTTTGAACCCAGACTCAAAACACACAAGATAGGGCAAGGTAATGGGTTTTCCACACACACATGAACACACACACATGCAGGCAAGCATGCACAAACACTCGCATGCACAAGCACACACATACAGGCAAGCATGCACAAACACACGCATGCCAGGCAAGCATGCACAAACACACGCATGCATGCACAAGCACAAACATACTCTCTCACTTTCTCACACGTACACACACAGAGACACACACACACACACACACACACACACACACACACACACACACACACACACACACACACACACACACACACACACACACACACACACACACACACACACACACAACTACCCAGGGATTCCCTTTGGAACACACAGTCTATTCTAAAATGATCCATGGTGAAAACCCCCATCAAAAAGAAAAGATCCCCCACAGCTTCTGTAGTCATATGATACAATTTTTGTGAGTGGTGTGTGTATTGAGGTGTGTGTGTGTGTGTGTGTCTGTCTGTCTGTCTGTCCGTGTCTATCTCCTCTCTATTTACCAAGGGTGCTGAATGGGTCACAAGGTGTGTAAAGGGATCCAGCCATTGGCTACCTGCTTAGCCTCCCGCATGCAGCTGCAGACTGTTTGTCTGGGCCCGTCCAGGCCAGGACACACACACACACACCAGGAAGAGGATGAAAAACACAGAAAATCCCTCTGTTTAGGATCAGGTTTATTGTCATGTGTCTTGCCCTGGAGGCTCAACTGAGTGCTTTCCGCTAGATGGGCCAGATGCATAGTCAAAATTGCCTATATCATAAAAATTCACGAAAATGAAAATGTTTAATTGAAAGGGTGGGGTTAGGCATTAGGTTGGTGAATGTTAGGGTTAAGTTTCGGGTTAGGCTTAAAATTCTATGACTTTGTGGCTGTGCCAGCTAGTGACCACTCTGCAGAGCTGCATCCATTACATTAGTCATTTCAATAAATGTTCATCTGCTGTTTTGGATGGGGAACACACACTCTCTAACACACACACACATACCCCACGATCACCTCTACCCTGACCCGCTTCTTGCCAGACGGGTGTAGCGTGGCAGTGTATCCTAAACAGTCCAGGTGCAAAAAAAAGACTTCAGAGATTTAGATGCATTTTTTTGAGCCTCTCTCTCCAAGAACCCTAAAGTGCATCAGGAGGTGGAAAGCAAAAAACATTGTGCCCAGTGAAACTCTATTCTGAAGCATTCGACTTGGCCATTAATCCCGTTTCTAAAAGCCGGAGTCCATGACAGGCCCTGCCGTCATCATGGATGAACCCTGGCTGTGGGTCAAGTTGTTGTTTTCATTTTGGACCCTCACCCACAGTGCACTGCCCTGTCCAAGAGAGAAAGTAGGTCACCCTTTAGCTGTCCAATTTCGTTTTGCTACGTTTCTCAAAGAGTTTTTGTTTAGCTAGTTATAGGTTGACAGATTTCCATTGATATTAACGTCAGTTAAACCATTCCGAACAGTAAAGCAGAAGGGGCACACCTGGCAGCCCGATGGACTGCGGCAGTTTACTGAGCTGCAGGCAGAGGTTCAAAGTGCATTTGGAACATCTCAGTGTCATAAACACATGCACACACACACACACACACACACACGTGCGCGCGGTATACACACACTTTGGCACATGTTTAAAAGACCCAGCTATCCAAATCACACCCAGTATCATGGGGTTAGGGAGGCTTCAGTCCAAAAGAAGCCAAACCAACAGCCAAAGAACATAGGAGTGATGAATAAGAGGAAGGCACTGTGTGTGGTGTGTGTGTGTGTATATGTGTGTGTGTGTGCGTGCGAATACGTGTGTCAGGGATCACAGGGATGCAGAATCACACACAGGGAGGTACAGTGCAGTAGGTCATGAGTGTGTGTGTGGGCCATCGTTCTGACTGGCCCTGAATAGTTCAATAGTGATGTGAATTCTTGATGTGGTGGAGCTTGTCATGAGAACGTGGTAGGCTTGCTCTGTCAGCTGCTCTTCGTCAAGGTGAACCAACCCTCTTTTCTTTCTTCCTCCACTTTCCCCCCCACTGCCCTTCCCATCACTTTTTCCTCTTCTCTGTTCCTCGTCTTTGACGTCCAATAGCCGTGTGTGTGTGTGTGTGTGACATAGAGCCTCTTCTCACCAAACCACATGACACTTTCCCGACTTTTTCTTTTTAGACATGTTTTCTCTCTTACCTTAATTTGTCTTATTGTGCCCATTGCCCTCTCTGCCCTCGAGCATATTCCCTTAGGTCCATACACTATCTCCGGGCCGACACTTAAACTTTGCAAGCGGATAATGTGGTATCGTTTTATCTGGCCCGTTTGATGTGTCGGGCATCGGCCCACTGCACTGATTCCAGGGTGACCATGGTGCGGAGGTGGGAATGGGGTATGTTGGGGATGGTAAGGCGAGGGTTAAGCTGGAGGGGAAGGATGGGCCATGTTCCCAGAGGATGTGTAGCTTCTCACGGTGGGCGGCTTGGGGGAAAAGAAGAGACTGGAGTTGGCACAGTAAGTGCCCACCCTGCCATAACCCCATAATGACACGGAGCCAGTTCCACTTCCTCTCACACATCCTCTCCCAAAGAACGGCACTGCTTTGCAATGACAGGGAAAACAACTGGTTACACGGAGTATATCAGAGTCGTATTCATCAGGGCACACACGTTTTGAAACATTTTGTGACAGAAAACAAAAATCTGCGTTTCTTATTGGATTTTGGTGCTGAACAAGACCCATGCAAAGCTGCGTTGCCCAACTGGCTGGCTGGAGGCTTCTCACTGGGCACAGATGTCAGTTCAACATCTAGTTTTGATGTACATTTTGTTGAGTTATCAACTAACGTGAATTCAACGTGAAATCAACAAATAAATTCACCATGTCATTGGATTTAGGTTAACAGTTGGGTAAAAAAAAGATTATATGCCCTTATATTGATGACTTTTGAAAATCCAATCAGTTTTCCACGTTGACTCAACATCACGCTGATGTTTTTGTTGTTGAAATTACGTGGGAAACAACGTTGATTCAACCAGTTTTTACTCAGTGGGTTGTCTGTTCCTTGTCACTGTCAAAATGTGTGGAAAACATGGCTGTGTTTTAGTGTCATTCCCAGCTACAGTGCCTAGTGAAAGTCTTCACACCCCTTGCACAGTTGTCACATTTTGCTGCGTTATATTTCAATCTAAAAAAAATACTTATACAACCTACTCCACAATTTCAAAGTGAAATAAAAAAAAATATAGAAATGTTGAAAATGTGGAGTAGTTTATGAAGGATCCAATTGAATCCCTTTTATAGATTGAAGTTTAACTCCGCAAAATGTGACAAATGTCCAAGACTTGTGAAGACTTTGACTTGGCACTTGTACCTAGCTGCAGTGGTGTAAAAGTACTTCAGAGTATTGTGTCTTCTAGTACCTTTGAGGGCATTTCAAAGGATTCCGTCTGTCTTTCTCGACACAGTAGTTGTCAGTATTTCAAAACAACCTCAAAGTCTACCACTATGAACATTTCCGAGTCTACATTATCTGAGTAATTTCTTCACGCGGCTTGTAAGAGTAACTAACGCAATACAGGTGTGGCTTTTTGTGTCTATGTCTGCCCGTTAAATAATATCATATTTTTGAGCTAATCTTCATTATCTTTTCTTCTTCTATATCTGGGACTGCTGGCTCCCATGATCATGTTCTTTGGGAGACCGCCAAAGGAGGGAAAGGAGGGCAGCAGTTGCCTCTGTGGTTTTCGGTCATGCATTCTCTCACACGGCATTCCAGACAGATCGTCTTACATCTGCATATTTTTTACAGATGTTTTTAATCTCTTCGTTTCTATACTTTAGGAGGCAACATACAACAGCTCTGCAAACATAGCAAGGAGACAGCCACAACTCACTCTATTTGTGACTGAACATAATGTAACTAATGTGTAGGCAGGCCGTCGTTATAAACAATAATTTGTTCTTAACTGACTTGCCTAGTTAAATAAAGGTTACATTTAAAAAATCAAATACCTCCCTAAACGTGAAGTGCAGCTCAGTTGCCAGTCACGCCGAAACACTGTCAGTCACTGTCAGTCACGAATTATAGTGATCCCGGGTCAGCAGCATTCCATTAGGGTGTATTGATATAGCAGTGTTCTTTTGCTCTCAGTCTACAGTGGAACGTTATGCAGCAAGTGTCTTATTTGACGGATGCTGTTCCCGTCAGGTGGTTACGTCCAATATATGTGGTAATAACATGTTTTTGTGGAGAGAATTATGTCCCTGTAAAACCGTTACTAAGTGGACCTACTTTCTATAAACAGATACATCTGATTGACTACCAGTTAAAGTAAGGACAAAGGTGTTTTTCAGATTCATAACTCTTTCCCACAAATCACAACACGAAACTCAACTGGATATAATCTTTTCACATATATTTTAGCTATGCAAGAGAAAGTTATGTTAATTTAACCTAGAACCCTGGTAACCAGTTTCAACTGAAAAGGAAACTTCCATATTGGAAGAAATACCGTGCTGCAGGCGACAAATACAGTGGGGAGAACAAGTATTTGATACACTGACGATTTTGCAGGTTTTCCTACTTACTTTGGCTAGGCCACTCCAGGACCTTGAGATATTCTAACGGCGTAATCAAGCAGGATAGTAGGTTCCTCTTACCAAATAATAGCTGCAATCAACAGTTATGAAGAGGCACATTCATAAAAAATGAGTTTAATCATTGCAAAACTTTTTCTAAATAAACTCTAGCCCATGCTACTCAAGTTAAATGCCAAATTAGCGATTTCAGTCTAAAGAATGTCTCTAAATAATGACAACCACCAAGCTAAGTGCTAACTAGCTAACTGTAACTTGGTTAGTCAAGCTAACTTGCTGACTGCTAACTAGCTAACCTCTAGCTAGTTAAGCCAAAATAACTAGCCAACTGCTAACTAGCTAGATTAACCAAGCTAAGGAGCCTAACAATAATTAAATATCAAGTATTGAAAATTTCTCGTACCTTGTGGTACAGGCGTCTCCTAGTGAATAAATCACGTATTGTGCTAATGCCAATAAATACCAGTGTGCCACACATCCAGGGGAAAGGGGTTTCCGTTTTTAAATAACTTTATGGTGCGTTAATGTTGAGAAATGTCATTAGATTGGCAAGATAGAAATTAACATTTCAACTGCAGGGTAAGTGAAAAATGTGGCCTCTTCAGCTTGAAGTTTAGTAGCCTCTCTATGGTATGGTTGGAATTATCCCTCAACAGAAACTTGAGGACCTGGGTAGATAGATACCTCTTAACCCTTCCATTTAAGAGATAACGCGTGAGTGAGACAGAGGTTTTGCTGTCCCATGTTGATTCCAATGTTGTCCAAAGTTGTGTCAAGTTCGCTGGATGTCCTTTGGGTAGTGGACCATTCTTGATACACACGGAAAACACCCAGCAGCGTTGCAGTTCTTGACACAATCCGGTGCACCTAGCACCTACTACCCCATTCAAAGGCACTTAGTAGCACACATACGCAATCCATGTCTCAAGGTTTCAAAATCATTATTTAACCTGTCTCCTCCCCTTCATCTACACTGATTGATGTGAATTTAACAAGTGACATCAATAAGGGATCAGTGCTTTCACCTGGTCAGTCTATGTCATGGAAAGAGCAGGTGTTCTTAATGTTTGGTATACTCAGTGTATGTCGAGAATACAGTATATCTAACTTGGTTTAAGAAGATTAGGAGTTTAGGCCCCAGTTCTCCATATCTGATGAATCTACAGGCTTGGAGGTGCAATGCTTTGTGTGGGATTATGCTCTATTGCTCTAAGGACACTGACTTTTGGCTATAATCTAATAATTGATTGGACGTAGATATGGCTTTTCCTGTGCTTAAAGCGCTTTACTCTCAGATTATGCATAACATTTCCCTATTCCAAACAGTCTCAACGTGTCCTTCCAGTTTCCCTTGAAGGGTCCTATCAATTTGTTGGAGACAGTCGGAGGACAGTGAGATCCTATTGTGTCTGAGGCGATTCATCTTGTTGAAGAGGCCATGAAAGAGCCAGAGGGGATGTGGGACGTCAGTGTAAATCTAGCACAGGGCTGTGCTTGGGCCCTCTTGGAGCCATAACAGCCCCAGGATTTATGAGCCGCTGATCCCCATTTCTCTTGGCCAGGGCTAGTCACGATCTGCACTCTGTCATAGCAAAGCCAAGGAGCAGCCAAGGTTTTCCTGCAGCCGCGCTGTTGTCGTCACCTTCTCGGAGAGAAGAGAGGGATTGAGGGATTCTCTTTCTGTTTGTTTCTGCGTCCCTCTCTCTCTTGGATTCAATGACAACAAGTAATTTATGTTTATGTTATATTTATGTTTTGAGGTTGGACTTTAGCACGTATAGCACTTTAGCACATTGGGCGCACAGAGTGGTGTCACCTCATTACTCTGTATTGTTACACCTGTGCTGGCTTGTCCGGCTTGTTAGTCAGAAGGTGCTTCACCTGTGCTGGCCCAGGTGATATTTAAGAGTGGCTGGCCAAGTGCTCCAGTTGTCTTGATAGATGTGGAGGGTTAACATCTTTAGTTGGATTTCCCTATTTTAAGTTTCAAACAAATCCTTTATTTGATTTCATTCTTGCTGGGGAATGTAACACTGTTATTAGTAATGTTCATAAAAAATGAAAATGTATATATAAAATGTACACTGAACAAAAATATTAATGCAACATGTTAAGTATTGGTCCCATGTTTCATGAGCTGATGATTTTCCATATGCACAAAAACCTTATTTCGCTCAGATTTTGTGCACAAATTTGTTTACAGTGCCTTGCGAAAGTATTCGGCCCCCTTGAACTTTGCAACCTTTTGCCACATTTCAGGCTTCAAACATAAAGATATAAAACTGTATTTTTTTGTGAAGAATCAACAACAAGTGGGACACAATCATGAAGTGGAACGACATTAATTGGATATTTCAAACTTTTTTAACAATTCAAAAACTGAAAAATTGGGCGTGCAAAATTATTCAGCCCCCTTAAGTTAATACTTTGTAGCGCCACCTTTTGCTGCGATTACAGCTGTAAGTCGCTTGGGGTATGTCTCTATCAGTTTTGCACATCGAGAGACTGAAATTTTTCCCATTCCTCCTTGCAAAACAGCTCGAGCTCAGTGAGGTTGGATGGAGAGCATTTGTGAACAGTAGTTTTCAGTTCTTTCCACAGATTCTCGATTGGATTCAGGTCTGGACTTTGACTTGGCCATTCTAACACCTGGATATGTTTATTTTTGAACCATTCCATTGTAGATTTTGCTTTATGTTTTGGATCATTGTCTTGTTGGAAGACAAATCTCCATCCCAGTCTCAGGTCTTTTGCAGACTCCATCAGGTTTTCTTCCAGAATGGTCCTGTATTTGGCTCCATCCATCTTCCCATCAATTTTAACCATCTTCCCTGTCCCTGCTGAAGAAAAGCAGGCCCAAACCATGATGCTGCCACCACCATGTTTGACAGTGGGGATGGTGTGTTCAGCTGTGTTGCTTTTACGCCAAACATAACATTTTGCATTGTTGCCAAAAAGTTCCATTTTGGTTTCATCTGACCAGAGCACCTTCTTCCACATGTTTGGTGTGTCTCCCAGGTGGCTTGTGGCAAACTTTAAACAACACTTTTTATGGATATCTTTAAGAAATGGCTTTCTTCTTGCCACTCTTCCATAAAGGCCAGATTTGTGCAATATACCACTGATTGTTGTCCTATGGACAGAGTCTCCCACATCAGCTGTAGATCTCTGCAGTTCATCCAGAGTGATAATGGGCCTCTTGGTTGCATCTCTGATCAGTCTTCTCCTTGTATGAGCTGAAAGTTTAGAGGGACGGCCAGGTCTTGGTAGATTTGCAGTGGTCTGATACTCCTTCCATTTCAATATTATCGCTTGCACAGTGCTCCTTGGGATGTTTAAAGCTTGGGAAATCTTTTTGTATCCAAATCCGGCTTTAAACTTCTTCACAACAGTATCTCGGACCTGCCTGGTGTGTTCCTTGTTCTTCATGATGCTCTCTGCGCTTTTAACGGACCTCTGAGACTATCACAGTGCAGGTGCATTTATACGGAGACTTGATTACACACAGGTGGATTGTATTTATCATCATTAGTCATTTAGGTCAACATTGGATCATTCAGAGATCCTCACTGAACTTCTGGAGAGAGTTTGCTGCACTGAAAGTAAAGGGGCTGAATAATTTTGCACGCCCAATTTTTCAGTTTTAGATTTGTTAAAAAAGTTTGAAATATCCAATAAATGTCGTTCCACTTCATGATTGTGTCCCACTTGTTGTTGATTCTTCACAAATAATACAGTTTTATATCTTTATGTTTGAAGCCTGAAATGTGGCAAAAGGTCGCAAAGTTCAAGGGGGCCAAATACTTTCGCAAGGCACTGTACATCCCTGTTAGTGAACATTTCTCCTATGCCAAGATAATCCATTCATCTGACAGGTGTGGCAAAACAAGAAGCTGATTAAACAGCGTGATCATTACACAGGTGCTGGGGACAAGGCCACTTTAAAATGTGCCGTTTTGTCACACAACACAATACCACAGAGCTTTCAATTGGAATGCTGACTACAGGAATGTCCACCAAAGCTGTTACCAGAGAATTTAATGTTTATTTCTCTACCAAAAGCTGGCCTACAATGTTGTTTTAGAGAATTTGGCAGTACGTCCAAACCGGTCTCACAACCGCAGATCAGTCAAACCATACCAGCCGAGGATGTCCACATCTGGCTTCTTCACCTGCGGGATTATCTGAGACCTGAGACATCTGAGACATCTGATGAAACTGTGGGTTTGCACAAACAAAGAATTTCTGCACAAACTGTCAGAAACCTTCTCAGGGAAGCACATCTGTGAGATCTGGTCACTGACCTCCTGCAGTACCCCCAGAGTTATGCAGACCCCACTTTGAGAATGCCTGTCTTAGACTAATAACATGTTTGAGGATACAATGGTAATGTCACGTTCTGACCTTAGTTCCTTTGTTTTGTCTTTTGTTATAGTATGGTCAGGGTGTGAGTTGGGTGGGTTTTCTATGTTAGTTTTTCTATGATTTTCTATTTCTGTGTTTGGCCTGATATGGTTCTCAATCAGAGGCAGCTGTCAATCGTTGTCCCTGATTGAGAACCATATTTAGGTAGCCTGTTTTCTATTGTGTTTTGTGGGTGGTTATTTTCAGTCTTTGTGTGTCTGCACCAGACAGAACTGTTTTGGTTGTTTCTTTGTTGTTTTTGTTATTCAGTGTTTAGTTTTGATTATTATTAAATAAGATGAACACTAACCATGCTGCGCTTTGGTCCTCTCCTTCTTCCACCCAAGACAACTGTTACAGAACCACCCACACCCAAAAGGACCAAGCGGCGTGGTAACGGGCAGCAGCAGCAGCAGCTGCGATGTCAGGACTCCTGGACATGGGAGGACGTTTTGGACGGCAAGGGTTGCTACACATGGGAGGAGATCCTGGCTGGAAGGGATCGCCTCAAATGGGAACAGGTGGAGGCAGCCAGGAGAGCGGAGGCAGCAGCTAAAGGGAGCCAGCGCTTTGAGGGAACACGGCTGGCTGGCAAGGAAGCCCGAGAGGCAGCCCCAAAAATGCATTGGGGGGAGGGACACGGGGAGTGTGGCTAAGTCAGGTAGGAGACCT
The DNA here is from genome assembly GCF_057628025.1 of Oncorhynchus mykiss. NCBI lineage: Eukaryota > Metazoa > Chordata > Actinopteri > Salmoniformes > Salmonidae > Oncorhynchus > Oncorhynchus mykiss. The sequence continues at coordinate 21,118,868 of NC_143028.1, read as the reverse complement.
GAGCCAACTCTCCGTGCTTACCGGAGAGTGAGAGGGACCGGGCAGGCAACGTGTTATGCCGTGAGGAGCACGGTGTCCCCGGTGCATGTGCATAGCCCGTTGCGGTACATTGCAGCGCCTCGTATCGGCCGGGCTAGAGTGGGCATCAAGCCAGGTGCCATGAAGCCGGCTCAGCGCACCAGCCTGTACATGGCACCAGCCTTACGCATGGTGTCCCCGGATCGCCAGCACAGCCCAGTGCGGGCTATTCCACCTCGCCGCACTGGCCTGGCTACGGGGAGCATTCCATCAGGTAAGGTTGGGCAGGCTCGCTGCTCAAGACCTCCGGTGCCGCCTTCATGGTCCGGTCTATCCGGTGCCACCTCCACGGTCCGGTCTATCCCGTGCCACCTCCACGTACCAGCCCTCCGGTGGCAGCTTCCCGTCTGTCCTGAGCCGCCAGAGTCTCCCGTCTGTCCTGAGCCGCCAGAGTCTCCCGTCTGTCCTGAGCCGCCAGAGTCTCTCGTCTGTCCTGAGCCGCCATAGTCTCCCGTCTGTCCTGAGCCGCCAGAGTCTCCCGTCTGTCCTGAGTCGCCAGAGTCTCCCGTCTGTCCTGAGCCGCCAGAGCCGCCAGTCTGTCCTGAGCCGCCAGAACCGCCAGTCTGTCCTGAGCCGTCCGGGGGCCGCCAGTCTGTCCTAGCCGCCAGAGCCGCCAGTCTGTCCTGAGCCACCTGAGCCGCCACTCTGTCCTGAGCCGCCAGAGCCAGCAGTCTGTCCTGAGCCGCCAGAGTCTCTCGTCTGTCCAGAGCCACCAGAGTCTCCCGTCTGTCCTGAGCCGCCAGAGCCGCCAGTCTGTCCTGAGCTGCCAGAACCGCCAGTCTGTCCTGAGCCGTCCGGGGCCGCCAGTCTGTCCTAGCCGCCAGAGCCACCAGTCTGTCCTGAGCCGCCATAGCCGCCAGTCTGTCCTGAGCCACCTGAGCCGCCACTCTGTCCTGAGCCGCCAGAGCCGGCAGTCTGTCCTGAGCCGCCAGAACCGCCAGTCTGTCCTGAGCCGCCAGAGCCGCCAGTCTGTCCTGAGCCGCCAGAGCCGTCAGTCTGTCCTGAGCCGCCAGAGCCGCCAGTCTGTCCTGAGCAGCCAGAACCGCCAGTCTGTCCTGAGCCGCCTGAGCCGCCACTCTGTCCTGAGCCGCCTGAGCCGCCACTCTGTCCTGAGCCGCCTGAGCCGCCACTCTGTCCTGTGCCACCAGAGCCGCCAGTCTGTCCTGAGCCGCCAGAGTCTCCCGTCTGTCCTGAGCCGCCAAAGCCACCAGACTGTCCTGAGCCGCCAGAGTCTCCCGTCTGTCCTCAACCGCCAGAGTCTCCCGTCTGTCCTGAACCGCCAGAGTCTCCCGTCTGTCCTGAACCGCCAGAGTCTCCTGTCTGTCCTGAACCGCCAGAGTCTCCCGTCTGTCCTGAGCCGCCAGAGTCTCCCGTCTGTCCTGAGCCGCAGTAGTCTCCCGCCTGTCCGGTGCTGCCGGAATCTCCTGTCCATTCGGGACCCGTGGCTTGGGTCTTCAGTCCGAGGTCAGCGGCGAGGGTTGCCACGTTAAAGAGGCCACGGAGGCGGGTAGAGAGGCGGAGAAGGACTATGGTGGAGTGGGGTCCACTTCCCGCACCAGAGCCGCCACCGCGGACAGACACCCACTCAGACCCTCCCCTATAGGCTTAGGTTTTGCGGCCGGAGTCCGCACCTTTGGGGTTGGGGTACTGTCACGTTCTGACCTTAGTTCCTTTGTTTTGTATTTTGTTTCAGTATGGTCAGGGCGTGAGTTGGGTGGGTTGTCTACGTTAGTTCTTCTATGATTTTCTATTTCTGTGTTTGGCCTGATATGGTTCTCAATCAGAGGCAGCTGTCAATCGTTGTCCCTGATTGAGAACCATATTTAGTTAGCCTGTTTTCTATTGTGTTTTGTGGGTGGTTATTTTCAGTCTTTGTGTGTCTGCACCAGACAGAACTGTTTTGGTTGTTTCTTTGTTGTTTTTGTTATTCAGTGTTTAGTTTTGATTATTATTAAATATGATGAACACTAACCATGCTGCGCTTTGTTCCTCTCCTTCTTCCACCCAAGACAACTGTTACAGAACCACCCACACCCAAAAGGACCAAGCGGTGTGGTAACGGGCAGCAGCAGCAGCAACTGCGATGTCAGGACTCCTGGACATGGGAGGACGTTTTGGACGGCAAGGGTTGCTACACATGGGAGGAGATCCTGGCTGGAAGGGATCGCCTCAAATGGGAACAGGTGGAGGCAGCCAGGAGAGCGGAGGCAGCAGCTAAAGGGAGCCAGCGCTTTGAGGGAACACGGCTGGCTGGCAAGGAAGCCCGAGAGGCAGCCCCAAAAATGTATTGGGGGGAGGGACACGGGGAGTGTGGCTAAGTCAGGTAGGAGACCTGAGCCAACTCTCCGTGCTTACCGGAGAGCGAGAGGGACCGGGCAGGCAACGTGTTATGCCGTGAGGAGCACGGTGTCCCCGGTTCGTGTGCATAGCCCGTTGCGGTACATTGCAGCGCCTCGTATCGGCCGGGCTAGAGTGGGCATCAAGCCAGGTGCCATGAAGCCGGCTCAGCGCACCAGCCTGTACATGGCACCAGCCTTACGCATGGTGTCCCCGGATCGCCAGCACAGCCCAGTGCGGGCTATTCCACCTCGCCGCACTGGCCTGGCTATGGGGAGCATTCCACCAGGTAAGGTTGGGCAGGCTCGGTGCTCAAGACCTCCGGTGCCGCCTTCATGGTCCGGTCTATCCGGTGCCACCTCCACGGTCCGGTCTATCCCGTGCCACCTCCACGTACCAGCCCTCCGGTAGCAGCTTCCCGTCTGTCCTGAGCCGCCAGAGTCTCCCGTCTGTCCTGAGCCGCCAGAGCCGGCAGTCTGTCCTGAGCCGCCAGAACCGCCAGTCTGTCCTGAGCCGTCCGGGGGCCGCCAGTCTGTCCTAGCCGCCAGAGCCACCAGTCTGTCCTGAGCCGCCATAGCCGCCAGTCTGTCCTGAGCCGCCTGAGCCGCCACTCTGTCCTGAGCCGCCAGAGCCGGCAGTCTGTCCTGAGCCGCCAGAACCGCCAGTCTGTCCTGAGCCGCCAGAGCCGCCAGTCTGTCCTGAGCCGCCAGAGCCGCCAGTCTGTCCTGAGCCGCCAGAGCCGCCAGTCTGTCCTGAGCCGCCAGAACCGCCAGTCTGTCCTGAGCCGCCTGAGCCGCCACTCTGTCCTGAGCCGCCTGAGCCGCCACTCTGTCCTGAGCCACCAGAGCCGCCAGTCTGTCCTGAGCCGCCAGAGTCTCCCGTCTGTCCTGAGCCGCCAGAGCCACCAGACTGTCCTGAGCCGCCAGAGTCTCCAGTCTGTCCTGAACCGCCAGAGTCTCCCGTCTGTCCTGAGCCGCCAGAGTCTCCTGTCTGTCCTGAACCGCCAGAGTCTCCCGTCTGTCCTGAGCCGCCAGAGTCTCCCGTCTGTCCTGAGCCGCCAGAGTCTCCCGTCTGTCCTGAGCCGCCAGAGTCTCCCGTCTGTCCTGAGCCGCAGGAGTCTCCCGCCTGTCCGGTGCTGCCGGAATCTCCTGTCCATTCGGGACCCGTGGCTTGGGTCTTCAGTCCGAGGTCAGCGGCGAGGGTCGCCACGTTAAAGAGGCCACGGAGGCGGGTAGAGAGGCGGAGAAGGACTATGGTGGAGTGGGGTCCACTTCCCACGCCAGAGCCGCCACCGTGGACAGACACCCACTCAGACCCTCCCCTATAGGCTTGGCTTTTGCGGCCGGAGTCCGCACCTTTGGGGTTGGGGTACTGTCAAGTTCTGACCTTAGTTCCTTTGTTTTGTATTTTGTTTTAGTATGGTCAGGGCGTGAGTTGGGTGGGTTGTCTACGTTCGTTTTTCTATGATTTTCTATTTCTGTGTTTGTTCTGATATGGTTCTCAATCAGAGGCAGCTGTCAATCGTTGTCCCTGATTGAGAACCATATTTAGGTAGCCTGTTTTCTATTGTGTTTTGTGGGTGGTTATTTTCAGTCTTTGTGTGTCTGCACCAGACAGAACTGTTTCCGTTGTTTCTTTGTTGTTTTTGTTATTCAGTGTTCAGTTTTGATTATTATTAAATAAGATGAACACTAACCATGCTGCGCTTTGGTCCTCTCCTACTTCTACCCAAGACAACTGTTACAGGTAAGCAAAACACTGAGATGCACTTTGCCTCTGCTGTTCTGACAATCTGCAGATTTTGTTAAGAATCTTAACACATTAGATCATTTATTTTGGTCCTGTCCATATGTAGCTTGTTTTTGGTCACAGGTCCAGGAATGGCTGAAGATTTGCAACATTTACCTGCATCTAACACTGCAGATAGCATTACTTGGTGATTTGAAAAGTCATAGCCAATCGATCAATAATATAATACTTTTAGCAAAAAAAATGTATCTTTAATTTACAATCAGTAAATATATTTTGATTTGTTAAACACTTTTTTGGTTACTACATGATTACATATGTGTTATTTCATAGTTCTGATGTCTTTACTATTATATTATTCTACAATGTAGAAAATTGTAAAAACAAAGAAAAACCCTGTAATGAGTGTGTCCAAACTTTTGACTGTGTATATAAATATATACATTAAATTGGAATGGAAATGATGCAGACAATTACACTGATGGAAGCTACAATCTGCAATATTAAAGCTGATCTACCCCCTAAAAAAATGACTGGAATGTATTTCTCCCAGAAGGAAAGGGTGTGGGTCTCATTACTCCAAACATGACTCTGTATCGCTCTGAAAACACTCATTATGGCTGACCTATTTGGACTGTACACGTGGGGGCAGGAGCCCAGGGTGATGTGGATCACTAGTTAATAGCAATGCTCCTACTGTATCTTGCAGAGGTGTTATGACTTTTCTGTCACTCTCCAGAGATGATTTCCCTTTCTTTTTTCAGGATAGTCTATCTCGATCTCGTTCTGGCCTCACTAGTCTCTCTTGCTCTCTGCATATCTCTCCCTCTCCACTCTCGCTGTGTTTTCCTGTCTGTCTGTCTGTCTGCCCGTCCGTCCGTCCTCCGGCAGTGTTCCTTACACTCAATCTTTCTCATTTCATTCTCTCGTTTTGACCCCTCTTACACTGCATTTTTCTCTCTGAATCCCTCTCTCTTTCCTCTACACTTCTGCACCCACATGATGCCCAGCCAGCTCCAACTTTCTGCTTCTCCCTCTGTTTATCTCTCAGCTCTCTCGATCTCTCTACACTTTCTTCTGCTGACTATAAACATGCAGAGCACCCACTATGTACCAAGTGAGTGCACTGTTTTGCTGTCTGAACTTCACCACACATTCCAGCCCACTGAGCTTATGTGTCTGTCACCCAGACTGGACAGACATACAGACAGGGCCTGTGGGACAGGGAGGGGCCGAATGAGAGGGTAGGGGTAGAGGACAAATACAACTCCCTGACAGGACGTCCTTTCAACACCAGCCAGAGAGGGCGAGAGAGAGGGAGGCAGAGAGAGGGAGGGAGAGAAGGGGAAGATAGGAAATCACAACTGCACAACACCCTGTTGGGAAAGAGATGGTGACTGTAGCTCTTTGCCAACATCCAGAGAGGGAAACTGACTGGGGCAACACTAGCAGGCAGCCAGAACATTATAACGTTGCAACTCGTCAGGGTGGGGAAAGACAACTGTGGCTGTCTGGTGTCTGAATTCCATATAAGCCTCTCAAACCTTATGTGTTGACTGAGACCGCAGCAATCACGACGATTGTTCGCCATTCCATGCTAGCTGTTCATGTTGTTTTGACAAAAGACCCAGATAGCTAATTAGCATGTTACTGGCTACCACGGCTAGCCCAGCTAGGTCAGACCTTCCCAGAGTGCGGATAAGGTATTACAGGAATGTGTGTGTACATGCATGTGTGTGTCTGAGTGTGCGCATGTGTGTGTTTGTGTGTAGGAGTGAGAAAGAGAGAGCTCTGCTTAATAGAGTATGTTGGTCTCGTTGACAAGCCTCCTAACCTAATGACAGCCCAGGCTGTTAGCGCAGATCTCTCTCTCTCTCTCTCTCTCTCTCTCTAGTGAGTCTGGTTCTTAGCTTCACAGAGAGCTCAGCAGTTCAGAAACGGATAGAATTTAGACCAGCTACTAAAGCCTACACGGGCAATTTTTGTTAATGTATAGAGTACAATTCTTAGTAGCACTTAATTTTTTACAATGCAGTCAGTATGCACATTGGGCATGTGTAGACATAACTCCTATGGGTCCATATCCTCCCCTCCAACTTCTGCTAGATTCCAACAGGAATCAAATATTCATCAAGAAAAAGCTAATTGAAGTATTAAAACAACCCGGGAGAGTGTACAGCCAGAACTCAATCATGTGCACTTCCAGAACACCATATCCAATACAAAAATGCCACAGTCATTTTGGGCGCGCACACAAACACATGCACACATACACATTATCCCAATATCATGAAACAGTGTTTACATGAAGCCAGAAAGAGTATAGCCTGGCCCTGTAAAGATCAGAGTCGGGTGTTTCTGTCAAGGACACATTACATACTGTATAATAATACATTACAGGACTGGCATAAAGCAGAAGTCTACTGTTAATGTTACTATAGTCACTGTAGTGTCCGCAGAGTGTCCAACAGTGTCCACCCTGAGATTTGAAAGTTGGGAGTTTGATCCCCCTGCCAAGGCTCGTTGCTACAGGAAACAGGAAATGGGCTCCTATGAGCCCTTCCAGCTCGCACAAGCCAAGGCTCGTGCAAGGCTACTTACTTACAGTGACAGAGCCCAAACTCATAAACTCTCTGAGAAACAGACACAGGACGGAATCATGTGCAAGCAAGCCCCCACACACACAGAAACATGCATAGAGAAACATATTCAAATGTGTGAACACAGTCAACTCCAATTTCTTCAACTCCAGAACCTTCCCGCAATCAGCCAAGTACAATGCCACATGGCCAGAAGGAGTTGCTATAGAAACACCTTTCGGTATGAGTCCTACTGTGTGCTTTGTGGTTACCACTCAGGCTTGTGAAATCCAGCCTTGCATTGTAGCGTTGGGACACAACCGGCCGTGCAACTTCAACCCAGTCTCCAGCTGAAAACGTAGGCGAGAGAAAACGTCCTGTCTGACCTTGAGCAACATGATGGCACACAGTCAATCATGAAAAGATCCCTGCATAGTATTTGCTCAATCAGCAACTTGCGGGAACCATTGACAACGTTCGAAATGTTCACGAGCGCGGTATCAGGGTTACGGGAGCATTGAGGGAGGGAATGTTTTTCCTGAGGCCCCTCCATTCAGCTGACTCAGCCCACAGGGGCCATGTATGACTGGCTGATTGGTTGCCTGAGAATGCTATCATCTCCCACATAGGTCGTGTGGTTAAAGAGCAACCCTTTTGCTAATGCATTGGTCGCTGTGGGAAGCCTGTCATTTGGAGGTCTGAGCACTTTATGGCGTCGGATCTGATTATGGCTTTCGCAGGAGCTCTAGGGCTGGGAGGAATGCCTCATGCTTTTTGATGACAATCAAAAAGTCAGATCGTTTTCAGTCTCCACGCTATTATAAAAGTTATTTTCTTTGCATTGGGTGCGATTGTGTGCCCCATGTTCCACAGAGCAATGTTCTGCTTTCATGTTCATGTCTGTCTGTCTGTTTGTCTGTCGGCCTCTCTCTCTGGCAATTTAATTCAATTCAAGGGGCTTTATCAGCATGGGAAACATGCTTACATTGCCAAAGTGAAATGGATAAACAATAAAAAGTGAACAGTAAATATTACTCATTCAAGTTCCAAAATAATGGATATTTCAAGTGTCATTATGTCTGTATACAGCATTGTAATGATGTGCAAATTGTTTGAGTACTAAAGGGAAAATAAACAAGCATACAGTTGCAGTCGGTAGTTTACATACACCTTAGCCAAATACATTTAAACTCAGTTTTTCACAATTTAATCATAGTAAAAATTCATTGCCTTAGGATCACCACTTTATTTTAAGAATGTGAAATGTCAGAATAATAATAGAGAAAATGATTTCGTTAGGCTTTTATTTCTTTCATCACATTCCCAGTAGGTCATAAGTTTACATACACTCAATTGTATTTGGTAGCATTGCCTTTAAATAGTTTAACTTGGGTCAAATGTGTCAGGTAGAGTTCCACAAGCTTCCCATCATAAGTTGGGGTGAATTTTGGCCCTCTTGACAGAGCTGGTGTAACTGAGTCAGGTTTGTAGGCCTGAAAAGCACACGCTTTTTCAGTTCTGCCCACAAATTTTCTATAGGATTGAGGCCAGGGCTTTGTGATGGCCACTCCAATACCTTGACTTTGTTGTCCTTAAGCCATTTTGCCAGAACTTTGGAAGAAGGCTTGGGGTCATTGTCCATTTGGAAGACCCATTTGCGACCAAGCTTTAACTTGCTTTAACAGCTCTGATGTCTTGAGATGTTGCTTCAATATATCCACATAATTTTCCTACCTCATGATGCCATCTATTTTGTGAAGTGCACCAGTCCCTCCTGCAGCAAAGCACCCCCACAACATGATGCTGACACCCCCGTGCTTCACGGCTGGGATGGTGATCTTCGGCTGGTGATCTTCGGCTTGCAATCCTCCCCCTTTTTCCTCCGAACATAATGATGGTCATTTTGGCCAAACAGTTCTATTTTTGTTTCATCAGACAAGAGGAGGATTCCCCAAAAAGTACGATCTTTGTCCCCATGTGCAGTTGAAAACCGCAGTCTGGCTTTTTTATGGCGGTTTTGGCGCAGTGGCTTCTTGCTTGCTGAGCGGCCTTTCAGGTTATGTTGATATAGAACTCGTTTTACTGTGGATATATATACTTTTGCAACTGTTTCCTCCAGCATCTTCACAAGGTCCTTTGCTGCTGTTCTGGGATTGATTTGCACTTTTCACCCCAAAGTACGCTCATCTCTAGGAGACAGAACGCGTCTCCTCCCTGAGCGGTATGATGGCTGCATGGTCCCATGGTGTTGATACTTGCATACTGTTGTTTGTACGGATGAACATGATACCTTCCAGCATTTGGAAGTTGCTCCCAAGAATGAACCAGACTTGTGAATGTCTACAATTTATTCTTGGCTGGTCTTGGCTGATTTCTTTTGATTTTCCCATGATGTCAAGAAAAGAGGCACTGAGTTTGAAGGTAGACCTTGAAATACATCCACACATACACTCCAAATTGACTCAAATTATGTAAATTAGCCTATCAGAAGCTTCTAAAGCCATGACATAATTTTCTGGAATTTTCCAAGCTGTATAGAGGCACAGTCAACTTAGCGTATGTAAACTTCTGATCAACTGGAATTGTGATACAGTGAATAATAAGTGAAATAATCTGTCTAAACAATTGTTGTAAAAATTACTTTTGTCATGCACAGGATAGATGTCCTAACTAACTTGCCAAAACTATAGTTTGTTAACAAGAATTTTGTGGAGTGGTTGAAAAACGAGTTTTAATGAATCCAACTTGAGTGTTTATTTTTTTATGTATTTTTTTCACCTTTATTTAACCAGGTAGGCTAGTTGAGAACAAGTTCTCATTTGCAACTGCGACCTGGCCAAGATAAAGCATAGCAGTGTGAACAGACAACACAGAGTTACACATGGAGTAAACAATTAACAAGTCAATGACACAGTAGAGAAAAAAAAGAGTCTATATACATTGTGTGCAAAAGGCAAAAAGGCAAAAAGGTGAAAAGAGCAGAAAAGTAAATAAATAAAAACAGTATGGGGATGAGGTAGGTAAAAATGGGTGGGCTATTTACCGATAGACTATGTACAGCTGCAGCGATCGGTTAGCTGCTCAGATAGCAGATGTTTGAAGTTGGTGAGGGAGATAAAAGTCTCCAACTTCAGCGATTTTTGCAATTCTTTCCAGTCACAGGCAGCAGAGAACTGGAACGAAAGGCGGCCAAATGAGGTGTTGGCTTTAGGGATGATCAGTGAGATACACCTGCTGGAGCGCGTGCTACGGGTGGGTGTTGCCATCGTGACCAGTGAACTGAGATAAGGCGGAACTTTACCTAGCATGGACTTGTAGATGACCTGGAGCCAGTGGGTCTGGCGATGAATATGTAGCGAGGGCCAGCCGACTAGAGCATACAGGTCGCAGTGGTGGGTGGTATAAGGTGCTTTAGTGACAAAACGGATGGCACTGTGATAAACTGCATCCAGTTTGCTGAGTAGAGTGTTGGAAGCAATTTTGTAGATGACATCGCCGAAGTCGAGGATCGGTAGGATAGTCAGTTTTACTAGGGTAAGTTTGGCGGCATGAGTGAAGGAGGCTTTGTTGCGGAATAAAAAGCCGACTCTAGATTTGATTTTCGATTGGAGATGTTTGATATGAGTCTGGCAGGAGAGTTTACAGTCTAGCCAGACACCTAGGTACTTATAGATGTCCACATATTCAAGGTCGGAACCATCCAGGGTGGTGATGCTAGTCAGGCGTGCGGGTGCACGCAAGTGCATGTAAACCACTTCTTCAACTGTAGATCTTCTTATAATTCTTCTGAAGATTTTTGTTGCTAGGCAACTGTTTTATCTAGCTAGCAATAGCAATCATGTTAGCATATTTACTGAGAGTACTATTCTAAAAAATAATCAATACTGAAAGTTTCAGAGGAAGTTTGTGAGTCAATTACACATGTTCAATTGCTTTCATGAGCTATTTCTCTCACTGTCCTGAGTTTAAGACAAGGGTTTAGCTATCTTGGACTTAAGAACATTTCCAATAACTATATTTTCAAGAATCTAACTTCTTAACTTTTTGCTTAAGGAGAAACATAATTTCCAATGACCTTTTTGAGGAATAGCAACTTTGCTTATTGAGTCTATAGTTAAGGAAAAAATAGCAGTTAAGAAGAAATGTCTTATTAATAAGAAGTTTTTGTGAATCTGGACCACTCTTGTCTAGGGGACTCTTCTCCAGGTTCATCTCTCGGTAGCTGATGGCTTTGTTATGGAAGGTTTGGGAATCACTTCCTTTTAGGTGGGTGTAGAATTTAACATTTATTTTCTATTTTGATAATTAGCGAGTTTAGGCAGAGGTATACATTTTTTTGTGCTCTAGGGCAACGCTGTATATATGCAATTTGTATTTGTGGTCCTGGAAACTGGACCTTTTTTGGAACACCATTATTTTTGTCTTACTGAGATTTGCTGTCAGGGCCCAGGTCTGACTGAATCTGTGCAGAAGGTCTAGGTGCTGCTGTAGTCCCACCTTGGTTGGGGACAGAAGCGCCAGATCATCAGCAAACAGTAGACATTTGACTTCAGATTCTTGTAGGACTAGGCTGGGTGCTGTAGACTATTCAAGTGCCGTTAGCCAATTAATTGCTATATATGTTGAAGAGGGTGGGGCTTAAATTGTATCCCTGTCTCACCCCAGGGCCCTGTGTAAAGAAATGTCTGTTTTTTGCCAATATTAGCCGCACACATGTTGTTTGTGTTCATGGTTTTTATAATGTCATATTTGTTTCCCCCAACACCACTTTCCATCAATTTGTATAGTAGGCCCTCATGCCAAATTGAGTCAAAAGCTTTTTTGAAGTCAACAAAGTATGAGAAGACTTTTCCTTTGTTTTGGTTTGTTTGTTTGTCAATTAGGGTGTGCAAGGTGAATACGTGGTCTGTCGTATGGTAATTTGGTAAAAAGCCAATTTGACATTTGCTCAGTACAGTGTTTTCACTGAGGAAATGTACAAGTCTGCTAATGATAGGATTTTCTCAATGTTGCTGTTGATGCAAATCCCACGGTAGTTATTGGGATCAAATTTGTCTCCACTTTTGTGGATTGGGGTTATCAGTCCTTGGTTCTAAATATTGGTTAAGATTCCAGAGCTGAGGATGATGTTAAAGAGTTTAACTGTTGGCAATTGGAATTTGTGGTCTGTATATTTGATCATTTTATGTAGGATACCATCAACACCACAGGCCTTTTTGGGTTGGAGAGTTTGTATTTTGTCCTATAGTTCATTCAATGAAATTGAGAATCCAGCTGGTTCTGGTAGTCTTAAATAGCTGATTCTAATATTTGTAAATGATCATGTATATGTTTTTGCTTTTTCTTCTTTGTTATAGAGCCAAAAAGATTAGAGAAGTGGTTTCTCTACAAATCTTAGTTTTGGATAGATAACTATTCGTGTTGTCTTTGTGTGTTCCCATTTTTCCAGTAGTGGTTATATTCTATGGATTATTCAATTACATTGATCTGATTTCTGAAATGCTGCTCTCTCTCTCTCTCTCTCTCTCTCTCTCTCTCTCTCTCTCTCTCTCTCTCTCTCTCTCTCTCTCTCTCTCTCTCTCTCTCTCTCTCTCTCTCTCTCTCTCTCTCTCTCTCTCTCTCTCTCTCTCTCTCTCTCTCTCTCTCTCTCTCTCTCTCTCTCTCTCTCTCTCATAGCCTCTCTCTAGTGGTGGTCGGCGGACAAAGCCTCGCCTTGTAGGCCAATATCTGTCTGTCTCTCTGCCAGGGGGTCTCTGTACATCTGACCTCGATGCTAGTGCCCAGCAGGCAAGTACTTGAGAACCACTCGAAGAGGGGGATTCTAAAGGAAGCATGCCAGGATAAGAAACAAACCATCCCTTCAGTAAGCAACTGAAGCACTCAAAGCACCTATTGTGTTGAAGTTAATATGACTGGTGTTGTTCTCATTCACTGGCGGTGATGACGAATAAACAACGTCTATGATGGGGGATAAAGCACATTGCCCCACAGTGATGTTTCTCACTTGTTTGGGGTGAAGTCATCACTGAATGATGACGATCAGTTTGCTGCAATTGATCTTGTCTCCATCCCAAATGGTACCCTATCCCCTTTATACTGCAGTACTTTTAAACAAGGCCCATAGGTTTCTGGTCAAAAGTAGTACACTTTGTAGGAAATAAGGTGCCATTAGGGATGGAGACAAGATCATTTACAGCCAACCCTTGTCGTCATGGCACACTCCGGGTTGTTAAGTGTTGATGGGCCTTGTCACTGCTGGCAATAGTGACAGAGTGTGTGTGTGTGTGTGTGTGTGTGTGTGTGTGTGTGTGTGTGTGTGTACCCATTATAATCATCAGGCTAACAGGGTCAGAGGAACTTTTAGTCAGAGGGTGTAACATAGACCTGGCATAATGTCCACTATATACCATCATCCATCTCTGTTAAACACTGCATTGATTGGAGCTGTGTTTACAGTATCTATAGAGCACAAGTTGATATCGACTGACTGTTAAACACAATCATATGTAATTTTACATTGTGAAGCAGCATTGACAGCCTGGTAACAGATTTCCGTTTACATGGAGTCATGGACAATAAAGTTGTATTTATTCAACACAAAGTGTAGTTTTACCGCTCAGAAAGTTTCAGTTTTTTTTAAAGGATTCCCAAAAAAAACGAAAATTAACTATTTTAAAGACACACATAGCATTATCGCTAATGAGCAACATCCCTGTGCTATTTCCTCGCTAATCAAAGTGGTTTGGGGACTTTTTTCCTCTTTTGGTGAAAAAGATCATTGATATGCCCCCGGTTTCATTTTGCACCCAATTGTAAACAGCTGTTGTCGTAAATATATTAAAGGGGCATATAAATCCAAACTTGCAGAGCACTCGACTCAGGTAATAACTTCCTTATGTTTTACATCGGGTTCCACACAGAAATAGCATAAACAAGAAAGAAACAAATCTTAGCTAGTTTCACTCAAAAGCACGTTTGACGCAAACCATGCATGCATTCAGCACACAATGGAGTCCTTCGGTGTGTGTCCTTGTAGCCTAGTTTCCTGGTATGTAGGGGGAAAACCCACTGTGCCACGGTAAATAGTAATGACTGGCCCGGCTGGAGGGGCTTCACAAGTGTAGCACACCTCACATGACATCAGAGCTGTCTGCTGAGCATCTGCTGTGTTTCACTGCCCTGTTCTGTCTATTACATTACATTACACTACATTAATGCTTTTGGCTCCTCTTCAGCCAAGTGAGTCAGTGGCCCTATCCAGAAGCCGTTAGCCCTTAGCCACTAGCCCCTAGCCCTCTTTGTGCTTGTGTAGTTCTGAAAGAATGGGATTGGTATAAGCAATAACACCCATCCCTCTGATTTAGATCTAACTCGATGGAATTTGACTGGATGGAATTTCCGCCATATTGCTTAAGCCTAGCGACACAAGTGCTTATAGGGCGTAGCAGCTAGTTTCAAGCATGTAAGCTACTGAGTATCAGGGTTGGGGTCAAGTCAATTTCAGTTCTCCAATTCCACATTTTCCTCATTAAAATGCATTGAAGAGAATTGAAATTGGAATTTCAGTGTACTTCCTCAGATGACTCATTGAAATGGAGTTGACACCAACCCTATGGTGCTATGGGGAGTGTGTATGGGGTCCACATTAAACAGTCGGGTTACAGAGAGAGGCCGGGAATGTCCATGATGGGATCGGGGACAGGAAGCCATACACATGTGTTCTTGGTTCCTCCCCAACCCTCCTGTAACATGCTTCTTAGAAAGAAGGCTGCGGCCAGGGGTCCTCAAGCTCTGTTTATTGTGTTACAGGGCCTGTATGAAGGGCCTGTAAACAGCTTGTAGTGCGACACATACGGTACTGACAGACACATACGCACACATACATTGTTTCATCAAAAACTCACAGGAACACACACATTGAGACCTACGTTTACATACATAACAGACCTACTGGATGAAGTACATTGTTTCTACTGTGCACACACACACACACACACACACACACTTACACATATACACACACACACACACACGAATGCAAGACCTCTTGAGACATAGTAGGCCCAGCAAATGGAAGTGCACACCCTAAACCAAAACACTGCTGGACGACCGAGAGAATAAAAAAAGAGAAGAACTTTAGAGGGTTAAAAGACGTTCACAGTCTGTCTTCAGATCAGCTGTCTTGAACACACAAAGGCAAGATATACTGTAGCCTATTTCATGATGACTTGTCCTTTGTCCTGCAAACAATATCAATCATAAGTCAGTGACGTGTCACACAAAGATGAGGTCAAGATTCCCCCTTCCACTTGTCATAACTGGACACCGGAGACATAACAAAGGTCAGAGTTCACATGCACCACCCTTGGTAAACCCCATAAAGAGAGGGACTGGTTACTTTGGCAGAAGACATTTTTCAGTGTGTAAATGTACAAGAATGTGTGATGAAGTGCTACATTTGGAATTCATTTAATTTTCACACTCCACCCAGTTCTTATATAAGAAGCCCTCGTAACTGCAGCGAGGGTTCACTGGATAGAACCAAAAACATCTCGGGTTCAGGCCTACTCGAGTTTTCCACTGGCATAAAATGGTTGCAAGCAGTTCGTATTGCTTTGCTCAGATGTGACATGGGCCAGTCGACATATCTAGCCTTTGTAATCCTTATGTCAAATGTACACAATTGTAAGAGCATGGTTTGTTATTGCTTCAAGGCACAAGTAGTATTGTTTTTTTTGTATTCTGAGCCTCAGTACAAAAGTGTCCAATGTGCAAATGAAGCCACTAGAGGATTTCATCACACAGTATGTCCATGGGTTTCCTTAATTATGATTATTTTATTTAAGGGCTTGGTGGGGGTAGATCCACTTTAATACTGCAGATAGATTGTAGCTTCCATCAATGTAATTGTCTGCATCATTTCCAATCCCACCATATATGTTTTTGTCAATTATACAGTGTCTTAAAGTATTCAGTCCCCTTGACATTTTCCACATTTTGTTACTTTACAGACTTATTCTAAAATTGATCAAATAAAAAAAAATCCTCAACAATCTACCAAAATACCACATAATGACAAAGAGAAAACAGGTTTTTAGAAATATTTTAAAATGTATTAAACATAAAAAAAAACAGTATTCAGATCCTTTGCTTATGAGACTCAAAATTGAGCTCACGTGCATCCTGTTCCATTGATCATCCTCAAGATTTTTCTACATCATGATTGTCCACCTGTGTCCACCTGAGTCCACCTGTGGTAAATTAAATTGATTGGGCATGATTTGGAAAGGCACACACCTGTCTATAGGTCCCACAGTTAACAGTGCATGTCAGAGCAAAAACCAAGCCGTGAGGTCGAAGGATTTGTCCGTAGAGCTCCGAGACAGGATTGTGTGAAGGCACAGCTCTGGGGAAGGGAACCAAAAAATGTTTGCAGCATTGAAAGCCCCCAAGAACACGGTGGCCTCCATCATTCTTAAATGGAAGAAGCTTGGAACCACCAAGACTCTTCCTGAACTGAGCAATCAGGGGAGAAGGGCCTTGGTCAGGGAGGTGACTAAGAACCCGATGGTCACTCTGACAGAACTCTAGAGTTCCTCTGTGGAGATGGGAGAACCTTCCAGAAAGACAACCATCTCTGCAGCACTCCACCAATCAGGGCTTTATGGTAGAGTGGCCAGATGGAATCCACTTCTCAGTAAAAAGCACATGACAGCCCACTTGGAGTTTGACAAAGTCAACTAAAGACTCTCAGACCATGAGAAACAAGATTCTCTGGTCTGATGAAACCAAGATTGAACACTTTGGCCTGAATGCCAAGCTTCACGTCTGGAGGGACCCTGGCACAATCCTTATGGTGAAGCATGATGGAGGCTGCATCATGCTGTGGGGAAGTTTGTCAGTGGCAGGAACTGGGAGACTAGTCAGGATTGAGGGAAAGATGAACAGAGCAAAGTACAGAGAGATCCTTGATGAAAACCTGCTCCAGAGCGCTCAGGACCTCAGACTGGGGCGAAGGTTTAACTTCCAACAGGAGAATGACCCTAAGCACACAGCCAAGACAACGCAGGAGTGGCTTCTGAATGTCCTTGAGTGGCTCATCCAGAGCCCGGGCTTTAACCCGATCGAACATGTCTGGAGAGAACTGAAAATAGCTGTGCTGCAATGCTCCCCCATCCAAAGGGACAGCATTTGAGAGGATCTGCAGAGAAGAATGGGAGAAACTCCTCAAATACAGATGTGCCAAGCTTTTAGTGTCATACCCAAGAAGACTCGAGGCTGTAATCGCTCCAAAGGTGCTTCAACAAAGTAATGAGTAAAGGGTTTGAATACTTATGTAAATGTCATATTTCATGTTTCCATATAAATTTGCAAACATTTCTAAAAAAACTGTTTTTGCTTTGTCATTATTACACATTATTGTGTGTAGATTGAGGAGAGAAAAAATCTATTTAATCCATTTTAGAATAAGGCTGTAACATAACAAAATGTGTTAAAAGTCAAAAGGTCTGAATACTTTCCGAATGCACTGTATATACATACATTTTCTTAAATATATTTTCCCCTAACCCTACCCCCCCCCCCCCCCTTCCATTCTATGATTGGAGTAAAATAAAATAAATTCCATCCTTCAGCCACCATCAACCCCTCCCATCTATCTCTTAAAACCAAAATGTTTTTATTTCTATTTGCCATATATTTTACAACTGTGATGTTTCATAGAAGTTCTGAACTTTCTTCAGATTGTAAATAAAAAAAGATACACTGTTGCTAAAAGTATTATTGTGGTACTGATCGATTGACTATGACTTTTCAAATCACCCAGTAGTGCTACAGTATCTGCAGAGGTATCTCCAGGTAAATGTTCCACTTCTTCAACTATTCCTTGACCTGCGATCAAAACAGAGCTACAGCACTAAAACAAAAATTATTTACATGTTTCATTTAACTAGGCAGGTCAGTTAAGAACACGTTCCTATTTACAATGACGGCCTAGGAACAATGGGTTAACTGCCTTGTTCAGGGGCAGAACGACAGATTTTTACCTTGTCATGATCTAGTGATTCGGTGTCTTCGCAGCAAAAGAGACCTCTAGATGCACTGCTCCAAAAAATAAAGGGAACACTAAAATATTCCATCCTAGATCTGAATGAATGAAATATTTTTTTTTCTTTACATAGTTGAATGTGCTGACAGCAAAATCACACAAATATTATCAATGGAAATCAAATTTATCAACCCATGGAGGTCTGGATTTGGAGTCACACTCAAAATTAAAGTGGAAAACCACACTACAGGCTGATCCAACTTTGATGTAATGTCCTTAAAACAAGTCAAAATGAGGCTCAGTAGTGCGTGTGGCCTCCACGTGCCTGTATGACCTCCCTACAACGCCTGGGCATGCTCCTGATGAGGTGGCGGATGGTCTCCTGAGGGATCTCCTCCCAGACCTGGACTAAAGCATCC
Organism: Oncorhynchus mykiss; assembly: GCF_057628025.1. Taxonomy (NCBI): domain Eukaryota; kingdom Metazoa; phylum Chordata; class Actinopteri; order Salmoniformes; family Salmonidae; genus Oncorhynchus; species Oncorhynchus mykiss. The sequence continues at coordinate 21,100,659 of NC_143028.1, read as the reverse complement.
GCCAACTTCTGGACAGTCTGTGGTGCAACGTGGCATTGGTGGATGGAGCGAGACATGATGTCCCAGATGTGCTCAATTGGATTCAGGTCTGGGGAACGGGCGGGCCAGTCCATAGCATCAATGCCTTCCTCTTGCAGGAACTGCTGACACACTCCAGTCACATGGTCTAGCATTGTCTTGCATTAGGAGGAACCCAGGGCCAACGCACCAGCATATGGTCTCACAAGGGGTCTGAGGATCTCATCTCGGTACCTAATGGCAGTCAGGCTACCTCTGGCAAGCACATGGAGGGCTGTGCGGCCCCCCAAAGAAATGCCACCCCACACTATGACTGACCCACCGCCAAATCGGTCATGCTGGAGGATGTTGCAGGCAGCAGAACGTTCTCCACGGCTTCTCCAGACTGTCACGTCTGTCACATGTGCTCAGTGTGAGCCTGCTTTCATCTGTGAAGAGCACAGGGCGCCAGTGGCGAATTTGCCAATCTTGTGGTTCTCTGGCAAATGCAAAACGTCCTGCACGGTGTTGGGCTGTGAGCACAACCCCCACCTGTGGACGTCGTGCCCTCATACCATCCTCATGGAGTCTGTTTCTGACCGTTTGAGCAGACCCATGCACATGTGGCCTGCTGGAGGTAATTTTGCAGGGCTCTGGCAGTGCTCCTCCTGCTCCTCCTTGCACAAAGGCGGAGGTAGCGGTCCTGCTGCTGGGTTGTTGCCCCCCTACGGCCTCCTCCACGTCTCCTGATGTACTGGCCTGTCTCCTGGTAGCGCCTCCATGCTCTGGACACTACGCTGACAGACACAGCAAACCTTCTTGCCACAGCTCGCATTGATGTAACATCCTGGATGAGCTGCACTACCTGGGCCACTTGTGTGGGTTGTAGACTCCGTCTCATGCTACCACTAGAGTGAAAGCACCGCCAGCATTCAAAAGTGACCAAAACATCAGCCAGGAAGCATAGGAACTGAGAAGTGGTCTGTGGTCACCACCTGCAGAACCACTCCTTTATTGGGGGTGTCTTGCTAATTGCCTATAATTTCCACCTGTTGTCTATTCCATTTGCACAACAGCATATGAAATTTATTGTCAATCATTGTTGCTTCCTAAGTGGACAGTTTGATTTCACAGAAGTGTGATTGACTTGGAGTTACATTGTGTTGTTTAATTGTTCCCTTTATTTTTTTGAGCAGTGTATAACATTCTATTGGTTGCAAGAATTTTGTATAATAATTTTAAAAGAAAAAGTTTTGAATCCGGTCTTGATTTGTGTATCAGTTTATAAACCATGTGCCATGGAACCGGAACAGTGGCTTGCGAAAGTATTCACCCCCTTGGCATTTTCTATTTTGTTGCCTTACAACCTGGAATTCAAATTGATTTTTTTTTGGGGGGGGGGGGGTTGTATCATTTGATTTACACAACATACCTACCACTTTGAAGATGCAAAATATTTTTGGGGGTGAAAAAAAAAAGAAATAAGGCACAAAAAAAATGAGAACTTGAACTTGCATAACTATTCACCCCCCTAAAGTCAATACTTTGTAGAGCCACCTATTGCAGCAATACTACAGTTGCATGTCTTTTGGGGTATGTCTCTATGAGCTAGGCACATTTAGCCACTGGGATTTTTGCCCATTCTTTAATCTTTAAGTCATACCACAGATTCTCAATTAGACTGAGGTCTGGGCTATGACTAGGCCATTCCAAGACATTTAAATGTTTCCCCTTCAACCAGTTGAGTGTTGCTTTATCAGTATGCTTAGGGTCATTGTCCTGCTGGAAGGTGAACCTCTGTCCCAGTCCCAAATCTCTGGAAGACTGAAACAGGTTTCCCTTGAGAATTTCCCTGTATTTAGTGCCATCCATCATTCCTTCCATTCTGACCAGTTTCCCAATCCCTGCCGATGAAAAACATCCCCAAAGTATGATACTGCCACCACCGTGCTTCACTGTGGGGAAGGTGTTCTCGGGGTGATGAGAGGTGTTGGGTTTGCGCCAGACATAGCGTTTTCCTTGATGGTCAAAAAGCAACATTTTAGTCTCATCTGACCAGAGTACCTTCTTCCACATGTGTGAGGAGTCTCCACCATGCCTTTTGGCGAACACTAAACGTGTTTGCTTATTTTTTTCTTTAATCAGTGGCTTTTTTCTGGCCACTCTTCCGTAAAGCCCAGCTCTGTAGAGTGTACAGCTTAAAGTGGTCCTATGGACAGATACTCCCATCTCCGCTGTCGACCTCCTTCAGGTTTATCTTTGGTCTGTTTGTTGCCTCTGATTAATGCCCTCCTTGCCTGGTACATGAGTTTGGGGGGCAGCCCTCTCTTGGCAGGTTTGTTGTTGTGCCATATTCTTTCACATTTTTAGGATGGATTTAATTGTGCTCTGTGGGATGTTCAAAGTTTCTGATATATTTTTCGAACCCAACCCTGATCTGTACTTTGTCCTTGACCTGTTTGGAGACTTCCTTGGTCTTCATGGTGCCACTTGCTTGGTGGTGCCCCTTGCTTAGTGGTGGCAGACTCTGGGGTCTTTCAGAACATGTGTATATATACTGAGATGAGTGACAGATCATGTGATACTTAGATTGCACACAGGTGGACTTCATTCAACTAATTATGTGACTTCTGAAGGTAATTGGTTGCACCAGATCTTATTTAGGGGTTTCATAGCATAGGGGATGAATACATATGCACACACCACTCCCTCCATTTTACACTTTTTTGAATTTTTTAAACAATTAAGTGTAATATATATATATTTTTAATAAAGCGAACTGGATGGAATATGGGTAAATATTTGCTAAATAATTTCTTAATTTTCAACTTAACAAAAATAATTGACTGAAACTTGTTACAAATGATGGAGTCACCCATGATTGACCAAGCGATATTTTGAAAGAGGAAGCAAAGGATGTGTTTTCGTTTCAGTCTCCTCCATCTCCAATAACCAAAGATAATTGTATGGATTTTTTTCTATTAATAATGTAAAATTAACAGTTGTACAGAAAGTCATGTTAATTCAGGATTGGTGGGTTATCCGGTGGAACGGTTGAGCTAACGTAGGCTATTGCGATTAGTATGACGTTATAAGTAACAAGAACATTTACCAGGACATAGACATATCTGATATTGGCAAAAAGCTTAAATTCTTGTTAATCTAACTGCACTGTCCCATTTAGAGTAGCTATTACAGTGAAATAATACCATGCTATTGTTTGAGGAGAGTGCACAGTTTTGAACATGAAAAGTTATTAACCTTTCTGATCTCCCCATCCCGGATCCGGGTTCGTGAATACAGACTCAAGCTCATTACCATAACGCAACGTTAACTATTCATGAAAATCGCAAATGAAATGAAATAAATATGCTAGCTCTCAAGCTTAGCCTTTTGTTAACAACACTGTCATCTCAGATTTTCAAAATATGCTTTTCAACCATTGCAAAACAAGCATTTGTGTAACAGTATTGATGGCTAACGTAGCATTTAGCATTAGCATTCAGCTGGCAACATTTACACAAAAAAACAGAAAAGCATTCAAAAAAATCATTTACCTTTGAAGAACTTCAGATGTTTTCAATGAGGAGACTCTCAGATAGCAAATGTTCAGTTTTTCCTGAAAGATTATTTGTTTAGGACAAATCGCTCCGTTTTCTGCGTCACGTTTAGCTATGAAAAAACCCCTGTATCCAGGATTGTGTAAATCTATCAGCAAGCTCATTAGCATAACACAACGTTAACTATTTATGAAAATCGCAAATGAAATGAAATAAATATGCCATCTCTCAAGCTTAGCCTTTTGTAAACAACACTGTCATCTCAGATTTTCAAAATATGCTTCTCAACCATAGGAAAACAATAATTTGTGTAAAAGTAGCTAGCTAGAGTTAGCATTTCGCGTTAGCATTTAGCGTTAGCATTAGCGTTAGCATCCAGCACGCAACATTAACAAAAACATAAAAGCCTTCAAATAAAATCATTTACCTTTGAAGAACTTCTGATGTTTTCAATGAGGATACTCTCAGTTAGATAGCAGATGCTCAGTTTTTCCAAAAAGATTCCTTGTGTATTAGAAATAGCTCCGTTTTATACATCACATTTGGCTACCAAAAAAAATCCATAAATTCAGTCCTCAAAACGCAAACTTTTTTCCAAATTAACTCCATAATATCGACTGAAAACATGGCAAACGTTGTTTAGAATCAATCATCAAGGTGTTTTTCACATATCTCTTCATTGATACATCGTTCTTGGACACATGCTTTCTCCCCTGAATCAAATGGTAAAGTAGAAGCAGCTGGCAATTGCGCACCGAATTCGACGCAGGACACCAGGCGGACACTTGGAAAATGTAGTCTCTTATGGTCAATCTTCCAATGATATGCCTACAAATACGTCACAATGCTGCTAAGACCTTGGGCGAACGACAGAAAGTGTAGGCTCATTCGTTGCGCAATCATAGCCATATAAGGAGAGAATGGAAAACAGAGCTTCAGAAATTCTGCTAATTCCTGGGTGATGCATCATCTTGGTTTCGCCTGTAGAATGAGTTCTGGGGCACTTACAGACAAAATCTTTGCAGATTCTGAAACTTCAGAGTGTTTTCTTTCCAAAACTGTCAAGAATATGCATAGTCGAGCATCTTTTCGTGACAAAATATCGCGCTTAAAACGGGAACGTTTTTTATCCAAAAATGAAATAGCGCCCCTAGAGCTCTAACAGGTTAATAAGCAAATTAGGCCTATTTGGGCAGTCTTGATGCAAACTTTTGAACAGGAATGCAATAGTTCATTTGATTAGACTAAAATGTACCTAAATTGCACCTGGGCTGGAATAATTCATTATTGCCTTTCTCTTGCAAACGGTTGTTTTTTCTTTGTATTATCTTTTACCAGATCTAATGTGTTATATTCTCCTACATTCCTTAGACATTTCCACAAACTTCAAAATGTTTCCTTTCAAATGGTACCAAGAAAATGTATATCCTTGCTTCAGGGCCTGAGCTACAGGCAGTTAGATTTGGGTATGTCATTTTAGGTGGAAAAGGGGCCGATCCTTAAGAGGATTTAATATGCACTCTTTTGACCTAAATTGCTTTTGTTTTAGAGATGAGTACTGAATTGCATGGCCTCTAAAGGCATGAGTTTTCTTTACAGTTTGCAATGTTCTCTGCAAATTTGTCACTCTGCATGAGGCAAATGGTGGTCACACCAGATACTGACTGGTTTTCTTATCCACGCTGATTTTCCTATCCACAACGTGGATGGCCGACAGGCGGATACAGTCGATTGGGACGTAGCTTAAACTGACAGATTTTTATGGGGATTTTTTTATTATGCCATTATGTTACTTAGATTGATGCACGGGTGCGTCAATAGACTCTTACTTTTTCTGATGTTCACAAGGATGTTCCCAGAGGGTTTCCCACAGGCAGTAAAGCTGTCACGAATGGCTGATTGCACATAGGCCTTTTTTACTGTACAACTACTTAATGTATATCAGCTTTACCATTTACTTGCTAGTTGTTGTATATTGTGTATTTCTTGCTGTTTGTATGCTGTTTGTATTATCAGAGCTCTGCTGGTGACTTCCAATATATTTATTTATTACACATGAACCCTTTGCTCCAACACCATAAAAACGCAGTGAACTTAGATATCCAAGATGGCTGGAACCTCAAGTTGGGAAAATGTTGCGCTGACAATTGAATACAAAAAAAATTACAAATAATTCTGCTCAGTGTGAGTTGAACTTGAAAAACAATCTTATGTGAAATGAAATATGATTTGCCTTGCAACACAAATATCTGAGTTATGGATGTCTGGTCCGTTAATTGGACCATGACTGAAACTGGAAAGGAGTCAAATGGGACTCTAAGTACAACATTAACATTATTGGTCTCAAGCAAAATAAAAAAAACTATGGCAACCATCTTAAAAAACAAAACAATTTCCATAGTTAAAACATCTAACAAAGGGATAACGTGACATTTTGGCATCTGAGACTTTTTTCTACTTACCCATAGTCAGATGAACTCATGGATGCCATTTTTATGTCTGAGTGCAGTTTTGAAGGACGTTGGCACTAGCACTGGCATTAGCACAATGACTGGAAGTCTACAGGAACAGCTAGCATGTTAGTTGTTCCTTTAGACTTCCAGTCATTGCGTTAGTTGAATAAAAGATTTATAATAATCATCATAGTTGACTCAACAAATCTTTTTTTACAGTGCACTGGGAGCTGAAAGGAGTAAGTCAACACATGGCAAATGAACTTTAAACTTGATGATGGACTCTATAAAAATTTTAAAAAACAGTTTGATAAGCTTTAATTATGAACTTGCCCAAAGTAATTGACAACCACACCTTGTAGCTGACTTCAGTAAAAGTGAAAAAGATGTGGCAGGCACTTTATTAAATCTGCACCCTACCCAGTGTAGCTCAGTTGGTACAGCATGGTTAGATTCCCATGGGGGAACAGAATAAAAAAAGTATACAAATATATGCACGCATTACTGTAAATTGTTCTGATTAAGAGTGTCTGCTAAATGAAAATACCCCAAAAATACATGGGGCCAAACAGTAGCTATTAGCCCACAAAAAAATACAAAAAAAACTGAAATGATACTTACAGAGAGAGTGTGAATTTCAGATACTTTCTTGTCTTATGACATCACAGGAAAGTCCGTGAATTATACAGTTGAAGTCGGAAGTTGACATACACCTTAGCCAAATACATTTAAACTCCTTTGCAGTCACGTTCTCCTGCAGCAGGGTTCTCAAACTAAGATCCTACATCTTTATGGAGCATAAGCATGTTTTGATATTTGGATAAGAAGACAGTGCTGTTGTCGAGGAAATTATAATGTGTCACGTTCTGACCTTAGTTCCTTTGATATGACTTTGTTTTAGTTTAGTCGGGGCGTGAGTTGGGGTGGGTAGTCTATGTTCTTTTTTCTATGTTGTGGTTTTGTGTTTGGCCTGGTATGGTTCTCAATCAGAGGCAGGTGTCGTTCGTTGTCTCTGATTGAGAATCATACTTAGGTAGCCTTTTCCCACCTGTGTTTTGTGGGAGATTATTTCCTGTTTAGTGTTTTTTCCATTCACCTTACGGGACTGTTCGTTTGTCGGTTATTGTTTTGTTCAGTTATTTTATAAAAAATATGAACATTTAATTTCACAGGTTAAAAAAAGAATGATTTAAATTCTATAAACCGGTACTTGTTTTGGGTTTGAACCGGCTCAGAGCTGGTCGATTGGGGGGAAAAAATGTGGTTCCAACCCCTGACCCATACACACGCATACTGAGAGACCACAGACTGTCAGTGAGGCAGGGGCCCCGTAAGGCTGTGGCTTTTTTACTGGAAAAACAAATGTCAGTCGAGGGAGAGTTGGATTGGACCACCGTGGACCTTATTTGATCCCCCAGCATATGACCACCCATCTTATCTAGCCTTATCTTGGGGCTTGACAATCTCCAGATACAACACATCAGAAGCATAGGATTTTTTTTTGTCACACACAAAGACACAGACACACACACACACGCTCCTTTCATCACTGTCTGGCCAAATGAGGCCCTTGAACTTGAGGAGTGAGGTGTATTGTATAGCATGTAGTATCGGAGTCTGACAGCCATGTCTCTAAGACGTCTTATCTTGGGCCTTGTGAAACCGAATTACCAGAGGGACGTCAAATGGCTGAGTCATTACCTCAGCGACCGTTTTGGCTCCAGTTCAGCCCAGTGTGAGATGAATGATGAGGAGATCCCAAGCTCTCTACTGTCTCTGGCCTAGCGTGTGGCTCAAGTCTCGTTCCACCTCATTGGGGCGGCAGGTAGCCTAGTGGCTAGAGCGTTGGACTAGTAACCGAAAGGTTGCCAGATCGAATCCCTGAGCTGACATGGTAAAGAATCCCTGAGCTGACAAGGTAAAAAAAATCTGTTGTTCTGCCCCTGAACAAGGCACTGTTCCTGGGCCGTCATTGAAAACAAAAATGTCTTATTAACTGACTTGCCTAGTTAAATATAGGTCATTGAAGTTGTGTATCTTAGAAAGGGAAACATGATATCTAGATTATATTCCTTTCTCTATACGTTTAACATTTTACCAATGGATTGTCTGTAGGGAGACAGCTTGGGGGACAAAAGGTGGTAAGTAATGTATAATGTATGCTTAATGTATGTGAAACAAATCAATGTTTTTCCTGCCCTTGTAGAGTGTGTGGTGTTCAAAACGTTCAACCTTAGCCTTAGTAAGGGTAAGAAAAAACACTAGAGTGGTACTGGTTTAAGGCATAGAACGAAATGTAATATAATCATGAATACGGGCTGTAACCACAAGCATGGCCGCGGGAACATGTTTTGGGTTGGGGAGGGATGTTGATGGTGGGGCTGAGTAGTATTCTTCTCCACTCTGCTAAGGAGTATTTTTCACCGCTCATAGAGGAGTACTAAAGGCCTAGTTCACACATTTTGTGGAAGAAAAAGGTGTTGCGGCACCCTCAGCACCCCTACTTCTCGCGGCTACGATCACAAGCTGGCGTTCCCAACAGTGACCTATGGCTGCTTGCCTATTCCAAATGGCCAATTACCATACACAATACATGTGCATTACACATAAAATCGAATGACTGCATGGATGTGCCAAAGCAGCATTTTCACCCCCCCCCCCTCCTTCCTCACAGTGCTATTACACGGTGACATAATTTTGTCTTACAGCATGTGTGTTTTATTTGTGGTCCTATTTAATTTTTCTGAGCCAGGATCGAGAACCAACCACGGATGTTTGGTTAGAGTGACTTTCCATTGGGTTTTCTTTCTTCTCTTTCTTCTTCTCTTTCTTAAACCCATACTGCTGATGCAGCTCTTTGGCTTTTGCAGTCACATGCTCCGTGTTGGCTAACTTTGCTATTTAGTGGCCTAGTGTAGTGGGACCCTGGCCAGCAGTGGGCAAGATGCCTCTTGAAACGTTCTCTTTGAGCGTTTATGGCTGAATCGTAAAGTAATAACTGAAAGCGATGGAAGCTGAGCCCTTCAGCTAAAAAAATCTGGTCTCCTGTTTGGAAGTGCAACCAGAATGGAAGGGAGGACAATGAATGCGTAGATCTTTTGGAGGCAGAGGGTTCCCTTGGGGACAATGTTGAGTCAAATGCTGGAGCTATTTTCAACTTCTATCCTTCCTACTGAATTCAATGGTAACGATATTATTATGGTTTGGCTGCCTTGAGGGTCATGAACTCAGCAAAAAAAGAAACGTCCCTTTTTTCAGGACCCTGCCTTTCAAAGATGATTCGTAAAAATCCCAACAACTTCACAGATCGTCATTGTAAAGGGTCAAAAACACTGTTTCCCATGCTTGTTCAATGAACCATAAACAATTAATGAACATGTACCTGTGGAACGGTCGTAAAGGCACTAACAGCTTACAGACGGTAGGCAATTAAGGTCACAGTTATGAAAACTTAGGACACTAAAGAGGCCTTTCTACTGACTCTGAAAAACACCAAAATAAATATGCCCAGGGTCCCTGCTCATCTGTGTGAATGTGCCTTAGAAATGCTGCAAGGAGGCATGAGGACTGCAGATGTGGCTAGAGCAATAAATTGTAATGTCTGTACTGTGGGACGCCTAAGACAGCGCTACAGGGAAACTGGACTGACGGCTGATCGTCCTTGAAGTGGCAGACCACGTGTAACAACACCGGCACAGGATCAGTACATCCGAAAATCACACCAGCGGGACAGGTACAGGACGGCAACAACTGCCCGAGTTACACCAGGAACGCACAATCCCTCCATCAGTGCTCAGACTGTCCACAATAGGTGGACTGGGGGATTTTAGGCCTGTTGTAAGGCAGGTTCTCACCAGACATCACCGGAAACAACGTCGCCTATGGGCACAAACCCACCGTCGCTGGACCAGACAGGACTGGCAAAAAGTGCTCTTCACTGACGAGTCACGGTTATGTCTCACTAGGTGTGATGGTCGGATTCGTGTTCATTGTCGAAGGAATGAGGGTTACACTGAGGACTGTACTCTGGAGCGGAATCGATTTGGAGGTGGAGGGTCCGTCATGGTCTGGGGCGGTGTGTCACAGCATCATCGGACTGAGCTTGTTGTCATTGCAGGCAATCAACGCTGTGCGTTACAAGGAGACATCCTCCTCCCTCATGTGGTACCCTTCCTGCAGGCTCATCCTGACATTACCCTCCAGCATGACAATGCCACCAGCCATACTGCTCGTTCTGTGCGTGATTTCCTGCAAGACAGGAATGTCAGTGTTCTGCCATGGCCAGCGAAGAGCCCGGATCTCAATCCCATTGAGCACATCTGGGACCTGTTGGATCGGAGGGTGAGGGCTAGGGCCATTCCCCCCAGAAATGTCCAGGTACTTGCACATGCCTTGGTGGAAGAGTGGAGTAACATCTCACAACAAGAACTGGCAAATCTGGTGCAGTCCATGAGGAGGGGATGCACTGCAGCACTTAGTATCTGGTGTGGCCACCAGCTGCATTGACTGTTACTTTTGATTTTGACCCCCCCCCCCCTTTGTTCAGGGACACATTATTCCATTTCTGTTAGTCACATCTGTGGAACTTGTTCAGTCTATGTCTCAGTTGTTGAATCTTGTTATGTTCATACAAATATGTTTAAGTTTGCTGAAAATGAACACAGTTCACAGTGAAAGGACGTTTATGAGGTTGTGTCTTGTTGCTTTAGACAATATGTTTATTTTAGGGTTAAGGTTAGGGTTAAGTTTAGGAGTTAGGTTAAGGTGAGGGTTAGGGGAAGGGTTAGCTAACATTCTAAGTAGTTGCAAAGTAGCTAAAGAAGTAGTAAGTAGTTCAAAAGTTTCTAATTGGCTAAAATGCTAAAGTTGTCAGTGATTAGATTCAAACTCTCTACCTTTTGGGTTTATAGACGTTTGCATTTAAGGCTAACCCATTCACCTCGACCAACCACCCTACTTTAGCTTTTGACTTAAGTAACCATCTGTCTTGTGTAACCATACCAAACGTAACATATCATATTCATTTGAGTGTCCCAGATGTTCATTTACTATGTTACGCCTAGTCTATGAGACCAGGCTGCTGGCCCAGCTCCAACTCTGAAGCCGGCTCTGCTTTCACTCCTGGATTGTTTTTGTTTGTACATTGGGCCGGAGGACGTGTTATTGTATGGCAAGTAAGAAATCTTCTAACGAGACCCAAGTTCTCCAACCCAGCTTGGAATAACAGACAAATCCCAATTCCTTGTCGTCTCCCACCGCCTTTCCATGACCCCCCTACCTGGTTCCTTTATCCTAGGCCTTAAGCCTCGGGCCTGACACGCTGCTCCATTCACCTCCACTTCCTGGCCCCAACAACAAGGTCTTGTTCGTGTTTTTCTGTCTGGAGGGAGAACTGAGAGTGAAGACATTTTATGTCAGACCCAGGTGTGACTCTCATGAAATCCTAACCCTAACCCTCCATTCTCTTTCCAAGAAAAGTAATATACTATACGCAGGGTTATTCAACTCTGACCCTACGAGGTCCGGAGCCTGCTGGTTTTCTGTTCTACATGATAATTAATTGCACCTACCTGGTGTCCAAGTCTAAATCAGTTCCTGATTAGAGGGGAACAATGAACGAAAGGAGTGGAACTGGCTTTGAGGTCCAGAGTTGAGTTTGAGGGTACTATTGGGTGATCACATGGGCAATAATAGTGGAAAGCTCAGGAGGTACGATCATATACTGCAGGCAGGCTTATGGCCACACAAGTTTTGATGTTTTGTTTGCTCTCTAAATCACATGAAGGAACCCCCCCCCCCCCCCCCCCAACACGCACACTGGACTAGGTTGCACACACACACACACACATTTGACCAGAGGCCATGACTCAGCCTTTAGCTTTTTTAACAGTCTAAGTGCCCCAACCTCAGTGAACCTCTCAACCTCTGATGAGAGAATGTTATTGTTTCAGCCCCTAGTCAACAAGGCCACAGGGGCTCTCCAAAAAAAAAAGAAAAAAAAACACAACTCAATGGGGCGACTCGCCAAAAGCCCTTGACCAAGGTGCTTAGCCTTAGTATCCAGGCATATCAATAGGCTCTGTCTGTGGAATGTTAAAACCAAGGCGAACCTGCAAAGCGAGCCGGAGACGATAGCCACGCAATAATGCAATAACACACTAACGCAGGGTTTCTTAAACTATGGGTCGGGAAAGGTGGGTCACGAATTATAAGAATACTTGGGGGGCAATTTGGATCATGGGAGGAGCCGTCAATTTCTCATTTGGGTCTTGAAAAAAAAATAATAATAAATAACCTACTCTAATGAAAGCCAAGTGACGATAATGAAACTTATTTATTATATAGTAACCCCCCACATCATGTTCACAGTATGGAAACGCGCGGGCCAACAATAGTTCTTGCCGAATTAGAAGGACGTTAATAGTATGCAGGTTACCAAACGTTTCTTTGGGAATGGGGTGCTGGTCTGGTTGAACATTGTAGACTCAAATTGGTTGCCCTAACACTGGTTCTCACGGCGTCGGTGTTGGCACAATCAGAAGGCTTTATATACTCTCCCTGTTCACCCAGTATGAGTGACAAACAAACTCTATTCACTAGAGGCGGTGGAAGCTGGCCGAGAAAGGGATTATTGTTTAATTACTCGAGATAATCAAATTGCGCTCGGAGGACTAGTTCTGCATTCCTTACCATACCTCCAGACCTAACCTCAAGATCTCTTACAAACCATCATCGAGACCTCCAGCAGGCCTGCACCACATCTTCTGACCCATTCCTGAACAGGTGTTTGGGGGGGGGGGGGCTTTGTTGAGGCTGTGTGGGTGAATACTGCTAGAGGGATACTGTAACGGCTGTTGGAAGGAGTGGAGGACCAAGGTGCTGCATTGTACATGTTCATCTTTATTATTTGAACTGAACACTGATTAACAACAAACAAAACCGAAACAGTTCTGTCTGGTGCAGAAAGACACAAAACAACTACCCACAAAACACATGTCAGCAAGAGCTTCCTAAGTATGGTTCTCAATCAGAGACAACGATAGACAGCTGCCTCTGATTGAGAACCACACCCGGCCAAACACACAGAAATAGAAACACATAGAAAAAGAACATAGAATGCCCACCCAAATCACACCCTGACCAAACCAAAATAGAGACATAAAAAGCTCTCTACGGTCAGGGCGTGACAGATACAAAATGTATTTGGGTGAAACATTCATATTAGCATTAGCAAATGGGCTTGGGACACGTGTGATGTGTTTTTATTGAGGACACAATGTATCTGGTGGTCGGTTGCGTTGTACAGTAAGTGTGTACTGGTGCAGTGAAAGGATATTGGCTGGTCATGTGTAGTAGTATTAGTTCATGGTTGATTTGTATTTGTGTGAAGGGATTATGTGGTTTTATGCACCTGTTGCTTAGTCTTGTGGGCAACAACGGGGAGTTGTGCATTGCTAAACCAAGATACTTGGCTGTGTGTGTTTGGTTTACAAAGAGCAGCCCTCGTTCAGTTTTATTTGTCAAGTACAGTGAAATGCTTAACTTTCAAGCAGTATTCGATATCAAAATAGTATAACTAATAAAATCAAAAAATATAACATGAGAAATAAGAAATTAAAGAGGAAGCTATATTCAGGGTCAGTGCAAGTACCAAAATTACAGTGTGCAGGGATACTGGAGTATCTGAGGTAGATATGTAAACAGTATGGCATGAGCAAAAGTAATGGGTGGGTGTATGGTGGTGGTGGTGAGTGTGTGTATGTAAGTGTGTGGGTGTTAGTCTAAGTGTGTGGAAGTGAGTGTGTGGGTGTATGTGTGTGTCAGTGTAAGTGTAAGTGTGGGTGTTAGTGTGAGCGTGTGGGTGTGGGTGTGTGGGTGTTAGTGTGAGCGTGTGGGTGTGGGTGTGGGTGTGTGGGTGTCAGTGTCCGTGTAGGTATGATAGGCGGATATGCACTGAACAAAAATATAAATTCAACATGTAAAGTGTTTATTTATTTCTTTACCCTTTATTTAACTAGGCAAGTCTGTTAAGAACACATTCATATTTACAATGACGGCCTACCAAAAATCAAAAGGCCTCCTGCGGGAACGGGGGCTGGGATTAAAAATAAAAATAAATAGTAATATAGGACAAAACACACATCACGACAAGAGACAACACTACATAAAGAGAGACTTAAGATAACAACATAGCATGGCAGAAACACATGACAACAAAATGGTAGCAACACAACATGGTAGCAGCACAAAAGAAGGTACAATAATTATTGCGTACAGACAACAACACAAAGGGAAAGAAGGTAGAGGCAACAATACATCACGCAAAGCAGCCACAACTGTCAGTAAGTGTCCATGAATGAGTGTTTTGAATTAAGGAAATTAGATAAAACTGTCCAGTTTGAGTGTTTGTTGCAGCTCGTTCCAGTCGCTAGCTGCAGCGAACTGAAAAGACGAGCAACTCATGGATGTGTGTGCTTTGGGGACCTTTAACAGGATGTGACTGGTTTAGATCCCTATTAGTGAGCATTTCTCCTTTGGCAAGATAATCCATCCACCTGACAGGTGTGGGATATCAAAAATCTAATTAAACAGCAAGATCATTACACATGTGCACCTTGTGCTGGGGGCAATAAAAGGCCAATCTAAAATGTGTAGTTTTGTTACACAACACAATGTCACAGATGTCTCATGTTTTGAAGGAACGTGCAATTGGAATGCTGACTGCAGGAATGTCTACCAGAGCTGTTGCCAGAGAATTGAATGTTCATTTCTCTACCATAAGCCACCGCCAACGTCATTTTAGAGAATTTGGCAGTTCGTCCAACAGGCTCACAACCGCAGACCACTTGTTTGACGTTGTGAGCGGTTTGCTGATGTCAATGTTATCAACAGAGTATCCCATGGTGGAGATGGGGTTATAGTGTGGGCAGGCACAAGCTACAGACAACAAACACAATTGCGTTTTATCAATGGCAATTTGAATACACAGAGATACTGTGACGAGATCCGGACACCCATTGTCGTGCAATTCATCCACCGCCATCACCTCATGTTTCAGCATGATAATGCACAGGCCCATGTCGCAAGGATCTGTACACAATTCCTGGAAGCTGTAAATGTCCCAGTTCTTTCATGGCCTGCATACTCACCAGACATGCCACCCATTGACCTTGTTTGGGATGCTCTGCATCGACGTGTATGACAGCGTGTTCCAGTTCCCACCAATATCCAGAAACTTCACACAGCCATTGTTGAGGAGTGGGACAACATTCCACACGGCCAAAATCAACAGCCTGATCAACTCTATGTGTTGGAGATGTGTCGTGCTGCATGAGGAAAATGATGGTCACACCAGATACTGACTGGTTTCCTGATCCACGCCCCTACCTTTTTTAGTAAGGTATCTGTGACCAACAGATGCATATCTGTATTCCCATTCATGTGAAATCTGTAGGTTAGGGCCTAATGAATTGATTTAAATTGACTAATGTTCTTTTCTGAACTGTAAAATAGTTGAATGTTGCATTTTATATATTGTTTTCAGTAAACATGTAAACAGGGTTGAAAAGTGACTGGTAGCAGAAATGTATGAACACTTATGGTAATATATTAATGGTAATACACACTGAGTGTACAAAACATTAAGAACACCTGCTCTTTCCATGACAGACTGACTAGGTGAATCCAGGTGAAAGCTATGATCCCTTATTGATGTCACTTCAATCAGTGTAGATGAAGGGGACGAGACAGGTTAAAGAAGGATTTTACATGTAAACTGGAGTAATAGTGACCAGCACCAGGATAAATAGATAGATAATCAATGAACAGTAGCGCAGTGGTAGTAATACATCTAATCAATCGTTATTTTAGCAGTATCGTACACTGTAAAAACCATGAAACACGTGACACATTTATAAGCTAAACATCTTTCAAATTTAAACATTTGGCATGTAGATTGGCAAATAAGTGCTCTCGTCTTAAACTCAGTGTTTAGAATGTAAGAATAAAACATACTAGTCAGCTTTTTCCTGTCCGTTTCAAAGCAGGAGAGCACCTACGGTATACAGTATCTCCTACGTTTTCGGATTTTAAAACCAGTGTTGACTTTCCCATCATCCTGTTGAGAGTGTATTTAGTCGTTACAACTGGATGTGACTTCCCTTACCTTTGATTCAGATCAGTGTTAGGTATGTCTGTCACATTACCAACATTTCTGCACAACTGAACAGGACATTTGATTCAAGAAATATTTTCAATCGTGTAGTGTTGTTGTTGCTCCCAAGTGGCGCAGCGGTCTAAGGCACTGCATTTTAGTGCTAGAGGTGTCACCACAGACCCTGGTTCAATCCCAGGCTGTATCACAACTGGCTGTGATCTGGAGTCCCGGTAGGGCGGGGCACAATTGGCCCAGCATCCTCCGGGTTAGGTGAGGGTCATTGTAAAATATGAATTTGTTCTTAACTGATGTGCCTAGTTAAATAAAGGTTCAATAAAAATTAAATACTAATTTCTGTTAACTCAGAGTGAAAACGAAGTGGGAGGGGGAACATTATCATATTTCCCAGCATGCTTTGTTGCAGGTTGCTTTTTAGAATAGTTTGTTATAATACAGTATCTACATTTCCTCATGCTCCTTGATCAGTGGTGTAAAGTACTTAAGTAAAAATACTTTAAAGTACTACTTAAAGCAGTTTTTGGGGGTATCTGTACTTTACTATTTATATTTTTGACAATTTTTACTTCACTACATTCCTAAAGAAAATAATGTACTTTTTACTCCATACATTTTCCTTGACACCCAAAAGTACTTGTTACAATTTGAATGCTTAGCAGTACAGGAAAAGGGTCCAATTCACGGACTTATCAAGAGAACGTCCCTGGTCATCCCTACTGCCTCTGATCTGGCAGACTCACTAAACACTAATGCTTAGTTTGTAAATTATGTCTGAGTGGTGGAGTATGCCCCTGGCTGTCAAATAATAATAATAATAATAATAATAATAAGGAAACCGTGCCGTCTGGTTTGCTACATATATCGAATTTGACTTATAGCTTTTACTTTTTACTTTCACTCAAGTATGACATTTAGTACATTTTCCACCAATGTACTTAAGTTAATTTAAAACCAGATACTTTTAGACTTTTACTCAAGTAGTATTTTACTGGGTGACTTTTACTTTTACTTTTTCTATTTTCTATTAAGGTATCTGTCACGCCCTGACCTTAGTTCCTTTTCATGTCTCTATTTTGGTTTGGTCGGGTGTGAATTGTGTTGTTTTCTATGTGTTTGGCCTGGTATGGTTCCCAATCAGAGGCAGCTGTCTATCGTTGTCTCTGATTGAGAACCATACTTAGGTTGCCTGTTCCCACCTGGTGTTTGTGGGTAGTTGTTTCCTGTTTTGTGTCACCTTTCAGGACTGTTTTGATTTTCGTTGTTTCACTTTGTTATTCAGTTACATTAAATTTAACATGGACACTTACCACGCTGCATTTTGGTCCGATCTTTTCTGTTCCTCAGATGAAGAAGATCGTTACAGTACCTTTACTTTTACTCAAGTATGATAATTTAGTACTTTTTCACCACTGACTTTGATTAATTGATCTTATACTATAGAAAGAAAGAAATACAGATAAATAACTTTATAAACGGACCCAATCTGTAAGGTGTTGGATTTATTACACTCATTACTGAGATGGTTGTTCCAGTTTAGGTGGTTTAGGTAGTCTTGGTTGTTAAGTCCTTCACCTTAGCAGTCATTCTGAGTGCACGTTGTGGGTGGTAACATTTAAACATTGATGGATATCTTCCCTCTGGCTTGATTCTGATAGGAATTACTAAGTATCAAAAATCATTTAAAATTCCTTATATAAAGCAAACTAGACGGCACCATTGTCTTGTTTTTAAAATGTACGGATAACCAGGGGTACACTCCAACAGACATCATTTGCAAACAATGCATTTGTGTTCAGTAAGTCTACCAGACCAGAGGCAGTAGGGATGAACACATGTTCTCTTGATAATGCGTGAATTGGCCAGGACCATTTTCCTGTCCTGCTAAGCACTCGACATGTAACGAGTACCTTTGGGTGTCAGGGAAAATGTATGGAGTAAAAAGTACATTATTTTCTTTAGGAATGTAGTGAAGTAAAATAAAAAATTGTTTCAGCCTCCTGAAGGAGAAAAGGCACTGCCATGCCTTCTTCACGACTGTGCAGGTGGGAGAGGACCATGTTAAGCCCTCAGTGATGTGGACACCGAGGAACTTTGTGTGTGTGTGTGTGTGTGTGCTTGCGCGCATACCTGTGTATGTGTACATGCTTGCGTGCATGCATGTGTACGTGTGTGCACGCATGTGATGTGTATGTGTGTGCTCGCATATGTGTGTGTGTCGGTTCGTAGCCTGGTCTCGTGGTTAGACCGTTTAGACCTAGGCTCCAGGATCAGTGAGCAGTAGGAATCTGTGTTTGTTTGGCTTGTCTGGATCCGTCTCTTCCCAGCTCGGATCACTGGAGCATGGGATGGGAATTTGACCACCAGGTGGGTCTGTGGTCTGTACATGTTGCCCCATCCATGGTCTTCCTGATCACTAGCGTTCCTGAGAATCCTATAGGGTTCCATATAATGGGAACTGGGAATGCTGACTCTTGTCCTCATCCATCTTGCTTGTGCAGTGTGTCGACACAAAGTGTCAACACAAACACACTTATGTACACACAGACACATGTACACTAACACGCAAACACATACTGTACACAAATACACACTACACTCATGTACATAGACGTACACACACATATACACAGACACACATGTACACACTAAAACAAACACACACATACAGTGCCTTGCGAAAGTATTCGGCCCCCTTGAACTTTGCGACCTTTTGCCACATTTCATGCTTCAAACATAAAGATATAAAACTGTATTTTTTTGTGAAGAAGAATCAACAACAAGTGGGACACAATCATGAAGTGGAACGACATTTATTGGATATTTCAAACCTTTTTAACAAATCAAAAACTGAAAAATTGGGCGTGCAAAATTATTCAGCCCCCTTAAGTTAATACTTTGTAGCGCCACCTTTTGCTGCGATTACAGCTGTAAGTCGCTTGGGGTATGTCTCTATCAGTTTTGCACATCGAGAGACTGAAATGTTTTCCCATTCCTCCTTGCAAAACAGCTCGAGCTCAGTGAGGTTGGATGGAGAGCATTTGTGAACAGCAGTTTTCAGTTCTTTCCACGGCCAGGTCTTGGTAGATTTGCAGTGGTCTGATACTCCTTCCATTTCAATATTATCGCTTGCACAGTGCTCCTTGGGATGTTTAAAGCTTGGGAAATCTTTTTGTATCCAAATCCGGCTTTAAACTTCTTCACAACAGTATCTCGGACCTGCCTGGTGTGTTCCTTGTTCTTCATGATGCTCTCTGCGCTTTTAACGGACCTCTGAGACTATCACAGTGCAGGTGCATTTATACAGAGACTTGATTACACACAGGTGGATTGTATTTATCATCATTAGTCATTTAGGTCAACATTGGATCATTCAGAGATCCTCACTGAACTTCTGGAGAGAGTTTGCTGCACTGAAAGTAAAGGGGCTGAATAATTTTGCACGCCCAATTTTTCAGTTTTTGATTTGTTAAAAAAGTTTGAAATATCCAATAAATGTCGTTCCACTTCATGATTGTGTCCCACTTGTTGTTGATTCTCCACAAAAAAATACAGTTTTATATCTTTATGTTTGAAGCCTGAAATGTGGCAAAAGGTCGCAAAGTTCAAGGGGGCCGAATACTTTCGCAAGGCACTGTACCTCCATCATCCATGTTGATGTTTTTGTGTATGGCCCCATTGACTGTGTCAGTATTTGCACTGTGCAATGTATGGTCTTGCTGAAAGCTGTGGACTTGTGTGCTACAGAAGAGAGTGGAAGAGATGAGAAGAGATGTTGACAGGACTGTACTCCTTGCTTTGACTCTTAGAAGCAACTGGAACCTAAGAGATCAACACCCGTAACTCTTAACTTGAGATCAACACCTGTGACTCCTAAATTGAGTCTGACACTCATGATTCAGACTGTAAATCATGCTTTATGTCAATGGAAGATTTGCATGGACATTTGAATAATGCACACAGATTTTTTTAAAGTTAACATCTGGTCCTCTCTCTGTCCCTACCCTATGTACTTCCATAGAGAGAGAGTGCATCATTATTTCCTACTCGTATGTCTCCAGC